>NC_142129.1:79914341-80539341 GCF_024610735.1 Ursus americanus
GAAGACATGAAGAACAGTGAGATACAGCCACTTCCCCTACTATTATTCTCATCCAAATGTATAGGAAAAATCTCAAATATCCAGATGGTTCAAGAGCTGTGTTATTCAGATTTTGGCTGATTCAGGCCTATGCAAGTATGGCTTCGTTACTGTCCTGGATTGCTAACATCCAGTTGGGCTCATTAAGACTAAACACCTGGTTTAGAAACTATATAGAACCCTTGAAACATACGTATGGAAGAAAAAAAAAAAGAAAAAGAAAAAAGACAGTATCTTGAGCATTGTCCAAATCTTACAAGACATTCAACCAAGTAAGTAGAAAAGATAAATATGAAAAGAGCTCCGAGTGATTATTTACCCCATCAATTACCTATGGTTTAAGAATATATTCTAAACTTTTGATTGCTGAATACACTTACATAGCATTGAAAAAAAAACTCAAACACTCCAACAGGATATTAATTGGAATTTTAGCATTTGCTGATTAATAAAATGTATTTTAAAAGAAAAGGACTAGTAATGCTGTTGATAGTTTTTTTTTATTTATCACAACATATAATTACCTATGTGTGTACTGCCATCCCAAATATGTCACTCTTGCATATTATTTTGAGTAAATGAAGGGAGAGGCTTTCTCTGAACTCCCCTCATCTGCCTAAAGACAGACCTGCCAAAAGGAACTCAGCTGTCACAGATGACCCTCCCCAGGTGTTTTGTCAATCAGGAAGGATGGACTCTTACCACGGGAGAGGAGAGAAGAAGTCAACACCACACCCCAGCAAACTTCGTCACAAATTATCATACCTCCCATCAATTCTTCTAAGCCCATTCTTATATAATCTTCTACCCTCCCCTAAGAGACCCACATCCCTCCTCCTCTTTCTCTATTTTGACGGTATTGCAGCCTGAACAATAAGCCTCCCCCTTCTACTTTAAAGGGCACTTGTGATTAGATTAGGCCCACCTGGGTGATCCAGAACACCCTCAAGAAAGCTAATTAGCAACTTAATTCCATCTGTAAGCTAAATTCCCCTTTCCTGTGTAGTCGAGCCCATGCACAGATTCTTCATCTCAGAGAGTTACTCATTTTTGCCTGGGTATCACCCATGCATACATGGCTTTTTCTCTTACTAATCTTTATTACAGGGGTCTCAGCTAAGAACTTAGCAAGGAAGAGGGAAACTTATTTTTCCCGTACAGTACACACACACATACAATGCACATATATGTATTTCCAGAAACATGTGAATGATGAAACATTTTTCTTTAGGTTACTCTTCAATATCTCCAGTTCTAGGTACACCCATTGGGCCCCTTTTCACTATCTGTTGCCTCTTGGAAGGTACTGTGGCCCTAAATTTCAAACACCTGTGTTTAGTGAATTCTAAAAATCACTTTCTGATCTACTGGGTCAGTGAGACATTAGCAAGGAGTAAACCAGAGCTGCATCCTTTCTCCAGAAAAGTCATGTATTAATTTATATTTCTGCTGTATCAAATTACCACAAATGTAGTAGCTTAACCAATACCACTCTATTATCAGTTCTGAAGGTGAGAAATCCAACACGGGTCTTACCGGGCTAGAGTCAAGGAGTCGGCAAAACGAGGTCCCTTTCCGGAGACTTCAGGGTACAACCAATTTTCTTACCTTTTCAGCTTCTAGAGGCCCACACACGTTGGCTCACGACCCTTTTGCTCCATCTCCAACAGCAAGAGCGTTACACGGAGCCCTCCTCACGCGGCCATCTTTCTGAGTCTTTCTACTCACCGCCTTCCTACGCTTTTAAGGGCTTCTGTGATGAGATTGGGCCCACCTGGGTAATTAGCAATCCTCTTCCTTCTATGCCCTAAATTCCTCTTTGCCATGTAATTGGACACATTCACAGGTTCTGGACAGAGGACACGGGCATCTTTGGGGATGGTTATTTTGCCTACCACAGGGCAGGCAAAACTCATCTTATTGGCCAAATATGAATGCCGATATCCTATATTGTTCCCAATGTATGCATCTTCTAAAGCTGGATTTAATGGATCGTAACTTTAAGACTATTTAATGGCTGCCGGTTATGGTAAGGGGCTGGGAGATGAGAGAGAAAAGGTGTCTAAAGAGGAATAATGGGGAGAAAGAAAAAGTAGAGAAAACTAGGAGAGGGAGAAAGGCAGAGAAAACAGAGAGATAAGGGGGAAATGCTGTTCACCTGGAGGAGAGGGAGAAAGAGAAGAGAAATCTCTGCTGAAAAAGCTCACCCAAAACAGAAAGTAAATACTCCATCTCTGTTCTCAATTTTTCCTTTAAACAAATTCAGTTAGTGAGCCAGAACTGGATTTATCAGGTTCTAATGAATTCGTAACAAAGGAAAATAATAACTTTTTTTTACATGTTCTTTTTTTACTCCTTCCATAAAATAATGGTTGTATTCTTTTCTTTTAAAAATAATGTATTGAGAGAGAGAGAGAGAGAGCGCGATAGAGCACGAGCAGGGTGGAGGGACAGAGGGAGAGGGAGAAGCAGACTCCCCAGTGAACAAGGAGCCTGATGCAGGGCTCGATCCCAGGACGCTGGGATTATGACCTGAGCCGAAGGCAGACGCTTAACTGACTGAGTCACCCAGGCGCCCCAAGAAATTGTTGTATTTTAACATTTTATGGTATATATAGAAAAAGAAATTTCAGCTAGGCTGAGCTGTTCACTTTAGCTGTTCTCCTAAATCCATGACTAAACTGCTTACTGTGCCTCCCTCCTAATGGCTGGTCTCATGAGGGCAGGGACAGTGTTTTTATCAACCATTATAAACCAGTTACTGACATAGTTCCTGGCACATTGTAAACACCTCAAAATATTAATACAATCAATAAATTAACCAGTTGCCTCTCTCAAATTTTCTGGTCCGTTAATCTAAACTTCTGAACACATCAATCAAACTAAACAAGGGCACAACTCGACTCCGAACCAAAAAAAGAGAAGGGAAAAAAAGAGAAGGGTCATAGCGATGAATGTGATGTGGCATGATACCTTCCATTTTCCCATTAGATCTAAGATGCTTTTTTTATTTTAACTCACAATTTTAATTTAACACAATAACTATGGGAAAACACGATGTTTTCTTCCTTTCCAAGTATTTCAGCTTGGAAATATGATTTGTAGCTACATATTTATTTTAACAAAATCACACTATAGCAAAGTGGCTTGGGCACCCTATACAGTCTATAAAAGGGGATTTTACATGTCTGTGATGAATAGACTTGTTGGTTGGAACACTGCTCTTTTTTTTAAGATTTTATTTATTTATGTGAGAGAATGAGAGAGCAGGCACACACAGGGGCGCCTGCGGGAGTGGGGTTGGGGGTGGGTGAAGGGAGAGAGAGAGAGAGACTCTTCACTGAACACAGAGCCCAACCGGGGCTCGATCTCAATACCCTGAGATCATAACCTGAGCCAAAATGAGAGTCAGCAGCTTAACCCACTGAGCTACCCAGGTGCCCCAGAACCCTACTCTCTTCTGTTCCTACATAATGATAACATTTGGAGGGACTGTCCTTTTTCCAGGTCCCTTCCTTTGCTATTGAGATCCTATATCCCACCTGATGAAATCTACTTGGCAAGACTACCCAAAAGCAAAACACATTGTACAAAGTAACACTTTGGTACTGTGACAAAGAGAAATTTGTGAATTCTTCTCTTTGTTCTCAGCCCCCTGTGGCCTCAGGCTACCAAGGAAAGTACCGCAACCAGCCCCTATTACCTCCTGTGCCACTGTGGATGGGGCATTCCCCTTCTCGCCTTCCCGTAGACACGCGCAGGCGCACTCTGCCACAATCTCACAGGTGTGAGATTCTGAGGGTAATCTTAATGTCTAACTCTTTGCCAGAGTTAATTCACACCTTTTTTTTAAGCCAAAGCATATATGCAGATGGTTAAAAATCAAGTCATTCAGAGGAACTCATAATAAAAATCATCAGTCTCCTATCTGAATTCCTCTTTTCTAGAAAATGTTCCTCTTTTTAGAAGCAGATTTTTAAATCATCCTGGCTCTTGGCTGCTTCTCTTCTACTGTGATTTTTTAAAAATTATTTGTATACATTATCAATTTATTTCATGCTTTAATCTCTAAGAATTTATCTTCTACTACTTCATACCACTCTTATTCTTCTTTCCAATATAATTCAGTTATACCTCCATTTCCTTCATAATTAAACTATATACATTATAAAGCGAAAAGTTCAAACATAGCCATAATGATGGTGCTGCTGCTGCTGAAATCATGGAAAATCATGTTCTGAAGATGAATTAATGGTATGAAAAAAGATTCGCCACCTAAAATTAAGTGAAAACTAAAAAATACATATTTACAAATATGTATGATTCAAATTCTATAAAACATGCCGTTTCTATATAATAAAATTATAGAAATGAAATATACATTAATAGAGTTAATAAGGTTCATCTCAGGAAAATAGGATTATAGATAAGTTCTATTTTCTCCTGTTTTTCTAATATTTTATAATAAACATATATCACTTTTATAATTAAAAAACTCAGAAGGGAAAGTATCTCCTCGTTAAGTACATGAAATGAATCCCTAATAGTGGAACAGCTACAGTGGAATGGGCCACGGATGCTCATTCAGGCCATGCCCCTCCAATTACGTGAATTTAGGCATGCTTATCCTACCCAAACCCTCCTTTCCCACTTAAAATATGCACACTGGTGGCAGTCCAGAGATTTCAATTATTATAAAAATGCAGGACAGCATCAGAACTTTTTAAAATGAAAATGCAACAGTTTTAATTAAGTGCATAATACATATGTATGAGTGCATTGTCTTTTGAAATAGAAGACAGCTGCTTGGTATGGGTTTGAAATCCCATTTAAAAATGTTTAATCCTATGCTAATGATCTAAAGAGAAAAGGAAGTGGCAGGCAATAACATTTTACTTTAATATTAAATGTTTTTCATGCCCCTGGAGTCCTCACTATTCCAGTATTAAGTAAAAACATTTTCTCTTACAGTAGTATCATTTCTTGTGGTTGTGTCTCCCATCTCTAAAAGTATACCAGATTACTTTCCACGAAGAACTCTTTGTACATTGCTGAATTTAAGAAATTCTATCTTCTTCCCAATACTCAAGATTATATAATCTAATGAACACAGTTGGGGATATTTTGCACAAAGTACAGGGAGAGGGAGACTACCCGAGCTGTGTTCTCTCCAGCCCCCAGGAAATTGCAGCTGACCCGGCCACACCCTGTTCCCTGCCTACAAGAACCTCCTCTTCCATCTGGGCACGGATAACTTCAACAGCATTTCTCAGATCCGTTTCCATCAGCCTACATCTTTCCATTCAACTTCTGGCAGGCTGGCCAACTGCCCCAGGGTCAGCTTGGTTCTTTCCCACTCACAGAAGCGGACTGATGGTAAAACCCTCTGCCTGTGTGTGCTCGAGACCCTAAATGCGTGGCCACACAAGCCTGTCTAGGAGTTGGCATCTGTTTCTCCGAATGAGGAATTCGTGACTTGCTCCTTATTTTGTCTGCCAGGATGTTCCCCCTACGTTTCTGCTCCCCAGCCAGAGAAGACAGGAAGAAGTGCCTGTCTCTCTTTGTTTCACCACTCATTAACTCTGGGTCAGCAGGAAAGCTAGAGACAGTCTCCTTGCCAGGAGCTAATTGGAGGTCCCTGCTCTCAGGGTTTCTGCTCCCCTGTCCCCCCATTCCTCCACGGAAGGCAGGTGCAATATGAACAAATCTGTCACAGTATAAATTAGCATCTCTGCTCCCTGGGTTCAAATCGAGTTTTGGCTCCTCCTTTTCAGCTTTGTGGTCTCGATCAAGGAACCTAACATTTCTATGCCTCAGTTTCCGTATCTATAAAACAGATAATAGAACCTAAGTCATGGTCATAGTAAGGATCAAATTAGATCATGTATGTGAAGTGCTAAAAACAGAGCCTTGTCCACAGTAAGATCTATATAAATGTATCTATTATCATGACTATAGAAGGCACACAGAAATTTCACACACACACACACACACACACACACACACACACACACACACACACACTCTTTTAACAATCCTTGTCCAATCAGATGGAAAATGGGAGGACTTATTTAGTGAGAAAGAGCCTTAGGAAGGGGTTACTGCTCCCTGGCTAACTCTCCCCAAACCACAGCAGACGTTAGTGACAAACAATTTGTTACTAAATAACAGCAACTGTAGGGAGATGCATTTCCCAGATCATCGTGAGTCAAAAGTAACTTAAGACCAATGACTCCTAGCTTAATGCTAGAAACACCCGGCTGCAAAATCAAATCAGCACTCAAGGCAAAGAGTTAGAGACTCCTTAGGACCTGTCCTCATATATGAGGACCCCCCCCACCCCCACCCCCACCCCAGGACCACAGAGGTCCAGACAAAATTCCAGAACTGATTTAGAATAAAAACTGTGTTAAGCGATTTGTTCATTTGGCAGAAAGCCTTTATCTCTAGGACTTCAGGTCAGCCCACAGGCAGGGGTCTGGCACAAACAAGGCTCATTTGAAAAGTAATAGCTAGATTAAGTGTTTTAGATGAAGACTTGATGATTCATTAGACTTCATCCATTCCTCTGACTCAATTCTGAATAAGTGTGCTAGCAGGTGGTGATACAGCTACTGGAAATGGCTAGGCTCTTGGCTATATTCCAACAGCAGTACTATAATTTCATGCCTACAGCAAACCTTTCTGCAAATTACACCCACACTATAATCAGCTGCTGAGGTCTTTTGTGACTATTTATAAAGGGTACCCTTTAATTCACCCTTATAATTTATCTGGTAGCATTTGCTGGAAGTTTTAACAGCTATGCAGTGCAAAGCCACTTCTATTAAGTGTAAGGTCTCTTTCCTAAGTGTAGAGGACACCACATAGCCATGAAATGGTAATTAATACAGCCGCCACCAAGTTCTGGGGTAAAATTATAACGTTCTTCGCTTTTTGGCAATTGTAAACATTTTAGAAGTGGCACAGAAAGAATTTGGATTGTGTGGTCTGTCCCTGTCCCCTCCCCCAAAAGAGAAATTTATAACCTTCAAGCAATAGTCTGAGATCCCCATTGGCCCGTCCATCTTCTCCTCAGAGAGGTGCGTGAGACTCATCAAAGGTGCTCTAGAGTGATGTTTCTGTGCGTGCAAGTGATCGTGTCAGACTCACACTGCGGATCTGTAGAACTGGGAAGGGCCCGAGATTCCGCCTTCCAACCAGCTCTCAGGCCAGGCCAGCGCAGACCCCACTCTGAGTAGTAACAGAGTTGGTGTCAGGGATGGGAAGATTTGAGGGAAACTGTGGGTCTACACTGACACGTGTATGAAGATTGTGTTATTGAGTCTTTACTGACATCGATAAAGCTGATTATTCTATCATCAGTCTTTACTGACTCCTAATTGTTCTTACCATCATCATCGTCATGGCAAATAGGGAAATCACAACCATAAGTAGATTCCTAAAACTAGATCCATGCATAAACAGAAGGTTTGAAGTTGCCCAAATGACATAACTGTGCATAGATTTGGAGCTCATGACTATACTAAGAACCAAAAAACTAATCTTCACTCAGAGTTTTAAAAAAGGAAATCTGTTGTTGGTCTTTGGGAAAGTCAACTTTCATTCCCCGAGTTTCTCATCAAGAAAATAAAATAATTTAGGGGGCGCCTGGGTAGCGCAGTCGTTAAGCGTCTGCCTTCGGCTCAGGGCGTAATCCCGGCGTTCCAGGATCGAGTCCCACATCGGGCTCCTCCGCTGGGAGCCTGCTTCTTCCTCTCCCACTCCCCCTGCTGTGTTCCCTCTCTCACTGGCTGTCTCTCTATCACATAAATAAATAAAATCTTTAAAAAAAAAAAAAAAAGAAAAGAAAAGAATTTAATTAATTGACCTACAAGTTACTTGCTAGTTCTAAAATATTATGATTAATAAATATGATCTTTTAAATTCATGTTGATACCTGCCACATTTAAGACTAATACATGTTATACGGCATGCAAAATAGTACCTTTAGCCACCCAAAAACACAAACAAAAACCCTGAAACAAATAATGACAGAAATATCATCTTATCACTCCTACTGATATTCGATCACAGTAACAACATTTGTGAAGTGAGCAATCTCAAATATTTAAAGAGAAAAATGCTTGGAATCAAAGACAAATTACTTGTCTACCAATAGACCCAGGATTTCCTTTGTGTTATTACTTTAAAATTTTCATATGGAAACTCTATTTTCAAAGTACATTTATTACTTATCAACAATATCATATAACCAAAATGATCTTGGACTTTTTAAAAAACTCAAGATCATTTTTATGAATGTTTCCCTAATTGTTTCAGCAGAAGTAATTCAGAATATTTATGGTAAAACCTTAATTTGATGAACATAACTTCCCCCAATTCACAGCACCTACCAAACACATATCTTCTTTCTGACGTGTATGTAATTCTCTAATAGTTTTCTTTGATTTGCTAAGAAGCCTTCTGTCTTGGGGGATGATATTTGAGAAACAGAAATGAAATTGATTATCATGAAAGAGTCTACGTAGTCGATTTTTTATTATTTAGTGTTATCTAGTTTATATATTTCCAGATTCTATCTTCACTCGTTTTCCCTATCTGAGTTAACCATCTATTTATTTCCAAGGTGGGAAAAGATAGGAAGAAAAAAGTGAAATAGTGCCTAAATGTTAACAGCTCTTTGGTCTTCATAATGTATGAGAGCCTATAGGGACAAACAGTAAACATAACAACTAAAGATGATTATTTTGCTTATTTTGATTTTTTTCCTGGTCATTATTTTCACTGCAGCAAGGGAGAACATTTTTGTAATAATTAATAATGGAGAAAGATTTAAAGAATGAGCAATTAGAGGCCATTTTCATTATCTAAAATATCATCATTTTACAGAAGAGAAAATAAATCTCCAAGGAGTTTAATAATTCACCCATGGTTGAGAAGCTAATAAGTGACAAACCCGACCTTCAAAATCTGATCTTCCTGACTCTAAAACCTATACTTTTTCAGTGTTTCATATGCATCCCTCAAATTTTTGCCCAAATCGATGGGAATGGCTTCCTAGAGCATATAATGCAATGTGAAAGGCCCTACCTGGCATAAACTAAGAAATAGGTCTATTCTGTACAGAAAATTAAAAAATAAAAGAAAAATATTATTTTCCCCTTTTATTTAGATATTTGTTTAAAAAAGGAGAAATGTATGCTTTAGAAGGAAAAAGAAAGGAAGAATGTGAAACAATAGATTTTCTTTAAAAAAAAAAAAATGCCTGAGGGATGCCTTGGTGGCTCAGTTGGTTAAGTTTCTGACTCTTGATTTTGATTCAGGTCATGATCGCAGTGTCCTGAGATAGAGACCCATGTCTGGCTCCGTGCTGAGCGTGGAACCTGCTTGAGATTCTCTCTTTTCCTCCCCACTCTATCCCATCCCTGCTCACACGTGTGCCCTCTCTCTCTGCAAAAAAATTTAAAATAATAAATAAATATCTTCTCTTTAAAAAAATGCCTGATATTTCCAAAATCTCATTCACCAGAAGATTAAGTTCTAGAACATCTGAAAAGACACAGAGCAGAGCAGGCATATCTACACAATGTCCACCACGCTATCCTTTTAATGTCACTGGTATGCCTTCAGTTCCTGTTCTCCTCCTTTTTTTTTTTTTTAAAAAGATTTTATTTATTTATTTGACAGAGAGACAGCCAGTGAGAGAGAGGACACAAGCAGGGGGAGTGGGAGAGGAAGAAGCAGGCTCCCAGCGGAGGAGCCCGATGTGGGACTCGATCCGGGAACACCGGGATCACGCCCTGAGCCAAAGGCAGACGCCTTAACGACTGCGCTACCCAGGCACCCTGTTCTCCTTTTTGTCCAGAAGTTCCAACTGCTGTATTTTTCTTTCTTCTTCACCGTATATGTGTTTCATTGTATCGACTGACACCCAGAGAGCTAGGAAGGCACAGTCTTCACTACCCAGGAAACTGCCGAAGTGTTTTCAGAGGATCTGGTATTCCTTTCATTATAAGAACTTTATTCTGAGCCTTTCTCATAGTACACATATGCCAAACGTGATTTGGTTAATCAAGCTACAGCTATCAACAAACTAGCCATTTCTACATGGCCACTTTATGTTACTCTGTTCTCTCAACATTTACTCCCTAGCTCACTTCTGCTGTGTTTTAGTGTGGAAAGTCATAACTCAAACTAATTAAATTGAAATTTCAGGTAGATGAAGAGTTCATAATTAACCTACATGATGCTTCCTTGAAGGCAAAAACAAACAAAAATACACAAGCAAAATTGTCAGACTCAGCAGGAACAATAAATACATGGAGTTTATATAATATAATTCTATGACACATACATTTCTCACAAATTAGATTCATTTGAAATTTCCCACTGATCAACAGCAGTATGCAGAAGCAACTGACTAGCTCATATTTTAACACTTTGCTTAAGGATCTGGTTTCTAGAAATACAGTGGATTTCAGTAGAGGGAACCCTTGTGTATTTTCCACATTAACATAGCTCTAGTTGCTTGATACATCTTAACCATCTATGAATCCACTTTGTAGTTTTGAAGGAGAATTTTTCAGCAAATTTCACAACACACACACACACACACACACACACACACACACACACATAAGCTACAATAATAACACCTTACCAAAAACTGATTTTCAATACTCTAGGACAGTGGTAGCATCACCAAATAAACACACCTAAAAGTCAATAGTCTGGGCTCTTACCTACCGTGATATGTTTATGGGAAACCATTGACTGACCATGTTTTTGGTATCAGAAATGATATATGATATAAATACAAGGACACATTAGTGGGGAGATGAGTTGAACATGCCTCCCCCAGGATGACAAAAGCCATACTTAGCCACTTGAATTGAAACCAAATGTAAATATAGATAACAGGGCGATTATTATCCAAATGTAGGCTATAACCTTCCTTATAAAGATGTTATACTTACATACAAATTAGCCTCATTGATGTGGATACCTGTTGTAATGAATGGTGCAACCCAGTGAGCCAGTGATTCAATGCAGTAGGAGGTACCCACACCACCTTTGCTGCAAACTGAATGAGGAGAATGAAATGTACTATTCTCATTTTTAATCACAAATATATTTTTTTCTTTCAGGATGCTTATAAAAAATCTACTGATGGAGCTGAATTGCAGTTGAAAACTATGACTACATCCATTTCTCTGATTCATTTCTCACTCTCATGATATATTTGGAAATTGTTCCTTTAGGATTTCCAGAACCTTGTCAACCACTCTGCTCTTAAACTTGCCATTTTTACAAAGTAGTTCTTAAAGGAGTTTTGAAGTGTTGTGTTTTCTCACCACTGTATTCCTTAAAGAGAGATGAATCTGGCATTTTGAAAGCAAAATGAAAGACACATATTAATCGTATTTTAAAATTTGACAAAGTATATTTTTCTTTCACTCATGTAATTCATTGAAATTGGTTTTAAATAAGGAGTCATTTTTTTCTGCGCGTAAATAAATTTTTTTCTGCAAGTAAAACCTTTCCACTAATTTCAAGATGATGTATAAGGGTCAGCTGCAACAATGACTCAAAAGTTTGTCTTCCTAACCAACAGAGTTTAAGAGCCAATAGGGCGATTGAATTGCAATAGCCAGCACTCTCTGCTTTTTGGCCAATGATGTTTCAACATGAAGACTGTCCCAGACCCTCCCAGGAAACGCTAAATGATAGTAAGAGAAGTTTGATATTCTGGGGATGACGCTTGTTATTCTTGGGTCCTTCCATTCTTTCACCTTTGTAGGCATTGTCACCAACTCTTTCTAAATATCTTGTGAATCTATTTGTTTCTTGACATCTGCACTACCACCGGCCTCTCCAGGCCACCAACACATCTGACCTGAAGTACTTGAATCGGTGGTCTCCTTGCATAACATAAGATCTATTTCCAAACTGTTCACACCACCCCACAGCAATCCCTTTAAAATCCTTACCGCGTAAAATTCAAGCAACTCCCTATTGGCCTTAGTATAAAATCCGAACACCTAAGCATGAAACCTAGAGCTAAAGTCCTGCTTCTGGCCACTCACTACCACATTTTACTCTCAAGTCATAAAACTCATCCTGCAGGACCTGCACGCAGCATCGCGTCTCCCATTCAGTTTGGGTTGCACATTAGAATCACTTAGAATGTTTTCAAGATCTCACTACCCACACTACATCCCACATCAATTAAGTCAGGGTAGATCCGTGTATTAGTATTTTTTAAAACTACTCAGATGATTCCGCCCTACAGCTGAGATTGAGAATCATTGCAATACGGGTGCTAGTTGACTGTTTTTTCTAATGGGGATCCATCTCCTGAATCCATCCCTCAGACCCCCCGCAACATTGATCAGAACCTCCATTGGGTCTTCTCGAGCCGTATTTCTCTACTGTGGCAGTAGATCACCGTGAGGGGCATTGTCAGGGAATGCTTTGTTGAAATCCAGAGCCTCATTTATTTGCTCATTATTTTCTTAATCTGCTAAATTCTTAGAAAACAACACCTGTTAATTCTAGATTATATGGGATTTTCTGATGTTTGGCAAAATGTTTATAAAATTAAATATTTTTTTCTGTCAAGGCAAACTATGTGGATGTCTACTAAATGACATAATATGGCCCATCCCAGCCATTAAATGAGTTCTGGAATGAAGCCTGAAAATCAAGTTGTTTTACATGTAAAATATGTTTTTTCATGCACACATAAATGCATGCTAATACATTTTCTACTCCTTATCACCCAATTCCCCAGCAAATGAAAGTTAACATGAAAGATCCAAATAATATCCACATCAGTTTTTAAGTGATTCAGTTCACTTACAAACTCAGTAGTTCCAAAAATAGATTTCTTTCTCTTATTGATTTCTCTTTTTAGATAATAATAAACATACCACATGATAATAGCAAAGCATTTTTCCAAATCTTCCTGTGCACAGGAGACAGCTATATAGGGAGTCCATACCCTTAAATGGTAGCCCTGGTTCAACATTGTCTGTGACCTTGGGCTTTGACTCTTCTAGGCCTCAGTTTCTTAATCATTAATTAATCACTAATCACTAATTAATCACAAAATAAAATGAATAAAATAAGGAGAAAGCTACAGGCTAGAATTCCTGAGAACGTTGTAAGAAGTCAATGGAATATGTGTGTGTGCTTCCTGCAGAGGACAGATGCACAGTCAAGGGGTAATTGAAGAGAATTTAATAAAGGGTCATTTTACAAAGGTGTTTGCAGCAAAAGAAACCAGCAAGGAATGGGAAAGCACACAAGAACTAATTAAAATAGGAAGCACCCTTAGCCCAGGGGGATATGGGAAGGATCTGTTTCGAGAACGAGGTGAGAGTTCTACCTGTGGAAGAGGACCCCCAGTTATAGCCACTGGTAGAGGAACATGGGTAGAACCATTGGAAACCTTCGCTTGACAAGAGGAAGCAGGGAGTAAACATCCCGATGTCTTTCTCCTCCCCTCCTCTGATCACCTGCTGGCAACTTGCGCTGACCAAACCCAATCCAAATTCACAATGGAGCCCCAGTGATGCATTCGGTAGAGGTCACCACCAAGGGCATAGAACAGGTTAGAGAACAGTCAATGATCTCGAAGAACAATTGGGGAAAAATGGGCACAGAGTGAAAGCTATTTTAACCTAACATTTGCTCAGTAAATTGTTTTTAAAATGTGAAATGAAAACACAATATGACATTGAAGCTATCACTCTGCATGACACTGTAACAGTGGACGCACGCCATTATACATTTGTCAAACTCCATAAAATGTACACCAAAAACAGTTAACCCTAATGCAAACTATGGACTTTAGTTAGTAATAATGTATTAACATTGGCTTGCCAATTTTAACAAACATGCCACACTAATGCAAGATGCTAAAAATAGAGGAAACTGCTTTGTGCACGGGGGAGGGTTGGTAAGGGGCATAGGGGAACTCCGTGTACTTCTTGCTCAATGTTCTGTAAACCTAAGACCGCTCCAAAAAAATCTGTTAATTTTTTAAGAGCCCTTTCCATTACCAACATCCACTGATGTCCAGTCATGTCCCCAATTCTACCACACTGTTGCACTCCCCAAAATGAGGTGATTTAGCCACCCTATGGCACTGAGTTACAAGCTTTAGTCCCAAGATTGGACAAGCAGAAATACTCCTGGGAAACCTCCAACTGCGGAGCTACTGGGATCTTCCTTTTCTAAGCTCTCCATTTGCCTCTTCCTTGTTTGGCTAATTCAGAGACAGAATTCTCCTTTTTTCTCAGTGAACGTTCTTAATATATTCCAAATGATCATTGCTCTTGAAATGATTCATTTTTCACTTGAAACTAGGCAACTTTGCCTTCCTAATATTTTATTTATTTATTTATTTATTTATTTATTTATTTATTTATTTATTTTTAAAGATTTTATTGATTTATTAGAGAGAGAGAGAGGGAGAGAGAGAGAGAGTGCTTAAGCAGGGGGAGAGGCGGGGAGAGGGAGAAGTATATTCCCCGCTGAGCAGGGAGCCCAATGAGGGCCGATGTGGGGCTCCATCTCAGGACCCTGAGATCATGACCTGAGCCGAAGGCAGGCACTTAATTGACTAAGCCACCCAGGTGCCCCGCCTTCCTAATATTTTAAATATGAAAGTCCTCTGCCCTTTGAAGAGATTGGAGACATAATTTGGAAATGTCTTCATGGTGTAATAATAACCACAGATATGTCCTGCTGATAATTCTTTGTCAAGATTAAAGAGGAAATAAAATATGATTTGGGGGGAAAAACACATACACACAAAAAAACTAAAATATATTCAACTGAAAATCTTATCAGATTTTTTCTGCTTTATTCCAACATGATTTACCAGGTTCTGATAGTGGGTTCACTGAAGTGCACATAGCATCCCCAAATAACAAAGTTATACACATTATACAATGAATATAAAGGTTTTGGCTTTTTTTAAATGTATGACGCAAAATACCATAAGTGTTTGTGAGATCCTGTTAGTGTTTTCTTCATAAAAGTGTTTCCTTTTTTGGCACAATATTATAGATGCTAGTTGACTTTAGATCAGAAAAGAAATCAAATAGTAAATATGTTTTAAAAAATAAAAAAATACACTCATGTCCCAAAGATCCTGGACAAATGGCAGTAGAATTTAGGGATGATTCCTGGTGCTACAGGAACAGGTGTAGGTGTGAGGAAGAGCCAGCTATCTCTTCTCTGGAGTACAGGGTAGACGTATGCTTTCCTCCTCCTTCTAACCTCTTCCACCATCTAACAGGCCCCACCTTCAACCCCACCTCCCTGCATCCCTGCCTCAGAGGAAGTCACAGATAAATGGTGTTGTTCAACAGACCTGGCATCTGTCCTCAAAGGTCAGGGGCACGAGAGGGCACAGTACCCCATTCCTCAGGATGTCGTGGTCCAGCGATGCCGCCTGAACTGTGGGGCACCTGCCTCTGAGACAGTCAACATAATGAGGCCGGTTCGTGCAGCTTAGGACTTCGATGATAAGACTAAGTCATTCGTCACAGAGCAGGATATCAAACGTGTTTCCATGCCTCCTCTTCGCTCTCTCGTGTGCATAAATGCAAACATTGTAAAGATATAAATGCCTCTCTGCTGGTCGTATCTGCCTTGTTTGTGCGTGCCCCAGCCCTGGGAAGACAGAGGGACGCACTATCTCACAGAGGTGCGGGGCGCTCTCTGGCTCGAAGCTGATGCCTGCAGTGACTTCGGAAAGCTTGTCCTCCTAGGCATCTACCCAGCAACTTTTCTGGAAAAACCTCACCCCAAACACAGACACTGAGCTGGTTTATCTAGCCCTTTGACATCCCTGAGATCCAAAGCAGATTAAATCTTCTACGTGGTTTGAACCCACATATACATATATGTTCTCTTCCCTTCCTGATATATTTAAAAATTTCCTTTAAAGTGTATTTCAAAAACTCAATCCAGGATTCACCCCTCTTGGCCAAAGAAGGCTGTAACTATAGTTGAGCCTTCTAAGAATTATTTACAGATTCCCTTACTATCTAAAGAAGTACACTTTTTTGGCCAGAGATGTGTATTTTGTCAAATTAAGATGAACGACAACATCTTAGTAGGTAATGGTTTTAGCAACGACTTCACAATTTGTTCTTGGCAAGATAGCCAAGGGCTTTGGGGCTCTGTACTGCCCTGGAAAAACACTGAAGGGAAAGAATGCAGGACACAGCAGGAAAACAGATTACACCTCCCCCAAGCTAGAGGAATGCTTCCTCCCCGGTAGCCAATGTTCATCTTAGTTCCCGTAGATCTTGAGAAATAACGAAGGAGGACTTCCAGTGGCAGCTTTGAAAATATATCAATTACTTTATTTTCCCCTGGGAAGGGAAGAGAAAAGGAAGAAGAAAAAATTAATTTGTACATAAAAGGAACACACAAGAAAGTAAGGGAAAACATGCATACCTACTGCATAATCCTTCTTTGACATCTTATAACTAAATAATAAGGGTAACCACCAGCAACAACACACGCTATAAAAAATAGTAAGATAAGGAGAGAGGGGAAAAACCGAGTCGTTATTATATACAGACACATGTGCACACACACACACACACACACACACACACAGCTTCTCAAAGTCTTAGTGAGGTTTTAAGTTTTAATAACTTCAAAAGTATAGATGCTATAAAATTAAGTAATAGCATCATTTCAGGACTTAATTATTTGTTTCTTTCACAATTATTTAATTTGGTGAATTATGAATAATGTGCTTTTAACCTTTTGTTTCAGTCAGCATTTGCCATCATATATATATGTAAACAGAGCAAAGATGAAAATATGCCTGGCGACAAGTCATGAGGCTCCAGCTAGCTGGCTTTTATAACTTCCTTCTTACATGGTGAGCATAGCATACCATATAGAAATGTCTTGCTCCTTTTCTCAGCCAGCATTTCTAGGCTGGTCATCGTTCTTTGCCTGGTTGAGTGACCCAAATGTCATTCCTGAATTGTCTTTAGTAATCATGGCAGCAGCAGCCACAACAGTAGTAATAGAAAGAATGCCCCAGAATGTACAACAGCGATCTCATTTCTCCTTGATAATCAAGATCAACCATCCAGACATTAAACTCCTGCTCTGCCCTTTAGGTCAGTGATGTGAGGAGCTCAAAATGGTTCAGCGGGGGTACCTGGGTGGTGCAGTCAGTTAAACTTCTAACCCTTGGTTTTGGCTCAGGACATGATCTCAGGGTTGTGATCTCAGCATCATGAGATCAAGCCCCACTTCCAGCTCTGCACTCAGCATGGAGTCTGCTTAAGACTCTCTGTCCCTCCCCCTGCTTGTGTTTCCTCTCTCTCTCTCAAATAAATAAATCTTTAGAAAAATGTGTTTGGTGGAATTCTCAACTTTCAGGTGAATAGAACCATTTTTGTGAAAACTCAACTCATTAATCTAGCAGAGATCAAAATGGCAGGGAAGCTAAACCAAATTGCTAGTGAACGCGTCTTCAAGGTGAAAGGGAAAGGGGCTGCCTCCCCTCTGATGCCCTTGGACCCCGTGTCCTGGCAATCGCAGAAACAGAATCATGTATTAGTTGCAGTTGTTATTAGAACATATACTAAATCTTGTCAGATGTCCCTTCAGACTTGCAAGTTATTTGCATGCATGGGCTGTGTTGTTCTCCCAGCAGGTAATTGACTGTTTCTTCGATGCACCATTGCACCATTTCATCAGGACGGCGGTTTCTGTATGACATGGTACATGGTAAGACCAGTGAGTCTCATGGCCATGAGTCACTGCTTTTGCTGTACAATGAACTTTTTGGTCAGCAGCCATGTTATGTGGGATACCAACAGAGAGTAAAGTATCCAATAAATATCCAGGAGGTAATGCTGACAGAAGCATGTGGGTGGGGGAAATACAATCCATAGCCAAATACATATATTTTCCAAAGGGAAAAATTTCTCCCTTCCGGGATGGTAGGGGTCCAATATAATCATTCTGCCACTGAGTCATTCACTAGGCGCACTAGGAAATGACGCTATATCAGGGGTTCGGATTTGCCCTGGGCTGTCTGTTGGTTAACCATTCTGCTGTGGTATTCGGCATATGAGCTTTGTGGGGAAAAATCTTGTGTTGTTTAGATTCCATCCTTATTCTGGTAATTTCGTTCATGAGTCCAATGACCAAGCACTGGAATGACTATGAAAAGAAGCAAATTGGTTTCCATAGAATGGACTGTATCCAAATATTATTAAAGGCCTTCTCTGAGATACTTTCATGAGCATTCACATGTACCATGTGAACTTTTGTACCATCAAGCTTCCTCTTTTATTCCATTCAAGTCTGTGATTATCCAGCTTATCCATTAGTCTTTGCTCATGAACTAGTATCCATCCATCCTGCTGGCCATTATCCCTTCAAGGTAAATTTAAAAATACAACGTACTTCTTGGAGTGTCTGGGCGGCTGAGCTGGTTAAGTGTCTGCCTTCGGATCAGGTCATGATCCCAGGGTCCTGGAATTGAGCCGTGCGTCACATTGGGCTCCCTGCTCAGCGAGGAGTCTGCTTCTCTCTGTCCCTTTGCCCCTCACCCTCCCCTTGTGCTCTGTCTCTTGTTTTCTCTCTTTCTCAAATAAATCAATAAAATCTTTTGAAAAACTCCAATAGGTAAATAAATAAAATAAATTAAATAAAAATATACTGTACTTCTTAAAACTCTGTCCATTGAGAGGGTTCTTTTCCTCACTGTCCTCCTACCCCACTCCTAAACGGGCCTGTAATAAAGCTCCAGTGCACTTCAAACTGGTGGCAGCCTTTCATCCAGAACTATCTCTACACCAAACTTTACCTCAAAAACTAACGAAATTTTTTTCTGCTTCAGACAACTCGTCAGAGGAGACGATTGCCCACAGGTCCATTCGTTAGAGTAGAAGGAAAAGTGACAATGAAGCAGACAGAGACGCTTTGGGAGTCCGAGTCACCTACTCAGACAACATGCTTGTGCTGACGTATTTGAACATGATGTCATATACATAATTTCTACTTGATGAGAAAGTGAAGCTGGGTGTGCTCTTAATCTTAGGACCAGATGACATCCAGTTTGGGATAGGAGTCATAGGCAGCATGGTTGATTTACATTCTATAGTGAGTCGTTTGATCACTCTCGGGGCTGAAAGGCAAGCCAAGGACTATTTCTAAAAGGAAAACAATTACTTGTGGAAGGTAGTTCAAAAAAAAAAAAATCCTAGGGATATATGTTATCATATACCTATCAGACATTGTCAGAAGGTGCTAGAAAACACTCGCTGAATTTGGAGGTTAATAAATTCTAAGTGGAAGAGCAACATACCATTCAGTCCAAGCCAATGACAGTGTTTTCTCCTCTTTTGGGCTCCATTCAAAACTGACAGCTTTACGGTTACTTGATAAGTGGATTAGAGCCCCCTGAAATGTGGTACGTATTGCCTCTAGAATCGAGAGCCCCACCAAAAACTATGACTCTTTGTTATGATGGAAGTCTAAGGAACAGTAACATTTTCTTTTCATTTTGGATGGAATATCTTGACGTGTCTGATACAGCCTCTTAAACTCCTAGAAAATCCACCAAGTTCCCTAAATTTCCATGAGAATTTTGTCCACCCTTTGGTACACATGTCTTAACAAGGCAATTGGCATGACATCATCAATACAGTGGATAATTGTAATATCCTGTGTGATGGTTTCCTGTAGAACATATTATGACAGGGAGAAAGAGCTGATATAGCCCTGAGGTGAGATTATAAAGATGTCCTGATAAATAGCTATATACTGAGTACTAGGGGCTGAGTTGATTTACTCTAGTAATCTGAAACAGCAACTAAAAATTCGAGTCACCACCTGATTAATTTCATGACAACTAATGGATATTCGACAAGATCCATTTATCTTTTGCACAAAACAAAGAGGTGGGTTAAATAGGAATGTAATTACAAAAAAAAAAAAATCATCCTGCATTTTTCAAGTATTTGATGGCAGCAATAATTTCTGCAATTGCCCATGATTTGTCATTAATTTTCATTTACTATTTTGGTAGAGGGGAGCACTTGCTTGCTGCTACTTTTCTCATCCTACTATATATAGAAACTACTATATAGTCTTCTTCCATAGGTTCGGAAGCCAATGCAGAGACTCTATCAGTAGCTGATTATATCTATTTCAACCTAGCTTTCAGGAACTGAAATAATAATCACAAAGTGTCAGAAGGACATTGGCCCAAACTCCATTTAATGCTTGATCACAGTAAAACCAAACTCTGACTCTGACTCAGTTCAGGTCTCTGATCACTAAACCTAGAGATTTTATCAGATATCCAGATGAAGTACAGGTCATAAAAACCAAGTACTATTTACTTGGCTGCTCAGCTCTCCAGACCTAGACCCTCCCAGTACAGCCACTCTGCTCCACACTCTGCCCTTTACAGGGATTGCACCTCCTTGTCTCTGGCAGTTGAATGCTGCCACCTGGCTTCTGCCATTTTGAGATCCCTTTACCCTTTAAAACCAGGGAGTCCATTTCAATGGCACTTTCTCTCATAGTCTAGACCAGATGGCAAAGGACAGCTACCACCATGCTCTCCAAAGACACTAGGGTTACCTATCCCTCCAAACTTTGGTGAAGGGAGTAGTCTCTATAAACTCTTCTCAGGTTAACAATAAGGGCATATATGTGAGAGTTTCCCATGGTTAATAGTCAACAGCAAGCTTATGTCCTTAAACTTTCAGATTCACTAGTCTACGTTATACTAAGTCCTGGAACTTCACACTTCATCTAATTTAGGTCACTGATATGTTCAGATTTAAGTCAACACACTGAGCAAAATGAGAGTCACTCTTAGCCGTTCGTAGGAGCGCGGTTACTTCAGAGTGTCCGGCAAGGGCACCCCTTCTGTATTCGAACCTTGTGTATGTTTTTATTTGTTATTGTTTTTGTTTTATTTTGTTTTGTCCTGCTGTAAAACCCTTAGAATCATTTTTACCGGCATTCCTCTTTGGTTTCTATAAAAATAAATTGGGAAAATATTGCTTTTGTTTTAGCATCTATGCCACCTCCTCCTGGATTAGACCTGGTGATCATCCCCCTCATCCTGTGCTAAGCTTCTAATTCTGGGTCTGAAAGCAGCAAAAGAGGGTGGGGTGGGTCTTGAACAGAACTGGCATTTCCTTGTAAGAGGATCCTTCATGGAGTTCATTTAGAATCATCAGGTGAAGTGAGGTTAATATCCCCAGAGAGGCAAAGAGGGGCTGCTTCTGATGGAAAGTAAAGATCAGTTGAAGTAGGCAGTTTAAACTCCTCACATTTATTGGAATCCATTGGAAGGTTCTTATTTCGATTCTTAGATAGTCTACTCCTTCCTAATCAATACCCCAACTTTTACGTATGAGAAAAAGCATTGTTAAAATTCCATTTGTCTTGTAAATCTGCAACTCATAAGATCAAGTCTTATTTCTGGTTCAGTGTTTAGTAGCTCCATAGCTATAAATTACTAAAATTAGATATTTTTAAGAGCAGTCATGAAAGGATTTTGCTTCTCCGACTGTGCCATTAGCCCAATGGACACTTTATTTCCTATTTGCTGTTGTTTTCTTTGGACTTGACCAGCGTTTCATTCTCCACTGATGACAGTCAAATCACCTTCCAACGACGAATCCCAGCTTCCCACCTGTGAGAGCCTGTTTCCTGGATTCATATTCTTATATCATATGTCTTATCAGATAGGGTTTGCTCAGAAAAACAGAAAACATACCATTATGAGCAGGAAGAGAATTAATAGAGGAAATTAGAAACTTACAGAACAGTTTGAAAATCAGGGTTGGAGGAGATGGCAAAAATCTGCTCAATTCAAAGAAACCATGAAGTGAAAAATTGCAGGAAACTACTCTTTATTTCCTAAGCTGCCATCAGCATCAAAGTGGGTGATCCAACAGGAAAACACTCAGAAAATGGTGGAAAATCTCCATCTGTTCTTTCATAATCCTACAAACCTATTTACTGTTTCTCATTCAATAACGGTGCTTCCTTCCCTTCTTCCTGTTAGAAGACAAATCTCGGTGGGCTTCTCACATTCCTACACATCTGACTGACTGATTTAACTGCAGACGATCTTTTCAAGGATGTTTATGTAGCAAATAGCCTTGGAAGACAGAAATAGTTTCTCCCTTCAGGGCAAAAGCCAGATAGCATTACTGCTTATTTTAAAATATTCAGGTGCCTTAAGCTCAGAGTTACTCTCCTGTAACCCACCCCACTGTAGTGTAGGTATCATCCAGCCCTATGTGTCTTGCAGAACCAAAGCAAATGCTGATTATCTGGCTTCTACCGTTGTTCTGAATGACATAGTCCTTTATCTCTGATTGGAGTTTCATGTCCTCTACCAGCTCCTGTAAAACACTGGCAGACTAATTTGTTAACTTGCAAGTGGGGTCAAATTTCAGACCCTTCCAGTTCTTGACACTAAATTTCATATCTCGTAGGAGGACTTTTGTTTTCTGCAATATAGGAAAATAGTATAAAAACAATGAAAGATTAATAAATATGGCTGCCCAACCCCTCAAAAAAAAATTCACCTGACAACTTTCATTTAAAACCATTGTAAAAAATACTTTAAATTTTGGTTTTTAGTTCATTTTTCATACCTCATTAATTCTATTTTTTATCTTTATTAAGCCCTCACTTACACATGCTCATTCACACTGTCTCATTTATTTACTCATGGGACAACTGAATTCCTACTATCTGTTAGGCTTTAAGTTTAAAAGTATGACAGAAAACATACCTTACCTCTACTTCATTGGGATTTTTTTTATTGTGTATGTTTTTTAGTTTCCTAAATTGAACGCTTCCCATAGTTTACAACTAACTATGGCTTTAGTTGCCATTCCTATTTTCAATCTGAAGTATCCTTATCTTCATAGCTTTCTGAATTATGGCACTTCTCAGTACCAAGCTTAGGAGAAAAGAGTTACACAATTTGTTAAAAAAAAAAAAGTCTGAGTCTTCTTCGCTTTCATTTCTACGAGTTGATCAAAGAATAGTCTGAAAAGGTGCCACTGCTGAATGGGTGCTGATACCCTAGTACATACAGTATCAAGTGACCCGGATGTTGCCCCTCCAAAAATGTAGATTTCCTGTCTTCAGAAAATCTAGGAGTCATCCCAAAGCCTTCATTGTAAATGAGAGTGCCTAATTGTCTGGGGCTTTTACCTTTGCACTTTCATCTTCCTACAGCATCATTTCCTTGAAGCTTGATTCCTGCTGGGTCAAATTCCACTGGCATCAATCCATCTATCAGAGACATTATAAACTTTCACATGAATCCAACATTCTCTACATACTTTCTTAATTGGATCACTGTTGTCCCCGACATAGACTTTGGATACTGGCTAACTGCCGTTAAATTTCTTTGTAATTACATGTCCCTCTGCCACCCATCTGTAAACTAGCTTCTGTGTTATAGTTAAATTAATCATAGAACCCTATCACCAAGATAGATTCCTCAATATCATTACCATCTCCCATCTTTTATTGCCTTAAAGACTATTTTTGACTGCCTCAAAAAAACCCCAAAAAACAAAACCCAAAAAACCCTTAATCTCCTTGCTTCCTGTTTTTCCTTCCCAGAGAGAATAGTTGAATTAATTTTAAAACACAATTTCAGAAATAAAAAGTTACATCTCACTTCCAGCTGAAATCAATCAGAGCAACAGCAGTTACCCACCAAATATAGGACAGCAGAATATCTAATACTTCCTAAAGTCAGAAATTTTTGTTGTTGTTTTCTGAAAGAGGAACTAGAGGTTTCCCACACTCTCTCCCACTTAACCTTTCAAAAATAAAATGATTTCTTCTGAAGAGTCCTATGGAATCCCTCTCCTTAGCCGTTGTATGGTTCCCTTGGCAAAGAAAATCCAGAGTCTGCTAGTTAAAGCAATAAGAGCAGATTTTGCTCAGGAGCTATTGAACTAGGAGAAAAGACACCTCAGTATAGAACTGGGCTCAATTTTGAATACAGGAAAAGTGAGAATTTATAGCCAAGGAGCAGGTGGGGTCTTAGCAGATGGAAAATTACTAAGAGGAAACAAGAAGAGTAGGGGGATTCTAGCTAAACCAACCTACCAGGATTCTTGCTGAAGGCAGAACGGGGTGCTTAGACCTCAGCTGGGGGCTGATAGAGGATGAGGAATTTGGTCAGATAGCAAGGGTGATCAGGTATCAAAAGTGGGGGATTCTGACTAAAATGACTTGCCAGGACTCTTGCTAAAACTGGGCTTCTGGAGGACACACCCAAGGACAGAGTCTAGTCTGGCTCAGAAGAACCTTACCAAAGTTTGGTAAATAAGAGAATAGTCGTCATTCTCTCCTCTTGTTCAAGAGACATTCTTCTTTCCTTTGAAGAATCCAAGTCTACTTCTCATTTGATCTCCTTTTGTTCATTAAGGACCAACTGCAGCCTCTGTTGGAACTTGGTAGTAGGGTATATTTGCTAGAAGGTGCTAGCAGTCAGCATTCATGAAGGCAGTTTATGAAAATTAAAGAAAACAAAGTCTCGTCATCAGAAAACCAGTTTCTGAGTCCAGAGTACAGCCAGTCTGTCGAGGAGATTTCTAGATTCTGGGCTCGAGAACATCAGTGGCAATTCAGTGGATTCCCTGCTTTGCAGTGTGAATGTCTTTGGTGATGGCATTCCAGTGAACTTTCTGAGTTGCCCACAGAGCAGCAGGCAGGCAGGTTGCTCATCTGTGATCTGTTGTGGTGATTTCTTTGACGTTTATGTCAAGTCCTCCAGTTTCAGCTTCCAGGGCTTCAGGAACAGAGCAGTTCTCATTTTCAGTGATGCCAAGACACAACAGTGGAAGAAGAATTAGAAACATCAGTTTAAAGAGTTGTAGCCAGATATCAGAGGAACTGAGAGAACTGAGAACCCACAAGGGCGCACCATAGCTTTCCAATGAAACAGAGTTCCCCTCTACCGTCCCTCCCTTTTTTTCTTATTTACGAAATAAGTCTAATCTCGTTATATTTGTCCCGAGCTTTTACGTAAGTGAAGCAAAAAAGATGATTGACAACATAAGACTTTTTGAGCTTGCTTTGCTGTAATTTTTCATAAGGAATGTCAGATTAGACTTTTTAAAACCTCTCAAGGCTAGAAAGCCAAACCAAGGACTCTCGCTTACCTAAGAAGAACACCCCAAAATAGCCCACAGCTGCTCAGTGGAAAGCTTGGCAGGGAAATTTAAGAACAAAGCTTAAATTAGCAGGAGTTATGCCCTGCCCAATTCGTGGGAGAGTTCAAGGGACCCCCAGTAAGAGAAACTGCAGAAAGGGCTGGAGCAGGGTAGCTTCGGGAACTCTCAGAACTGACCATCGGTTTCCTTCCTGAACAAGGCTCTACCCTGAGAGAAACTGCTTGGGGTAGGAATAAGAATTGATCAGGAAAAAGACAAAAGAGATGGAAGAAGACAATGGTCTAAAAGCCTGAATGGAAATACTGAGCATGTGTGTGGATGTTTTGAACTTTACGGCATGACTGGGTGGATGAACCACAAGTGTTTGTGTCTTTCCTTTGGATCTGGTCTGATTCCCCAGAATATTCTTTTCCAATATTCTGCCTGGTAGCTAAAGGTCTGGCAAGGGTTCTGTGAGTTGAGTGGAGAAGGAAGGTGGGGGTTTTAGGCCAGCCTACAACGTGCGTCAAGTTACCACATCCCCTGGTTTCTGTGTGATAACAACATTACCACTTGTGCCATTTGATCCACACTCCAGAGACCCTCGATCTTACCTTTTCCAGGAAAGAAATCCCTTGTCTTTTGTCCAGTGGATTAGTTGGGGGGGGGGACTACAGATTTAACTGGTTTTTGAACAGTTTTCCCCAATTTCCCTCATTTTAGCTTTTTACCCCTGTGGCACAGAGTGTCACCTATTCCTGGCATTTCTTTTAAAGATTTATTTATTTATTTGAGAGAGAGAGAGAGAGAGGGGGAGAGTGTGTGAGTGGGGGGAGGGGCAAAGGGAGAGAATCTCAAACAGACTCCCTGCTGAGCACAGAGCCCAATATGGGGCTCCATCTCATGACTCTGAGATCGTGACCTGAGCCAAAACCAAGAGTTGGACACTTAACCAACTGAGCCTCCCAGATGCCCCTATTCCTGGCACTTTTGATGATTCTTTGCTTCAAATCAGGGGGCTTCTCTGAACCCTCAGACCTCCACCGCCTGATGGCTCCTCTTTCTCAGGACTGCTCAGTAAGTTACCGCAGGTTCACCTGTTTCCCAGCCTGCAACATGCATTGCTGCTAGCTTTGTAAATGTCATAGAGTTCCAGGTCTCTAAATCTCAGTTCTTTTATTATACTGCTTAAGATCTGCATATACTCCTGAGAACCTCTATTGGTCATTTGAGAGTACACTCCCGAGTGGATCTCTGAGCTACCTATGGAAGGGACTTCCACAGAAGGGCTGCAGATGTGCCAGGAGATACAGATCACTTTAATCCTTGAGGTGGCTAGGTTGGGCCTGGGATGGTCTCCAGAGACCCAGCCCTGAGTTTTATAGACAATAGCCCTGGCAGAGCAAGCCTGAAATTGTGCCCAAGATCTCTGCAAGCAGTGAACAGCCAGTACTTACCACTCTACAATAAGGAAGGAAATCCTTTACCACCTGGACATCTCATCGGTGGCCACTGTGGATGTGGGTTCCATTGAACTGCTACAAGGTGAGTGTCCCAGGTGCCCAAAGAGCATGGTCTGCAGAGCAAGGTTAGGGGTCAGATCTAAAACTGTCCTCACATCCATCAGAGGGTTCTGCTCATTTTGCAATCCAGGTGCATTTTTAGAGCCATCTAAGCTAGTGGCCAAGTCACAGCAATGTATATGTAATCCTGCAAATGAGAGATCTGCCATTATATCGAAAGTCTTGATCTGAAAAAGTTTGAATGGATTTAAAATCTATTACAAGTATCCCAAGAATTTTTATCATTATATTATTAATAAAATAAAAAATACATATAAGATCCTTTAAATACAATTTCAATAGTTCCAAATTTTTAAATAGTTTTAAAATGTGTTTAAGTGATTTTTCATCTATCTATGTGAACAAAGATTTTCCTTGGTGGAGACTATCAAGAATTCGAAAAGATCATTAAAAGGTCTCGAGAAGAAGCTGTGTGTAGCCCTTTCAAGCATAAACCCTAATTTGTTTTTAACAGATGTAAGCTCAGGTTTCTCCTTTAAAGTTTAAAACATGTTATTTTCAAGTTGTATATACATTCAATATCTGAATTTCCCCCAAAACTTTGTGCTTTATTTCCTTTCATATCAAAACTGTCCTGAATTTTCACCAAGCTCCATATGGAAGCCCTTGGCTCCCTTCAGTTTACCTGTGTCTTTGACTGGATCCCCGGGAAACAGATGCTGAGACAGAGAACTCCAGGCAGATTTCCTAGGAAATGCCTCCAGGAGACACACTTGTACGGAAGGAGGCAGGACTGCACAGAGGGGGCTGCTGACCCACAGGGCAGGGACAGCGGAGGCCTCAGCTGACCGTCCTCAGAACTCTGTTGCTGTGATGACCCTCTGAGTTGTCTCAGATTGATGTAGGGGGCTGGGGCTATGAACCCCCATATCAACCATTCATTACACCTGCTGGGCGGGTGTGTAGTCTTGGGTGAGACACAATGTGACACGTGGGAAGCCCCCATCCCCACCAGCTTGCAGAGGAGTAAGTCAGCCCAGCACCAGGCACCAAAGAATTCGCCCCGACGAGTGCTCAGGGAAGCCTGGCTGGGTTATCTTCAGGACTGACTTGACTACTTCGCTTCCTTAGGCTTCTACTTAGCAGCATTCATTTGAATTACGGTTGACTCTTGAACAACATGAGGGTTAGGGTTGCTGAGCCCCCCAACCCCACATCAAAAATCTGTATATAACTTTTGAGTCCTCGAAAACGTAATTACTAATAGCCTACTGTTGACCAGAAGCCTTACTGTTAATACAAACAGTTGATTAACATATATTTTGTATGTTATATGCATCATAGGCTGTGTTCTTATAAAATAAGCTTGAGAAAAGAAAATGTTATTAAGAAAATCACTAGGAAGAGAAAATCATTTACAATACTGTACTATATTTAGATTTAAAAAAACCCAAATTCTTACATAAGTAGACCTTGCAGTTCACAGCCATGTTGTTCAAGGGTCAACTTTCTTTATATTGGGCCTACTTTCCTGGTTTTTTCTTTTCTTCTTTTTTTAAGATTTTATTTATTTATTAGAGAGAGAGCACAAGCAAGGGTGTGGAGCAGAAGGAGATGGAGAAGCAAGCTCCCCATGGAGCAAAGAGCCCAATGCGGGACTTGATCCCAGGACCCTGGGCTCATGACCTGAGCCAAAGGCAGACACTTACCCGACGGAGCCACCCAGGTGCCCCTCGGGCCTACTTTTCCGAACTCCTCTACCTCCTGAGTCTTCATCAGGATTGCGAATGATAGCTCTATGTATTTTTCGTAGCACTTCTTACTATCTAATATTATAAATTAATTTATATATTGTCACATCTTTGTTGCTACCATTATAACGTAAAAATGTAAGAAGATGTTGACAGCTTCATTCACTACTGGAACACTGGTATATAGCAAACTCTCGATAAATACCCACTAGATGAGTGATAAAATAAATGAATGAATGAATGCACTCCCTCTCTTTTTTCTTATCATTCTCTTTTTTTCTTTACATACTGCTTCTCAGTATCTCATTCCACTCTAAAATGTGCTTGAGTGGCAAGGCCACAAAGCCATATCTAGTAACTCCCTTGGACATCAAAGGAGTTCAGATCCTTGGGGAGTTGCTGTCCAAAACTGTACTGTTTACATTGGAAGGAATATCATTTCCTTAATTTCAACCTGTACTTGCCTCAAATTTTAAAAAGTGCTTTTTTTGTATTATAATTTATATGCAAGAATAGAATTCTTAGTTCTGTAGAAAATGAAGTTCCCTGTGTCCATACGTTTTTCAGCTGGGTAATTGCTACCTTCTCTTGAGTGTATTTAGAACTGAGGAACACAGGCTCACGAATATTTTCCATTTCTTATCTCTTTCAGGATGTTGGCGTACTCTGATAATTCTCTAGCTCTCTGTAGAGTTATAAATTTCCCTTCTGGGTGTTGATAACTTATCTGAAAATGCTATAGTACAATTTATCCCTTCTGAGTGAATTTTGTGCTATTACTCTGTTCAGAAATTATTTTATCGACTTCTGCTGTATAGCTAGAGATAAATGGTCACAGCAGCTTTTTTTTCTTTCTTTCTGCTTTTTAATCAGACCATCAAAGCTAGCTCCTTTCTTCAGTTTTAAATTACGTTTCCTATTTTTTCATTTTTCTCTTGTAATCATCTGATTAGGTATTGAGACCTCTCTGCTTCTTTCACAGTCCCGAATACATCCTAAGCCACTACAAATTTTATGGGACTTGCAATAAATTTGGAGGGACAAACTTTTAATAATATAGCTCTAAGACATTCCTAATACCAAAACACAAAACAAAACAAAACAAAAAAAATAACACATTTCCTCAGATTGACTGAAGGTATTTCTGATCAATATTCTGTTTTTTGAATTTTTCCTTAAGTCTTAATGTCCTTGTCTTTAGGTCCAAAGTTATCATTTACCTATACATTTTATTGTCTCTCTATCACACAATTGACAATTGTTCTTGTATACTCCTTTTTGTTGCTCTTACTTTCAAGGCCTTTTTTTTCAAATCAACGTAATCCGTCACATTTCCACTCAGTTTAATTCAATCAAGGTTCTTGGCATTTACAAGAGGTAGTATCCTTTATAGAATTCAATGTTTTAAGGTTGATCTCCCTATGAATACATTAATAAAGTCCTTAGAAAGAATTGACTAGGTTTGTCTCTGTCCTGATTCTGTTTAGATTTTCCCTTCTTGTCTACAAGCTTTTCTGCATATGTTTAGATCCCATGGAAATAGTTTACTTATTTCCTAGCATTATGGAGAATTTTCGCTCTCATAAAAACTACTCAGTAATGCCAATAAATAGTAACTATTAACATTTATTACTGCTATGCTTCAAGTGTTGCTTCCAGTTTGTAAATCATTCCATTATTTCTTTCAGTCTTTTTTACATTCCTTATAAAGTATCACTGTGATCTATTTTATGAATGAGACAACTAAGATTGGATTAGTTCAGCAATTTTCCATCATCGAACCACTTTCAAACCTTAGCTTATCTGTGATATTTCACTGCCTTATATGCATGATCTTTAAAATAGCAACTTCTCTCCTCCATTAAAGCCTCCTAGCCTTAATTCCACTGGTCTTGTGATCCCCATAACTCCGTCTGAATCTATGATTTAGAGCATGCAATATAGTCACGGCCGGAGATGTCAGTCTCTCTTGCAGTTTTATTCAGTGTGAATATTCTGATATGTAAGTGTGATCCGCGGCGGAAAGTGATTTTGGAGGGAATCTCCTGGGAGAAGAATGCTTTTTGAGAAATGCTCCTAAGTCACTTTCCCAGATTGCAAGCAAACTTCTGAAGGTAAAGAAATGCTTGTCTTTGAGGCTAAGATTACTCCAGGTGAGTAACACCCATTAACTCACAGTTAAACCATCTCACGTCTTCTCTGTATAAACTATCAATTTTTTCCTGCCACCACCCCCGCTTCCAAAAAATTCTGTATTCAGTGTCCATTTTCCAAGTTGCATTTATCCCAGAGTAACTTTCCTGGTGCCTTTTTTCACTCCTACCCAATATAAATTCTTATTCATCCAAGGTGTCCTATCCTATGAATTCTATAAATTCTAATTTCAATATCTAAAATTCTAATATTTCTGGTAAAATAATGACTTCTTCCACGTTTGAGACAGGCATTAAAAATAAAGCAGAACAACAACAACAAAAATCAGAACAAATAAATCAAACTAAATGAAACAGAAAAGAAAAAGCAACGGAATTTTGGGTGAGGGGAGAGGACTTTCTTAGGTTTATCAGGAAAAATTAAACAAATGAGAATTGTGAATCATACTAAGGTGTGAATTATGCTCTCGGATATTAAAATTTGTCTTTAAGTTACACTAGTTATCATAGTGTGGTGGGACAGACACCATTGTAGAATATCAAATTAAGATTTAAAATGTCATAAATTTATAAGAAAAGGATTTATTATGCTTAAACTGTGTTGGGAAAATATACTATTTTGAAAAAAAAAAAAGGCCAATTCTCAGTTGGCATTACATCCAAAATATTTCTATTAAACTTGAGAGAAAGTTTAAAGGTAATAACGAAACTATGAAATACAAGTATTTTAAAAATGGAAGAATAGAATTTTCTAAGAATAAAATCATTATAATACATGTGAAGATAATGATGATGGATTTGCCTACTACATAAAAATTTAAATCTTTCATATATCAAACACATTAATGTATTCTATACTACTATTATATAGAAATAATTAATGTAAATCAGAAAGCTAAATGGGAAAATTTATGAATAAATATTTTACAGAAGTTATATAATTAACTAATTGACATATAATAATCCAATTCATGATGAATCAGAGAAATGCAAATAGAAGATTACCAGTGCGCCATAATGGCCTATAAACTGGCAGCAAGAAAATTATGGTGCTGACTGTTCCCCCCCAACCACAGCTGGCATCACAAGGTAGCAAGTCCCATGACAACAAAAAAAATGATTATTAGACGTATTTGCCAAAAAAAGTGAACATGGGAGAAAGTACATATTTCTGGTTCATATAACTTGTGGATCTACATCTCCATTATTTCTTAGGGTAGAATCAGGGCAATTTCAAGACAGCTGAGTCCCACCTAGGACAGAGAGGCCCCGCATTTAAAACACCAATATCAAGGGGCATCTGGGCGGCTCAGTTGGTTAAGCTCAGGGACATGAGTTCAAGCCCCCTGTTGGGCTCCACACTGGGCATGAAGGCTACTTTAAAATAAAATAAAATAAAATAAAATAAAATAAAATAAAATAAAATAAAATAAAATAAAATAATAAAATAAAATAAAATAAAATAATACAACACCAAATATCAAGCTTTGGGATATAAGTGGTGTCTTAATGTGTTCGGCTGCTACAACAGAATACTATAGACTGAGTGGCTTCTAAACAACAGAAATTTATCTTTCATCGTTCTGGAGCTGGGAAGTCCAAGATCAAGGTGCCAGCAGAGATTCTGTGTGTGGTGAGGCCCTGTTTTCTGGTTCATAGATGGCGGTCTTTTTTCTGTGTCTGCACATGGCAGAAAGGGTGAGTGATCTTTTTGGGGTCTCTTCTAAAAGGGCACTAAACCCATTTATGAGGGCTCCACCTTCAAGACCTAATCACCTCTCAAAAGCCTCAAGTTCTAATACCACCACATTTGGGATTAAGTTTCCACATAAGAATTTGGGGCACAAACAATCGGTCAACAGCCGGTGGTAACTATTTACAGATATTACGTATAGTATATGCTTATATGTAGTGTATATTTACATGGAATAGTATTAGATCTAAAAACAATGATCACTCTTTTAAGATGCCTATAAGTGGCTCAGTCAGTTGAGCTTTGGCTCTTGGTTTCAGTTCACATCATGATCCCAGGGTAGCAAGATCGAGTCCCAAGTCAGGCTCTATGCTCAGAGGGGAGTCTGCAGGAAATTCTCTCCCTCTCTATCCTTCTCTGCCTGCCCCTCCCCCGACTCACACATGTGCTCTCTCTCTCTCTCTTTCTCTCTCAAAAAATAAATGAATCTTTAAAAAAGAGATGACTATAAGTGCTTGTATTTCATAAATGAATGCAAAATCAAAAATTTTCTAGCTTTGGTCAAAACTCAAAGATACTAAATATCTTTAGATATTATTTATAATGAAAAAATCATACTTGAACTCATGTATGATTTTCCTTTAAAACTGTAACATAAACATGATCCCAGCTCATAAATTTGATTTTTCTTCCTCAGCTTCTTTTCACATTTTAGTTGAGCCACAGAAATACAAAGCAATTACTATATATATATATTTAAACAGATTATTTTTCCAGGTCGTATTTTTACCGGAATCTTTTGTTCCAAGTCATTGAATGCATTTCATAAGAATGAATCACTTCAAAATTAGATTTCTTGGATTATAAGCATAATGTGCATGTGTTTGGGGGGGGGGAGAAGAAAGAGAGAAATATTTTTCAAAAAAACAGATTAGTAAGTTAGCATAGCCAAAGGGCAGCAACATCTGATGCGGTGACAGGCTTTGCATGCTTCATGTATTAATGCGGTTTCCATAGCAGCCACCACCTCACATGATAGTTCAAAATAATTTGTAATTGCCAAGAACTCTTAAAGGAGAACACACTCAACTCTGATATAATTTTAAAAACCAACTAAATATTTCTGAATCTAGATCTTTGACTCAAACTCCACAGTGAAACTTTGTAGAAGCCACAATCTTTAAGTCTCCATTTCTTCATCTGTAAAATAAGGATAAAAATATGTGCCCTCCCAGCCTCACAGGATCAGTGAAAGGCATATATGAATGTGCGTCAGAAAGTGAAACGTGCCGGACAACTGTGGGACACGATTTATAGAATGATAGACTATTATAACTGGATGAAATGAATGTTAGCAGTCACTTGGCCCCAGACCCTTGATTCGCACATGCAGTAAAAACCACTGGATTGTCCACAGGATAATATTGGGTGAGTGGCAAGATCATTAATAGCCCTTGGTCATTTGTGTCCACACCCACTGCCCTTGGCCTTTGCCCTGCTCTGTCCCTGTAGTCAGCCACTGCTCTATGAGATCCGCCATCCCCTGCCTCTCTGATCCCACACGCCGGTTGCTGTGATGGAAAGCAATCCCTCCAGCCTGCAGAGGACACAGTCCATACAAACCTGGCTCACCATCAGCGGGCTACAGAGAACCTCACGTTTACCTTTATTCACAGCTGAGAGTCTTACTCTGAATCTCACGTTGAATCCCAAGCATAACTGCCTCCTGAGCTCTTCCAAACTTTATAGTAGTTGAGAATGATCTCTGATATAACAGATTTTTATAGTAATTTCCAGAGTCTTAAATTGTCCAGACAATACATAACTCAAAAAGGGGAGAAAATCTGTCTCCTTAAAGAGTTATTATCTGCGTATTTTCATGTGAAATAAATTCCCATTTGTATAGTCCATTTTAATTGTGTATGGTATATTTTAGTTTGGGGGTAATTTCATGTACAGATTGAATTTAATGTTCAAATAAAGCTCTCTTCGAAGGAGGGTCCCCCCATTTGTTGATGAAAAAACTGATTCGCAGAGATATTAATTAACCTTTCTGTTGTAACACTAATATTGCAGGCAAGATTTGAACCTAGGTATTTTTGTTTTGCTTTGTTCTAATAAGCTCTAATTAGCTTTTCCATTACTCAATATGTAAAGTACACAATCAGAAATGCTATTGATCCGTCTTGCCCACTGGCTCAGTGTCACATGTCCGCGTGGCCTAGAATGGAAGAGTCCTTCACAGAAGCCAAATTCTTACACAGGCTTCTAAGAGTTCCTCACCCATTCTTCTCTGCCCATTTCTTCCAATGTTAGCTGCCCATTTCTTCCAATGTTAGCTGCTAACCTCAGTTGCTGTCTTCATTTTGCCTTCTCTGTGTAACTAGTGATGGCTCAACTCTTGGCTGTGATACTGGTTACTAAGTATGACTTGACTTACTTCTTGACTTGATCCTATTGCCCCTGAACAGATCTCACCTAGCCTGTCCGGCCACTAAATCTCTCTCCACTAAATCACAATTTACTCTTTTTTTTTAAAGATGTATTTATTTATTTTAGAAGGGGAATTGGGGTTGAGGGGTTGAGGGAGAGAGAATCCCCACAGGCTCCGACTTGAAGCCCATCACTCGGCTCAATCTCATGACCCTGAGATCAGAACCTGAGCCTAGAGCAGGTGGGACGCTCCGCCGACTGCACCACCCAGGTGCCCACAATTTACTCTTGACCAAGCACCAGCTAGTAATAGGTCACAAATTCACAAGAGGTATCAGAGATACTATAGAGTTTTTCTTACCTTTTTCTAGAGCCACCAGGACTTGTTGAGGCAAAGACACTCATCAGGTCCCTTTTTCTGGGGTTCTGTACTCAGATGATGATTAAACCATAGGATAAATACAGAAACATATCTGGATCATGAGAAGCAAGCGCCTCACTGACTCTGAAGGGGCCTGAGAGATGAACAGGAGGGGAACTGGAACCCAAAGGGGTAGAGTTTAATAGAGAAGCTAGTTGATTGACACACACATATGTATGATTTTAAAGACCTCTTACCCTTACTGTATAACCTCCATGAGTAATCGGATTTCCTGTTCACTAATGTGTATCTATTATCTAGCACAGTGATTAGCACTTAGGAGCCATTCAATGATTTATACTCAGCATGAATAAACGAATACATCCTTTGCAAGAAGATATGTGATAATTAAAAGTAGACTTCCTTGTTTATAAATATAACTTTACTTAATTATACTCAATTCAGCTTATTTATGTGATGTTACCATGCTCTTCTTATCCCTGCCCATTTGGAATTAGTATTAATTGTTTTCTGGGGAGAAAAAAAGAGAGAGTTGTCCTAACTTAGGAGAGAAAAACTATTACAGGTAGGGTATGAGCGAAATGTTGACACCAGACTTCTCGATGTATTGGCTTTTCCATTGCAGAACTTTAGCAAATGATTCTATTTGCACAGTAATAGTTTCAATTTAGGAAGAACATGTGAAAACCAATAAATGCATAAAGCTCTAAGCTGTAATATGGCCTTACAAAGGAATTCTTGGCATGCTTTTTAAAATCAGTAATTCAAAGAAATTTATTTTATTTTATTTTATTTTTCAGGTAAACTGATTGGACTAAAATTGATCTAGATACTTCAAAGTTTAAAAGTCTAGTAAAGCTTCCAATGAGGTTGAACAGCAGCTGAGGGCTTGTGAAGACATTCTCCCACTTCCTAATAAGATTGCTGCTAAGTCGGCCTTTGAGAGGCCTTTCCTCTTCTATAAGATCTTCACATCGGAAGTGCGGCAGGCTTTCTAGGTTATTAGTTTGAATGTCCAAAGACTGTCTTGAAGGTGATTGAAAGATATTAATTCATTCCCATTGCAAAATAAGAATAATTTGCCTTATTTTATACTTAAAAGGCAAGCACTGAGCAGGTCACCATTCTATGCTACCATGTATGTTATGTGCCAATGTTTTACACATGGTAGAAGTCAACAAATATTTAATGATTTATCCTCACAAGTATTTTCATTGCTTATAATTTACTTTATTTCTAGTAATAGGTAACACCCTGGCATTTGTAGAATACAGCACAAATACTGGCATCTCTAAACTATAATAGATTCCAATGACCTAGTTTACTTTGTAAATCTCTTTTCCATTATATGTCTGCAACGACGAACTACAACCACACCCCTCCCAACCTTCCCATACCTCATCTGTTCACAACCACTACCGTCCTTATTTGTCAGAAAGATATTATGCTAATATCCCTCTCATTAAAAATACTTACATTTTAGAAATGGAAGGATTGTCTAACGAATATTAACCCCAACTGCAACATTTTATACATTACGATTCTGGGTCACAGGAAATGTCAGGTCACTCAGCTGATGGGTGGCGAAGTCCCAGGCAATCTGTTATCAATCTGTCTTCTTTCTAAAATATCAGTTCTTAATTTGTTTATTCTTGTTGTTAGCTTTTCCCCTTTCTACAAAGAATATATTAAGAATACCATGTTGAACAGAGTTCACAATTAAATTTTACCTTGTCTAGTTATCCTGATGCCATCTTTTCACCCAAGAGTGCAATCAAGGAAAGAAATCACATCAACTCTGTCAATCCCCAAAACACGAATAGTTATTCAAATAAGCTTGGCACATTTTGGAAAATCACTCAAACATTAATGGATAAATCCAAGAATGTTTTGGCAAAGAGTGCAGGATTTAAATCTGCAGCCATTCAGAATACATGGCAAAGAACCAATCATCTCATATTCCAATTCCTTGGACTTTAAATGATCCTAATTAATGCTGCTGCCTGGGCTGCAAGCTCCATGCTAATCAGACAAACTACGCTCTTTAGGCAATAACATAGCCCAACGGGGAAATACTCTTCAGTCTACCTCCAGACTTCATGACAGTTCAATAAATGTTGATGATTGACTCATCCACTGAACATGTAGAGGACTGGTGGTGGGGGCGGGGGCCCTGGAGTCCAACTCCCTTAATCCTACGTCCCCCTCACTATCTTTGTAACTTGGACAAGTCACTTATTCGTTGACTCTTAGTTTCCCTGTCTTTAAAACGGATTTTAAAATGGACCAGAGGATTATTGCAAGCAATAATGACATATTTCAGGCAAAGTGCTTGGAAGTTACCTGACACAGAGGAAGCACTCAATAAATGCTACCCATTGTTAGTAATTCAGTAAAAGTTTATTTTCCACGGGTTTGAAACAAATACCAAATTTTCTGTTCTTTTTCAGAAAAAAAAAGAATTCATTTATTTTCGGACAAGAAATGAGTTTTTACAAGCACACCTTAGGTCTAAATTTCAGCCACTGCCCTGTTGTGAGATCTAGCCAAGTAATATAAGCTTCCTGTTTTCGTTTCCTGGTGTTTAAATAAGTATCATCGTACTTGCTACCTTGTGGCTGGTTATGAGGGTTAGATGCGTCAGTGTACGTAAAGCACTGAGTTAGTAAGTTGGCCTATAGTTTAGCACATGGTAAATATTTGTATTATTCTGGATCTTATGTAGAAAGAAGGATACAGTTAGAACTACTCCAACCCACAGACTCCCTTGAATGTGAAATAAAAAGGTTTGCCAGCCATTTTCATTATTCTTGGAATCAAAATATTTTCTGTTTTTATTATGCCTAATAAACATTCCTCTCTTTGACAGGAAATGGTGTGAGATGACAATGCTATAAATCACACTTTTTTTTTTTTTGAAGTCTGCTGTTGAATGACTATTTTGGCCTTTCCAGGATTGTGTTAGACCGGGCTAAATAAAGTGCCACCCCCTACCACCACCCAACTCCCACCCAGGTTCTCTGTGGATTTGTGAGATTGTAAGTAGAAGAGAATTAATTAAATTAAGAGAAGACTGCACGTCAAAAATTTTATTGTGCAAGCAAGAGGTCTGCTGGGTAGAATGTATCAGGCATCCTGGTTAAGAAATCTTCACAACAAGGCTGGCGGTGCTCCAGGCCACAGAAAGCCACGGGGAACTGTTGCTGTGATGCCGATGAGAATGTGAAGGATCCAGGAAGCACAGCTGCAGTAAGTCTAGTCTGACCTTCCCTTTAACCTTTCCTGCCAACACACCTAGATTTTGTTGTTTTTGGGGTTTGGGTTTCATTTTTTTTAAAGGTTGTATCAGATACTCTGTGTGTGTGTGTGTGTGTGTGTGTGTACAGAAAACAACTAATTATACATAAATCTTAAAGAAAAATTACAGCCCACTATGCATGATAGTTTTGTCTTCCTGTTTTTTTATGTACACTTCGTTTCAGTAGCAAAGTTAATACATATGGTTTTGTATTAGGATTTTTATTCTTTAAATATGCGTTCACATGATATCTTCTGACAAATACTAGGAATGCTGCCCCCCATCTTTGTGTAAAGCATGGCCCTGTCCACTTATTTTATTCATTTCCCAATGCAACTATTCCTGAGAGGAAGAGAGAGCTATTTCAAATATGTTGAGTCCCTAACACCTTAGAGATCATTCAAATCCTTTCTGTAGGAGTGACAGGAAACCTGTGACCTCATGTTCACACGATAGTACAAGTAGACAAGGGAGGAAAGAAAATGAAAGGGAGAAAATACGACAGCAAGCAGGCGGTAGGAATGACAAGTACTTCCTTCTTACATTGCTGCCCAAGCTATATTCTACCCAAGATATTTCCCTGCTCGTCCTAAGAAATAGGAGCTTGGTTTTCTCTTCTGAAGTGGAGACAAAACTCTCCCATGGGTTGGAGTAACTAGTCACAAGTTACCTGTAGTCTGTACCCATCCTACTCCACTGCCTGTGCATTCCCCTGTCACACGGTGACGCAGCACATCACTAGGGCTGTCTCTTTCAGAACATCTCTCTTTTTTTCTGGAACAATGCAGCAAAAGAGTAATTACTTCCTTGACCAGTTAAGAAACCACCTCTATATATGGTATTTCCACTGGCTACTCTTCCAAGAGAAAATCTGTTACAAAACAGTAGTGAGTTCCCTGTGTTTGGGAACACTGTGTTGCCTGTGGACAGAACTGAATTAGTGCTAATGGGAATGAGGTCATGAGTTTAATTCTCACGAGGATTCTCTTTGTTCCACAGTTGTCCTAACCTTGCCTGGTTTGCTGGCTTGCAAAAAGAAAATGAACTCACAGGCTCCTCTATGCCTTCATAAGGGGTGAAGACTCGCGAGAGCTAGACTTCCAAGGTTGTCAAGATGGGAGGGATTCCGGACACCTCCTGGGATCCCCAGGAGCACACACACACCTTGACGAAAAGTAATCCAGGACCTTAAAAGGTCAGAGCTGCCCAGTCCATGGACCGGGAAAAGCTTCCCCAAAACAAACTACATCTCAGGCACCAACCAGAAGGGACCCTCTCTGGGTCAGCTTTCCACTGGAGCTGGAATTTGGCCAGCTCGAGGATCCCACAGTTGGCTGCTTCTTCGTCTCTACAGGGAGATCACAGGAGAATGTGTACAGACTCTGTGAAGATGTCAGCTTCTGCTGGCTTCTCAGAGTCAAAGAAACCACAGACTTTTTAAGATACCTTTTCTTTTTCTGTTTCTTGGCATTCATTTCAGAAGTTTCTGGAGTATACAGATGGTCTTCTCCCTTGAAGGTGAGACCCGAGGACTCTTTCCAACATAAAGGAGATATCGGAGGCTCCCCTGGAGGGAGAGTACATAAAGCACACCAGCTCTGAGGATAACCAGGTAGTGACTTCCTCCCTTCCCATCCAACACTCAGGAATGTTTGACTCACCTTCTGGAAACCATAGTGCAAGAGATAGCAAAGCCCCCTTCCCTCCTCACTGTCGGGCTCTACATCCACATGGAGCCCATTTTGGCTTTATCATGGTGTGCAACTCTCCCCTCTTCTCCACTGGGAGATGGGAGGACACAGGAGCCACTTACATTTCACTGGATGGAGAATTCAAAAATCGTATTAAGAGTAAAAAGATAGACGAGGTTGTATACCAACAGTAAGGCATAATATCAAAGGAAAAAGTTAGCATTAGTAGCCAAACCTAATCTGTGGGAGACTTTTCACCCTGCAAAAATAACTATACCAAGATTGTATATCTATTCCTTTCTAAGTAAAGAGAGTGGTAACATTAAGCCTCGAAAAATGCAAAACCATAGCAACAGATTGTCATGTAATTATCACTAGACCTTTTATACTGTGTGATCCAGATACTGCCAAATATTCCAGCGTAGGTATATGTACTCACACACACGCTCATGAACAGAATGAAACACACACACACTCAGATCAACCCCTTGAAACTATCTGTGTAAGAGCCTTGCTTGGAGTACTGAGTTAAGCCACATGGTACATCACTTTGCCTCCTGCTTCATATGTTTCCAGGGTGGTCTTCGGGCCACTGTCACTCAGATTCTATTTACCCTGGTTATTCTTCTTCTTTAACACAGAACAGGGCCCATGGACCCCAAATGACCCATGCTTTCATTCTGTTTATTACAGCTAAACTAGCTCAAAGAAAGAACTGTTAGATTTCCTAACCCTCACTCTTCAAGTTCTCTGCAGCCTTAAATGCAAATGAGAATGGCTATGTGTTGAAAAAGAAATTCAGACCATGAGAAGTTTCAAATACCCCTTCTGAGTACAGGTGGCCAGCGAGGGAACAGGGGCCTGATGGCAGGACGCCATGCCTTTCTTTGATGTGCAGAAAAGGCTGGGCCTTAAATTAGATCATTGGATGACAGTCCAAAGTGTTGGGCAGACTCACAAGATTCCAGGTTGATGCCATGCTTTGGAAAAAGAATGGGTAGAATGTGCACATGGAATCGTGGTATCCATTCAGAGAAGGAGTACAAGATAGAATCTGATGATTTTGTAGAATGTCTGCTTCGGCAGGAAGTGATGAAACATCTGAGCGACATCAGGAGACAGAGGGATGAACTGATAAGGGAAGGGAAGAACACAATTCCAGCTCAGCACATGGACAAGGAGGATCCTAGGCCCCGAGCAGAGCTACTGCTGATGGCTGGAGGCTGATTTCCATGTTCTCTCTTCTCCACTGGAAAGTTCATTGACTGAAAACCTCTTCGTGAACATGTCTCACAATAAAGGATTGCTCCATCCTATTTATTCTACAAATAAATTAAATAAATAAATGAATAAATAAATACAATGCCCATTCAATCTATCCATCTCTACCACCCCAAATCATAACAAGCATTGTAAAGCAAAAGATCCCAAACCCAGGACATGTTGAATAAAACTGCTGAAAAATCAATTAAAACTATGAGCGGTTAAAAAAAAGTAACACTGGGTAGGGGGTGTAGCAGGTAGCGTGTGATGGAGACTCCTCAAAATTTTTGTTCCTGCAGGAAAAAGTTAAATTGATAAATAAGAAGTTAAGATAATTTTTATTATTTATAAAGTTTTTATTTATTTTTTTTAAGAGAGAGAGAGAGCACAAGTTGGGGGGATGGCATAGCAGAGGGAGAGGGAGAGAGAGAAGCAGACTCCCCACTGAGCAAGGCTTGATCCCAGGACCCTGAGATCATGACCTGAGCAGAAGACCATGATGCTTAATCGACTGAGCCACTCAGGCGCCCCAAGAAGTTAAGATAATTTTTAAAAGACAAATTGATAAAGAACCATCTTCTATCACATTTCTTTAAGTTTGTAGAGCTGAAAATGACAATTCCAAGCCCTCCAGATAATTTGAATAAGACAAATCCCGAAGAAGTGAAATAATTTGTCCAAGGTAACACTGCAGTGTGGCTAAGTCTTAAACTCACCTCTTTGGACTCCTAGCACAGTAAATACCTTTTCCATTGACCTCTACTGACAATAAAGAAAAGGACTTTATCATGATTTTTGAGAAGAATCTTATGAAATCTCTGGTACAGTAAATCCACAATATATTTCCATATTAGTTTGCCTTGGGGCTTGGATCCTATCACCACCAACTGCCGTGTGCTTTCCAAGGGCTCCAAAAAGTCCCTTCAGAAGATGATACACTTTTGAAGATGATATCATCACCAGACAATAACAAAGACATGAGTAGATTTTCCTTACCAGAATTTTGCAACAGCCATGATTCAGTGATTAAACATGCACAAAATTCTCCAGCAGAAAATGATAACACATAATTTGTTAGTGAATGTTCCTTGAGGTGGAAGATATGGGAAATTAAAACGAGAATTCAGTTAGATATTTAAGAGAGACGGTTTGAAATAAATGATGTATTTACATTTTTGAGGAATTGTTTTTATATTTCTGTATAACACGATCAATCATGGAAAAGGACCATCATGGTGCTTGGTGAATGCAGAGCCTAAAAAAACACTTTATCGTTAAACTGGATCTGTCTTTGTTATATATCTAATTTGTCTACCTCATGGCATGGGGTGGGGTAGATGTGTGCCACTTAAACTTTGTTCTACTACTAAGCAGGAAAATTTTCGAGTAACTTAAGATGAATGATTTTTACTTCTCATTAAAAAAAGTCAATGTGGATGTTGTACTTAAAACATATATATTTTATATTTTTTAGAATCGATTTTTATTATACTTATGCTATAGACGTCCTACATTGTTCTCTGGCCCCACTTTCATTAGACAGAGAAACTACCCACTTTACTCCCCTAGAGGGTCATTTCCTAGGCTGGGAGATGCAGGATTCCAGCGATACTAAATTTCACTCAGGCACTGGTATACGTGAATTCTCCTGAAGAATATGAGCCATAACTTGTGGAGATTTAAGGGTCAAGATCAAGAATGTATCAGGTTTCCACAATAAATTCACAGCTGGAAATGAGAGATAAAGCCATGATTAGGTGCTTAGCAGAGTTTGGGATGGGAAAAAAAAGGGGGGGAAAACAAGATGAGCAGATCAAAGTAGTTGCCTCAGCTGGGAGAAGATTTGTCTGACGGTCATTTTAATGACAAGTGACTTACGATGTAGCAATAGCTAAGATTGACGTAACAATCTCTCACTACTAGGCACGGTATTTCCAAGAACTGGACAAAGTGGCTCAGATCTTGGGAATTAATGTTTTTGAATAAATCCCAAAAGTCTTCAAACGACAGTAAAGAAACTACAAGGAAGCCTGGGAAAGTAGAAAAATCTAAGAGCCCAGAAAAAGTGTCATCATTCTCAAAGTCAGCCTCTCACAGTGAGGAACCAGAGGTAAACAATGAGAACTCACATGCTAAGAAGCCCAAGCTGCTAGAGCCCCCAGCCAGCTGCTAAGCAGGCTGATCCACCCATCGCTGCCTATGAGTGTTAGGATGTTGCTTCCAAGTATTTCTATCAGCAACTTCTGAAAGTTTACTGCATCTTCCAGTGTATTCTAGACATAGCAAAGTTACTCTCATAACTTGCGTCCAAATACTATTTTTGTTTTAGGAGTAGTGTGGGCTAGTTATTTTTATACTCTGAAATTGTGCCCTAATCTGCAAGGTGGGGCCAATAGTACTTATTCTACCTGGCTGTTTGCAAGATTCATACATATATACATACCACATTCATACATAACATACATACCACTATTCTAGGGCTTGGAATAGAGTGAGTGCCCAATAAATGATAGATGCTACTGCCATTATTCTTTATCGTGGAACTGAGCGTGTCATGATCCAGCTCATTCTGTATCATAAATGCGGACTTCCTCTCTGGGATTGCTGGTAGAGGCGGCAAGGACATGGGTATAAAGCAGAGACGATCCTCCCGAGGAAGAACAGGAATCATTGGAAATCTGGGTTCATGGACGTTCACCGTCCCTATGATTTTGAACAGGCAGAGAAAATGGCTTCCAAGCTATCCAGGGAATTTAAGAAACAGTCTGGGTCTGGAAAAGAGCACTCCCAAACCTTCAAGATGTACTGTTATAATGCTTATTTATCCCGTGTTTTCTATATTCTCTACCAAGAAACTACAGGACGTAACATGTAGTAAATACTCGGGAAGTATTTGCTAAAGGGGTAGACGTTCTCAAAGAAAGTAAGCTTTGCTCACTTACAGGCAAAAAGACTGACATCTTAGTAAGGTGTTCTCTACTGTGTCTCTTCTGACGGCACCGTGTTCTCTGGGACCAACCGGACTCTTAAAATGATCCTTACCCCGTTTTGTTCTCACTATTTGAATGGTGAAGGATAGCTTGGTTTCTAAGAGCTCCCGGAGCAGCGTAGCCTGACGATGTAGCACCACCACTCAGTTGTCTCTGAACAGCATATCTTTATCAAGAGCAAGCACTCTCTCCTCACCCTCTCCTAACCCAGCATCCACTCCCTGTGTCTTTATTATCATGGAAAACAAGCAGAGCTGCGGAGTCCATATATGTATTTGAATAGCCTGCTATATCTTCCGCTTGGAAAATTCTCTCATCGGTTGGGAAAGCATCCTTTCAAATGTGTCTCAGCAATCACTTGAAATTTTGTGCAGTCCACCGTGTCCTTGGACCGTAACATTTATGTTCTTTGTGGTATTTGACTGACAACACAAGTGTGACAGGACTTGGAAAAGTTTATATTGTCATGATCAGAACTTCATTTAATACAGCCACTTACAATAAATACCGTATTTCCTTTCCTAGCCTTTGATCAAAACTACAAACTCTTATGAGGCTTGACTTTCTTCACATCTCAGTTCCTGTTTTAAGAAATCATGACATTTCATTTTTATGCTGTTGATGTAATATCAAACAAATTTATTTGTTATATTTTCTCCATGATGTTTGAATATCACTAGTGTTTAAATGTTTCCTCTGTACCACATTAAAAAATTGGCAAGGCTATGGGACTTTCATGTAATCTGTAGTCATGGTTACAGCCATGGGATGTCCCACCTATCTCTGAATAACAGCTTGATTTGTCTCTAGTTTATCATAAGAGTTGCATAATGTACTAGTAAAATCATGTCCCCAAAACACAGATGTATTCTATATAAAGATCAAAAGATTCTGGGCTAACATTAATTTTCTAAAGTCACATTTATTTCAAAGGTAAATAAATTAAAAATTAGAACAAGAAGCAAATAAAATGTATTTCTAGTCCAACACAGACAAATACTGCATGACTTCATTTGTATGTGGAATATAAAAACGTCAGACTCATAGTAAAAAAGTAGAATGGTGGTTATCAGGAGCTGGGGGTGGGGGAAATGAGATGTTGATCAAAGGGTATAAGCTTTCAGTTATGACATAAATAAGTTCTGGAGACCAAATGGGCAGCAAGGTGATTATAGTGAATAGAGCCCATATACTTGGTATTTGCTAACAGAGCATAACTCAAGTGTTCCTACCACGCACCAAAAAATGTCAATTATGTGAAGTGACGGATATGTTAATTAGCTGGATTGTTGTAACCATTTCACATTGTGTATATATATCAAAACATCACCCTGTACACATTAGATACAATTTTTGTCAACCCTGCCTTAATAAAGCTGGAATAAAAGATATATTTATTTCTGTTGGAAGTATATTTCATTCTTCATAATACCCAAATAATGAAGAATAAATTAAATAAATCCATTTTTATATTGACAAATACCATTTATATAAATTTCTACCAAAAAATAACAATATCATGTATTTCAATGATCAGGGTTCCTTTATGTAAAAATACCAGTGTTTAAGCACTAAATGAAATGGCTAATCTATCGTATTTAACTACCCATCATGATAAATATCTCTGAGACACCGCAAGAGCTCAGTAACGCACTTGCAGGCATCGGCGCCTGCAAACTCGACAGTGAGGTATCCGTTAGACGCCATAGGAGGATCCCGGCTTCCATTTCCTTCCGGTGATACCGACTCTCCCTTTTGCTCTGGGGCAAGGACGGGATGGGTTACATCTGGTAGAGATGGTGGCATGGAACTGCAGGGAAAGGAAGGAGGAAACAGGACAGGCAATCCTGAAAGCGATTTCAGACAGTTCCGGGGGCGGGGGAGGGGGGGAGGAGAGGGGGAGGGAGGGAGGGAGGAAGGAAAGAAGGAAGGAAAGAAGAAGGAAGCCGGCCGCTTGCCACAGGAAAAAAAGCTTTGCTATTGCACTTCACATAGATAAAACCAAGGTAAGAAAAAACTGTGTATTTGTTTGTTTTCGTTCCTTGGCTTTTTGATTGTTTGGATAAACTGAAGGGCACAAACCTGGGGCCCCTAAGACAATCTTTCAGTAGACCACTTTTTTTCTTTACTATAAGCGGTAGTTGATATGCGTAAAACAGGAAAAGAATGAACTATCATTTACTCCCGAGGGTGATCTACTCCGTTCTTTACTGGATGGACGTAACCAGCAGCAGCTGGGCCCTAAGAAAACTCCTGAAACCCACACTCACTCAGGACTGACTTGTGACTGAAAACAAATCATTTAAACTGATACATCGGTCATTTTAAAGATAAAATTAAGCAACATTCCTCTTATGATTTAGTTCCTCATAGCCAGTGAGAGGTTCAAATTTCTCCCAAAGATTTGGTTTTCTGTATTGCATTAAGTGGATGCTAATCTCTTTCGTAATGCCTGTAACTTTTTAAAAAATATTTATTTATTTGAGAGAGAGAGCGAGAGAGAGCACATGAGCACAAGTGGGGGGGGGGGCAGAGGAAGAGGGATGGGGAGAATCCCAAGCCAACTCCAAGCTGAGCACAGAACCCGGTGTGAGGCTTGATCCCACAACCCTGAAATGACATCCTGAGCTGAAACCGAGTCAGACACTTAACCGACTGGGTCACACAGGTGCCCCTGTAACACCTGTCATTTAAGTGCTCAACTTTATTTACCAATAAATCAGTCTACTATATCCTGTTACAAAGTATCCCTTGTCCCTCTCTTTTAAATTAAAAGGTTCATGAATGTTGGTTTGAGCACTGTTTCCATTGATGGCTTTGATAGTTATCTTCCTAAATTTTACCAATACAAGGTCATAGGTCAGATGTTGCAGCATACAAATTTATTTAATGTAAGTTTTACCTGAGAGCCTTCCTAAGAAAATGAAGACCCAAAGAGACAGTTCGACCTGAGGATTTTATTTATTTATTTGAGAGAGAGAAAGACAGCAGCAGGGAGAGGAGGCGCAGAGGGAGAAGCAGACTGCCCGCTGAGCAGGGAGCCCGACTCAGGGCTCAAACCCAGGACCCTGAGATCATGACCGGAACTGAAGGCAGACGCTTAACCAACCGAGTCACGCAGGCGATCTTCCAGCTGAGAAGCTCCTGCTAGGCTTCAGGACGTGTGCGCAGTGGTGGAGGAATCCGATAGATTAAGGCGCGACGTAATTGTAGTAAACTGGGGAAAACAGCAAGGCCGGTTTGTCAGGGGTCTTCCCAGCAACCCTTTGTTTTCAGAGATAGGGCTGCTCTTTTCCTCTGAGTGTAGGGAGGGCACCTCTCCCACAAAGCTTTCATGGCCTGTTTCAGGGAAGAAGTGTGATGGAGAGGAGGTCAGAGTGACCTTTCTGTTGCGGTTTTCTCAAAGTCCTTCACTTCTGGTACTCAGTATGCCAAGGTGTCATATTTGGGGGCAGCTTGTCCACGTGTGTATCCGTCACTATCATCCCTCCTTACCAGCACGCAGACAACTATTTTATTAAGACTTCTACAAAAATTATTTTGGCTTAACCAGTCCCCATACAAAGGAACATTTAGATTGGTGTCATTGTTTTGCAAATACCAACAATATTGCAGCACACGGCCTTGTGTCTTTAAAATAGTTGTGCAAACTGGGTGTTAACATGCAAACAATGAATCATGGAACACTACATACATTACATCAAAAACTAATGATGTACTGGATGGTGACTAACATAACATAATAGAAAATAATAAAAATAAAATAAAATAGTTGTGCAAATTCCTGGCAGGGGATTTTCTGGGCCAAATTTTATGTGCATTTTAAAAGTTGATAGATATTGCTAAATTAGTATCTAAGAACGTTGAAAAAATTTATGTTTCTACCATGACTGTATAAGAGGGTCTGTTTACCCAGACTCATCAACACTGAGTATAATCAAACTGTTTTGCCACTGCCATGAGTTAAACAACAACAACAAAATAATAATAATAATTCTGCAGTCTTTAGACATTATTCTCCATTCTATACCCCTGTATTTCTTCAGCAAATGCTAAATAACTAAAATCAATGGTCAGATGCTTGATAAGTAAATTAAAATGGCCCTAATGCTTTCCTTTACTGTTAATCTTTAAGAAAGAGGGAAAATGCCACAGGGAGGAAAAAGACCTAATTGCATTTGACGTCACCCAGGTTAGAAAATATTCGCCACATAGAATGTGGAAACAAGCTCTAAAAAGTGAGCCTCGCTTGTTCCACAAATGTACTGTAATATCCACTAGTCCAAATAAACTCTCTCTTGCAGAGCATTGACGTTTTCAGCGGCAGTAATTATCTCTGTGTATTTCATTTTCTACTTTGGGAAAAGCTTATGATGCATGCAGAGTGCACATCTGAGTTCCCCAGATGTGGTCTAAATTACTCATAGGCTAAGCCCTTTTATCTGGCTACTGCTGGGTCAATCGCCCGACATAGAAAAGAACAAAATGACACGAGTTTTCAAAGAATTTGAAATTGAATTGAGCTTACAGTCTGGTTTTGCCTTTGAAGACACTATTTAATGCAGTGAAGTTCTACTCAAAGTCTGAGATATTGTTTATTACTTTTTATTCTATATCCTAACCAAAGAAAATAAAGTAAAAAAAAAAAAATACTCTCATAGACATTAGGCCTAGCCGATCAAAGTAATTTACTCAGTCTCTATTTAAAAATTAAAAAATATTTGTGCCTATGTTACAAGAGAATAGCAACAATGAAAGAAACTTAAAAGTTCTTCGTCAAAATACAGTTATTGTTGTGGGTGGGTATTCTACTGAAGAATGCTTAAGTTTCAAGAAAACAGCAGGATTCAAATTTTGTTCAGATTTTTCAATACAGCTGATGTGTAAATAACTCTATTATTTTGGTTACATAGTGATTACATTAAGTTATTTACCAAATAACTACAAACTTGGTCATTTTTACATTCTTGATTTTTATGTGTATTATTCCAATTTTGAAAATATAAAATTTGGGGGATAGTTTGGTGAAATTCAAGAAGTTCCCACATTCTGGTGAAAGTGAAAGCAGAAACAGAGCATTCTTTTCAAAAACATGTACAATTTAACAAAATTCATTGTTAATTTGGTCAAATTATTGGTTAATTAAAGCAGAATGTGGTTTGTTTTGAAGATTCTTTTGATAAATATAACTGAGCAGTTTATCCGAGATGAAATCAATTCAAATTATGTAGATCTACAGTCTCCTTTCTATAACCAACTGAGTCATAAAGTTAATTGATGCTGCATTTTATGTAATTAAATTTTGACATTTGTCTGGTTATCAGCTCCTCCTTCCTCAGCTTGATTCCATGGTCTCATGTTTAGGCTCTCACTACTTTTCTATATATCTCTCTGATCTTTGTCTTTCTTACTAATTGTATCCTGCATACTAATGAAAGATTAATATTCTTTTTTTTAAAGACTTCATTTTTTAGAAGAGTTTTAAGTTCACGAGAAAATTAGGAAGAAGGTACACAGATTTCTCGTATGCTCCCTGCACCGTACATGCATGTTCTCCTCCATTGTCAACATCACTCACCAGATTGGTGCATTTGTCACTACCACTGACACATCATTATCCCCCAAAGCCCATAGGGTTCACTTTTGGTGCTGTGCCTTCTATGGGTTCTAACAAACATAAGAGGACATCTATCCATCCTTACCATATCCTAGAGAGTATTTACATTGCCCTAAATCCTCTGCGCTCTGCCTATTCATCCCTCCCCTCCTTCTCTACCCCTGTCAACCACTGATCTTTTTATTGCTTCCCTAGTTTTGCCTTTCGCAGAATGCCATAAAGTTGCTGTCGTCAGGACATTGCATTTTTAGAATGGCTGTTTCACTTAGTAATTTGTATTTAAGGTTTCTCCACGTCTTTTCATGGCTTCATAGTTCATTTCTTTTTAGCATTGACTGATATTCCATGGTCTGAATATTCCATTGTCTGAATAATATTCTACAATTTATCTGTTCACCTACTGGAGGGTGCTTTGTTGCTTCCAAGTTTTGGCAACTATGAATAAAACTGCTCTGAACATCTATGTGCAGGTTTTTGTGTGGTTGTGAGTTTCAACTCCTTTGGGTAATGATAAGGAGCATGGTTGCTGCATCTTATAATAAGAGAATGTTTAGTTTTGTAGGAGAGCACCCAACTGTTTTCCAAAATGGCTCTACCATTTTGCATTCACACGAGCAATGAATGAGAGTTCCTGTGGCTTCACAGCCTCATCAGCCACCAAGACCTCTGGGCCAGTGGCTGGAAAAAAAGGAAGGAAGGAAGGAAGGAAGGAAGGAAGGAAGGAAGGAAGGAAGGAAGGGAGAAAGGAAGGAAGGAAGGAAGGAAGGAAGGAAGGAAGGAAGGAAGGAAGGAAGGAAGGGAGGAAAGGAAGGAGGAAGGGAGGGAATGTATCTAAGGGATATATGAGAGGTTAAGCTGGAAGTGTTTTAGGTTAAGAAGAAGAAGGAGAAGGCAGGGGAGGAGAAAAGAAGAAGAGGAGTAGAGGGATAAGAAGAAACAGAAGGACAAGAAGAGCAGAAAGAAGAGGAAGAAAAAGGAAAGGAGGAGAAGGGTAGGAGGGGGACACACCTTTAAATTAGGCTTGGTACAAATCAACCTGAGGACAAAGTCTAAACATGAGAGCCTCTGTTCCAGGTCTTTGATTGATTGTCTAGATGTGTTAATTCATAAGAATACATTTTTGTAGCATTAAGAAATATAGGATTTAGGGGCGCCTGGGTGGCACAGCAGTTGAGCGTCTGCCTTCGGCTCAGGGCTTGATTCTGGCATTATGGGATGGAGCCCCACATCAGGCTCTTCTGCTATGAGCCTGCTTCTTCCTCTCCCATTCCCCCTGCTTGTATTCCCTCTCTCGCTGGCTGTCTCTATCTCTGTCGAATAAATAAATAAAATCTTTAAAAAAAAAAAAAGAAGCATAGGATTTAAAAGGTAGGATTTAAAAGCTTTATTAAGGTATAATTGACATAATAACTTGGACGGTTGCAAGTATACAATTTAATGAGTTTTGACCTGTATAATTATCCATGAAATCATCAACAAAATCAAGTTAATGAATATATATGTCACTACCAAAATCCTTGTGCCCCTTTCTAATTCCTCACCCCTGCCCTCAAGCAACCAATGATCTGCTTTATATAGATTCATTTGCATTTTCCAAAATTTTATATAAACAAAATCATAGTGCACATAGTTGAGATTTTCATTTGAAGTAATCACTCTGAGAAAAATCCAAACTGTTGTAGGTATCAATAACTTATGCCTTTTGATTGCTGAATAGTATTCCATTGTATGATTTGCTGATGTGCTCACCTGTTGATGGCTATTTGGGATGTTTCTGGTTTGGGAGTATTAAAAAATAAAGCTGTTATGAACATTCTTGTACAAGTACTTTTATCGACATAAACTTTTCTTTCTCTTAGGTTAAATACCTAGCAGTGAATGACTGGATCATATAATAGGCATATGTTTAGTATTTTTAAGAAACTGACAAACTGTTTTGCAAAGTGGCCGTACTGTTTTATACCCCCACCAGCAGTGCATGCAGGTTCCATTTCTTCCACATACACCCTAACACTTGCTCAAGCTTTAGAATTTAAAACATGCTAATAGATGATAGTGATATCTCATGGTTTTAATATGCCTTTCCCCAGTGGTTAAGGATAGTGAATGTGCCTATTTACTTTCTTTGGTGAAGTATCTTTTCAAATCTTTTGCCTATTTTTATTGTTTGTCTTATGATTGAGTTTCGAGAGCTCTCTATATATTCTGGATACAAGTAGTTTACCAAATATATAATTCTTTTTTTTTTAATTTTATTTATTTATTTGACAGAGAGAGACACAGCAAGAGAGGGAACACCAGCAGAGGGAGTGGGAGAGGGAGAAGCAGGCTTCCTACTGAGCAGGGAGCCCGATGCGGGGCTTGATCCCAGGACCCTGGGATCATGACCTGAGCTGAAGGCAGATGCTTAACGACTGAGCCACCCAGGCGCCCCTCAAATGTACAATTCTTAATAGCATACATTTAAACAAATGTGTGCCTCCCTCGAGTGGGGAAAAAAAAGAATATTTAGGGTATTTTATATTTATTTAAAATAATACAAAACACAGGAAAAGAACAACAATAAAATCAAAACTGTTGATTAGAAATAATATGTAAATATAAATGGTTATATATATACAGATGTGTGCGTATATAAACAAATCAGAAGAAAAGTCATTGAACCAGTAAGCTATGTCTACGGGTGGGGATAACATAGGAAGCAAGAAGTGAGTAGTTATACTCAGTAAAAGCTGCCACATACTCTCGCCTTGATCTGGCCTTTCTCTCCTCTTATTCCTACAACCGATCACGGATAGTTGCCTGCAGTTCACATCATTAACTATTAATGACTTGGTTAAAATTTCCTGTTGCTCAGTCCACACGTCCTTCTAAAGATCCGTTTTAAGCTGCTATTAAAGGCCATGCAGGAAAAAGAGTGACTATTTATGGACCAACCTTGAATGCATTTTCTGGCAGGCATCACCTTCCAGAAAGAGTTGCATCAGCTGTGGTTCCACAGTTTCAATGTTTAATCTCACTAACTAGTCTAGACGATAACTCCTCACCACGCCATTGATAAGTGCACGTGGGTGAACGTGAAATGTAATCATTTAATGGGAAAACAGGAAGAAAGAATTGAGATAGTAGTCTGTTTCCTCCTTAAGCGACAAAACAATATTTAAGAGATATAAATAACATAGGTCCCATGTGGCAGTGTATTAATTCAGGTCATTTTACAATCATTTCTTTCTTAAGATAACAATAATAAAGTCAAAAGCTTTTATTAGAAAAGTAATTCAAATTGGCATCATGCAGGACACCACCTAATGAGGTCTGTAAAATTACATGTCTGTATAAGAGAATTTAAAATTCCATGAATTTGGGGCGCCTGGGTGGCACAGCGGTTAAGCGTCTGCCTTCGGCTCAGGGCGTGATCCCTGCGTTATGGGATCGAGCCCCACATCAGGCTCCTCCGCTATGAGCCTGCTTCTTCCTCTCCCACTCCCCCTGCTTGTGCTCCCTCTCTCACTGGCTGTCTCTATCTCTGTCTAATAAATAAATAAAAAATCTTTAAAAAAAAATAAAATAAAATTCCATGAATTTATCTGAGTAAAATGTGGACAAAGAGACCTAATTAGTCTAGGGTTCCTGTTACTAAGATTGAGAGATTGCATATGTGAATTCCATGATTTTATGGCTCTGGTTTATGTTCCATTTTTTTTTCTCTTTCTTCTCCCAATTTTATTGAGGTATAATTGACAAATAAAATTGTAAGGTATTTAAAGTTCGGTTTATGTTCCATTTTGCATTTTTTTTTTAAGATTTTATTTATTCATTTGAGAGAGAGAGACAGAGAGACAGAGAGAGAGCATGAGCAGGGGAGAGAGGCAGAGGCAGAGGGAGAAGCAGACGCCCTGCTGATCTGGGAGCCGGAGGTGGGGCGGGATCCCAGGACTCTGGAATCATCCCTGAGCTGAAGGTAGACGCTTAACTTTCTGAGCCACCCAGGTGCCTCTTCATTTTGCATCTTTATGCAAATTAGTGAGCATCTATCAAATAACAAACAAAAGGGGTGTAGAGAATGTTAGAGTGCTGTTCACTCCTTCAGTGTAACTGTTACTACTGCTGTTTGGCGTCTGTAGTTCTGGCTGGCATCTCACCAGCCACGCTTTTTTTGTAGTTCTCTTTTTTTAAGTTTTGACTTTGTAAACCAAAGAAGAATTAATCCGACTTCTGAAGTATCTCCATTTCCTTTTTATTAAAGTCGTGATATCAAAACATTCTTTGTATCGCTCAAATATTACCTGACCCAGTAGATAAGTAAACCAAATGCACACTTCCAAAATGTACATCAAATGTACACTTCTGAAAAAAATCCATAAAAAACCTGAAATTGCATTATTGGGGTGTTCTCAGCAACAGTAATACATCATGATTACAATAGCACGTTCCGTCACTTCCTTAATAAGTTTACTTTTCAGAGAAGGACGTATTTCATTTCAGAGGAAGACATTTAACTTGTCCTTTGTTGTTTTTGTTGTTTGAATTAAAAAATGGTGTCTCCACTTTGACATCAGAAGTATCAAATATAAAAGCTGGAAGCAAACTTTAGAGTCGGTTAATCTAGCTGTTGAATCAGGAAAGCTAAAATATGGAGTTCAAGTAAGCAGTTAAGACCTATAGAAGCTAAAGAATATTGTTCAACGTCACAAAATCATGTTCCTTTACCCAGAAAAACTAAAGTGAATATGAATCCATTTTGAAAGGCAGTATATTAGACTTTAGGCTCAAGCTCTGACCCTCTGCTTTATAAGTGAGAACTTTATATAATAAATAGTTTTGATTAATGAATAATTAAGCCTTTCTGTAATGTGATCCAAAAACAACTGATCTCGTGGCAAAAGTTAATTTTACAGGAATCAATGTGTTCTAGAAAGAGGTCAGTGTGCTGCCCCTTTTCCATGAAGCACCCTTTGTTATGTGGCAATTATTTCTTTGAAGTTAAAAACTGTGATGCATAGCTATTTGTGGTATGGATAGCTACACATTTATAGTGTCACCCTAAGATAAAAGTTTTACAACTGTGTTTTGCTAAGGGAAGAAGAGCAAGTTTGCTGTTTATAGTAATACTCTAAATAATCCGTAAATATTTGTTGAAAGAATGACTCATTAAGAAACAAATTCAAGTGACAAGATGAAAATCTAAATTAGCCTTTAAGTTATTTGTGCCAGGATCAAACAAGCACATAAACTAGAGACAAGTTTGAACGTACTTCGAAGGTCTAGTCTTGAGTAATATAGAGTGACTTGAAAGAGTGAATAAATATGATCAAAAATGACCTAATGAAACAGAAGAGTGTAGGAACAATTCCAAGATGGCATCTAGGACAGTAGGTTCCTAGCTGGGGGGGGTTGCCCCTTGAGTGACCAAGCCTCAGCCTACAATGCCTACCTCTTCTCTCCTTGATAACCCTCATCTCGTGCTGGGTTTGCTCCAGGAAAATGTATTCATTTACTATTTTTTATTTCCACTTTTATTGGTCTCATGATTATCCATACATAAAAACAGATAACTTACTATATTACAAGTTGTCCAAAGATCACCCTTAATTTAAGCTTCGGCTATAAGTAAGAACTATTTATTTCTACCTGTTGGGTAAGAAAAAAACATTCATTTCTGGCAGGGCTACTCACTTGGTCTCCAAACCATTCTTTCATTTCCTGAGAAACTATTTTTCCTGTGCTTAGTGAACGTGAACTTGAAGCTCCCTGGGCGCCGCCCACAGACTTACACTCTATGCTCCCCGTCAGAGTCAGATTTCTGAAGCTACTTATACCAGCTCCCTCCTGTTCTTGAATACTTCATCTCATGTGGGCCCTCATAATTTCTAGAAAAGCATGCAATTTTTTTCTGCCAAATGTTTCTTTCCAGCCTCATGAGTCTCCTTACTTGACCTGTGTGTCACGTGCATTTGCCGTTATTACTAGACCAAAAGAAATGTAAATGTTTATGTACTCTATCTTAAAAATGTTTGTACAGGGGTGCCTGGGTGGCTCAGTCAGTTAAGTGTCTGCCTTCGGCTCTGGTCAGGATCCCAGGGTCCTGGGATCGAGCCCCCGCATTGGGCTCCCTGCTTAGCGGGGAGGCTGCTTCTCCCTCTCCTACTGCCCCTGCTTGTGCTCTCACTCTCCCTCTCAAATAAATTTTTTTAAAAATTACAAAATGTTTGTACATTATTTTGAACCTGGCCAGAGAGAGTTTACTCCAAAAACTCACAAGATTCTCTTTTCTTCCTTCCATCCTTCCTTCCTTCACTCCATTCTTTTTCTTTTTTCTTTTTTTTCTTTTCTTTTCTTTTCTTTTCTTTTCTTTTCTTTTCTTTCTTTCTTTTCAAACTGGATTGTGCCCCTCTGGATTTCAAACTCTGTAGCCTAGCACAGCAGTTCTCCAACTGTGCTCTAGGGACACTTGATCTTTTGAGATAGCTGCAAGATCAAAATCATGCATAGGTGAAAGACCCATTCAGGTTTCTCGATAGACCAATGGACTTTATGTTAAAAAGAAATGTTTATTGAAATATTTTAAGATTCTACATTGCATCTAACCCTTAAGAAACTACACTTGTTAGCTTTTATGTAAAAACAGATTTATATAATTGATATATACATATGAATATATATATAACAGATATAGTTGATATATAATACAGTTCAAACATTTATGGTATACAGTTCACTGGCTTTTGGTACATTCCCAGATATGTGAAACCACCTCTCCAATTTTAGAGTATCTTCATGAGCACAAAAAGGAATCTCATACCCTAAGGCTATCATCTCCCTATTGTCCCATCTACCCCAGCCCTAAACAATCACTAATGTACTTTCTGTCAACAATTTGCTTGTTGTAGACATGGCTTGTAGACAAGACAATATTCGACCTTTTTAAATCTTTTTTCACTTAGTACAGTGTTTTCAAGATTCATCCATTTTGTGGCATGCATCAGTACTCCATTCCCTTATGATCAAATAATATTCCATTATATAAATACACCACATTTTGTTAATCACTTCATACATCAATGGGCATGTGAATTATTTCTTCCTTTCAGATATTATGGATAATGCTGCTATAAACATTCATATACAAGTTTTTGTATTAGCATATGTTTCCATTTCTCGTGGGTATATCACCAGGAGTGGAATTGCTGAATCGTGTGGTAAGTCTATATATAAGTACTTGGGGAGCCACAGACTGTTTACTACAGTGGCTGCATCATTTTAAATTGCCACAAGCAGTGTATGAGGGTTCCAATTTCTCCTCATTGTCATCAGAACTTGTTACGTGTCTTTTTAATTCTAGCTATCCTAGTGGATGTGAAGAAATATCTCACTGTGATTTTGATTTTAATTTCCCTGATGACCAATGATGCCAATAATCTTTTTATGTATTTATGATCATTTTGCTATCTTCTTTGGAGACCTGTCTATTCAAATCACTTGTCCATTTTCTATTTATTTGTTATATATATATGTGTGTATATATATATATGCAATTTATTTATTTATATATATACACACACACACAGTATATATACATGGTATATATAGATATAGATAAATACTGAGACATTATATATATGTATATATGCAAAATATTGCAAAATAATTGCAAAATTATATATATATATATATATATATATATATATATATATATATATATGCCATGTCTAAGTCTCTCTTGCTGTTCTGCTCTTCTCTCTATCTTTGGCTGTTCAGAAGCTGTTCAGTCAGTCCTCAGTCCCTCAGTTCTTCTTCAGGAAGAGTTTTTCTCTTAATAGGTGTAATTTGGTGTGCCTCATGGAGGAGGTGAGTCCAGGGTCTTCCTATATCGCCATCTTGGACCAGAACCACTTACTTTGCCCATTTTTAAATTGTTAGTTTTTCTTTTATTATTTAGTTGTAAGAGTTCTTTATAGATTCTAGATTCAGTTCCCTTATTAGGCACATAATTTGCAAAAATTTCTCCTCCTCCGTGGGTTGTCTTTTTACTTTCTTAGTAGTGTTCTTCGAAGCACAAAAGTTTTTGTTGTTGTTGTTGTTTTTGTAGCTTTCATGATTTGCTTTTTTGATTCTTTTTTTTTTAATTTTTTTTATTATATTATGTTAGTCACCATACAGTACATCCCTGGTTTTTGATGTAAAGTTCAGTGATTCATTAGTTGCGTATAACACCCAGTGCACCATGCAGTACGTGCCCTCCTTATTACCCATCACCAGCCTAAAAGTTTTAAATCTTGATAGTCTGATATTTCATTTTCGTGTGTTGCTTATGCTTTTGATGTCGTATATAAGAACCCATGGCAAACCCAAAGTCATGAAACTTTACCCTTATTTTTTCTTCTAAGACTTTTTAGGTTAGAACTTATATTTATGTCTTTGATTCATATTAAGTTAATTTTTTGCATATGGTATGACATAAGAGTCCAATTTCATTCTTTTGTATGTGGCTATCCACTTGTTCCAGCACTATTTGTTGAAAAGGACATTCTTTCTCTCACTGAATGATCTTGACACTCTTGTTGAAAATCAGTTGACCATATACACATGGGTTTCTTTCTGGACTCTCAAATCTATTTCATTGATTTATATGCCTACCTTATTCCAGTTCCACACTATCTTTATTACTACTACTTTGTACTAAGTTTTAAACTTGAGAAGCGTGAGTCTTCCAACTTTATTTCTCAAGATTATTTTGGCTACTTTGAGTTCTTTGCAATTTGATGCGAATCTTAGAATCAGCTTGTCAATTTTTACAAATAAGCCAAGCTGTGATTTTGACAGGAATTGAGTTGAATCTGTAGATTAATTTGGGGAATATTGTCATCTTAACAGTATTAAGTCTTCACATCTACTCAAGTTTTGATGTAGTTTCAAAAACAAATCCATAATTATCTAAAAAGGCTACTAAGAGACTCTTCCCTTTTTAAATATTTATCTTATGAGGTTAGATTTTCTTCATTATTTCAGTCAAAATAAGATGCTGAATGCAGAAATGCATATGAGAATCCAGCTGTCTTCTATAAAGCCAGATATTAAAGAGATTTGCAAAAATGTAGAATTATCTCATTAATTTTTTTGTTTGGGGAAATATAATTTCATAAAAATTTTATTGTAAAAGTAACTGGGTTTCTTCTTATTTTCCAATGAATTAATACGTATTTTTAAAGTTTCCTAGCTTAAATTTGAACATAGTATAAATACCAAAGGATATATAACCTATATAACCCAAATCTCTTTGGAATCTTCAATAGAGGGATCCTAAGACCAAAATGTGAACAGCTGGTTTAATACATTATGCCTTTTATTGTTGGGTCTGGTCTACATTTTGAACATATCCTTTAACACTATCATACAACACACTCTTCACATCAATCTTAAAAACAGCTTGCAGTTCTTGCAATGTATGAAGCTCTTCCAAATCTCTAAGCCTTCTCAGCCAGTGCTTCTACCTGGATGAATGCCCCCTTGCTTTCCCCCATCAAAACTCCTTCAAAACTTGACTCAAGCCCCAAGTTGTCCAAATCTGCCCTCTTTCCATGTGACCTATCTGTTCTGCTCCTTAGATTTTTGTTTTACTCTCTATAGATATCGTAAACTCCCTAGAGTAGGAAACCCCATTGTATTCACTTTCATATACACATTAAAAATGATAATTAACGTTTGCTAATATATAATCCCATAACACCACAGAAAATCATTATACTTATTAGAAACTAGACCCATAGTCTATGTATTCTTGAGTGGTTTTATAAAAAGAATAAACAATTGCAAGTATAATTATTTAGAATAAAAATTTCCACAGGAAAAAAAAAAGGACTACATAAAAACACAGGGATTTTTCATTCATGAAATATAATCCTCTGATGTTTTGTTACATTTGTGGGTTTCAGACCCATTATCATTCACATATAGATGCTAGCAGCTTAGATAAAAATAAACCACCTTAACTACAATAAATTATTTTTTTGAAAAATAAAATTAAAAATAGTACTTTCATTAACTTAATGGTATTGAATGATTTGTTTAACTTACGGGGATATAGGGCACCAATAGCAACCTCCCCTTTAACAAAACATATATGAATACTTTGTTATACTGATTTTTCAGGAAAATTATATCTCTGTATAGTCATAAAATCTCCCTTTACCATAGAACTTTTCAATTCTTCAATATTCGGTTACAATAAAACTGTAAATTCACTTTTTAGCTACATGATATTTGTGAACAAGTTCAATGAGATCAAATAAATATCAAAGTTACCATTTTACTCTAACTTGTGATTATATAGATTCAGATGTCTTAGATTTGAATTTATGATGGCAAAATTATGACAGGCAATAACATATATTATACCATAATTAGCCTATGACATGGGTGTTATATTTCTCTTTGGCATAATAATGAGATTTGATGCATCTCCTCCTTTATAAATTTCTGAGAAGTCATTAGATAGAGTACTGTTTGAATTTTGATGGTAAGGAAATAGCTTCAGAAAATAGTCTTTGGAAAGTCAGTCTTCTAAAGGTCTTATCATCATGCTATGCGGAGACAGAGCAATAACGCTTTTTGATTGGTTGAAAATTGTTATCATGTTTCCGGAAAAGAATAAAAAGTGCACTATGATTATGAGCCCTAGGAAAAGGAAGATAAACACTGATGCAATAAAGTTCAGAAGAACTCTCATTATAAAATGGAGAAAAAGGGAACAAATAGATCAAACTAGCAAAGTAAAAAGTAAAAAGAGGAAGGAAGAAAACTCAAACTAAAATAAATAGCATGGGGTAATATATTAGGAATAAAATCACCTGCATAAATTTCACACTAAAATGTAAAAGAGATGAATTATCCCCGTATAACACAGAGATTGTCATTTGGGGATATCAAACAACAAGTAGACTGAAAGCAAGTGATATACAAAGATTGAAAATATTGGAATAGGCCAAAAATATATCCCTTTCAAACAAAAAGAAAGCCTGAGTTGTATGTTAATGTCAGACAAGGTAGAATATTAAGGTAAAAGAAAAATTAAGAATAAATTAACAGTATGAAGAAAAATATAATTTGAGGTAACTTTTATAACCATATTCATCAAACAACATGTCAGTTAATGATAAATTATTCAAAATTTAAGAAGTGGAAGAGCTAAAATCCATAGTGGGGATCATGGGGCGCCTGGATGGCTCAGTCAGTTATGCCTTTGACTCTTGGTTTCCGCTCAAGTCATGATTTCAGGGCTGTGGGATCGAGCCCCACTTGGGAGCTCCATACTCAGTGTGGAGTCTACTGGATATTCTCCCTCCATTCCTCTCCCTCTCCCCTGCTCCTCCCTTTGCTCCCCTCCAAATTAATAAAATCATTAAAAAATAAAAAATAAAATAAAATCCATAGAGGAGATCAAAGGTGGTCAAAGGGCACAAACTTGCAGTTATAAAATAAATCATGGGGATGTAAAGTACAGCATGGTGATTATAGTTAATAATACTGTATTGCATATTCGAAAGTTGCTAAGAGAGTAGATCTTAAAAGTCCTTATCACACAAAAAAATTGTTTTGTAAGCCTGTATGGTGATGGATGTTAACTAGACTTATTGTGGTGATCATTTCAAAATATAGACAAATGTTAAATCATTACATTGTACGCCTGAAGCAAATATAATGTTATATGTCAATTATACCTCAATTAATAATAATGATACTACTAATAATAAGCTGAACCAGCTGGATTCAAAGCTAAGAGTAACATAACTTTTAACAAAAATATAATTGCAATATCATTTAAATTAAGTAGACCAACTGATGAATGGAAAGATTTCCAATTTAACTTTATTATAATATCCTGATAAAAACAAAAAGAATACAAACAGAAAAACCCATTGGCTAATTTCACTATTGACTATAAATGCAAACATTCTAAATTAAATTTTAGTAAATTTAGGGGAAAATATTCAGTTCATAGTAATGACAAAACAAGTGTGATAATTCATTTCATCTAGGTTGCCACTGATACATCTTGATTTGGAGATACTAAAATGTGAAAATTCACAGGTATGACATCTTAGTATCAATGAAATATAATATAAAACACCAAGAAAATAAGGCTTGGACAGAACACAAATCTTAAACTTAAAAACTATAAAATCTTACTGATGACCCACATATATCTTTGGATCTATTGCAACAAATGATATTTTTAAAGTTCCCCAGTAGATTCCAGCATATAGCCAAATTGGAGAACTGTTGCCTTGCAAGGTCAAATGAAGGATGTGTGGGGGGATATAATTAGCTTCACCTTTGTATAGGTTTATACTTAAATGTGTTACTTATTTAAAAAGCATTATTATATTGAATTTGAAAATAGAATTTTCTTTTTAGTTTTAATATTATATGAAAAGAACCAGACTGGGGATTTTAGTAACATTTAATCAGTGACTGGACAATTTAAAGTAACAGAAAAGGAAAAGAACATGAAGGCAAATAAAGAAATGAAGGTTTAGAAAGGAAAACAGGGTTCTGTGCCTCAGTTCTCACACATAAGAAGGGCTTCCTTCCTCTATTCACTTCTTAATCTGCATGTTAATGAGGAACAGGAGTTACACCAACTCGTTATTTATCAAAACTAAAAATAAAAGAATGGAGTTGCCTAGAGTTTAGGCCCTAACTCTCCATTGATTGGGATAAAATATGAATTATAAAATCCCTCTTCAAGAAGATGGAAAAAAAAGGAAAATGTGCTATTTTATCCTTTAATAATTTCTAGCTTTTAGACTGTCAGCTATTCTCCATAAGTTGTTTAAATTGATTTTTGATTTCCTGGTTTATCAAATTATTCTTGAGCAGGATGGTTCTTAGTCTCCAAGTGTTTGAGTTTCTTCCAAATTTTTCCTTGTGGTTGAGTTCCAATTTCAAAGCATTGTGGTCTGAGAATATGCAGGGAATAATTTCAGTCTTTTGGTATCGGTTGAGACCTGTTTTGTGATCCAGAGCATGGTCTATTCTTGAGAATGTTCCATGGGCATTAGAATAGAATGAGTATTCTTTTGTTCTGGGGTGTAGTGTTCTATATATATCTATGAGGTCCAACTTGTCAAGTATGGCATTCAAAGCCTTTGATTCTTTGTTGATTTTCTGCTTAGGTGATCTATCTGTTGCTGATAGTGAAGTGTTGAGGTCCCCTACCATTAACGTATTATTATCTATATGTCTCTTTATTCTAGTTAAGAGTTGGCTTGTGTATCTTGCTGCTCCCCTGTTGGGGGCATATATATTTATAATTGTCATATCCACTTGTTGGATACATCCTTTAAGAATAATATAGTGCCCTTCTGTATCTCTAACTATAGTTTTAGTTTAAAATCCAATCTGTCTGATATGAGAATTGCTACCCCAGCTATTCTTTTGAGGTCCATTGGCATGAAAGATGGTATTCCATCCCTTTACTTTCAGTCTGGATGTATCTTTAGGTTCAAAATGAGTCTCTTGTAGACAACAAATGGATGGGTCATGTCTTTTTATCCAATCTGCAACCCTGTGGTGCTTTATGGGAGCATTTAGGCCATTTACATTGAGAGTGATTATTGAGATATATGATTTTCATGATGCCATGTTGCCTGTAAAGTCTTTGTTTCTATAGATTGTGACTTTCTGTTCTGTATCACTCTTGGGGCCTTTTTACTTTTATAGAACCCCCCCTTAATATCTCCTGTAGGGCTGGTTTTGTGGTTATGAAATTGGTCAGTGACTGGCGATTCTGGAAGTTCTTTATCTCTCCATCAATTCTGAATGACAACCTTGCTGGATAAAGGACCCTTGGCTGCATGTTTTTCTCTGAAAGAGCTTTAAAAATGCCCCCCCCCACCCTTTCTCTCATTCCAGGTCTGTGTAGACAGGTCTGACGTAACTCTGATACCTTTGCCTTGGTACATGAGAAATTTCTTTGCCCTGGCTGCTTTCAATACTATATCCTTGGATCTAATATTTGCGAATTGCACTATGACGTGACGTGGCATAGGTTTGTCATGGTTGAGCTTGGGAGGGGTCCTCTCTGCCTCTTGGATACGAATGCTTGTTTCCTTAGCTAGATTAGGGAAGTTTTTAGACTGTCAGCTAGATAAAGAAATAATTCTTAAAAACAAGCTTGAAATTACATGTAAGCACAGTAGAGAATAGACCGTAGTCTACATGAAATTATTTTGGGGGTACTCAGAGATCTCCCCTAAAATGTTTTCTTATATACTTCATATTGTCTGAAATATTTTCCCCAAAATCCCTCTTTATTTCATAATGAATTAGACGCAAATAGCATAATGCACATATCCTTTGGAAAGATGAAATATTGCATAAAATTCATGTAAGTTATAATAAAGTAATATGAGATCCTTTGATACTTATAGGGAGGGGGTTTCTGTGATGACGGATGGACAGAGGGATCACAGCAGAGTATAAAAAGACCAAAGGAGGAAATTGGTGGAAAAAAACCCTCATGATTTTGTGCAGGCCCTACATAAAATTCTCAAGTTCTACAACATGCTGAGTGCTACCGAGAAGTAAGTCAAGTCTCTTTCTCTTAACTCTTGTATAGTTGATTGGAGTATTTGAAAATAATAGTACAAAGGTAAAGGTCAGTCATGGATAATAATGTACTCAGGGTCTCACTGTGGACCTTTGGATCTTTTCTCTAGTGCACGGAGCTCACGCATTTTGGCCTCTTGTCATGAAACACACCCAACTACCTCAGTGGGGAGCTGAAAAATACCCAGGACATAGGAAATGGAAACCAGTGGGTTCCTTATTGGCAGTAATTTTGTATCCATATCTTCACTAGAGACAGTACCAGGTGCTGTATTTTATCACTGGCTTTCAGGAGGGACACTACTGTGAAGGAACATAACACATGCTCTTCAGCCTAGTGACAGACGGAAGGGACTTGCTGGCCTGAGATAGAGGAGGGATGCTCTAAAGCTGTGTTTCTCTACCTTTTTAAAAATGATTATTATTACCTTTTAGACATTTGTTCCCAAACCACTTCCCATGAAATTTTAACACCAGAGATATACTTTATATTTGTTGATGTACTGTCTGCATATCTGTGATTTAGACCCAGAAAGAGTAAGTTGGTTTTTTCCTCCCCAGGAACCAATTTTTGCCCCATGCAGGAAAATATTGCTCCCATCAAGAATGTTTGTCTTAAAGTAGTATCATTGAGTATTATTATTACACGATGCAACTTACATTCTCTTTATCCTAATTTGTGAAACTAGAATAGGCCATTAAAATTTGTTTTCATCCTTAAAAAAAAAAAAGACTCAACACCATATTTATGAAACTACTGTGGAGAAATCATTTAAATTAAGCAATTAAGGAGAATGACTCAATTGGAGTTTTTCTGGCATGAAGTCAACTGCTGGGATGCTTTCACATCCTTCCCACTACTAGAACTTGAAAGAAAATGTCTCATGCCTTTAGAAATAATCTACATATAATTAGTAAGATTTGTATTGCAAATACTCTGCACCCTTATCGTATATCTTGTTTAGAATAAAGAATTGTAATTTCACAGAATCAGAGTAAACCAGAGGCAATTCTACATCTAGGCTGGGATTGCATGGTGTTTGCGTGTTTAACCAAATTTATTTAAATGTTCTCCATAGTTATATTTATTATACTACACATTTAGAAAATAACCTCAAGAAAAATACTTTATACAACTTCTTGCGTGCGTGTGATTACACGCACACTCAGGAGTGTTCCGTCCTCTCCTAGTAAATCATTTTATGCTTCTCTGAAATAACGAGTCTTACTTCCAATGCCATATAACGGCCTGTGCCCTTTACAAGGTAGAGAAACAAGTTCTTATCCACAGTTTTGCTTGGGAAGGGAGAAAGTAGGAAGCCTGCATCTTATTTTTTTTTTAATTTTTTAAAGATTTTTTATTTTTTTATTTGACAGAGACAGCCAGCAAGAGAGGGAACACAAGCAGGGGGAGTGGGAGAGGAAGAAGCAGGCTCCCAGAGGAGGAGCCTGACGTGGGACTCGATCCCAAAACGCTGGGATCACGCCCTGAGCTGAAGGCGGATGCTTAACGACTGCGCCACCCAGGCGCCCCGTGGAAGCCTGCATCTTCTGTCCACTGCTGCTCACCCTGTTCTTTTAGAATGTGTCTCTCAGCTGCCCCAAGGTGAAAATACATGGCTTTATGCCTTCATAAATGTATTCCCTCCGGCTTTTCAAAGAGACTGGAAATAACTTGGGTATGCAGCACCCATACTAATGAAAAAAAAAATGCTCAAGTTCCTTACCTGAAACTTTAAAGGGAAGAAACCTGAAGTGGGAATGAATGATTTCATTAATTTTTCAAACTGCCATCTACTGATAGAATCAAAGCAGGTACTCAACTCTGTGTAGTAAAGCTAGGAATTCAGGCAAGCATGGTTGAAATTCTACCCCCACTACTCACTAGCTGTGTAACCTTGGGAAAGTTTGCTTCATTTTCCTAGGCTTGGATGCTAATTTTATACAGCTGTGACAATAATAGTACCAACCTCAAAGGATGTCTGTGAGGACTGCAGCCTAGAAGTGACCAGGAAAATACCTTGCACATTGCAAGCATTCAAAGAGTACTTGCTATTGAGAACCGTAATATTATCCTATTTCTCCTGGTTATTCTTGGATTATCCCCCAAAGCACCCAGCACAGTGCCCTGTACATAAATACATAGTAAATACATATGCTAATGAATTAATGAGTGTAATTATGATACACCTTTATACGACTCCCTAGAATGTATATACCTAAATTAAATAATGTCTTCTTTCTTCCTCCAATTTTCTTCTTTAAAGACAAAAATCATGACTGTCACTGTATCTAGAAGTACAGAGATTATTTTCATAATTATTTCTTTGACTACAGATCAACTATTCTATATAGTGCTGAAAATCTCCAAGTTTAATGATTTTAAAAAATGAAGATTTTCTACAGCTCAGATGCCAACTCATGTGTTCAACTATTTAAAATTAAAATCATGGGATGGGAGTGGAAAAGACAAGTAATATAGATTTCTGTTATAACATTCTACAACTTCAATTTTTATGAATTTTGTAATCCAGGAAATTGATTAATTAGTTTTTATGTCTCACTGAAAATAGACTGCAGAACTTAAAATGATAATTCTCAAAATGGAGAAATGAACTGCTAGGGGACCATGTTAAAATGTGGATCCTAATTTAATATATCTGAAATGAGGCCAGAGATTCTGCAAGCATGTATGGGATGCTATCTGTAAACCACAGTTTGAAAACAAAGATCTAATATTTCAAGGTATTCCATGTTATTCAAGGTGAGGAATAAATAAAATTGTTTTGAGCCACTAAAAGGAGATAAGTTATAATAAAAAATATATTTTTATTATCTCTTTGCTCCACAGAGTAAATTTTAAGCTCTTTCCATTTCTATCAGTAACTATAAAAATAAAAAATGATGTTTTACCAACGGAGATTATAACAGATGAGTAGAGACAAGTGACAGCTAACTGTGACTGGCAGACTTTTTTTTAGCTTTCAGTAACAAGCCTGACCAAAAAAACCCAAAAAGCTGTACTTGAAAAAGATTATTCAAATGTCAGTTTTTAACAACACCAACAAAACCCAGGAAAGATAGGGAGGAGTTGAATATTTAAAATCATGATTAATATTAGAGGGCAAAGTAAAAGTGGGAAATTATTTATAATGTGTATGATGGACAGAAAGTCTTCTTCATATATAAAGAGTTCTTAGATATAAAGAGGTGTAATTTAAAAATGGGCAACTGATTTGAACTGGTCACCCAGAGAAGAATATGTTTATATATATTTTAAAAATACAACCATTCTAGTAATCAAAGAATTGCAAATTTAAAATGTTTTTTCAGCTGTTAAATTGTGAGACTTAATATTTTCATTCCCGTTGTTATTAAAGATACAGTGAAATGGATACTCTTACACAATACATTTTGGTAATGTTTTGTTGTTTTGTTTTGGTTTTTTTTTATTATTGTTTTGTTTTTTTATTAAATTTTTAATAAAATTTTAATTCCAGTATAGTTAACATATAGCGTTATATCAGTTTCAGGGGCACAATATAGTGTCCATAGATCACTCTGTGCTTTCTTAATCCTCTTCACCCATTTCACCCATCCCCCCTCCCACCTCCCCTCTGGTTTGTGCTCTATAGTTGAGAGTCTGTTTCTTGGTTTACTTCTCTCTTTCTCTCTCTCAATCTCTCTTGACCTTTTTTCCCCTTTGCTTGTTTTATTTATTTATTTTTTGCTCGTTTGTTTTGTTTCTTAAATTTCACATGAGTGAAATTATGTGGTACTTGTTTTTCTCTGACTGACTTATTTCACTTAGCATAATACTCTCTAGCTGTAATGTTTTAAAACCATTCAGTGATCTGTATCAAAGACCTTAAAATATTCATATGCTGATTCATACATTAAAATATTCATACCTGATGTTTCTCGAGAAGCATACACTATTTGCCATTCAAAAGTGGTAGCTTTCTCTCCTTAGTCCTGTCTAGATGTAAAGAGACTGATTCCTAGCCTTGGTATTGGAGGTATTCTTCTACATTCATGCTATATTTGATTTTACCAAAAGCAAAATCACATCCCCCCAACACTAGTCTGCTGAAGAGGGTCTTAGGATCAGATGATTCACTTGCCCTGCTTCACATCCTCTCAGTCCAACTTTTCGCTGTGGCCATTGCTGCAGGGACGAGCTGCATGCAGACGTAACCTGACAACACCTCGCTCCCTCTCCACTCAGTATGTCTTTTTCTGACCTGGAGCTTCCCTGCCACCACCACATAGGATGCCTCCATGAGCCCACCCATTCAGTCTTTCTGTTGCTTATGCAAGCCTGGATACTTGAGGGAGTTAACCTCCCATGGGATAACCTCAGGTTAATGGCAAACGAAAGAACAAAATTTCCATCGAAAATGCTGATATACCACTGGAACTGTGGGAATTCCTAATCTGTGAGCAGCAGAAAAAAATGCCAAGCCTTCTATATGGCAATGCCCCTAATGGAGCCCAGCCATTCACTTTATGGCATGTTGATCACACTGCACCACCCTTACCCTGGGGGGGGGGCAGCAATTATCTGTTGCCAGAACTGAAGTAATCTCTGCATAAGAGTGCCTTTCCTGCCTAAAGTGCCTCTATCAGGAATAAACTCAAAAACTTAGAAAGTGCCTGATTTACTTACATATGATCCTTCCTAACTTAACCTCAGACCAAGTGGCCCACCTTAGAGAGAAGGTATGACACTGAGGCCCTGACTGTGGGATTCACTGGTCCTGCCATACAATATGCCAGCTCCAAATCCGCTAGCTTAAGAGAATTTTTGAGCACCTATTAAAAAAAACCCAGAGCAACAGCTTAGGGCATCCTCTAGATGAAACACATGTACTGGACTAATAGCTAATATGCAGTGCTAGGACCCCAATACCCAGACTCCCTGATCCAAGAAACAAGGAGAGTAAGTAGGATGGGTTCCCGACATCACCTCATCCAGGGATGATTTTGCAGAATTTCTACTTCCTGACCCTGCAAATTTATGTTCTGCTGGATTAGAAGACATAGTGGCAAATGGGATTGGGGAAGGGAGGCAACAAGGTGAAAATTCTCTCTGTGAACACAGTAAGCATTCTATTAAGGCTGAAACTTTTCAGGTTATCTCATACCATTGGAACAGCAGGTCAAGAAGGACATTACCATAGCATTGGACATGATCCTAAATACCTTAAGGAGGGGCTACTGCCATACAATGCAGGGAGGCAGGAGTCTATCTAGAACCCAGGAGTTCACTGGAACATCTCTTGGTGTTTTCATGCCTACTGATAAGTCTAGTGGGCTATTGTAATAAACCCAAACTGACAACATAAAAGTAAATGGGAGGTCCAAGCTTTTACAAAGCAAGACATCTAGACTGAAGTTCTAGCCAGCGGTGCAAAAAGTACAAAACCAGTGATAGAGAATGGAGAAAATAAATATCACTTGTACCTTTTCAAACGGTTGTAGCAGTAGAGACAGCACCTTGTTCTGTTAACCTTTGTATATTAAGTCATTATGTGTATCCTAGAAAGTTTTTGGAAAATTAACATAAGTAATAATGGGTGGTCAGCCAATGTGATCATTGGTTATAGTGATTGATAGTGATTGAGAGTAATTAAACAGTCACACATTTTAAAAATTAGGTAATGACAGGTAAGGAATATTCACACAGATTAATGAGTAGAAGAGAGATTCCAGAAATATACTTAAATTATGTCAATTTACTATATGATGAAGGCATTTCATTAAATTGGGGAAATGATAGATTTTTCAACAGATAATATTCAGATAATAAAAGAAGATCCCTCCCTCCTGCCTTTATTATTTTTAAAGTGTTAAACAGATCAAAGATGTAAATGTAGCAAATGAAATGATAAAAGCACTATAAGAAAATATAAAATAATTTATGTGATACTAGAAAAAAGATTGATTGACTCAACTACACAAAAATAAAACATAACTACAGAGCACAAATATCATAAAAATGGTCAGGATAAAAGATGAAATTGTAAAATAAAAAATGTAACATGGATGATTATAGGAAATATTTATGTGCCCAACATGGGTGCACCCAAATATATAAACAATAGCAAACATAAAGGAACTAATTGATAATAACACAATAATAGTAGGGGACTTTAACTCCCCACTTACATCAATGGACAGATCACCTAAACAGAAAATAAACAAGGAAACAATAGCTTTGGATGACATACTGGGTCAGATGGACTTCACATATATTCAGAACATTCCATCCTAAAACAGCAGAATACACATTCTGTTCAAGGGCACATAAAATATTCTCCAGAATAGATCACATATTAGGTCACAAAACAGGAGTCAACCAATACAGAATGATTGAAACTACACCATTCACCTTTTCTGACCATAACGTTATGAAAGTAGAAGTCAACCACAAGAAAAAACTTGGAAAGACCACAATTACATGGAGGTTAAACAATATGCTACTAAACAATGAATGGGTCAACAGGGAAATCAAAGAAGAAATAAAAAAAAATACATGAAAACAAATGAAAATGAAAACACAACAGTCCAGAACCTTTGGGACACTGCAGAAGTGGTCCTAAGAGAGGAGTATATAGCAATACAAGCCTTTCTCAAGAAAAAAGAAAAGTCTCAAATAAACAATGTAGCCTTACAGCTAAGGGAGCTAGAAAAAGAACAATAAATGAAGCCTAAAGCCAGCAGAAGGAAGGAAATAATACTGATTAGAGCAGAAATAAATGATATAGAAACTAAACAATAAAACAGATCGATGAAACCAGGAGCTGATTCTTTCAAAAATTAATAATATTGGTAAACCTCTTGCAACTTATCAAAAAGAAAAGACCCAAATAAATAAAATCACAAATGAGAGAGGATAAATAACAACCAACACCACAGAAATACAAAGGATTATAAGAGAATATTATGGAAAACTATATGCCAACAAATTGGACAATCTAGAAGAAATGGATAAATTTCTAGAAAAATATAAACTACCAAAAGTGAAACAGGAATAAATAGAAAACTTGAAAAGACTGATAACCAACAAAAACATTGAATCAGTAATCAAAAAAACTCCCCCCCCCCCAAAAAAAGTCAGGGACAGATGGCTTGACAGCAAATTTTAAACATTTAAAGAGAATTAATACCTTCTCAAACTACTCTAAAAAACAGAAAAGAAAGGAAAACTTCCAAATTCATTCATGAGGACAGAATTACCCTGATACCAAAACCAGATAAAGACACCACTAGAAAAGAGAACTACAGGCCAATATCCCTGATGAACATGGATGCAAAAATTCTCAATAAAATACTAGCAAACCAAATCCAACAATACATTAAAAAAATCATTTACCACCATCAAGTGGGATTTATTCCCAGACTGCAGGTGTGGTTCAATATTCACAAATCAGTCAATGTGATACAACACATTAATAAAAGAAAGGATAAGAATGATATGGTCATTTTAATAGATGCAGAAGAAGCATTTGACCAAGTAAAAATCCATCCATGATAAAAAACCCTCAACAAAGAAGGTTTAGAGAGAACATACCTCAACATAATAAAGTCCATCTATGAAAAAAATCACAGCTAAAATCATACTTAATGGAGAAAAACAGAGCTTTTCCTCTATGGTTAGGAACAAGACACGGATGTCCACTCTCATCACTGCTATTTAACATTTTACTGGAAGTCCTAGCCTCAGCAATCAGACAACAAAAATAAATAAAAGGCATCCAAATTGGCAAGGAAGAAGTCAAACTTCCACTATTTGCAAATGACCTGATTCTCTATATTGAAAACTGGAAGGATTCCACCAAAAATTGCCGGAACTGATACCCAATTTCAGTAAAGTCACAGATACAAAATCATAGTACAGAAATCTATTGCATTTCTATACACCAATAATGAAGCAGCAGAAAAAGAAATTAAGTCATCAATCCCATTTACAACTGCACCAAAAACAATAAGATACCTAGGAATAAACCTAGCCAAAGAGGTGGAAGACTTGTACTCTGGAAACTATAAAATAAAAAAGAAATCGAAGATGACACAAAAAAATTGGAAAATATTCCATGCTCATGGATTGGAAGAAGAAATATTGTTAAGAGGTCTGTACTACCCAAAGCAATCCACAGATTAAAGCAATCAGTATCAAAATATTAACGACATTTTTCATAGAGCTAGAACAGTCCTAAAATTTGTGTGGAATCACAAAAGACCCTGAATAGCCAAAGCAGCCTTGAAAAAGAAAAGCAAAGCTGGAGGCGTCACAATACCGGACTTCAAGTTATATTACAAAGCTGTAGTGGTCAAAACAGTGTGGTACTGGCACAAAAATAGACACATAGAACAACTGAACAGAAAAGAAAACCCAGAAATGAACCCACAGCTATCTGGTCAATTAATTTTCAACAAAGGAGGGAAGAATATGCAATGGGAAAAAGACAGTCTCTTCAACAAATGGGGTTGGGCAAACTGGAAGAATGAAACTGGACCACTTTCTTATATGAAACACAGAGCTACTTCAAAATGGATTAAAGACCTAAATGTGAGACCTGAAGCCATTAAAAATCCTGGAGAAAACAGGCAGTAACCTCTTTGACATTGGCCATAGCAACTTCCTTCTAGATAGGTCTCCTGAGGCAAGGGAAACAAAAGTGAAAATAAACTATCGGGACTACGTCAAAAGAAAAAGCTTCTCCACAGTGAAGGAAACCATCAACAAAACTAAAAGGCTACCTACAGAATGGGAGAAGGTATTTGCAAATGACAGATTGGATAAAGGGTTACAATCTAAAGGATTTATAAAACTCAACACCCCAAAAATGAATAATACAATTTAAAAATGGGCAGAAGGCATGAATAGACATTTTTTTCCAAAGACAACAAGGAGATGGCCAACAGACACGTGAAAATATGTTCAACATCACTTATCATCAGGGAAATGCAGATCAAAACTACGATGAGATACCACTTCACACCTGTCAGAATGGCTAAAATCAAAAACACAAGAAACAATGGATTTTGTCAAGGATGTGGAGGAAAAGGAACATTGGTGCACTGTTGGTGGGAATGCAAACTGGTGCAGCCACTCTGGAAAACAGTATGGAGGTTCCTCAAAAAATTAAAAATAGAACTACCCTATGACCCAACAATCACACTACTAGTTATTTACCCAAAGAATACAAAAATGCTAATTCAAAGGGATACATGCATCCCAATATCTATAGCAGCATTATCTACCATAGCCAATTTTGGTAACAGCCCAAGTGTTTATTGACTATTGAATGGACAAAGAAGTGGTATATTATACATATATAATGGAATAGTACTCAGCCAGCAAAAAGAAGGAAATCTTTCCATTTGCAATGAGGTGGGTGGAGCTACAGAATATTATGCTAAGCGAAATAAGTCAGTCAGAGAAAGAGAAATTTCATTCATACATGGAATTTAAGGAACAAAACAAACAAGCAAAAGGGAAAAAGGGAGGCAAACCAGGAAACAGACTTTTAGCTATAGAGAATGAACTGACTGTTACTACAGGGGAGGTGTGTGGGGGGATGGGTGAAATAGGTGATGGGGATTAAGAAGTGCATTTGCTGTGATGAGCACTGGGTGCTGTATGGAAGTGTTGAATCACTATATTGTTCATCTGAAAATAATATTACACTGTATATTAATTAACCAGAATTTAAATAAAAACTTAAAAAGGAATAGTTAACTTTAGAAGAGCTTCTCAAATTAACAGAAACAAATCAATGACCCAGTTAAAATAAGGATTTTAGGCAACCATTCACTAAAGAAGAAAATATAAATATCTTTTAAATATGAAAAGATTTTTATCCTCATTAATAAATTATAGTGGATCTATACAATGGTAGCACCATATAATTAATGAAACCAATTTATAAAATACATTATGATATTTTTTTTGTGGTTTCAAATTTTAATTTAAATTCCAGTTAGTATATAGTGTAATATTAGTTTCAGGAGTAGAATTTAGTGATTCATCACTTACATACAATACCCAGTGCTTATCACAACTTGTGCCTTCCTTAATACCCATTTATTTTTATATTTTTAAAAAAATAAGTTTAAGAACTATTTATAATCTGTTGATAAAAATGGATATGTGTGTATAATACCTATGTGTGCATATGCTTGTATATGCATAGATTATCTAGAGAGATCTATAAATTATCTACAATCATGTTGCCTCTAGATGGGACATGAAATGGACACTGAAAAGAGATGATTACTTTTCACTATAAACCATTTCGTACTGTCTGGATTTTGTACCATGTGCATTTATTAATTATTTTTTTAAATGGTTATATAAAGTCAGTTATTTTCATCATTACTATGACTTTAGATATTCATTCACATCATTTTTAATACTGTTGAGAATTCCATCATAAATACACAGGAATTTGTGTAATCATTTCTCTATTGATGAAACATGGGTTTTTTCTGATTTTTTATATGGAAGATTTATTACACATGTATATACTATTTTTCTTCCATATGCATGTTCTAGCCAAGCTGGTCTGCTCACTGATATGCTCTGCATATTCCTTTCTCTAATCTTTTTCATTCCATTGACCCCACATGCCTTCCCCAGCTTCTCTTCAATGATTTTAAGTCCAATCTGTCTTCTGTAGTCTACTTTCCTTCTCAGCCCTGATTTTTTTCTTTTATTTGTTTCTTATATATTTATTGCTTCTCTGTACCTATTTTGCTTCATCAATAAAATAGTAATACCACTATCAAACTCAAGAGAGTATTTATGAGCATTAAATGAAATCAATGTGGGGGAACATGTTACATAAGTGATTAAGCACTAAAAAAATACATACTATTCATCTTTTGCTATGTAATGCTTCATTGTTTTATAGTAATTATTTCCTTTTATTATTTGTTGTATTAGTGTCAGTGTTATTTTAGTTATTAATTTGTGTTCCTCCTATCTGCCTACATACTGCCTTTTTACTAGATTGTCAGGGCTCCAAAGAAGGACTCACTATTCATCAGTGCATCTTCCACCAGCACAGAGAGCTGACACTTTACACGTAAGAGATCAACATCAATGATTTGAATTATTGATCTTTAAAGAATTTAAAATTTAAAAATTAAGAGATCAGAGTGTAAATATAAATGCATAACATATATACGCTGCATGAAGAGAGAAGCTCCACCAAAGGGGTCATCTCTCTTATCTTGGTATTCCCCAATCCGCCACCAACTCCAGTACATACACATCTTGAAGGAGGCTGTTGAATTTACTATAAAACACAACTCAGATCACAACTACTCTAATAGACCTATAAACCTCTTAGGTGGTGGCATTCTGACTTTATGTCATCTATTTCATCTATAGACTTTGCTTCCCCTGCTGTCCTGCATGTAACTATTCATTTACATGGCTTTTCTTCTATCATCTGATGACTCTTTGAGGGCAGTGAGCACGATTTTTCATCCTCCTTTCTCAGTTCCTACTACAGTGCTTGGCACATGGTGTATCTATAAATATTCATTAAATTGGATTGATTTATATTAATATGAAGAGATTAATCATTTATATTGTTTTGTAGTTGTAAAAATGAAGAGACTTGTGAGGCAAATTTTATACACACACACACACACACACACACACACACACACACACATATATTTAGGTAATTTTTACCATACTATTTGTGGTAAAATTAGTGATAACAAGGATACCCAAAGATGATATATTACCATCAAGCATAGAGTTGAAAAAAAAAAGAATTGCATTGTATCTACTATATATTGTTCAGTCAATATCTGTTTGTGGTGCTGTTAGTTACTACCCACTGGCTGGTGTTCAACCATGATCAGCAAATTAGTAAATTGTATTCCTGATGGTACTTTTATTTTCTGCATAATGGTATTAACAGCTGCCATTGGCTGTCCTGATTGCAATCAGCACATTAGAATGTTATCAGGCATGGCAAATATTTGCCTTAACTCCTTTGCTTTCTTATCTCTAAAAAAATAAAAGAACCACTGTGTGAAGAAGACCTAATAAGAAAATAAAATAAGATAATTCTGTTCAGTACAGGAGTAACCCCAGCCCCAATCTCTTGATTTTCAGATCACTGGTGGGTGTTCATATATATAAGACTTCTTAGATAAGACCAAAGAAACAGATAAAATAGTTGTATCTATGTATTATAATTTATTAAAATTTACTTATTAATACAATATTTATGTATAGAATTTACATCTTTATAAATATATGTGTATATATATATACACACACACACATATTCTGGATTATAGGTGTTGAAATTAGTGAAAAATTTTTAGCTAAATTTAAAGCTAATTTTTAGCTTTAGAAAAAAAGCATAATTAGAAGATTAGATTATTTGAACAGATATGTTAATTTTGGTTACCATAAGAAGTTGATCCTCAATTATATGGTCATAATTAAACACTGTGCTGTACGCATTAAGGTAGAGTGTCAACAAATTAGTTCTAAAAAACATTTTGATGTGTTGGATTTCCTCCATTTAACTCTTCTTCTTGGTTCTGCTCTAAAAATTTCAGTGAATTGCATTCCTGGGCTCACCTACTCTCTGGCTTATGGTTAGATCTGGTTCAAAAACAGGCACTGGAAAGATATGAGGAAAGGAGATAGATTTCTTTCATTCTGAGATTCTGTTTGATTATGCCTGTATTTTTTCTTTTTTTAATGGTTTTACTTCTGTCGGAGAGTTTTATTTCTGTGGCTACATCTCCTATCGAGTTTTGACAACTCCGTGGGGCTTCTAATTTCAAGATGGTAGGCTGAGCAGAAACACCAAAATTTCTTGCTTCTCTTCAACACTGACATTGTGGTTTATCAGTTTAAAACACATTTTATAAAAAGTTTATAAAAATATTATTTCATACATTTCTATATTAAGAGAGACAAATATATGGCCTTATATCAGTAAAGCAATGAAGAAAGGCTACCGCTACTTACTATACCAAAACTAATGACATCACCAAGAAGGTGACTACATAGCAAGGCCATGGTGTCAGCAGGTGGTCATAATTAAGGACAAAGGATCAAAACATGACCAAGAATCATCGATCGATCATTTGAGGAAAAAAAAGCAACACATTCATGAATCAAAGAAACTATACCTAAAAGGAGTTGGAATAAGTACAGTTACAATTACAAAGAGATAAATAAGAGAAACACACCCTGACACAAAAATAAATTGTTATTAAAAAATGTACAGTTTGTGATAGAAGAACTTAGAGATCAAAGAAATGCAAATTTGTTGGAAATTAGTGAAAAAGAAACTCATTATAGTCAGGTTAAATAACAAACTGAACCTAGCTAAGGAACAATATGGCTCTTAAATATAAAAGTATAATACTTCCCCTAGGAACAATTGCTTTGTGTTTACTAATTCAATGCTTACAGAGACTTTACAAAATATAACTACAAGAATAACAAGAGTCACCTCTGGAAAGTGTGAAAGTGACGTTCAGACACATAAATCCAGAAGTTCAAAGTTTTATTTAAATGGAATTCCAGATTAAAGTAATAGAGAAAATAAAAGAAAGCCAGTATTTGAGGAAATAATAGGAAAGAATTTCTGAGAATTGTAGAAGTATGATTTCACATATTGCAAAAGTCTATGTAACACAAAGCAAAATCAAAATAAATAAACAAGAATCAAATTCAACTTCACACCTGAACACATTGTACAATAGCTTCAATATGTTAAGAATAAAGAGAAACTTCTTTTTTTTTTTAAGATTTTTATTTATTTATTTGACAGAGAGAGAGACAGCCAGTGAGAGAGGGAACACAAGCAGGAGTAGTGGGAGAGGAAGAAGCAGGCTCCTGGCGGGGGAACCTGATGCGGGGCTCAATCCCATTACACCAGGATCACGCCCTGAGCCAAAGGCAGAGACTTAACAACTGAGCCATCCAGGCGCCCTATAAGGAGAAACTTCTAAAACCACCAGAAAGGAAAACAAAAAAATAAAGTATAAAAATCAGTTTTCATCTGTTATTGTATAAGGTTCATTAAATATAGGACATTAATAGAACAATATTTTCAAAATACTGAGCAATGTTCTGCTTCTTCAATTGCATTCTGATTTATTTCAGATCAACCTTCCCATCAAGACAAACTAAAAAAACATGGATAAAATTTAAAATGAAAAAAAAAACCCACTATATTTGAAAATGTTCAGTGAAGAGTTAATCAGCAGGCCTGGGGTGTTCAAACCTTTCACATTCCAAAGAACTGGCTCACTATTGGTTCTTGAGAGATAACCTCTAAGCCCTTACAATATCCTGTTAGGTGTCTCTTTGCAGACATGAGGCCTTGGAGCATGCCAGATAGTTTATGCTAACAATGTGATATATAGTTAAAACTTGGGCCATACTGTATCTGTTTGACCTTCTGAGTTGCAAGAAACTGAGTAATTCCATTTAGTATTAAAGCCTGACCTCCCATCTTATTTCAGCATTTTTGACCTGCCTATATTACTCTATTCTTTCTTTGTTTCATAACTCTTATCTTACTCTACTTTTTCTGTTGTTTATTATTTACTGTCTGTCTACGCTGCTATAATGCAAATTACACGAAAGCAAGGATTTTTGTTTGTTTTATGCGTTGATATGAACAACCAGAACAATGCCCAGCATTTGGCAAATCCTCAATAAAATATATTTTGAACGAATAAATGCTTACTAACACATTCTTCATGATATCAACATTTGCGATTAGTACCCATAAATAGAATAAAGAGATAAAATATGGCGTGCTCGTGAAATAGAATACTAAAAAGGAGTTAAAATGAGCAATACTTACATATTTTGACATTGAGAGATCTCAAAAACCAAACATTAAGTGAAAAAAAGGCAAGTTCAAGTGTAACATGTACTACCAGATCCCTTTTATGTAAAACCATACATCCTAGACAAATCAACGTAATACTTGTTTTATGAGTGTGAATATACACATAGCCTAGTACGTATATAATTTCTTTCTGATAATAAACTTGAGCTACCAAACTCAAAATGATGTAAAGAATGAGCACTGAAGTTGATGATCAAACGGTACTTCAGCTTTATCTGTAAAGTTCTTGATGTTATTTTTAACTATACACATATGTTATGGACCACATAATATAATTTCAAATGAAAACTTAACTAGAAACTAGAAAGATACCTCTGGTTTGTGTGTGGAAAACAGATTTGAGTGAGAAGAGACAAAAGTTGAAGTGACCTCATGAGTTTCTCTTTGCTACAGCCTAGGAAATGACTGGGGCTTCTAAATTCAGAGTGGGAGGGGACAAAGAGAAACCCAGCCTCTAACAAAGTGGAAGATGCCTGTGACTGCATCAAAGCAGACCTGTAATCAGCACACATCTGTGGCTTCTTCAACCTCCTCTGCCCACACTTACCACTTCCTCCTCCAAATTCCTGAATAAATTCTAGATTTCTTCTGCTTTTGTATTCTCACAGTCCCTGACATCTTGTTAAACACACATTAAAAATGCTGTAAAATAAATGTCTACTTAAAAAGAGAGACAATGAGGATGGAAGATAGAATGCGTGAACGAGAAAGAAGAAAAGGGGAGAAGAGAAAATAAATCCGTTCAGGCCAAACCCATCAGCTGTGCTACTCTATATATAATTGTGAAGACTTGTGACTTTTATTTTTTTCTCTAAGTAATGAAATATCAATACTTAATGCAGGGAAGAGAAAATTTATGTTCTGGCAGAGGAGCTCAAGCGAATATTAATGTTTAGATGTATCCAAGTAAAGGCAATTAGCTTCTTGGTATGGAAACATTAATTTTGGATCCCAGGTATCTTTCTAACCTCTCTTTCCTCTCACATGGAAGTTGCCCAAAATAAAACTGACAGATAATCTTTCATAAATATTACTATCTTTGGGCTACTTCTCTAAACAAGGACTTAATTTCGTTCCCAAATATTTTCAGCATCAAATCCAGACTCTTATTCCTGGATTTTTGACTTACTCTTTAGTCTAAACTTAGGTTAACAATAATCTAAACTTACTCCCCAAATTTACTGCTACCCACAACATTAGCCACTTTCGTCAGAGAGTCTGAGCTTTGCCCTTTAATCTCTTTATGGCCTCCAGGATAGGATAAGGCTGCTTTATCGCCCCAGATATCGCCCCAGTTGTTTTTTTTCTTCCCACCACTTAAATCTGTTACCATTATCAAAATTTCCCTTCTTAGTGTCTGCAGGCCCTTGGGGGGTAGTGGGATAAAGAAAGAGAAGGCAGAGATAGATCTGACTTCCAGAATTTCAATAATTTAATTGATTCTATGATGACTGTCATCATCAAGAGATGGTATAATGCAATTGGTGCTACAGCCCAACTGTAGCTTAAATGCACTCTTAGAAGGCATATAAGATTAATTTTTTCCATTGCTATTACAGGTGAGCCCTCTTTAATTGCTTCTATATTATCTCATCTATGTCAAGCAGAGTCAGCATTAGTCATTCAAAACAGTCATCTGTAGACAGGTTCTGTACGCCAAGTGATCTTCAAGACACTGGGTATTTGTTGGCGATCAAGATACACCCCACCCTTGTCCTTTTAGAGCTTATGTGTTAATGGTGAGAGAACTAATACATAAATAAGATAATTTCAAGGTGATAAATACTATCAGATAAACAGGATGGTATGACAAATTGGACAAAGTTGAGGCAACTGTAGACTGAGTCATCAGAGCAGGTTTTCTGATATTGTACGATGTGAGCCAGGGCTTGATAAAAAGACGTAGCATTTCAAAGGCCTAGGAAAGAGTATTGGAGGTAGTAGAATCAACAAGAACAGAAATCCTGTGGTTGAAAGGACATTAGTTATGTGGGTAATTAGAGAGGATGCAGTGCGGTTGCAGCATAGTGAGGGAGGGAGAGAATGGCAAAAGTTAATGTAGGAAAGAAGGCGGGGACAGATCAACCAGGCTTTGTGGACCAAAGTATGGAATTCGGATTTTATCGAGAGTAAAATGGAGGGCCTCGGAGGATTTCAGCGGGGGTTGATAGTTTTCTGTCGAGATTGCTTTTTCCTCCATGAGAGGGGGAAGGAAAGAAGACGGCATACCAATTCTACTTTTGCTCCTACTTCAGAGATAGGTTCTGGAAAAACATGAGTTTTGGGATAAGGTGGCTTTTAGTGTCTACTAATGATCACTGAAACTTTTCTAGGTAGACCCTTGTTCTCTTGACATCTTAGCACTAAAGGTATTGCCTGCAGAGTATTCCATAGCCAACATCAGCAGATCAAATGACCTCAACGTATTTGAAAGTTCTATATACAAGTGGATGGAACTTAAAAATACGTGTATGTTAAGATAACAGAAAGTTCCAGTTGCTGCAGGCTAGACTAGCTTATTAGATAAGGGAATGATAAGGCTGAAACAATGCTTAATAACAAAGACATGAACCAGGGCAATTTTGTCTTTAAGCAGAAAACACAGAATAGATTTTCCAATTCTGATTTACTCCCTTTCAACTATATAGATCCCCCTTGTTCTTCAAGATTAAAGTTAAGTCTCACCTCCTATATGAAGGTTTATCTGTATTTACAAACATTATCATATAGTATATTCTTTTTTTATTGAGGTATTATTGATATCCAATATTATATTAGTTTCAGGTATACAAGGTCATAATTAGACACTTGTGTACACTGAAAAATTATCACATTAACTATAGCCACCACCCACCACCATAAATGTTACAGAAAAAATTTTTTTCTTGTGTACTTTTAAGATCCATTCTTAGCAACTTTCAAATACGTAGTACAATACCATTGACTATAGTCACCATGCTTCACAGCACATCACCATAACCCATTCATTGCACCCCAAGAAGTCTGTACCTCCTGACATCCTTTACCCATTTTGTCCACACTACAAGCCCTCAGCCTCTGGCAGCCACCACTCTATTCTCCGCACTCATGAATTTTGTTTGTTTTAGATTCCAAATATATGTGAGACCAGATGGTATTTGTCTTTCTCTGTTTGACTTATTTCACTTACCATAATACCCTTAAGTTCCACAGTTCCAACCAGGTTGTTGCAAATGGCAAGATTTCTTTCTCCTCCTCTTCTTCCTTCTCTTCCTTCTCCTTCTTTTTTTGGTTGAGTAGTATTCTATTTTATATATATACACCACATCTTCTTTATTCATCCATCTATAGACACTTAGATTGCTTTCATATTTTGGCTAGTGCAGATAATGCTACAATGAACAAAGGGGTGTGTATATCTTTTTGGATTCATGTTTTCCTTTTTTTCGGATAAATACCCCGAAGTGAAATTGCTGGATCTTATGGTAGTTCAATTTTTAATTGTTTAAGGAATGTCCATACTGTTTTCGGTAGTGACTGCACCAGTTTACATTCTCACCAACAGTGCATGAGGGTTTCCTTATTTCCATCTTGCCAACGCTTGTCATTTCTTGTCTTTTTAATAATAGCCATTCTGATGCACGTAAGGTGATAGCTCATTGAGGTTTGGATTTGCATTTCCCTGATGATTAGTGATGTTGAGCATCTTTTCATGTGTCTGCTGGCCATCTGTATGTCTTCTTTGGAAAAATGTCTAGAATGGTCCTTTGGCTATTTTTTAATCAGATCATATGTGCATTTTGCTATTGAGTTGTAAGAGTTCATTATGTATTTTAGATATTAACCCCTTATTGGATATATGATTTGTGAATATATACTCCCAGTTAGTAGGTTGCCTTTTCATTTTGTTGATAGTTTCCTTTGTTGTGCAGAAGCTTTTTAGTTTGATGAAGTCCAGCTTGTTTATTTTGGCTTTTGTTGCCTTTGCTTTTGGAGTGAGATCCAAAAATATATCACCAGGACCAATGTCAAGAATCTGACTGCCTATGCTTTCTTCTAGGAGTTTTATGGTTTCATGTCTTAATTTAAAGTTTTTAATCCATTTTGAGTTAATTTTTGTATATGGTATAAGATAGTGAGTGGTTCAGTTTCATTCTTAAACATGCGGTGGTCCAGTTTCCCAACAGCATTTGTTGAAGAGACTGTCATTTTACCATTGCATATTTTTTTCCTTTTCCATAGATTAATTGACCATATATGCATGGATTTATTTCTGGGCTCTCTATTCTGTTTCATTAATCTCCATGTATGTTTATGTGTCGATACCATACTGTTTTGGTTACTATAGCTTTGTAATTAATAAAGTTTGAAATCAAGAAGCATGATGTCTCCAGCTTTGTGCATCTTCTTCAAGATCACTTTGGCTTTTGAGAGTCTTTTGTGTTTCCATACAAATTTTAGGATTGTTCGTTCTATTTCTGTGAAAAATGCCATTGGAGTTTTGATAGGGTTTGTATTGAAACTATAGATTGCTTTGGGTAATATGGACATTTTAACAATATTAATTCTTCCAGTCTCTGAGCATGGGGTATCTTCCCATTTATTCGTGTCTTCTTTAATATCTTTTATCAATATCTTACAGTTTTCAGGGTACAGGTCTTTCACTTCCTTAAATTTATTCCTAGGTATTTTATTCATTTTGATGAAACTGTAAATGGGACTGTTTTCTTAATTTCTCTTTCTGATAGTTTATTGTCAATGTATAGACATGCAACAGATTTTTGTATGTTGATTCTATATCTTACAACTTTACTGAGTTCATTTATGAGGTCTAACACTTTTTTGTCGGAGTCTTTAGGGTTTTCTACACGTAAAAAAAATGTCATCCAGAAATAATGACAGTTTTACTTCTTCCATTCCAATTTGGATGCTTTTTATTTCTTTGTCTTGTCTAGTTGCTCTGACTAGGACTTCCAAAACTATGTTGAATAAAACTGGTGAGAGTGGGCATCCTTGTCTTGTTTGTGCTCTTAAAGGAAAGCTTTCAGCTTTTTACCATTGAGTATGATGTTAGCTGTGGTCTTGTTATATATGGAGCTTATTATGTTGAAGTATGTTCCCTCTTTACCTGCTTTGTTGAGATTTTTCTATTATAAATGGATGTTGAATTCTGTCAAATGTTTTTTCTGACTCTATTGAGATGATCACATGATTTTTTCCTTTATTTTGTTAATGTGGCATATCATGTTGATTGATTTGTGGATGCCGAACCATCCTTGCATCCCAACATAAATCTCATTTGATCGTGGTCTATGATCCTCTAAATGTATTGTTGAATTCAGTTTGCTAAAATTTTTTGAAGGATTTTTGTACCTATGTTGATCAGGGATATTGGCATATATGTATATGATGTCCTTGTCTGGATTTGTTATCAGGGCAATGCTGGCCTCCTAAAAAGAGTTTGGAAGTGTTTCCTCCTCTTCATTTTTTAAAAGAGTTTGAAAAGAATGTGTATTAAATCTTTAAATATTTGGAAGTATTTACCAGTGAATCCATCTGGTCCTGGAAAATTTTTAATTACTGATTCAATCTCCTTAGTAGAAATCAGTGTATTCAGTTTTTCTATTGCTTCATGATTCAGTCTGAGAGAACTGTGTATTTCTAGGATTTATCCATTTCTTCAAGGTTGTCCAGTGTGTGGGCATATCATTGTTCGTAGTAGTCTTTTATGATCCTTTGTATTACTGTGGTATCAGTTGTAACTTTTCTTTCATTTCTGATTTTATTTGAGAGTCCTCTCTTTTTTCTTAGTGAGTCTAGTTAAAGGCTTGTCAATTTTGGTTTTTTTCAAAGAACAAGCTTAGTTTCATTGTTATGTTCTACTGTCTTTTAGTCTCCATTTCATTTATTTTTGCTCTGATCTTTGTTATTTCCTTTAGCCTGCTAACACAGTGGCTTAGTTCTTTTTCTATTTTTTGTAGGTATAAAGACAGATTGTTTAAGACTTTTCTTATTTCTTGAGGTAGGCCTGTATCATTATGAATTTCTCTCTTAGAATGCTTTTGCTGCAACTCATAGATTTTGGTAAGTTGTACTTCCATCTTCATTTGTCTCAAGGTTTTTTTTTTTTTTTTATTTCTCCTTTTATTTCTTCTTTAACCCACTAGTTGTTCAGAAGCATATTGTTTAATCTCCACGTATGGGTCATTTTTCCAATTTCTTCTTGAAATTGATTTCTAGTTTCACACCACTGTGGTACGAAAACATGCTTGATGTGTTTTCAGTCTTCTCCAGTTTACTGAGACTTATTTTGTGGCCTAACACGTGATCTATACTGGACAATGTTCCATGTGCACTTGAAAAGAATGTGTATTCTGCTGCTTTTGGATAGAATGTCCTTTAAATATCTAAGTTAATTTAGTATGTGTTGTTTAAGGCCAATATTTCCATATTGATTTTCTGTCTGTATGATCTTTCCACTGATATAAATGGAGAATTAAAGTTTTCTACTATTACTGTATTATTGTCAGTTTCTCCCTAAATGTCTGTTAATAGTTGTTTTATATATTTAGGAGCTCCTGTGTTGGCTGCATAAATATTTACAAAAGTTTATATTCTTTTGTTGGATTGACCACTTTATCATAATTTAATGCCCTTCATTATCTTTTGTTAGTCTTTGTTTTAATATCTATTTTGGCTGATAGAACTACGGTTACCCATTTCCCATTCATTCCCATTTGCATGGAATATCTTCTTCCTTCCCTTATTTTCAGGCTTTGTAACACCTTACATTTGAATTGCATCTCTTACAGGCAGCTTATAGATGGGTCTTGTTTTTTTAATCCTTTTCACTTCTCTATGACTTCTGATTGGAGCATTTAGTCCATTTATATTTAAAGTAATTATTACTAGGTAAGTACTTATTGCCATTTTGCTAATTGTTTCTGGCTGTTTTGTAGTTCTGCTCTGTTCCTTTCTTTTTCTCTTGCTTCTTCCTTTGTGGTTTGATGATTTTTACTGTTGTGTTTAGGTTCCTTTGCTATTATATTTTGTGTATGTATTGCATGTTTTTCTTTGTTGTTACCATGAGCCTCAAATGAACAGCCTATATACATATAACAGTCTATTTTAGGTTGATAGCAACTTAAATGTGAACACATTCTAAAACTATATCTTTACTCCCCTCCTCAAGCTTTGTTTTCAGTGTCACATTTTACGTCTTTTTATTTTATGCATTTCTTATTTTAATTATAGTCATTTTTACTATTTTTGTCTTTTAACCTTCATGCCAGCTTTCTATATGATTAATCCACTACCTTTACTATATATTTACCTTTTCCAATATGATTTATATGTTAATATGTTTTCTTGTGACTAATTAATGTCCTTTCTTCTCAGCTTAGAGAAGTCCCTTTAACATTTCTTGTAAGGCTGGTTTAGTGGTGATGAACTTTAGCTTTTCCTTGTCAGGGAATTTTTTCTCTCTCCTTCAGTTCTGAATGATAACTTTGTCAGGTAGAGTATTCTTGGTTGGAAGTTTTTTTCCTTTCAGCACCTTGATTATATTGTGCCACTCTTTTCTGGGCTACAAATTTTCTGCTGAAAAATCTGCTCATAGTCTTATGGAGGTTCCATTATATAGAACATGTTGTTTTTGTCTTGCTGCTCTTAAGATACTCTATCTTTAACTTTGGTATGTTAATCAAAATGTCTCTTGGTGTGGATATCTTTGTGTTCATATTAGTTGGAATTTTCTGAGATTCCGGGATCTGGATATCTGTTTCCTTTCCCAGGTTAAGGATGTTTTCAACCATTATTTTTGCAAATAAGTTTTCTGTTCTCCTCTTCTCCTGGGGCTCCTATAGTGCAAATGTCATTATACTTGATGTTGTCCCATAAGTCCCTTAAGCTATCTCTACTTCTTAAAATTCTTTTTATTTTCTTTTTTGCTGCTCTGTCTAGGTGAGTTCCACTGTCCCATATTCTAGATCACTGATCATTTTTTCTGCTTTATCTAGTCTGCTTTTGAACATCTCTAGTGTATTTTTCAGTTCAGTTATTACATTCTTCTCTGTGACTTCTGTTTGGTATGTTCTTATATTTTCTGTCTTTGTTGAAGTTCCCACTGTGTTCATTCTTCTCCCAAGTTCAGTGAGTATATCTGTGATTATTACTTTGAACTCTTTATCAGGTAAATTGTTTATGTCCCTTTCATTAATTTTGTTTTTTGATGTTCGTTCTTTCTTTCTTTTGTTTGGAAAATATTCCTCTGTTTCTTCATTTTTCTTGACTTTCTGTGCGTGTTTCTATGTATTAGGCAAAACAGCTACCTCTCCCAATATTGAAGGAGTGGCCTTGTATAGAAGATAAACCTTATTTTTCAACCTTGTCCTAGTTCTTGTTTTTCTCTTGAAACTTTGTGATTGTCTAAGCAGCCTGATTTATTCTCAGTAGGTCCCAGTTAATGAGGATGTGCAAGATTTGCCAGTGTTCCAAAGGAGAAATCCCAGTCAGCACCTAGTTGCAGCCTGATCAGAAGCCAGAAACTTAGGCAGCAGCTTTTAAAGTATCTATGTATATGCAGTCCTGTGGGTCTGCAGTAGGTAACTTTTCTAGCCTCTCTACCAGAAGACCTGGAGGATCTCCTGGGCAACAGTTGCAAAAATCAGGGCTTCAGATGAGAATATTAGGTCCTTTCTGGGAGGTATTGGTGAGCTGTGGTCAGGCTGAGTAAGAGTGCAGAGTTGGAGTCCCCTGGCATTCATTTCCTGAGAGCACTTCCATTGCCTCCAGATGTGTGGAAAACCTGAAGTCTGCCCCTGAGGCTGAAGCTCCAGGACTAGTAAACAGGCCTTTTTCACAGAAAGACTAAAGTGTACTTCAGTCTGCTCTCTTTATAGTTTCTGGGAGTGGTTTCCTGTCAGGAACTGTCTCTCTGATTGTTACAGAGAGGGACCCAGGAACACATGTCATTCAATTTAAATAGTGTTAAAAAATAATAACAGCAATAATAGTTTATAGTTGTATGTGTTTAGCACTATTCTAACCAGTGTGTGTGTGTGTGTGTGTGGAGAGAGAGAGAGAGAGACATTAATTTAATACTCAAAGACACCCTATAAAATTGATATTATTACCCACATTTTTGGAGGAGAAGGCTGAGGCATAGAGAAGTTAAAAAATCTGTCAAAGATTCCACAGATATTTCACAAGTATTCTGCATAAATGCAGCAAGAACAAACAATTTTTCAATGAACACACCAGTCTCCACAAATATTTGGGAACTGACCCTGGTATCTTGATAGTACCATGACATAAATATACATTTTTGTGCTAATGAAGCTCAACAGAATAAATGCATTTTATTTAACCAGAAGGAGTTTGTGTTATTCTCACTTCCCTTCCAAATCCTATGACTCTAAGATGATTGCCTGCCTTTACGCAGATAGCAAAAATAGCCAACTGGAATGCCATGTAATTGCTGGAATTTTAATTGGCTGGGAAAGAGGAGCATAAAATAGTACTATAGTCAGAGCCAGCCTAGATTTAAAGTTAGTGACTAAGTTTGTGATTATAAGGCTCTTTTGCAATGCATGCTGCTTCCTCAGAATCCTTCACCAAAGAACAATAGTCTGACATCTTTTCTTACCTAACCCAAAATTCCCACTACTGATATCACTTCTATATTATGTCATTTTTTTATCAAATTTGTTCTGGTAAAAGACATAGAAATCATTATGCTCATTGTATTGCACCATGAAGTATTGATCAATTTTAACCATGAAATTACAACACCAGGTGGCTCAGACAGTTAAGTCTCTGACTCGTGATTTCAGCTTAGGTCATGATATCATGGGTCATGAGATCGAGCCTTGAATCAGACTCTGCACTCAATGTGGAGTCCACTTGAGATTCTCCCTCTCTTTCTGCCCTACCCCCATTCATGCTCTCGCTCTCTCTTGCTCTCTCCTTCTGAAATCAATCAATCAATCAATCTTTTTAAAAAATTACAACACCAATGATTTTGTGCCAAATTAGATACCATTTCTCACTAGATTATGACATATATTTAACAAAGTTTTAAGAGAGTGAAACATAAAATTTGAATAGCCAGTTTTATTTGCTTCATAACATTAGAAAAAGGTTGCCACTAATGGATTAATTCTAAAGAATACTCAGGTTCAGTGGGAGATCTTTTGAATTCTGAGGTGGATGTAGTATATCTGGAATGGGATAAGAAGAGAATCTTGTTATGTCTCTCTTTACTGAAAACCCATCTGCAGTGATTGCTTCGCATTTTTGCAAGTTTTTACTCACAGAAGCATGGAGAACCTGGCCCCAAGATCATGAGATACAACAGGCCACTACAAAAGGGTAGCAGAACAAAAGATGAAGGGAGCTGGGCAGTTTCATGAGGCTATACAAGCAAGAGATGTTAGCCTTCGCTGGGCACCAAAATGAAAACCTCCGGCCTTGATTCAGTGTCGAGAGGTCAGTGTGAGAGCGTAGGGTTGGATCCTGGGAAAAAAAAGCCACACCAGAATGGAATGTGTTAGAAAAGCCAAATGATTGCTACTGTTTTGTAACTATATATGAGGCATTTATTGTATGTTAGATTCTTTGTTAAGGAATCTCATTCTCCTGAGCTATCTTTCAATGTGGAAGAATTTCATTTGGAATAGTTCTCCTTTCTCTTTCTACCCATTGGACAAGAATGACTCATATGATTAGTGAGCTTGTGAAGAGGAAATAATCATGCTTAGCTCAAAATACATGGGGTCTCTGTCTTTCAGATGTGTCTATTTTTGGAAAAAGCTGCTATCTGATCTTTTCTCCAACATGTGGTAAGTGGTCTGCTTCTATGAAGGGGTGGTAAGATCATTCAACTCAGTTGATGACTAAAAGTGTGAATTTATTTCCTGAGTGAAATTATAGAAAGCCTGTAGTGGCCACACACTTGAGGTCACATCATCCAATTCAGCCTTCATCAGTAATAACATTAGTATTAATTTTCCATTTGTCATTTGTGTCTAACTTCTCAGAGGTTGGTTTTATATTTGAGAAATAAAAGGGATGTGACTTACTGGCTCCCTAAAACCCCAATCCATATGTCAATTCCTAAATCTTATAATATTATCAGTATTAGTTTTCATTGCTACCATAGCAAATTACCACAAATGCAACACCTTTAAACAACACGAATTTGTTTATTTATTTTTAAAGATTTTATTTATTTATTTATTTATTTATTTATTTATTTATTTATTTGTCAGAGAGCGAGCAGAAGCAGGGGAGTGGCAGACAGAGAGAGAGCAGGCTCCCCACTGAGCAAGGAGTCCAATGTGGGACTCGATCCCAGGACCCTGAGATCATGACCTGGGCCGAAGGCAGACGCTTGAACAACTGAGCCACCCAGACCTCCCTAAACAACACAAATTTATTTTCTCATAGTTTCTATAGGTTAGATGTATAGCACAGTATGGCTGAATTCTGCTCAGCGCCTCAATGGGCTGAAATCAAAGTATTGGCTGGGACTACTTTGCAAAGATAACTGATCAGTTTCCATGTGGCCCCCTCCATCTTTAAGCCAGCACATCAAACTCTTATGCTTTGAATCTCTGACTTGCTCTTCTGCCTATCTCTTTTGCTTTTAAGGCTTCATACAAGTACACTGGACTAACCTAGGTAATTTGGGATAACCTCCTGATCTTAAACTCAACATATGAGTAAACTTAATTGCACCTAGTTTTCTTCTGCCATGTAAATAACATTCGTAGAAAGCAAAAATCATGAGGGCCAAATTTCTGTTTGCCACAGTTAGATAATAACATTTCCTTTTGTGAAGTGAGAAAGTTGAGATTTAGAAAGGATAAAGAACTTGCCATAAGTCACAGATAACGAATGACAAAACTAGAATGGGAGGCCAAGTATGTTTGAGTTCAGGCTTAGTGTTTCCCTTGACTGTGAAATTCCTCCATTCCTACCCATAGTTCACCTTGGACAAATGATGCAATTTATTTCTAATGAAACACAGCTTGAGGGGGGGAGGCATTTTTCTTTATACCAGAAAAGAGAAAGACATGCTCGTTGTACTTCAAAACCCCTCTTCCCTTCATCTTGGCTTTTGTGGTTATACTCCCGTCTCACAAATGTTTCCCCTTCCTAACAAATGAGAAATGGTTGGAGAGAAAATAACTGAAGGTAAATTAAAAATAAAAAAAAGAAAAAGGAAAGAAAATACAAGAGGAAGAGGTACAACCAGAGAGAGAGAGAAGGGAAAAGAAAGTCACGAAAAAGATAAAGAGGGAACAGGCAGAAATGACGCTAAAGTACTCAGAATTAAATACATACACTGTAATCTAGGCTAATGGTTTATATACTGAGAGCTTAATGAAAATTTTTACCCACTATTCTTTCTACATTCTTAAGAAAAGCCTGCAGATTGCTAAGACCCAAAAAACCTTATAATCTAGCACCGAGCAGCTCAAAAGAGTCTATAGTGTGAAAACACTTTGAGGGCAGAATTCCCACGTTAGGTCACTTCATTCCACTTTGTTTCTCGTCCTCCTCCTACTTAACGACTGTCTCCAAAGCAGATCCCTCTCCCCCTCTCTCCTACATGTATTTTTGTTGTAGCTTTGCTCTGTCCTTCTTTCTCCCCTCCCAAGCCCCCACAACTTACTTTTCTTATTACATCCTTTCCACTTTGTCTCCTGAAACCCCTGTTTCACTGGAAATGTACCTTCAATCTTGTTTTTTTTTTTTTTTTTTTTTTTTTTAAGCTGAAAGTTCTCTTTGCAAGCAGATCTCCCAAAAGGTCAGTTCCTTTGAGCACTTACTATGTGGAAGACACTATTCTAGGACTGGAGAAACAAAAATAAAAGGACATGGTCATTGTCTTTGTAAATTTTACAGCCTGGCTATTAGGTAGATAAGGAGATAATGTTAATGTGGTATGGATAAAGTCAGTAATACATGATATCATGATATTCTTGCCTTCCATTCCTATTTCAGATCACCTACCCTCCAACAAAATCCCTTTAAGTTGCGTTCTTTACCAATATATTATATCTCCCCTCTGTTCTACTCAGATATAATCTTTTAAGTGTCCCCTGTCAACTCATATCTCTTTCCCCTTCAGGAGATTTTCCAAATTTGTGCCTCCTTCACAAATACTGTCACTCCACCACTGTCTACCTGGTTCTCCCAGGTACTTAAACTTCCTATTCCCCATGTAAAGATAACTTTAACTTGTACCCTTTCTTCTGTTTCCCTCTTGTCATAGTGGAGGAAATGTCTCTTCACTCCCTCTTCCTTCATTCAAAGCTAATTCTTCCTCCTGTTCTTTAGATTTTGTTGTTTTGTGCTCTCAGAAACTGTGATTCATCATCCATTGCTGGTTTCCTCTTTGTACCACATTCAAACACTGACAAGCCCTGCCCATCATGACCAAAAAGCTTGCCTTTGTTTCCCTATTACTCCCCAGTAATTAGAGAACTCCCCTATCCTATATTTTACCATACACCTTCCTGAGGAAGTATTATTCACTATTATCATCACTACCTCAGCTCTGGTTTAACTTAAAACCCAAGGCAAGGTAGCTAATGCTTCACTGAAAAGCTGCAATAGATGTGAATTTACCCCTAGACACAAACACACAGAAAAAAGTAACATTTCTTATTTTCTTTCAATCGTATTAAATACAGTTCTAAGTCTCCAGCTAGCCAGGATGTTGAGAGACCCAATCTTTCCTTCCAAAGAACCCTCTACTACTCAGATACACAGTGAACTGAGAGGTTTATGGGGTGCCTGAAAACAAGAGCTCTACTCCTTTTATCACCTGCTGAATACCAGTCGCTGGCCTCACCTCCCACCACTTCCCTGCTCCCCTTTGCCCTGTCTTATCAGTGACTTTTCTAATATCCTTTACTGCATGCAAGCCCTCACCAATCCTGTCTTCTATCCAGATTGCCCTTTCCTCTCTTTCTCCCTTGGACTTCTCCTGTTTATTCTTCAGAACTGAAATTAAGTTTTCATACCTTCCTTCCCTGAACACTCCCTAACTCCTCAGAACGATTTAGATGTCCTCATAGCATCACCATTGCATTCTGTACAAACTTCGTATAATTATTACTAGATTCTGTGATTAGAAAATTAGGCTCCCCAGGAACTTATTATCCAGGGAAGAATGTAAAGGAAAAAATAGGCGATTGCAATACCATATGTGAAGTTTAGCAGAAGTAGTTATAGAACTTAGAGAAAATTTTAAAATACTTAACGTCTATTCAGTTTTATGTGTCTCACACATTATAAATATTTTACACATGTCATCTTATTTAATTCTCACCACAATACTATGAAGAAGAGCACCTGTACTCATTTTACAGGAGAAGAAACTGAACATAAAGAGATTTGCAACTTGTCCAAGGAGTCACAGCTAGTACAAAGTGAAGCCTTGACCTAAGGAAGCTTGACTTCAGAACATACTCTGTTAACCAACATACTGTATTATATCACTTACATTTGATAGCATTTCCTCAACAGTGAGTATTAACTGAGACTTCAGAGCTGAGAAATAATTATCTAGTTAAAGACAGGAGTAAGTGAAAAAAGACCTTGATGAGTGATGAGAAATGAGCTTTCAAAAGTAAGGAGTAGTCAGATAACAAAGAGACTGGTAAACTTTATAAGAATTTTGAAAGTCAGAGAGTAGCAGACTCACAATTTATTTGTAAGAGCAGGAAAATTTCAAACAGGTTGAATTCTCAGCTTTGAAAACTCTTCCATACCATGATGGGCTAAGAGGAAAACAGTAGGTGCTGTTGAAGGCCTTCAACTCCCAGAGTCCCATGAAATCACTGAGCTTGAAGATACGACCCATTCCCTGTTACTAAAAGATAGTGGTTTGAAGATCATGCTGAGGACTCAGAAGAGGCAGGTGCCTCACAATACGGTGCTTTCCCTCTTTAGCCCCTACTCCAACTTCCCTTTAGGCTACCAGCCAAGGGTCAAATCCAAGCACAGCTCAGTGATAGACACTGGGCCTTCTAAGGGAAGAGAAGAACTAGACACTAAGGGTGGGAACAATATGTACTGGCAAGAGGCCCATCTTCTCCAAAATAAATTTATTGCATCTTTCATCTCCCACAACATATTAAAAAATCACATTTGGTAGAACTTTTAGAACTCTATAATTGCAAATATTGCTTGAATTCATTTATCAGGTGATATGGAAAATTGCCATCTTTGAGTGGAGACAAGAACAGAAAAGAGCTTTGTAAGGAAGAACAAGGCCAGGGGATGGTGCAAACAGTCTGTCACTTGGGCCATGCAATCTGGGACTCTCTAGTCCTAGTGTTATCTGTAGCGAAAATGGACACTGTGTGGATCTTATAAAGGAAATAGGAGAGAGCAGCTGATCCTAGAGCATCAGGTGACTATGTGGCCAGTTCCCTTCATGAACTGTAATCAGCGAGTCATAAGTAGGAAAGGCCCAGCAGAAATCCACGGTAAGACAGAAGTAGTACATCTGCAATTGAGCATGAACAGAGCCAGAAAGCACTAGTAAACAGAATGAACACGAGGCTCAGATACTTAGTCATTTGCCACTATTGTCTGGCACTTCTTGCTCAGATCACTTCTACTGCCTCAGGGAAAACCCTTTATGGCTTCTATAGAGGAGAAAAAGAGAGCAGGATTAATGGACAGGTCAGCTGGTATGGTAGGTGCAAGCCAAAAATGTTTGTTTCTGTACTACAAGTAACAGGGCTGACCTAAGGAGAAATTGGTGAGAAGAAATTTTTGATAGACCTCCCGTTGGTGGACCTGGTCAACCATTTTTTAGGAAAGAAACATTGCCTAAGTGCCACACCTCTGAGGTTGAGCAGTTCCCTACTAGGTGCCCCAGTTGAGTGGTTCCCTTAAATGTTGCACCCTAAGTCCTCACTTGCTTTAACTAGTCCCAGTCCTGCACAGGAATAAAGGATTCAGTGGTCCTATCACACTACTACACGACCCAGAACCAGTCAGCCTGATAGACATGGATTGGCCTCTTCAGGCGTACCTGAGGTGCCAGTGTGGTCACAATGACCCACTTGGAAGGAGTTTGAGTTTTTGGCCATATAGTTTTAGGTTCTCCAGGTCGAGAGATTCTGGTTCCCAGTAACAGTACCATGAGACTGCCACTGTCACCCAGTCTTCCGGGATCCTCATGCCAGACACCAGCAGGGGAAAAAATGAACTACTATCCCAGCGGGGGTGATGGATCCCCTCTTCAGGAGGAGGCAGGACAGCTGCTACGTAATGTGGGGGGGTGGGGAGGAATATGTGTGACCCTCCCGTGATTCTCCGGGATGTCTGTGGAAATGCTTGTCCAGTTTTAATGATCTATAGAGAAGTAGAGCAGCTCAGCCTGGGAGCGGCACAGGAACCAGGGGCGCCAATCCTTCAGGAACGGTGGTGAGTCAGCCAACCAGGCAAATTGCCTGGGCCGGCAGAGGTGTCAGTGGAGGGAAAGGGCGTCTAAACTGGGTGCTGGAGGAGGGAGAAGAGGAGCACCAGTTGTAGTTTTGAGATCAGGTAGAGCCACCAGGGCTGCAGTTCATTCAACCAACACTTTGGTCCTAATTTCCCCCAGGAAACCCGAGTAACCAGAATCCTGGTCAAGCTTTTCCCTGACGAGGAGAAATCACTTAAGAAGCGAGGGTTGTAAGACCCTCAAAGAGTAGATGTAGTGGATACCATCTTGCTCCACCCAATCCCTTCTGGAAGGCCAAATGCTCCATTCTTCAGCCAGGACTCACCCCCTGCCATGGGAAGTTTCCCTCAGTGGTGGGGCACTGTCACGCACAAGGCAGCCTAGGCCAGTGACTGTCTGTGGGGGGATTGAAAGGCCTGCTCCCCCTGTTTCAACGGGAAGAATTCTAGTGCTCCCCCACACGATCACCTGAGCACTCAGTAGGAGCTATGCTGTGGGTCACTTTCTCCATCTGCTTAATTCTGCCTTCTGCACTTTCTTCCTCATGCATCTCCTGAGAGCATGTCCCGAAACCCTTTTGTTTAGACTTCTCTGGTTGCAGAATTCTCTGGTTCCAGAGACCCAGCATAAGACATGGGATCCTGCATAAGAAAAGTGGAGGGGAGGCAAAGACAGTAACAGCAGAGCATTCTTTCAAGAAGGCAAGAAACATGGTGGTAGCTGGAAGCAGGCTGGGCTGAGAGTTTTCTTTTGTTTAATTGGTTGGTTGGTTGGTTGTTTAAGATAGGAAAGACTTAAGTATGCTTAATAGTTGATGGAAAAGAAAGGAAGAGTTGGAACGTACAAAAAAAGGTGAGGAAAAAGAATGGAATGAGGTGACAGGGCAGAAGGAAGGATGGAATCAAAGGTTTAAGAGGGAAGCCTTAACCTTATTTTACAGTGTACAGTATGATTTATAAATCTCACCCAATGTTTTGCAAATGGTTAGTCACTCATTTCAACACTATTCTTTTCCCACTTATATAAATTGCTACTTTAATCACAAACTAAATCCTGATATATTCATGAGCCTGTCTTTACACTCTTCTAGTGCATAACTTCTTTGTTTGCCATCCAATATTAAATTAATAAAATCAAAATGTTATATTAGGAAAAATCCCTCCTCCTCATTGCCCTATTTTTTTTTTTAATTTCAAGATTATTTTCATATATACCATGTGTTTTACTTTTAGGTTTGATTTCCAAGATGTTTTATCTTTTTGTTGCTATCCAGAAATTTTCTATTACATATTTAAATATTTGTCTGTTGAGATGGGGAGGGCTGTAGATTTTATTGTACTGATCTTACATTGATCCCTTCATAGAATTTTTTTTACTTTTTGCATTTTTAAATTTTCTTTTTTTTTAATATTTTATTTATTACTAGAGAGAGAACACATGAGAAGGAAAGGACAAGAGAGGGGAGGGGACAGAGGGAGAGGGAGACCAGGCTCCCCGCTGACCAGGGAGACCAACGAGGGTCTCCATCTCAGGACCCCGGGATCATGACCTGAGCCGAAGGCAGACGGTTAACCGACTATGTCACCCAGGCGCCCCGCATGTTTTAATTTTCTTTAGGGTTTTTCAGATAGCAGTTCTTCTCTTTTCAATAATTTAGATTTTATTTATTCTTGTTAACCTTATTAGCTGGCACCTACTATACTGTCCTCTGAGGTGGAGATTTGAGTGCGGGAAATTTGAGGGAGTGCTTGTGGACCAACGCCTGTGGGAGAGGGGAGAAGAAAACATGTTTGGGGACATCAGGAAGGTGGGTTGTTACACAGTCACAGTCAAGTCCTTGGCCACCCACGGGTTGCTCTGAAGCTCACCCGATCCTTCAGAGTTGTGGCGGGGACCCCAGATGACCAGTCAGTGGATGCTAGTTGTCCCTAAGGGGGGAATGGCCTTAATTAAGCCAGGTGATTCCCATCAAACGGTGCGGTTCCCGCAGACAGCTGCACGCGGAGAGCTGCGGTGGTTCGTGGGTTCCTCGGGAGCTTCCCAGGTGTGATGTGAAACGGTCTCTGTCCCCAGAGGGCAGGGGGACAGTGAAGAAAGAGACAGGCCATCCGGGTTGGTAGGCGGCAGTTTTAAGAAGCAAAGGGACCTTACACAGGAGGCTTGTCTTGGGAAGCAGTAAGATAAATCGACCCTCGCATCTGCCTGCCCGTCTTTCAAGTTATACAGAGGCCTCAAGTGGGATCGGTCACGGGTACCATGTAGGTGTTCTCAACACCACATCACCGCCTCAAGGCTTTGTCCTTGGAGAAGGCTCTAGAAGTGGGAAAGGCAAGCAGAACCCATGTCCCAAAGACAGGGGAGGGAGTGCGGAGTATCTGATCACCCACGTCTAGCTCACAGGTCAGCTGGCAGTCATGTCTTCTCAATGACCTTTCCCCAACAGGCTGTGGACCAGACAGCGCTCCGGGCATCTTCCCAGCCGCTAGAAAGTAAGTGCGGGTCTTGGGGGGCTGGGGGGCCTGGGTAGCACATCATAGCATTTGCTACACTCCTTACATGAAAGATGAGGCCATCTTTGCACGTGTGTGTTCTCCCACTTCTAGTCTCCCATTTCAGGGACACACTGCAGAATTTTGGTTTGATCTTTTAGAGAAAACTTATTTTTGTTAGGCAGCTTTTACTTCTGAAATTGCAACTTTTGTATTCTTTTCTGTAATCGTATTCTACATTATTTTAGTATTAATTCTGTGTTCCAGTGGATTATAGATTCATAACTGATCTTTTGCACCAGTGACTTCTGATGAGTGAATTTCTGTATGTACTGAGGAGTACATGAGTTATATATTTCTTGGGTCCTTGCTCATTGGAGAATGTCTTTCTGATGCCTTAAATTAATATCACATTTTTGTGAAACAAATTATTTTCCTTACGACTCGGCAAATATCACTTCATTGGTTCCTATAAAATGCTGATAAGATATATAAAGCCAGGGGAGTCATGAAATGTGTAAATAATCAGCTTTCTTAAATCCATAATTTTGATATTTAAATGAGAAATCTTCTGTTTATAAAACAAAAGGCTCATGGGCGCCTGGGTAGCGCAGCAGTCCTTAAGTGTCTGCCTTCGGCTCAGGGCGTGATCCTGGCGTTCCGGGATCGAGTCCCACATCGGGCTCCTCCGCTGGGAGCCTGCTTCTTCCTCTCCCACTCCCCCTGCTCTGTTCCCTCTCTCGCTGGCTGTCTCTCTGTCACATAAATAAATAAAAAAATAATCTTTAAAAAAAAAAACAAAAGGCTCATAATACTTGAATGGAACTAAAGTCTGTAAACTGTAAGTCCTCCTTTCTCCTTTGCCTGTCTCACCTCATCTACTAGTTTAATGTCTATCAGATATGCCCACTTCTCCGTTTCATGTGTTTCTTTTTTTAATTTTACTAGATGTAACTCTAAGGATACATATAATGCTGCATTTGCTTGGTTCATTCAATAACCCATCATAGACACTCTTTCCTTCCAATGTACATTTTTTCCCATAAAGAGGTCTTAAGTTTTAATGTAAGTTAAATTATGTTTAATTTACTCTGTGTTTATTATCTTTGTGATTTCTTCTATCTAAGCATTTCTAAATGTGTCCATGGGAGCTAAAATGTGTTTAGATATTGCAGCAACATGGGGTGTTTCATTTACTGAGAGCAAAGAATATTACTTTTTCATCTCTGCAAAATATAACTAATATAAAAATAAGGAGTCAAGAGAAAATTGAAGAGAACATAGTGTGTGAAAGTTTGGCTCTGTGCTAATGTGATTATCTGATGATCTCAGGCTCGATTCGGTGACAGCTTCAATGTTGCTGTTTTTTGTCACTTTATGAAACCAGATCTTTTATACCAGGAATATTCTCTGTTTTGATGCCTGATTTTAAAATGGTGCAGTACAGAGGCAGATCTGGAAGTCAGACCAGCTAACTACATCTTAATGACCATCTTCTTTCTATTCACTGAACTCTTATTTCTTACGCTATGGTTACACCTTTAACATTCATTTATTTCTTTGTCCCTAAAGCTCCTTTCTTATTTTCATTTTTTATCATTGCTTATTAGTGCCTTCACTTGCCTAGGGATTGTGAGACCCAGTCTGTATATTTAGAACACCTCTCAGTCTTCTTTTCCCTCACTTAAAGTATGCCTTACTCTGTGCAAAATTCTGTTCTCCCAGCACAGATTTGTGGCCCTTCTTGTGATCTCTTTGTCTTTGCTTCCAAAGCCTACTCCCCCTATTAATAGCTCACTTGCACAAAAAAGGATAGTTTCCAATGTCCAAGTGGGATTCTGCATTTGGGTGCACGCCAACAGAGCAAAGACTTCTTTCATTGATCACGTCACTTTTTGGTCTTGCAAAGTAAGCCTCTTGATCCCGGGCGTGTTATCAGTCACATTGAGCAGTCTGGTCTTCTGATCACCTCCACCTTGAAATTTCTCTCTTTTAGGGTCTTATTCTGTACATTTTCCAAGAACCTTAGGTCCTACTAAGCCCTTTATATTTTGAATATGGGCAGGGGTAAACTGACTTTTATAGTTTGGAACAAACGACTGCGAAAACTTATCTGCACATCACTGCTACCTTTTACGTTAGCAGCGGAACACAATTTCTCCCCTTTTAGCTTCCCCTCACCTCTCTCCTTCCTCCCATGCCCCCCCCCCCCCCCATGGCTGCACCCGCCCCGTTGTAACAGCTAGAGGCTTGGGAACTTCGTTGTCTAGAAGCTCTACCAGGAGCTTCCATTTTAGGTTCCACGAATCAGAAACACCTGCCGGAAGTTTGGAGGCCAGAAAAGCAGGGGCGGCCATATTACTGCTCCTCGGCAACGGTAGGCAGAGGTCCGGCTTTCCGCAGAGATATGGCAGCCGCCTTGGGGCGTTTTCCTGTCTCCCCTTGCACAGCGTGAACCAGCCGCTGGTTTTCACAGCATCATCAGCATCTGGGGCCTTGCAGCAATGAAAATTCTCGGACCACGCGCCAGTCCTTCGCATTCAGAAGCTGGGGAGGTAAGTGCTTTACGGAGTCCCCTAGTGGATTTTATATACCTGTTGACTGAGAAAAGAAGCACAACTGAAATGAAACAAAAGCATTTATTTGGGGTCTTAGAACTGTAATTCAGGGAGCAAAGTTTGGGTAGCAATGCAAATTATGTCCCACAAAGGGGGAAAAACAGGTTTTTGGGTGGTGTTTTTTTTTTTTTTTTTTAAGATTTCATTTCTTTAGAGAGCACATCAATGGGGGGAAGGGCAGCAGGAGAGGGAGAAGCAGACTCCCCACTGAGCAGGGAACCCATTTGGGGCTCCTTTCCAGGACCCTGGGATTATAACCTGAACCAAAGGCAGATGTTTCACTGAGCCGCCCTGGCACCCGTAAAAGTCAGTGGTTTTTAAAGACAAAGAGGGAATGCTTATGTACCTGGTTTACAAAGCATGTTGACTGGTGTTGGCCACTTAAGGTTGATCTTAGCTTAACATAACTGGCTGCTAAGGGGGCCCCTGAGATAGCAAGTTGCAGGTGGTCATGCAGAGTCCTTGGAGTATTCGCAGTTCGGCCCAGTTCAGAAGTTCATGGTTTCGCCCAGTGATGATAAGCCTAAGGCCCAGCTCCTTAATAGCCTCCCAGCTGATTTTTTAAACCCCTTACTATGAACGACTCCATTTTATTTCACCTTTTAAATATCAAAGTTAAGGGGCGCCTGGGTGGCACAGCAGTTAAGCGTCTGCCTACGGCTGAGGGCGTGATCCCGGCCTTATGGGATCGAGCCCCACATCAGGCTCTTCCGCTTTGTGCCTGCTTCTTCCTCTCCCACTCCCCCTGCTTGTGTTCCCTCTCTTGCTGGCTGTCTCTATCTCTGTCGAATAAATAAATAAAATCTAAAAAAAGAAAAAAAAAGTTAAGAAGTGTTGAAGTCTATTTTAACACAGCACATGCTTCCTGGGGCACCTGGGTGGCTCAGTTGGTTGCGCGTCTGCCTTCCAATCCTGTTGTGATCCCAGGGTCACGGGGTGGAGCCCATGTTGGGCTCCTTGCTCAGCGGGGAGCGGGCTTCTCCCTCTCCTTCCCCGCCCTGTTGTGCGCTCGAGCCCGCTCTCATGAATAAATTTTTAGAACTAAAAAAAAAAAAAAAAGAAAAAAGTGGGGTTGGTTATCAGAATTATCAGGAGTGATTATGAAAACTATAGATTCCTGGGTACCACCACGTACCTCCCCATAAATAGGACTCTCGCCTATGAAGGCGTTTGCTGCCGGGTATCCCCAGGTGATTCTGATTGTCAGGTGTGAGAAGCTGATCAAGGATTGTTCTGTGGTCTTCACAGTGTCTTGTGTAAACAACATTCCCGTTTTCCTTATAGTTGCAAAGGAAGGGAGAAGCCATTAAGTTTTGATGAAAAAGCTGTCACTTGCTTGGAAAAGTGTGCTCAGGTAGCATAAAACCTCTTTTAGAAACTTTCCATTCTGCAGTTCTACGTTTCTCAGTTCCGACCAAGGCCGCCCTGCAGCAGCACAGTGATCGCCTCACCACCCCTTCTGCAATTGCAGACACCTGGGCTCCATTCAGACATCGTGAATTGCGTCTCTGGGCCTGGGGCGTGTGTAACAAACACACCAGCACACAGACATTTAAGAGACACCAAGCAGTTTTTCCACAGTCGACACATACAGCACACCAGAGTGTGTCACCAGAAGCGCTTTCCATGCTACAGGGTCAAATAGGATAGAGGGACGTCTACAGAGTCCTGGTGTTAGCTCTGGGCTTCAGTTTCTTCATGGGTCAATGAGGGTGTGGAAAGAGATTGTCTCTAATTTCTCCTACTCTAAAGTGATATGATTAGATTGGGTCTTATCAACCTATACACACAGCCACTTCAAAGAACCAAAAATAATATGATAGGTTTTCCGTACGCCTCCTGCTTGACCACGTCATTTATTGCATTAGCTAGAGGAAAATATTCAAATTTTATTGCCCTTCTTGGCACCAAACAAAGGGGAAAGAGAAGAATGCTCTAAATATTTGTTCATACTTTGATCCATATCTTACAAATTTTTCTTCTCAAAATATTTAATCACATCCTTGGACAATCTTACAAAATGACTGAATTAGATTATAGTGCCAAAGGAAAATATTGCATACTTAAACATAAAAAAATCAAGAATATCCAAAACATTCTGTTTTATTTCTTGTATAATTTTAATAGTAAATATTTTTTATTATAAAAATATATATTGGGCCACCGGGGTGGCTCAGTGAGTTAAGCATTCAGCTCTTGATTTCAGCTCAGGTCATAATTTAGGGGTCAAGAGATTGAGCCCTGTGTAGGGCTCCTCACTCAGCAGGGAGTCAACTTGGGGATTCTCTGCCCCTCCCCCACATGCTTACACAAGTGATCTCTCTCTCAAATATTTAAAAAATATATAACCTAGGGGCGCCTGGGTGGCACAGCAGTTAAGTGTCTGCCTTTGGCTCAGGGCGTGATCCCGGCGTTATGGGATCGAGCCCCACATCAGGCTCCTCCGCTATGAGCCTGCTTCTTCCTCTCCCACTTCCCCTGCTTGTGTTCCCTCTCTCGCTGGCTGTCTCTCTCTCTGTCGAATAAATAAAATCTTTAAAATATATATATAACCTATACTAATAATCTATTAATGATTAACACGACTAGATGTTTAACCATGGAGGCTTTTTATTGTTTTGAGTTAAAACATGTTTTTTTAGCCTGTGCGTAAGTAATGATGAACAATCTATGTGCTCGTAGTGAAGCTAAACCTATGTTGAGAAGTGTCTAGCACCATGTCTTGCATTGGTATTTAGCAAATGCTTCTTCAGTGGTGAGTAGGTACCCCACAAATTACTTCTGACACAAATGAGTACTGAAAACATCTTTTGCATGATTTGAAAAAAGGAAAGTCTTTCTGTGGGCTTACAGAGGCTTCAGTTTATTTGCCTATAATTTTAATGTATCTTAAAATAATTTCCCATTGCCCCGAAATGCAGAAATTGCTCTAGATAAATCAAGAGTTGCAAGGGCATGGGAGTGACAACTGTAGGATTGCATTATTTCTTTTGTGATGGAATTTTGGTGTGCAGGGTTCATCTTATTAAAGAAAGGTTTATCAGGAAAAATTTGGGTAAAGGTAAAATTGAGCATGTATCCAAAATTGATTAAAAATTCTAATCTTGTTTAGGGATGGTTGGGTGGCTCAGTCAATTAAGCATCTGACTCTTGATTTTTGGCTCAGGTTGTGATCTCAAGGTCATGAGATTGAGCCCTGAGTAGGGCTTCATGCTCAGCAGGGAGTCTGCTTGAGATCCTCTCTCTTCCTCTGCCCCTCCCCAGCTGGCACACACACACACACTCTGTCTCTAAACAAATAAATAAACAAAATCTTAAAAAAAAAATTCTCGTGTAGTTTGGGGACTTAATCTGAAATGATAAATAAAAAGTGTTGGTTTGAGATGAACATAGGGAAGGGAAAAAACAAGACGGAGGGAGGTAAACTATAAGAGACTCTTAACTATTGAGAACAAACTGAGGGTTGCTGGAGGGGAGGTGGGTGGAGGGATGCACTAAATGAGTGATGGGTATTCACTTGTGATGAGCACTGGGTGTTACGTGTAAGTGATGAATCACTAAATTCTATTCCTGAAACCAATATTACACTGTATGTTAACTAACTAGAATTTAAATTAAAATTTGAAGGAAAAAGGGTTGCTTTTTTGGCTTTTCTTGTCAGTTCTTAAGATGTTCCCCAAAGCTAATTTCAGAGTCCCATTATTTCTGGAATATTCCAGTCTTACTAGTGGTGAAGTGTTAAGAGTTAATGACAAGGAAAGGGCAAAGCCATGGCTAATGGTCATGGTCCAATAAAGTTAAGTCTATTCTCCTTCAGGGCTCAGTTCAGGATCCATCTGTTTAGCCAGATTTTTTTCCTAATTGAGGAGAAGTCAGTTCCTTAATTTCAAAATTGCATCATTTCACTTTATTTTGATGGCTTTACTTTTATATGTATAGTTCCTGTAATGTTTAATATTGGTACATTTTTAGAAATAAGTCTATAATGATGAATGTTTTTGGCCTTTGAGTAGATTTCATTGTTACTGTTAAAAATAATACTGATGCAAGAAAATATATAGTTTGTACAAAACATGCCAAACTTATTTTAAAACTTGTATTTATTATAAAGTACTCTGAAAATTCTTTGCTATGGGTAAGACTTTATTCTGAAACAAGTTTCCACATACATAAATTAATAAATGAACAAAATAATAAAACTTTATTCCTCCTGGGGAAAAAAAATCCTTTTAAAAAATCTCATATCCAAAATGATTTCCTAAGACTAGTGGTTCTCAAAGTCTGGTCTCTGGACCAGCATCACCTTCGTACTTGTTATAAATGCAGATTCTCAGGTCCCACCTACACCTACTGAATCAGAAACTGAGAGTAGACCCCATTAGTCTGAGTTTTGACAAGCTCCCCCATGAAATTCTGATGCCTACTACAGTTTGAGAACAACTATCCTAGACTATGGAACATAAGTTAGTAAAACTAAGGTCTGAATTGCTGGGTAGACTCATTGGTTCTCACTGAATCTCAGTCCTGCCTACTGATCCCACTCGAGAATGTTTTCAAGACCCCAATCCAGATCCATTGAATCCAAATCTCAGCCTTAGGGTCAGCATTTTAAAGAGTTCTCTGGTGGTTCTCAGGAGCAGCAGGACTAAGAGACGCTGTTATGAGTTATGCCTACTTGTTCTCTAGGTCCAGCATGGGTACATCTGCAGCATAGACTATGTGTGGTTATTCCTGCCCTTTTCTGTTGACCCTACTTCCTGGCTGCTCCCCATGACCCCATTAGCTGAAGCTACAGAGCACTGAAGAGAGCATGGATCAGCTGCCAGAGGAGCTTGCATGTGTTGCTCCTATTTGCGGAATTTTTATGTTTAACTTAAAAATTGGCCAGCTGTCCTTGCTTTTAGTCTCAACCCTTTTCAATCCATTCTCTACAGTAGAGTCCATGTTATCTTTCTAAAACAGAAATGTGATCATGTCCAAACTCTTCTTCATATTGTTTTCTATTTTAATTCCAGTATAGTTAACATACAGTGTTATATTAGTTTCAGGTGTACAACAGAGTGATTCATCAATTCTGTACATTACTCAGGGCTCATCATGATGGGTGTTGCTCTTAATCCCCTTCACCTATTTCCCCCAGAACCCACCCCCTCCCCCTCCCCCTCTGCTAACCATCAGTTTGTTCTCTGCAGTTAAGAGCCTGTTTCTTGGTTTATCTCTTTTTTTCCCCTTTGTTTTCTTAAATTCTGCATATAAATGAAATAATATAGTATTTGTCTTTTTCTGACTTATTTTGCTTAGCATTATTCTCTCTAGCTATATCCATGTTGTTGCAAATAGTAAGATTTCATTCTTTTTTATGGCTGAGTAATATCCCATATTACACAGACACACACACACACACACACACACACACACACACACACACCTCTTCTTTATCCATTCTTCTATCACTGGACATTTGGGCTACTTCCGTAATTTGGTGCACCAGTTTGCATTCCCACCAATAGCACAAGAGGGTTCCTTTTTCTCGACATCTTCACCAACACTTGTTTCTTGTGTTTTTTGATTTTAGCCATTCTGACAGATATGTTGTGAAATCTCATTGTAGTTTTGATTTGCATTTCCCTGATGATGAGTGATGTTAAGCATGTTTTCATGTACCTGTTGGCCATGGATGTCTTCTTTGGTGAAATGTCTGTTTGTGTCTTCTGCCCATTTTTAATTGGATCATTTTTGGGGTGTTGAGTTTTGTAATTTCTTTATATTTTTTGGATACTAGCCCTTTATCAGATATGTCCTCTGAAATATTCTTTCCCATTTTGTAGGTTGCCTTCTAGTTTTGTTGATTGTTTCCTTTGCTGTGCAGAAGCTTTTTATTTTGATGTAGTCTCAGTAGTTTGTTTTTGCTTTTATTTCCCTTGCCTCAGGAGACCTATCTAGAAAAATGTTGCTAGGGCTGATGTCAGAGAAATTTCTGCCTGTTTTCTCTGTAAGGATGTTTATGGTTTCAGATCTCACACTTAGGTCTTCTTCAACTCATTTTAAGGTTATTTTTGTGGATGGTGTAAAAAAAAAAAAATGGTCCAGTTTCATTCTTTTGCATGTAACTCTCCAGTTTACCCAATACCATTTGTTGAAGAGTTGGTCTTTTTCCCATTGTATATCCTTTCCTCCTTTGTCAAAGATAAATTGACCATAAAATTGTGGGCTTATTTCTGGGTTTTCTGTTCTATTGACCTATGTGTCTATTTTTTATGCCAGTGCTATATTGTTTTGATTACTACAGCTTTGTAATATAACTTGAAGTCTAGAATTGCGAAACCTTCAGGTTTAGTCTTTTTCAAGATTGTTTTGGCTATCCTGGATCTTTTGCAGTTGCATACTAATTTTAGGATTGTTCTAATTCTGTGAAAAATGTCCCCATTTTGATAGGGATTGCATTAAACATGTAGACTGCTTTGGGTAGTATAGACATTTTTAACAATATTTGTTCTTCCATTCCATGGGTAGATCATGTCCAAACTCTTAAAAATGGCTTACTGGGCTGTGTCCAAGTTCCTGCTTCCTCTATCCACTGTTCTTCTCCCCAAATTCCTCCTATGCAGCCATACTAAATGTTTAGCCTGTTTGAACCCAGCATGTTTTTTCTCTCCTCCTATCAGCAGATCACATGTTGTTCTCTCTACTTGGAACAATGCTCCTTGACAGGTGGTCACCTCACCATCACCCATTCATCCATGTTTTTTATAAGATGTCTTCCAGGAAAACTTAACTGCTCATCGAAGCTTGGGATAACACTCTGAGTTTCCTTAGAATCTGCTTTATGGTACTTTGGCATATAGCTTGCTTACTTATCTCAAATTTCCAGTGGACTGGAAAATTAAAAAAGGTATTGTTCATATATTTATCATTAAATTTTTATTCCTACATCTAGCACAGAGCCTACACATGTTTTCAATAAACTTTTATTGAGTAAATTAAAAAATGAATTTAAAACAACCTAAAGACAGCCAACACAACAAAATAGCAAATTAAAAATAAACAAGAAATGCACCAAAGGAAAAACAAAAAGATAATATAGAGTCAGAGTGAAAGTTATGCATTAACTACGCCGATAGATCTAGGGTCCAGATGGCTGAGCTCCCAGGTAAATGGCCTTGGCCAGCCTGACACTTTAACCCTCTTCTCTCCACCTTCCATAAAAATACTGTCTTTTGTCAAAACATTTCAGAGATGCCAGTGTCTTTTAAAGGAAGTCCACATCCCTTCATTTGTCAGTATTTCCCATACTTTGTTCCTCAAGCACTAGATTTATAAGATTTTAATAAATCTGTCCTATAAAACTGTTCTCTGGCCAAATAAGTTTGGGAGGTACTAGGTTAAATTAAGCAGTTTTCTTTAATGCAGGCACATTCAGAATGTTTATTTTGCTAACCTACTTTGTAAACCTCAAAAGATTTTTTTTTTTTGAGAGATAGCTTGCAGAAATAATTGTCGATATATTGAAACAACTTGAGAAACATTGGCTTAAAAGTATCGGTAAATTTTTCCCTCCAAGAAAGTTGAGAGAAAAAAGAGAGGGGGGTGTTGCAGAGAGATTCCCTCCATCCCTCAGGAAACTAACTGATCAATTACTTTCTGAACTATGTGAACTTTGTGAACTCAAAACAAGAAAAATCTATATATAAAAATAGTGACCAATTTATATATTACCGAGGTTATTTGAAAGTATGCATTAAGTGCATATAGCATACAATATGATAAGTATAAGATATTGATCTTTCTATAACTACACACTCTTGTGGAACATACAATTCACTGTGGGGCAAAGATGTTCTGCCTTGCAAAGACTATAAATATATAACAGTTCAGAGAAAGAGTATAGCAATATGTCAGCTAAAATAGATAAGGAAAACGTAAAGATTTGGGAGAGACCTTAATTGGCCCTACAGGAAAGTAGTAGGAGACCTTTTTGGAGTCTTAGAACTTGGGGTTCAGTTTATATCGAACACCGTGAATGAGGCACCATTCATTTCTAAAGTTAGGCTTTGGGTGTCAGTGGGTAGCTTTAGTGGGTATCTTTACTCTGTGTGCATGTTTATACATAGGTGCCTCTTAGAAGAAAAGGTACTGACACTTTGATGACTGGGATTTGAAGGCATGAAACCCTAACTGACCAGAGTGGAACCAACTGAGTGAATCTTGATTATCTCAGGCCTGAGTTCCTCACAAAGAAACTCCTCTCAGAAAGAAACTCCTCTCAGTAAGGGAGACTGGGCTGGGGAGCAACACTTGAGTGTGCCAAGGTCTGTTATCAGAAGAAAGTGTCTTTTCAGGCACATCATACTCTTAATTCTTTAACTTTTCTAAGCAGCCATCTGGCACTGAGGGAAAATTTAGAGACAGGCAATTTGACAGGTTCATGTCATAAGAACCATCTCAAGTTTCTGTTATACATGGAGACATGGAAGTCTTCAGTGTAGTATCCCTAATTGGGCTTATTTTAGAGGGGCCTAGTGGACTTGTGTGTGTGTGTGTGTGTGTACACATGCACACGTGTTCACGTTTCATCACTATTTCTGCTGAGGAAATATTCCTCTTCCTTTCATGGTGATTCTGAGGGGGACTGTCAATCACATAGTCCCACCTTCTCCTAGCCCCAGGGTTTGGCCTAGCTCATCAGGTTAACCTAACCAGTCAATGAGTATGACAGTCTAATACGTAGACATGCGCATCTGAGTCCCTCATGAGATTAGCTGGATATTGGGAAAGAAAAAGGCTTTCTTTCTTTTAGTTCATAAACTATGGAGATAAGGAGCTGAGGCTGACAGCATTCCTCTTTCCTGGCACGTAGAAAAGCTTCCATAATAATAAAGTTGTCATGTAGAAGGAAGCAGAGCCCAGAAATAGAGAAACTGAGTCAGACAGCTTTGTTGGAGACCCTGGATCCAAATGTTCTCAAAGTTTACCTCATGCTTTCACTTCTCAGGTGCATGAATCAATATTTAGTAAGTGAATAATCACGCTAGCTCGAGTTTGCTTTTGGTTTCTTTTAGAGACTTTTACTAATGGAGAGCCCTTTTCACAAGGAGGAGGCAGGAAATGGATGAGGCCACTGGCAGAAGTTTTCATCAGGATCTTGCGGAGCATGGCACTAGGGATTCAGGAAGAGATGGCTGGTGTTCACGTGAGCCACAGACTTGAAGAATTGCTGGGGCTCCCAGCAAAGTTAGCAGTGATGGTCAAAGTCCTGTTGCACCAGTAGGTAGAACTGCCATCAGTCACTGGCACTGTTACATGGGCCATGCTCAACTAATGGCAGAAAGAGGTTTGGAAATGGAGTTTGACCTCTAGGAGCCTTACTTGTGGTATTGCTCCTTTGGAGTCTGAAGGGTGAATCCAATGACAAATATTATATAATTCACCACAAGCAAATGTTAGAAGTTCCTAGGAAACAGGAATCCATACAAATATTATAATTCCTGTGAGCAAGATTTGTGGAGGCTTGTAGCACCTGTGGTTTAAAGTAGAGTTTTAAGTATAACCTCAGACGACTTACATAGAGAAGTGAGGAGAGGTCATTCTAAAGAAAAGGAAATACAATAAAATTTTGACATATTCATACGACTGTGAGAACCTCAGACTGATAAGATAACAACTTCGGAGGGGCTGGCTAATTACAAGAAGGATGGATTATGGTACAACTTGTCAGAGAAGTTTAAATCAGACTTACTATAAAACAGAGTAGAAGAAAAGGGTTTTTCTATCCCTAAATGATATGAATTTAACCTCACCTGTTTCACTTGCTTGCAATATAAATACAATCACACTTCTTTCTTGCTAGTTAGTAGTTTGAGTTTTCAAGTTTCCTTCTATAGCATAAGTTCCTCTCTTTCCCTTTTTGAGATGTCCTGCTACACTCCCAGCCCAGCCCCACCCTGAATTGTTCAAGAACCAAAGGGCTTACTCAATACACTGGAAATTAGTTCTGCTTCCATAAACCACACAGGGAGAGAGGCCTGTAAAATCAGACTGGCCCACATCCAGCACTGGTTTGGTCACAAGCATCTGTCACTGTCAGATGCTGCTTGTCACCTCCTTCTAAAGTGCCCTTGCTGGTCCAGATATCTGCCCAGGATGGATTGGTGACCAGCTTTCAGCTTCAAGGATATAGATCTGAGGTCAATATTTTCACAGACACTGTTTCCAAAAAGAGGTCACCATATACGACAGTGGCTGGGTCTGAACTCAGGCTGCCTCACAAGGAAGCTAGAGCACGCGGATGTTCTTTGAGGGTAAACTCAACATTCCACAAGCTCTGCCTCCCAGCCACTGGTCATGGAGTACATTTTGCTGCGCTGCTGCAAATTGGCTACAAGTTGAACAATACCAAGTGTTCTTGGGGATGTGAATAAACTGCAAGTTTTATAAAATGCTGGTAGGAGTACAAATTGCTACACCCACCTTGAAAAACAGTTTCACATTTAGCAGAGTTCAAGATGTGACTATGCTTATACTAGATAATTCCGCTTCTGAGATGTGACTGTGCTTGTGCTCCCTAATTCTACTTCCGAAGTATCAGCTCAAGATGAGCACGCTCATGGCAGGGTTGATGAAAGAAGGGGAAATGATCAAATGTTTAGCGATGAGGAGTGACTACATAAATTATGATACGGTCCTACAATGGATTAAAATTCAGTGAAAATGAACAAGAGCTACACATGTCAACATACATAAACCTCACAAACAAGGTTGATCAACAGCAACAAAGGCAAGTCCTAAAAGAACACATGCTATTTGAGGCCATATATCATATACCATCTCAAAAATGTGGAAAACTGAGCAATATATAAAGACTATGTACATGGGTGCTAAGTCAGTAAAGTAACACAAAGACTGGTAAATATAAACTTCAGGATCCAAGTTAGCCCTGGAGAGGATGGAGAGAGCCGTGGTCAGAGTTAGCCATAGGGAGGGCTCCATAGTTACTAAATTTATATAATACAACACAAGTATCTGTTTTATTCTTCTTTAAGCCATACATCTATACTCTATATTTTGTGCATACCTATACTAACACAGATAGAATTTCAAAATTTAAAAAGAATTCTTGAAGGATAATTTAAGTGGGCTCTGGAGCTCTGGAAGTTCAAGTCCAGTCAGAAAATTTTCTTGGCTCCCTCTTGACTCCCTTGCTTGCAAAACTCTACAGAGGTGAAGAAGCATTTACATAAGAACCTCAGGGGCTTTCTGAGAGAGGAAAGACCAGAATACCAACTCCTCCCTGGCTGTTCTCTGCAAACAACCGCAGATACTTGTGACCAGATCATGAGACGTTGGGAGAGTCTCCTCACACAAAAGCCTTCCTGTGAACGATGATCACTCACATCTCCCAGCACTTTTACCTCCAGGTCTCTTCCCCCCAGGCCACCATGGCTCAAGCGTGTAGCCTCCTGTGTAGCCAACTACTCTGTTCAACATTTGTTCCCTTCCTGCTTTTCTCCTTTTTTCACCTCCTTTCCTGTTCTTTTTTTTTTTTTACCTTTGTTCTCTATTTGCCAAATTCTTAAATCACATAGTAACAGAGAAGAAATGGGGTGAGAGACAAAAAAAAAAATACTTCCCAAAATACTCTTCTAACTATATTCATTGTGTCCCTGTAGGTGTTAGGGTCAGAGCCTCCCTTACTCAATAAATACAGCAAATGTAAAGGAGTTTTGTTTTGCATCAGGACTTATCAGGGTCCTTTAAACGCTAAGGGGTGGATCTAGTATGCTATTTTTTTCCAAATTTGACCAAAAAAAATCCTTTTCCACCATCTTTCTTGAATAATAGTATATTCTCTGGAGAAATTATGGGAAATACCAAGTTTAAATTATGACCAATACTGTTTTCATAGTAAAATGAAAAGTTAAATATTATACTTTTTCTACATGAAATATTAGTAATAAAATATTTTAATTGAATTCTTTCTACAGTGGATTCTTTGTTGATAGGTGGATAGCAAATTCTCTATGGTAAATACTGCAATTTAGTGAATATTTTCTCAACCTAATCACCTTTAAAAAAAAAAAAAATTTAGGTCGGGCGCCTGGGTGTCTCGGTTGAGCCACTGCCTTCGGCTCAGGTCATGATCCCGGACTGCAGGGATCCAGTCCCAAGGCAGGCTCCCTGCTCCCCCAGTACTGAGTGAGTGTCTGCTCTATGTTAGGTGCTATCTCAGTGCTGGGACGCAATTGCGAAAAATACAGACCTAACTACTGTCCTCATGGAGCTTATATGTAAGAAAAATAAATTATTAGAAATTAATTCCCTCTCTTCTAAATGCACTTAACAGTAAAATAAGGAATATAATTTTAAGGCAAATTTAATGTCATTTTGTTTAACCCCCAATATGTTTTTCAAATTATTACAACGCTATTCCAGTAAAAGCCTGGTTAGTTACCTGGGTTTTGTTATTTGAAAAATATTAAAAGTAAAAAATATTGCATGGGGAAGAAAAAGTTGTCCTGTCAAAAAAAAATTTACTTAGAACTTTTGATTTAGTTCGTCCCTGCTCAAAGGTCCCTCCTTTGTTAATAGGAGCACATTGCGTCACAGAACAGCAACACCTTCATCCATCCAGGCTTTTAATTATTGTCTTTGCCTTTTATTACCTGAAGTTTTACGCAAATGTACTCAAATCAACTATGAAGTCAAGTTACTGATGCCATTGAGAATATGAGAATTAACACAATTGATGAGAATAATGACGGAAAAATACTATAATCAAATCTGATATAGAAAGGACGGTCTGGCAGAATAAGAAATGTTAACAAAGAAAAATAATTATAAGAATGATAAAGTGAATTATTCAGGGGTGAATTATTAAGAAAGATGCTTGAGAAATATGGTAAGCCCTCTAATATTCTTCAAAATACCTCTCTTTCAGATCATTCTGTAAAAGCCAAATACGAAGGTAGTCAGACTCTATCACATTTATTTATTTATTTGGAAGAATACTATACCAAAAGTATTTGTTGCTTTCTTTTTGTTCAACAAATTAGAACACAATTGAAATGTAATCTAAATTTTGTTAAATATAAGCTTTTTTTTTTTTTTTTCAGAATCTTCAATTTCTTCTGTCAGGAACACATCCAGTCAACTTTATCATTATTTATTACTCATTTTTCTTTCTACTTTAAAAGGATTCACCTTAAAAGCCTTTTCCATTGTCTGTTATTCTTATATGATGAAGATTTCCTACACTGGTATTCTCCTAGTTTAAACATAAATCTTAAAAGTCACACTGAAGTTTAGAGCCCTATTTTCTCAGTAAATGAGTTCCTAATTCTAGTTTTGGAAATTGTAGTTAGCTGACTTAGCCATGTGCCTGAGGTTGCTAAAATATTGAACCTTTCATTTTTAATAGGATGGTATTTGGCTCCAACTACTATGCTCTTGACACCAAAGCAATGAAAACAATAAGTCTCTGTGGTAGGCAGAATCATGGCTCCCCAAAGATGGCTATGATCTAATCCCTGGAATCAGTGGATTCATTTCGGGTGGGGAACTTTGCAGATGTGATTATATTAAAGATATTAGCATGGGAGAGAGTAGCCTAGCTTACCCAGGTGGGCCCAATCACAAGGGCCCTTAGAGAGGCAGGAGGGTCAAAATATTTTGATGGAGGCTGAGGTCAGAGAGGAGAGCTTCGGCTGCAGGGAGCAAGGGGCACATGGGCAAGAAACGCAGGCAGCCTCTAGAAGCTTGAAAGGCAAGCAATTAGATTTTCCCCTAGAGCCTCCAGGTGACATGCAGCCTCATGGACCCATATTAGACTTCTGACTCCAAAATTGTAGGAGAACGGTGTGTATTGCTTAAAGCCACTAATTTGGTGGTAATTTGCTGCAGCAAGAGGAAACCAATACAGTCTTGTTTCGATTTTTTTTCTGTTCTCTGCTCTGCTGAAAATGCAAGGAAAGCTTAGCTTTCCCCTACACAGATTGCTTTTAGGAGGAGCTTGGCAAGGAACAGAGAAATGGCTTTCATTTTCTAACTGTTCTTCACGGATCAGTTCAAATGTCTTTCCTCCACGAGGCCCTAAGTCCATCCCCTGGCCTCTCATACTAGGATGCTTTTATTTACAGTGACCTTAGGTCAATTCTGAAGGTGCGATGGGTGAAATTAATAACTATACTGGAAAAAGAGGGATAAACTGGAACTGTCCTGGGACAGGTGGTCACCCTACTTATATTTCCACCGCAGTGCTCACTGCAGTTTGCTTTTGAAGTACAATTAAACGCTTACTTCTCTGTTCCCCTGCACACCTCCCCACCCCATTTCCTTTCTCCTTCTGCCAGAGATAGGGAAATTTTCCTCTTTCTGTCTTCTCCGTGATGTGGTTATCATCATCATGACCACCGGCATCATGATCATTACAACAGCTCAATCTCCCATCGTACTCACTAGGTGTTGGACACATTGTGTGCATCACATGTAATAACTCAGCCCTTGCAACGACTATGGAGGATGGCACCAATGCTATCCTCAGCTTATAGACACGTTATTGAGGCAGGGAGAGGCTGCGTGATATGCTGCAGGTCACACAGTGGGAGGTGGCCGTACCAGGATGCAGTTTTAGACGGTTTGGCTTCTTTATCACTCTTGCCTCCCCAAGTAGGACTTTTCACCAACACAGTATATGTAGTCACTTGAAAAGTAAAGGACACAGAATTTGGCCCAATTACACCTCCAATTCTAATTGTTAATGGAGAAAAGGGTTTAGGAAACAAATAATTTCAATATAATAATTGTGTTCTATCTAAACCTTTATGGCAGTGGGTGCCTGGAAGGGGTTCAGTCGGGTAAGCATCTGCCCTCAGCTCAGGTCATGACCCTGGAGTCCCCAGATTGAGCCCCATCGGAGGGCTCCCTGCTCAGCGGGGAGTCTGTTTCTGCCTCTGCCTCTCACCCTGCTCATGCTCTCTCTCTCTCAAATAAATAAGTAAAATCTTTTAAAAAATAAAAAAAAATAAACATCTATGGCAAGTTCAAACAGCTATCCATACAAAATGTTGCCCCTGACGTTTTAAGAATAATTAACTTGGGGGAAATAGGAGTCACTAGAAGGAATATAAGCATTTTTATTTTATTTTCCAGTTGATTAAGATATATGTGACATACAGCACTGTAAAAGTGTACAGCATAGTGATTCAACTTACCTATATTGTGAAATGATTAACAGAGTAAGTTTAGTTAATATCCATCATTTCATATTTTTTTTAGTTAAAAGATCATTTTTCTTTGTGATGAGAAGTCTTAGGATCTACTCTCTTAACAGCTATCAAATATACCATACAGCAGTGTTGGCTATGTCATTATGTTGCCCATTAAATCCCCAGTATTTATTTATCTTGTAGCTGGAAGTTTCTACCTTTTGACCACCTACATCTAATTCCTCTTTCCCTCCCCGCTCATCTCTAGTAACAAGTCTGATCTCTTTTTCAAAGAGTTGGGTTGGTTTTTTTTACTTTTTTCTATTTTAAGATTCTACATCTAAGTGAGATCACATGGTATTTGCCTTTCTAACTTTTTTTCCCCCTCTAACTTATTTCACTAATCATAACTTCAAGATTATGGCACAAATGGCAGGATTTCTTTCTTTAACATTTTTTTTATGGTTGAATAATACACCTGTGTGTGTGTGTGTGTGTGTGTGTGTGTGTGTTTGCACGCACGCCTGCACGCGCTTACCCACCACATTGTTTTTATCCATTCATCCATCGGTGGACACTCAGGTTACTTCCATGTCTTGAGTATTGTAACTAATATTGCTATGAACATGGGGGTCCAGACATTTCTTTCACATAGTGTTGTCGTTTCCTTCAGATGTATTTCCAGAAGTGGAACTGCGAGATCATATGGTAGTTCAATATTTAATTGTTGAGAAAACTCCATATCGTTTTTCATAGTGTTTGTAAAAATTTACAGTCCCACCAACAGTGTGCAAAGATTACCTTTTTGCCACATCCCTGCCAGCATTTATGTCTTTTTCTTGAAGATAGCAGTTCTAACTGGTGTAAGAAGGTTTCTCATGTGATTTTGTCTTTCCCTCATGATTAGTAATGTTGAGCACCTTTTCTTGTACCTATTGATCATTTGTGTATCTTCTTTGAAAAAAATATTCAGGTCCTTTGCTCATTTATTAATTGGATTATTTGGAGGGGTTGTTAATGAGTTGTATGAGTTCTTGATATATTTTGGTTATCATCCCTTTATCAGCTATATGGTTTGCAAATATGTTTTCCCATTATGTAGATTGTATTTTCATTTTGTTGGTGGATATTTTTGCTTTGCTGAAACTTTTTATTTTGCTGTAGTCCCACTCATTAATTTTTTTTTATTTTGTTGCTTGTGCATTAAGTGTCATATTTTAAAAAATCATTGCTAACATTGATGTCAAGGAGCTTACTGTCTGTTTTCTTCTAAAAGTTTTATGGTTTCAGATCTTATATTTAAGTCTTCAGTCCATTTTGAGTTAATTTTTGAGAGTAGTATAAGTTAGGCAGTCTAGTTTCATTCTTTAACATATGAATAATTTATTGACAAGACTGTATTTTTTATGGAGTATTCTTGGCTCTCTTGTCATATAGTATTTGCATTTATATGCATGTGCTTATTTCTGGGCTCCCTATTCTGTTTGTCAGGTATATGTGTCTGTTTTTATGCCAGTACGTGTCATTTTGATTACTGTAGTTTTATAATATAGCTTGAAATCAGGAAGCGTGATGCCTCCTGTTTTGTTTTTTGTCAGGATTGCTTGGCCCTTTGGGTCTTCGGGATTCCTGAAAAATTTTAGGGTTATTTTTTTCTACTTCTATACAGATGCCACTGTAATCTTGAGAGGGATTGCATTAAATCTATAGATGGCTTTGGGCAATATGGACATTTTAACAGAATTAACACTGTTTGATCTATGACCACAGGATTCCTTTCCATTTATTTGTGTCTTCTTTGATTTTTTTCATCAATGTCTTATAGTTTTCAGTGTAGTGATTTTTTATGTCTGTGGTTAAATTTATTCCTAAGCATTTTATTGCTTTTGATGCTAGTATAAATGGGATGATTTTCTTTACTTATTTTTCAAATAATTTGTTAGTATATAAAAATGCTACTACTTTGGCATGTTAACTTTGTATCCTGAAACTTTATGGAATTTGTTGATTAAATCTAACAGTTTTTTTGGTGCAGTCTTTTAGGATTTTCTATATATAAAATCATGTCATCTACAAATAGAGACAGTTTTACTTCTTCTTTTCCAATTCTTATGCCTCTTCTTTTGCTTGCCTAGCTGCTCTGGCTAGGATTTCTAGTACTATGTTGGATGGGAATAGAGGGTGGGTATTCTTGTCTTGCTCCTAATCTGAGAGAAAAGATTTTAGGCTTTCACCGTTAAGTATGTTAGCTGTGGGCTTGTCATTATGGCTTTTATTATGTTGAGACACATTTATTTTACACCTAATTTGTTATCATGAATGGATGTTAAATTTTATCATCTTTTCTGCATCTGAAATGATCATATCATTCTTTTCTTTTATTCTATTAATGGGATGTATCACATTGATTGATGTGCATATGTTGAACAATCCTTGTACCCCAGGGATAAATCCCACTTGATCATGGTGAATAATTCTTTAAACATGCTACTGAATTAAGTTCGCTAGTATTTTACTGATAATTTTTGCATCTGTATTCATCAGGGGTAGTGGACTGTAGTTTGTTTTTTCTTCCTAGTGATGTCATTTCCTGGCTTTAGAATCAGGATCTTCACTTTAAGTTTGTGTGTCTTTCCAGTTAAAGTCATCTCTTGTAGGCAGCATATACTTGGATCTTGTTTTTTATCCATTCAAACATTCTGTGTCTTTTGATTAGAGAATTTAGCCCATTTATGTTTGAAGTAAATGTTGATGGTTAAGGACTTCCTATTGCCATTTCGTTAATAGTTTTCTGGCTTTTCTAGATCTGTCATAGATTTGTTGTTTCTTATTTCTTGTCCTGCTCTCTTTGTGTGTGTTTTCATGTCTCTTGGGTATCAGTATGCTTTAACTACTTTATCATGTTCTTTTGTGTAATTGCTACAGGTTTTCGCCCTGTGGCTATCATGAGGCTTATATAAAATATCTTAAAATTATAACACTCTATTTTAAACTGATAATTTAATTTTGATAGCATTCCTAAACTTTACACTTTTACTTCTCCTCAACCTTACATTTTAATTTATTGACATTAGTGTATTCATATTTTTATGTTGTGAATCCAGTAATAGATTATTGTAGCTATGGCCATTTTTACATTTTTTTTAATGTTAATGACTTTATTTTTTTTAATGTTTTTTTATTATGTTAGTCACCATACAATACATCCCTGGTTTCCGATGTAAAGTTCGATGATTCATTAGTTGCATATAACACCCAGTGCACCATGCAGTATGTGCCCTCCTTACTACCAATCACTGGTCTATCCCATTCCCCCACCCCCCTCCCCTCTGAGGCCCTCAGTTTCTCAGAGTCCCTAGTCTCTCATGTTTCATTCTCCCTTCTGATTACCCCCCTTTTCTTTATCCCTTTCTTCCCCTACCCATCTTCCTAGTTCCTATGTTCCATAGATGAGAGAAATCATATGATAATTGTCTTTCTCTGCTAGACGTATTTCACTTAGCATTATCTCCTCCAGTGCCATCCATGTTGCAGCAAATGTTGAGAACTCGTTCTTTCTGATAGCTGAGTAATATTCCATTGTATATATGGACCACAACTTTTTAATCCAGTCACCTGTTGAAGGGCATCTCGGTTCCTTCCACGATTTAGCTATTGTGGACAATGCTGCTATGAACATTGGGGTGCATATGGCCCTTCTCTTCACTACGTCTGTATCTTTGGGGTAAATACCCAGTAGTGCAATGGCTGGGTCATAGGGTAGCTCAATTTTAACTTTTTAAGGGACCTCCACACTGTTTTCCAGAGTGGCTGTACCAACTTGCTTTCCCACCAACAATGTAGGAGGGATCCCCTTTCTCCACATCCTCTCCAACAATTGTTGTTTCTTGCCTTGTCTATTTTTGCCATTCTAACTGGCGTAAGGTGGTATCTCAGTGTGGTTTTGATTTGAATTTCCCTGATGGCTAATGATTTTGAACATTTTTTCATGTGTCTGTTAGCCATTTGTATGTCTTCATTGGAAAAGTGTCTGTTCATATCTTCTGCCCATTTTATGATTTGTTTATTGGTTTCTCGCGTATTGAGTTTGAGAAGTTCTTTGTAGATCTTGGATACCAGTCTTTTATCTGTAGCATCATTTGCAAATATATTCTCCCATTCCACGGGCTGCCTCTTAGTTTTTTTTTGTTGTTTTCTTGGCTGTGCAGAAGCTTTTTATCTTGATGAAGTCCCACAAGTTCATTTTATCTTTTGTTTCTCTTACCTTTGGAGATGTGTCATGAAAAAGGTTGCTTTGGCCGATGTCATAGAGGTTGCTGCCTATGTTCTCCTCTAGAATTTTGATGGATTCCTGTCTCACATCGAGGTCTTTCATCCATTTGGAGTTTATCTTTGTGTATGGTGTGAGAGAGTGGTCAAGTTTCATTCTTTTGCATGTAGCTGTCCAATTTTCCCAGCACCATTTATTGAAGAGACTGTCTTTTTTCCACCGGATGTTTTTTCCTGCTTTATCAAAGATTAGTTGCCCAAAGAGCCGAGGGTCCATTTCTGGGTTCTCTATTCTGTTCCATTGGTCTATGTGTCTGTTTTTGTGCCAGTACCATGCTGTCTTTGTGATCACAGCTTTGTAGTACAGCTCGAAATCCGGCATTGTGATGCCCCCAGCTTTGTTTTTCCTTTTCAACAAACAGTTCCTTGGCGATTCGGGGCCTTTTCTGTTTCCATACAAATTTAAGGACTATTTGTTCCATTTCTTTGAAAAATGTCCTCGGTATTTTGATCGGGATAGCATTGAAAGTGTAGATTGCTCTGGGTAGCATGGACATTTTAACTATATTAATTCTTCCGATCCATGAGCATGGAATATTTTTCCATCTTTTTGTGTCTTCCTCAATGTTTTTCAAGAGTGATTTATAGTTTCTAGAATATAGATCCTTTAGGTCTCTGGTTAAGTTAATTCCAAGGTAACGTATGGTTTTTGGTGCTATTGTAAATGGGATGGATTCCCTAATTTCTCTTTCTTCAGTCTCATTGTTCGTGTATAGAAATGCAACTGATTTCTGAGCATTGATTTTGTATCCCGCCACATTACTGAATTGCTCTATAACTTTGAATAGTTTGGGGTTGGATTCTTTTAGGTTTTCCATATAGAGTATCATGTCATCTGCAAAGAGAGACAGTTTGACTTCTTCTGTGCCGATTTGGATACCTTTTATCCCTTTTTGTTGTCTGATTGCTGTTGCAAGGACTTCTAGTACTAGGTTGAATAATAGTGGCGAGAGTGGGCATCCTTGTCGTGTTCCTGATCTTAAGGGAAAGGCTTCCAGCTTTTCCCTATTGAGAATAATATTTGCTGTAGGCTTTTCATAGATGGCTTTTATGAGATTGAGAAATGTATCCTCTATTCCTACACTCTGAAGGGTATTAATCAGGAAAGGATGCTGTATTTTGTCAGATGCTTTTTCTGCATCAATTGAGAGGATCATATGGTTCCTGAGACTTTTCTTGTTGATATGATGTATCACGCTGATCGATTTGCGAATGTTGAACCACGCTTGCATCCCAGGTATGAATCCCACTTGGTCATGATGGATAATCCTTTTAATGTACTGTTGGATTCTATTAGCAAGTATCTTGTTGAGGATTTTGGCGTCCATATTCATTAGGGAGATCGGTCTGTAATTCTCCTTTTTGAGGTGGTCTTTGCCTGGTTTGGGGATCAAGGTAATATTGACCTCATAGAATGAGTTTGGTAGCTTTCCTTCTGTTTCTATTTTTTGAAACAGCTTTAGAAGAATAGGTATTATTTCTCTTTTAATGTTTGGTAGAATTCCCCAGGAAAACCATCCAGGCCTGGAGTTTTGTTTGGAAGGTTGTTTATCACTGACTCAATCTCTTCATAATTAATTGGCCTGTTTAAGAAATCAGTTTCTTCCTGTTTCAGTATTGGTAGTTTATAGGTTTCCAGGAAGTCCTCCATCTCTTCCAGATTGCTTAATTTATTGGCATATGGCTGTTGATAAAAGTTTCTAATCCTTCCAATTTCATTGGTGTTGGTTGTGATCTCTAGTTTTTCATTCATAACTTTATTAATTTGGGTCCTTTCTCTATTCTTTTGGATAAGTCTTGCCAGTGGTATGTCAATTTTATTGATTCTCTCAAAGAATCAGCTTCTAGTCCTGTTGATCTGCTCTACTGTACTTCTGGTTTCTAATTCATTGATTTCTGCTCTAATTTTGGTCAACTGCTTCCTCGTGAGTGAATTAGGCCTCTCCCTCTGTTGCTGTTCCAGCTTCTTGAGTTGAGAATATAAAAACTACATTTTAGATTTTTCTCTTCTTTTGAGTGAGGCTTGGATGGCTATGTATTTACCCCTTAGGACTGCCTTTGCAGTATCCCATAGGTTTTGGACCGTTGTGTTTTCATTCTCGTTGGTCTCCATAAATTGTTTAAATTGATTTTTGATTTCCTGGTTTATTGAGTCATTCTTGAGCAGGATGGTTCTTAGTCTCCAAGTGTTTGAGTTTCTTCCAAATTTTTCCTTGTGGTTGAGTTCCAATTTCAGAGTGTTGTGGTCTGAGAATATGCAGGGGATAATTTCAATCTTTTGGTATCGGTTGAGACCTGTTTTGTGTTCCAGAACATGGTCTATTCTTGAGAATGTTCCATGGGCATTAGAATAGAATGAGTATTCTTTTGTTCTGGGGTGTAGTGTTCTATATATATATCTATGAGGTTCAACTCGTCGAGTATGGCATTCAAAGCCTTTGATTCTTTGCTTAGTTTTTGCCAGGGTGTTCTGTCTATTTCTGATAGTGGGGTGTTGAGGTCCCCTACTATTAATGTATTTTTTATGTATATGTCTCTTTATTCTGGTTAAGAGTTGGCTTGTGTATCTTGCTGCTCCCCTGTTGGGGCATATATATTTATAATTGTCATATCCACTTGTTGGATACATCCTTTAAGAATAATATAGTGCCCTTCTGTGTCTCTAACTATAGTCTTTAGTTTAAAATCCAATCTGTCTGATATGAGAATTGCTACCCCAGCTTTCTTTTGAGGTCCATTGGCATGGAAGATGGTACTCCATCCCCTTACTCTCAGTCTGAATGTATCTTTGGGTTCGAAATGAGTCTCTTGTAGACAGCAAATGGATGGGTCATGTCTTTTTATCCAATCTGCAACCCTGTGTCATTATGGGAGCATTTAAGCCATTCACATTGAGACTGAATACTGAGAGATATGATTTTAATGATGCCATGTTGCCAGTAAAGTCTTTGTTTGTATCAGTTGTGACTTTCTGTTCTGTATCACACTTGGGGCCTTTTTACCCTTATAGAACCCCCCTTAATATCTCCTGTAGGGCTGGTTTCGTGTTTACGAAATTGGTTAATGACTGGCGGTTCTGGAACGTCTTTATTTCACCATCAATTCTGAATTACAGCCTTGCTGGGTAAAGGATCCTTGGCTGCATGTTTTTCTCTGAAAGAGTTTTAAAAATGACCCCCCTCCAACCTTTCTCTCATTCCAGGTCTGTGTAGACAGGTCTGACGTAATTCTGATACCTTTGCCTTGGTACTTGAGAAATTTCTTTGCCTTGGCCACTTTCAATACTGTATCCTTGGATCTAATATTTGCGAATTGCACTATGACGTGACGTGGTGTAGGTTTGTCGTGGTTGAGCTTGGGAGGGGTCCTCTCTGCCTCTTGGACACGAATGTTTGTTTCCCTCGCTAGATTAGGGAAGTTTTCAGCTACAATTTGTTCAAATATCTCTTCTAGACCACTGTTTCTCTCCACCCCCTCGGGGATGCCGATGATTCTGACATTGGATCGTTTCATTGAGTCAGTAATCTCCCGTAACCTACATTCGTGGGTGTGGATTTTTTTAAGTCTAGCTTCTATTTTTGTTTTTTCTTCTACTAACCCATCCTCCAATTTGCTAATACGTTCCCCTGCCTCATTCATCCTGGTTGTCAGAGCCTCTAGCTTTGACTGCATTTGGCTCCTAGAATTTTTAATTTCTGCCAGATTTGCTCTCATTTCCACCCTTAGAGATTCTATATTCTCATTAACATTTTCGTTAATACTTTTTTCAATTCTACACATCATCTTGACCATTGTTACTCTGAATTCCATTTCTGATAATTTGGTTATATCCATATCCATTAGTTCTGTGGCAGAGGCCACAGACTCACTGTCTTTTCTTTGCTGGCGGGGACTTCTCCTTCTCCTCATTCTGATGAGGAGAGTTTGCGGGGTTGTCCGGAGCCCAAATTATTGACCGGAACCCAGGCCATGCGCCCTTGTTTTATAGGGATCTTGGGGATGTGGGCTGCTTCTTTAAAGATTTTATTTATTTATGTGGCAGAGAGACAGCCAGCGAGAGAGGGAACAGAAGCAGGGGAGTGGGAGAGGAAGAAGCAGGCTCCCAGCAGAGGAGCCCGATGAGGGACTCCTTTCCGGAACGCTGGGATCACGCCCTAAGCCGAAGACAGGCGCTCCATGACTGCACCACTCAGGCGCCCCAGGATGTGGGCTTCTTGATTTTTCAGCCTGCCTTCTGGGGGAGGGGCCTGTGGTGCTGATACTCAGGCAACCCTGTTTGGGTAGAGTCTCCCTGTCCCCTGCGAGGGGGGATGGGGATGGGAACACTGTGAGCCGGTATTTCCAGGCTTTTGTTCTCTGGCGGCTTTCCCTGGCGGTCTGCTGTGTCTCTTCTGAGAGTCAGAGCAGCAGTGGCCGAATTTCAGCCTCTGTCTCAGAACAGAGGGATCGCGGACTGCTCTCCACTGATGTTCTGGCCACTTTAACTCTGTTTCTGTTGGTGCTGCTCAACCCTGCAGCATCCCGGGATGTGCGCCCCCCCACCGGCATCCCAGCCCTCACCTCCAGGGCCAGCTCGTCTCTGTCCTTTGTGTTTCTAACACCACCAGCCGCCAGCTGCCCCCACGCGCTCCCGGAGCTCCCGGTCTCAGTTTGTTTCCAGTGAGGACACCGGAGTTCCGCGAGAAGTCTGGTGGTTCGCGCTCCCGGCTCACGGTCTCAGTCTGTTCTCTCGCGGGTACCGTCCTCGAGTCCCCCCGCTCCCCTGTGCAGGTGGCTACCGCTTCCTGGCGTCCGAGCTCGGCGGCTCCCTCCCCCTTCCGTTTATCTTCCGATATCTGTGTGCGGTTTCACGGCTCCCTGCTTCGTACCTCAATACTCAGCGCTGGAGATGTTCATTTGTAGAGATCCAGATGCATCTTCCTGCGTCTCAGGCTGGTTCCGTGGATGTTCAGGCTGGTCTGGTACCTATCCACCTCGACTCAGGGGACCGGCTGAAAAAGGGGTCCCCTACTCCTCTGCCATCTTAACTCCTCCCCCTACATTTGTTTTTCAACTTTTAAACTGGAATTGTAGTGATTTATGCAACACCATTACCATAATGCGCAATCTAATTATGACTGTATACTTATTAATACCAGTGAGTTTATACTACCTTCTTATATTTTTATGATGTTAATCAGTATCCTTTTACTTCTACTCAAAGATTTCCCTTTAGCATTTCTTATAAGGCAGATTTAGTGGTGATGAACTCCTTTAGCTTTTGTTTATTCAGGAGAGTCTTTATCTCTCCCTTTCTGAAGAACATTGTCACCAGCTGAAGAATTCTTGGTTGACAGGGGTTTTTTTATGTTTTGTTTTTTTTTCCCTTGAAATTTTAAATATATCATCTCATTCTCTCCTGACCTAATAGTTTCTGTTGAGAAATCCATCAATACTCTTATGGGGGTTCCCTTATATGTAACTTGTCTCTTTCTTGCTGCTTTCAAAACTCTTTCTTTGTCTTTGACTTTTGACAATTCAGTTATACTGTGTCTTGGTGTAGACCTATTAAGGTTCAACCTGCCTGGAGTTCTTTGGACCTCATGAATCTGGATGTCCATTTCTTTTCCCAGGTTCAAGTAGTTTTCAGCCATTATTGCTTTAAATATACTTTCTGTCTCTTTCTCAAATGCAGATATTGTTTCTTTTGGTTTTGTCCTATAGGTCCTGTAGGCTTTCTTTACTCTGTTTCATTCTGTTTCCTTTTTGACCTTCTGACTGGAAAATTTCAAATGTTCTGTCTTTGAGGTCACCAGTTCTTTCTTCTTCATGGTCAAGTCTCGTTTTGAAGTTCTCTATTCAGTTATTCAGTTAAGTCATGGTACTTTTTAGCTCTAGGATTTCTGTTTGGCTTTCTTTTCTCTTTGATGGTTTCTATTTTGTTAAACTTCTCCTTTTGTTCATTATTTTCTTAATGTCATTTAGTTGTCTTTGTGTTCTTATAGTTCACTAAACTTCTTTAAGATTATTTTGAATTCCTTGCCTGATAGTTCATAGATTTCCAATTCTTTAGGGTTAGTTATTAAAGCTTTATTAGTTTCTTTGGTATTTTCATGTTTATGTGATTTTTCATGATCCCTGATTCCTTATGTTGGTGTCAGTACATTTGAACAAGCCATTTCTTTGTCCAGACTTTACAGACTGACTAAGGCAGAGACCATTCTTCACCAGTCAGCTCAGTTTAGGCTTCTGGATGTGTCCACTTATAAAGTCCTTGGGGAGGTGCAGCTTGCTTTCAGTGTCTATTTATAAGTGAGGCCACTGCCCACACTCTGAGGTGGGGGAGGCAGGGCCAGTGCTGGCTGAGAACAGTTGGATAAAACTCCTGGCTTTGTTCCCTGCCCAAGCAAGGCTGTAGGACAATCTCCATAATTACCTGGGTACTCTAGTCAGGCTTACTAGATGGTCAGGATTGGGAACTATACAAATTAGCTTCCCTGCCCTGGTGGGGCAGCAGAACAGGCCCCCGAGGGCCTGCATGGCTCATTGTTTGGGAAACTGAATCAGGAAAGACTATGTACTGAATTTCCTTGTATCGGGGCCACTGGTTTTGCTCTGCAGATGGGGAAGAGCCCTGGTCTGTGCTTTCTGTTCAAGTACCATGTAAGCATGGATGTTCGGTGGACTGCACAGCTTCTGTGTGCAATATTGACATTCAGTGGTTGAGTGGGCTGAAGGCTGTATTTGGCTATGAGTGGGGCTACGAATTACTTTTCCTGCCTGGGCAGAGTGGGAAAACTGGTTCCAAGGCCAGAAAGGCTCTTTGCAGTCTTGACTCAAGTTGACCCAAGCCCCAAGTTCTCTGGCTGAACAGGGCCACTGGATTTGCTCTGTGGACAGTCATGTCTGCCTGCTGGACTCTGCTCAAGTATTTCTGGCCTATATAATGTTAGAGGTGTTTTTGGCCAGACTTTCTGCTAAAACAGTTCTAGGAGCTACGCTTAACTGTTGGCTGGGTTATGACTCAGCTCTAGGGCCAGCAAGGTCTTTATTTGAAGGCCCAAATCAGGCAGACCTGCATCCTGTCAGGTTCACTGGTCAGATTACACCACTGCCTTGGCTCTTCAGCTTAGCAAAACTACTGGTACGGACTACAACTCAGGCCCTGCATATATGAACTTAGTCTCTCAAGATCCAAGTGTTGGTTATTGCAAGTCTCTCCCTCCCTTCTCCATCCCAGTCAGATTCCCAATGGCCAAGCCCCAAAGATTCTGCCACAGTCTCTGTGGGACAAGACTGGAGTGGGAGCTCCCAAGAAGTGACACCCAAGGCTAGGGGAGCTGGGTGTCTACCCTGGACTCTTTCCCCACTGGAAGGACCATAGACACAAGGGAGACCTCTCTGTATGGTTTTCTGCCAGTATGGGAAAGGGGCGTTGTGATCAGTGTGTAGTCATTCCTCTTAGCCCTCTAATGTGTTCTCTGTTGGTCTCTGTCATAGAGCAAGGTGCTTCAGTCTCAGCCCTGTGTTCTAGGGTTCTCAAGATGTCTTGTACATGAATAGATCTTAGTTCTTCTTGTGAGGAGGAGCAAAGTCAGGAATGGTCTATGTCATCATCTTAGTGACATCTCTTCTGAATTTTTAAGTTGCTTAACCATAGTATCTATAAGTGGAATTGGCAGCTATAGTTTCCTTAACACGTAAAATGCTTTCTAATTGTTCTTGACAATAACAAAACAAAGGGCATTTTTTTTCCCCCAAAGTTCAAGAAAAATAATATCTTTAGAAAGTAAGGCACATTTATATGGCTCATTAGATAAACTCTTTTGCCAAATTTGAGAAAATCATGTTGAGATAGAACCCTGGCCAGCCAAGTTTGTGAAGTCTTCTGCTTAGTGAACAGAGTAACTATGATTTTGATTATCCACACACTGACCCAAAAACAAACAAAAATGAACAAAGAACTACAACAACAAAAAACAGACCTAAAAGGTGACATTAGACTCTGAGGGATTAGGTCTCAGGATTGATACTGCTGTTTCTCTATGGAAATGTACTGCTTCCGATGTGAACCATGGTATATTTAAGTAAAGGTAAGTTCATTCTACTCATTTAGTGACAGAAAGGGTAGAAACACATGGAATTACCAGAATGCAGATAAAACTCGTATTGATGTGTGCATAATGATTTGATTTAAAAAATTTTTTCTTTCAAACATTATATTGTTTGATATAAAAATAGCAATATAATTTTGCTTGAATCTTAATGCCTTTATCAGATATATAGTGATTTAATCAAATTACAGTTAAGTTGATATAAAAATAGGGGTTTTTTTTCTTCATAATTGCTAGGGCAACTTAAATAAGATTTCATCATTTGGGCCCTTCCAAACTTAAAAAATATACCTAGACATAGTTCTGAAATGCCTAGTGTCTTGATGATTTCAGTTAATTAGAAATGAACTTATTTACGTATTCTGATACAGTTAACTTTTATTTGGTGCATATTGTGCCACATAGAAAATTGTGATATTTTTCATGGAGTGACTTATGTATGTATATTCTAAAGAGGAGTATAGCTAAAACATGCACATATGTGTAATAACCTTTCTCAGATTGATACTATTGAACTACTGAGCTCAAATCCTGAGGGCAGTTTGAGAATCCAGAAATCCTCAATTGTACAGATAAACAGATGTGATTTTAGTGAAACTTTGAGAACAGATGTGATTTTATTGCTGTCTTTTGTCTTTATCAAAAAAACAAAATATGCATCGGAGGCATCGGAATATTTGATATGCTTTCATGATTTAAGTCCTGCAGAATATGAAATTCCTGTCCTCCTCCACAGCTCCGGGGAGCTACTCTTTCCGAAAAAAGTTCAGAAGCTTTTTTAATGCATGACTGTGCTCAGCCCAGTCCTGTGGGAGGTGTGGAGGAAGAAAGGAATTTGGCTAAGGGAATTGAAACATATTAAAAAACAAAACACAACACAATAACAACATTAAAAAAAAAACAACTGATCTTGTGATTTGGCTAAAGAACACTAAAGAGATGGGTCTGTAAACCAGGACTTAGTAATTTTCTGGTACCCTGATGGGTCTACTCCTACTCCATGTATTGGAACTAAAAATAACAACACAGCTAATTTAAGAATTCAGTTTTAGAGTATGGATTTTAAAGTGTGTATTGCTCTCTTTTATTACAGCTGACATATTTGAAGTGAGAATGAGCTAGTCCCCCCTCCACCCACAGTAAAAGACCATATTACCTCAAACCATAGCATTTCAGAACTGGCTCACATCTAAGCATTTTATCTATGGTATATGCTTTTCCAAAAACTTGGGAACTTTTCCATGGAATGCAAATTGAGTTGTGGAAGAAAAGTGTTTTACTTTCCAAGTAGAAATATAATTCTAGATGCTTGACTATTTTATATATTCCAGTAGTCACATTAACAATGTTAAGAAGAGGTAGAATCTTAAAGATACATTTAATTTTAACCCAATATATCCAAAATATTAGTTTAACATGTGCAATGCATTCTTTTTTGTATAAGTCTTTGAATGCTTGTGTATGTGTTACTCTTGCTGTCCATCTCAATTTGGACTAGCTATATTTCAGGTGCTCCATGTCATGTATGGGTCAGATCTGCTGTGTTAGCACAGCTCCAGTGTTTGTAAAACAGCAGATTAACGCACTAGGCTTCTTTGCTGCAGGACTTTTCATAGCTATTGGCATGCTAGTGTGCACCATGCACACTTATTAACATCTGCTTAGGCAACAGCATTTGGGATATGCTGTTCTCTACCTTGTGGTACTTAGGAAAAATGTCTTTATGCCACTGGACTTTGAAAACATGGTGAACAAATGACCTGTAGCCCTGGATTTTATCCTGCCTCTGCCACCTGACTAGTGGTCAACATTCTCGCAGATACTTAACCTTTCTTAATTGTCTCCTTATTTGAAAAATGGTACTTTAATCAGTAACTTTGTAGGACTACTCTAAAGACTAAATGAAAGCATTAGTAATGCACTGTAAACTCCTGGTACTATAGGCGCTGAGTAAATATCTTACGTATGCATTTTTTATATATATTTATGATGTTAGAGGAGCTGGATTATCTGTAATATATTCGAAGCTAGGTTCAGGTTTATGGTCTTGAATGAATCTTAGTACACTAGTAAAATTGTTAAAGGGACTCAGTTTGGAACTATGTTGTTTTAAATCTACGCCAGAAGCCTCAGGTGCAGGAGATTGCAGGTGGTGGTCTTAGAAGAAAGGGTACTTTATACTGGCTCCAAGTTTCCCCATCTACCTTCAGTCATTAATTATTAGATTTTGGACGAGCTTCCTTTTGAAGAAAAGATCCAGATTTAAAATTATTTGGTACTCCACTATAATAGAGAAATTAAGAATGGCGTAAAATGTATGCCCAAGCCTGCACAAATATTCTATTCTTTAGAGGTTAACTGTCTTGTGAAGTAATTGCTTGAGAAATGGTCACTTATATGAACAGGTACTTATTTTTGTTATTAAAAAAAAAAAAAAACCCAAAACAAAAAAAACCCTGTTATTCTCTAGGAGAGTGCTGCAAAGTGAGTCCAGCACAAATTAGATGAATGAATTTGCTGCCAGAATGGTTCGCATTCCACAGGCTACAGAATACCATTCACATTTTCTTTGTCCATTCATCCATGGTGGAAGCTTAGCTTGCTTCCATCACCACTTGTTATTTCTTGTCTTTTTGATAATAGCCATTGTGGTTTTGATTTGCATTTCCCTGATGATTAATGATGTTGAGCACCTTTTCACAGACCCATTGGCCATCTGTATGTCATCTTTGAAAAAATGTCAATTCAGAGCCTCCGTCCATTGTTTAATTGGATTGTGTGGCATTTTTTGCTATTGAGTTGTAGGAGTTCTTTCTATATTTGCAAATAGTTTCTTCCATCATGTAGATTCTCTTTTCATCTTGTTGATGGCTTCCTTTGCTGGGCAGAGCTTTTTAGTTTGATGTAGCCCACCTGTCCACTTCTACTTTTGTTGCCTTTGCTTTTGGTGTCAAATCTAAAAAGTCCTTTAAGGCCAAAGTCCAGTTATTTACGCCTATGTTTTCTTCTAGGAGTCGTATGGTTTCAATCTTATGTCCAAGTCTTTAATTCATTTTCAGTTAATTTTTGTGTATGGTGTAAGATGGTGGTTCAGTTTTATCCTTTGTTCATGTAGCTATCCAGTTTTCCCAACATTATCTATTAAAAAGACGATCCTTTCTCCATTGTATATTCTTGCCTTCTTTCTTGCATGTTAACTGGCTATATATATGGGTTTATTTCTGAGCTCCCTATTCTGTTCCCCAGATCTATTTGTCTGTTTTCGTGTCAATACCACACTGCTTTGATTACTGTAACTTTGTAATGTAGTTGGAAATTAGGGAGCATGATGCCTCCAGCTTTGTTCTTCTTTCTTAAGATTGCTTTAGCTATTTGGAGTCTTTTTTGGTTTCATGCAAACTTTAGGGTTATTTGTTCTATTTCTGTGAAAAATGCTATTGGTATTTTGATAGGGATTGCATTGAATCTGTAGATTACTTTGGATAGTCTTTCTATTTATTTGTGTCTTCTTCAGTTTCTCTCATCAGTGTCACAGTGTTCAGTGTGCCTCTTTGGTTAAATTTATTCCTAGGTATTTTACCCTTTTTGATGCAGTTGTCAATGGGATTATTTTCTTAATTTCTTTCTCATAGTTTGTTATCAGTGTATAGAAACGTATAAAAATGCAACAGATTTTTGTGTATTGATTTTGTATCCTGCAACTTTACTAAGCTTTTTAGTACTAACAGGCAGCAGCTTTTGAAGTATGAAAATATATATAGTTCTGTGGACTGCAAGTCTAAAGTCTCATTGCCACCACAGCTAGGTGTCCTAGAGGTGTCCTCCGGGTGGCAGTGGCAAAAGTTAGGGTGCCTAATGAGTGTGTAAACTCCTTTCCAGGAAATACTGATGACATGGAGTGAAGCAGAAAGAGAAGGCAAAGATGGTCCACTGGCTTCTCTCCCTAGAGAGCAGTTCAAGTAGACGCCTAGATGTGGGCCACCTCAGGAGCCTGTCTCTTGGGTTGAAGCTCCAGGAAATGTAAATAAGCCACTTCTAGAAAGACTGTGTTTCCGTCTCTTGTCAGCACTGTGCTCTGAGGGTGGTAACTAGCCAAGAACTATTTCTCCATTTGTTACAATCCCATGAAACCTATGACAGCAAGCTCTGCTGGGCTACCAGAGACAAGTCATCAAGGGGCATCCCTGGGTGACAGTCACAGAAACTGGGACATCACACACCTGTACAAACTCCCCTCTGGAAGACTCTCACTCAAGAGCACAGCAGAGGGAGAGCACAAAGCCTGTGCCAGCCATCTGAGGTCTCTGGAGAGGATTACAGTCAGCCCTTAGATGTGTGTTTAATTAGCCTGACTCTTAGGGCGCCTGGGTGGCACAGTCGTTAGGCGTCTGCCTTTGGCTCAGGGCGTGATCCCAGTGTTCTGGGATCGAGCCCCACATCGGGCTCCTCTGCTGGGAGCCTGCTTCTTCCTCTCCCACTCACCCTGCTTGTGTTCCCTGTCTCACTGGCTGTCTCTCTCTGTCATATAAATAAATAAAATCTTAAAAAAAAAAAAATTAGCCTGACTCTTGGGCCACAGGTATGAAGAACTAGGAGGCTTCTTTCACAGAAATACTGGGCGCCTCAGTCTGTGGCCTCGTGCTGTGCCCTAGGGGCAGTAGCCAGTTCAGAACACTTTCTCTGTTTGTTACAGTCCTGTGTGAACCATGAGCGTAAGCCCCACTGGCCACCAGAGTGAGGTGTGCTGGAGGTGTTCCCTGGGCAGCAGCCATAAAAGACAGGGCACCAGATGAGGTACAAACCCCTTTGCAGGAGATAACAGCAAGCTGGAGTGAGGGAGAGGGAGAGAGCCAAGATGGCGCCTGGGCCTCTATCTCCAGAGAGTGTTTCAGGAGGCCTCTAGATGTGTGTTGAGTTGGATGCCTGCCCTTAGGCTAATGCTTTAAGTAAGCAAATAATCTTCTTTCATAAAAGTCTGGGCACCTTTCAGTCAAATGCCTCTGCCCTGGGCGCTGGCTTGGATGAGTCTGTGCACTTGAGGCCTTTAAGAAGTGTTTTTCTCAGTTCACTACAGTCTTGTGGGTGTCATGGATGCAAGCCTTTGAGGCTTTCAGAGCTGGGTGTTTTGGGGGCTCGTCTCTCAGGTGCAGTTGTTAAAAGTTGTGGTGCTCAGGGGTGCCTGGGTGGCTCGGTCATTAAGCGTCTGCCTTTGGCTCAGGGCGTGATCCCAGAGTCCTGGGATCGAGCCCTGCATGGGGCTTCTCCACTGGGAGCCTGCCTCTTCCTCTCCCACTCCCCCTGCTTGTGTTCCCTCTCTCTCTGCCTGTCAAATAAAAAAAAAATCTTTCAAAAAAAAAAAAAGTTGTGGTGCTCAATACCAGTTTCAAGCCCTTAGCTTTTCACAGAAAAAAAAAACAAAAACATGAGGTTTTGAGTTTTTTCCCCAGTCGTGGGTAGCCATGCTAGGAATGGGTTTTATGGTGAGATTGTGACTTTATCTTTCCTACCCACTTCAGTATGGGTTTTTTTCCCCTCCTCATTCACTCAATGTTTAGGAGTTGCTCAGCTAGTTTTTGGGTTTTGGGTTGTTTGTTCTGTTTTTTTGGGGGGGGGGGTTTGGAGGAAATTTTTCCATATGTAGCTATAAATTCAGTGTGTCTGTGAAAAGAGATGAGCTCAAGGTCTTCCTATGTTGCCATCTTGAACCGGAACCCACTACTATTTAATGTAATAAAAATTAAGGACAGAGTTGTCTGGAAATAGCTTTGACTTCACTCCTTTTTGATTTCAGAAGTAAGGAAAGGGGGGCGCCTGGGTGGCACAGCGGTTAAGCGTCTGCCTTTGGCTCAGGGCGTGATCCCGACGTTATGGGATCGAGCCCCACATCGGGCTCCTCTGCTATGAGCCTGCTTCTTCCTCTCCCACTCCCCCTGCTTGTGTTCCTTCTCTCGCTGGCTGTCTCTATCTCTGTCGAATAAATAAATAAAATCTTTAAAAAAAAAAAAAAAAAGAAGTAAGGAAAGGATTGAAGCTGTACTGTGAAGTTGAACAGAAAATAATTAAAATTCAAGAGTGCCTAACATAAAATTCTAGGTAATATCTAATCTTCCAAATGGCTTATTTTAAAACTAGCTTTACACCGAAATTGTACAAACATCTCTCAATTTAGTAAAAATGAACTCCAAAATTGCAGATCTAGTTAAAAAAAGAAAATCCTGGTAAGATAGAGGATACATATATAGCATATGCAGGAATAAAATTAATTTTAAGAATCCCTTCATAGACACTACAATTGGAAAAGTAATTTCTTTTGCCTGGCTTCTTAAGTTATCAACAGTCCTGCTTTGTGTCCTACTCTCCTTTCCTTGAGGTGAGCCACTATGCAATTCAGGAGGAAACAGCACCTGTTTTTATTAGAAGTGGCACTTATCACCTGCTAAAATGTCATTAAATCAGCCTTGATCTTCTCTACATGTTTTGTTCAACACTACTGTCTCAATTTTCATCAATGAAACAATGATTCTTAATTTGAAGAACTGTCTCTTGGCAGTGGCAGTGTTTCCATTCACTTGGTTGGTATGGAGTTCAGGAAGACGGCCCATAAATCAGGAAAGCTGGAAATATCTGTCCTTCTATATGGTGCTCGAGATTTATCACATGGCCTGCCTGTCCCAGTGCCGGCCTCTTCAGCCCTGGTCTGCGTGCTGGCAGCAGCTTCCTGCCTGGGCACATTTGGGTGTTTCTGTACTTGATGAAATGTGTTTCACAACTTTTAATGTAACTAAAAAAATCCAAGTAAATAATAGAAATCACAACAGACATCAAAGCGAGTAGAATTGGTTAAGGGAAAAATGCCTGGGAAACAAGCCAATGGAACTGTGAAATATAAAACTCGTGATAGAGAAGGGCATTTTAACTATTAAGATAGGGTTTTGAAAAGCAACTAACAAAAAAACTTCCCAAATCAATTTTAAAATAACCTAAATCTCTCATATTTTTGGTTACGTGAAAACAAGAGATGTATCCTGCAGTTGAATTTTAAAAAAGATGCATTTTTGGTCCTCCTTCACTTATTCCATTCTATCAATATCAGTGTGAGACACTTAGAAGTTTTAACTATAAAGATGAATCACCGTGGTTATTTTGTTCCTGAGACGTTTCGTCCAGGGCTCATAGCAACAACCGCTGGCCAAGCACTGAGTATGATTTTAAAGGTGCCGCCAAATTAAAAACTCTTTATAATCAAGTAACAGGGACATTTATTTTTTGCCACATGCCAGGCTTACTTCTCAGTGCTTAAAATGCATTGTGAACTTATTAAGTACTGACAACCATTAACATTAGTGGTCTGATTCGTTAGTCCCTATTTTTTTCAGGTGATAAAAAGGAAGCAGAGAAAGATAAGTATATTTCCCAAGGTTATCCAAGTAATAATAAATAGAGCCAGGACTTGAACCCAGACTGGATGCCAGAGTCTAGCCCCCCCCCCTCCAATGTCTACTTGCCTCTACAATTGCATACTGAGCAGTGACAGTAGTAACGTCTGTCACACTGATGACGTTATTAATTTAATTCATTTACACAAGGCGCTATGGTTGGTTCGGCAGAAAATACATGATGTAAAACATCTAAAACTGTTCATACTCTTCAGGTACCTTCAAATCTAATGGACATTAAGATAACATAAATAGCTTGGGTATAAGACATAATAGGTATCATATTTAAGTATTTTTATTGAGATATATTTGACATATAACGTTAGTTTCAGGTGTACATAATTTGATATTTGTATATATTGTAAAATGATCACCCTCTCAGTTGACATCTGTCACTTCACAGAGTTACATTTTTTTCTTGTGATAAGAAATTTTAAGATTTACTCTCTCAGACTTTCAATTATGAAATACAGTATTAACTCGTTACCATGCTGTACATTATATTTCCATGACATGTTTTATAACTGGAAGTTTGTACCTGTTAACTTCTTTTGCTCATTTTCCCACCACCCTGCCCCTGGCAACCACTAATCTGTTCTCTGTATAATGAGCTTCTTTCTTTCTTTTAATTTTTTTTTTTTAAGAATTATTTATTTGAGAGAGAAGGGGAGAGAGAGCATGAGTGGGGGAGAGGCAGAGGGAGAGAATCTCAAGCAAACTCCTTGCTGAGGGCAGACCTTGATGTGAGGTTAGATCCTATGACCCATGAGATCATGACCTGAGCTGAAACCAAGAGTCGGATGCTTAACCAACTGAGCCACCCAGGTGCCCCAGCTTTTCTTTCTTTCTTTTTCTTTTTTTTTTTTTTTAAAGATTTTATTTATTTATTCAACAGAGATAGAGACAGCCAGCGAGAGAGGGAACACAAGCAGGGGGAGTGGGAGAGGAAGAAGCAGGCTCATAGCGGAGGAGCCTGATGTGGGGCTCGATCCCATAACGCCGGGATCACGCCCTGAGCCGAAGGCAGACGCTTAACCGCAGTGCCACCCAGGCGCCCCTGTTTTTGTTTTGTTTTGTTTTGTTTTGTTTTATCCATATATAAGTGAGATCATAAAGTATTTGGTCTTTCACTCGGATTTGCTTTGCTTAGCATAGTGCACTCTGGATCCATCCATGTTGCTGCAAATGGCAAGATTTCATTCTTTTCATGGCTGAAAATATTCCTGTGTGTGTGTGTGTGTGTGTGACACATTTTCTTGATCCATTCATCTGTTGCTAGACACTTAGATTGTTTCCATATCTTGGCTACTATAAATGCTGCAGTGAACATGGGGTATGTGTATCTTTTTGTTTTCTTCAGAAGTGACATTGCTGGATATTATAGCTCTATTTTTTAAATTTGTTTGAGGAACTTCCATACTGTTTCCAATAGTGGCTGCACCAATTTACATTCTCACTGGGAATGCAAAAGCATCTCTTTTCTCCACATTCTCACCCAACTCTTATTATTTGTTGTCTTTTTGATAATGGCCATTCTAACAGTTATGAGGCAATAGCTCATTGTGATTTTTATTTGCATTTTTTTCTGATTGTTGATGCTGAGCACATTTATGGACTTGTTGGCCATCTGTATGTCTTCTTTAGAAAAATGTTTAGATCCTCTGCCCTTTTAAAAATCAGAGTGTGTGATTTTTACTATTGAGTTATAGGAGTTATGTGTTTTTTCATATTAACCCCTTATCGGATAGGATTTGTGAATGTATTCTCCTATTGCATAGGTTGCCTTTTCATTTTGTTGTTTCCTTTGCACTGCAGTATCTTTTCAGTTTGTAGTCCTACTTGTGTATTTTTGCTTTTATTGCCTTTAATTTTGGTATCAGATCCAAAAATTCATTGCAATGTTAAGGACTTGGTAACTATGTTTCTTTAGGAGTTTTAGGGTTTCATGTCTTATATCCAAGTCTTCAGTCCATTCAATTTTTGTGTATGTTTAAGATAGTGGTCATTTCATTTCATTCTTTTGCACATGGCTGTCCAGTTTTCCCAACACCATTTTTTGAGGAATGTCCTTTCTTCACTGTATATTATTGGCTTCTTTGTTGTAAACTAATTGACCATGAATGCATGGGTTTCTGGGCTCTAGTTTGTTCTTCAGATCTCTGTGTGTTTTTATGTCAATACCATACTATTTTGATTACTCTTTGTAATATACTTTGGAATCAGGCAGCATGATGCCTCCAGGTTTGCTCTATCTTAAGTATTTTTAATCTAAAAAAGTGTTGTGGCTCAGATAAACTCAGAAGGTTAAGAGTTGGGATACAGTACTTACACATTTTTCTGGAAATAAGGTAGCATTCTTAGATCTGACTTCATGACAGAAGTCGGAAGTCACAGATTTGAAAACTTGACTTGATCTGGCTCAAGTCAGTTAACCTTTCTGAGCCTTTTCTGGTCTTACGGTTACTTTGGTATTCAAGTAAGAACATAGCATTTTATTCAGGACTTTTTCAGTAAGTGATTGAATGTGAATGAATTAAGATCAAGCATATAAGGAGTCTTTTAGAAGGGTACTGAAATGAAGGGAATTTTAGAGAACAGAACAGCTTTTAGAAACTTACGGATGAGAACTGGGACTACAATTGGTTCATTTTGGGTCACATGCCTAGTGATGGGAGACTAGGACTGGTCAGGCTTTAGCCTATGCCAGGGAGGACAGGCAGTTCTACCAGAACCACAAAAGGGCAGAGTAAAGAAGATGCCAGATGAGTCTAAAAAAGATATCACAATCGAAAGTCCTAATAAAAATAACACTAGCAGATATGAGTGATCACTTCCCATGTTCTGGACATTGTTTCAAGCATATCTCACATAGTATGTGGACAGATGCTTGAAGGAAAACCCAGGCTCTGCACAAAGTACTATTAAGATGTAGTGTGGGAGAGGAGTGGAAATGTAATAAACTGGGTTCAGATGAGGGAAGCCCCAAATAGGAGGCTAAGTTAAATTTGATTTTGACAGGTCAGAGCCAATGCAGGTCAATGCACAGACTATAACACAACCTCAGTCCTATATTAGGATAACTGGCCTGGATTAGAGCAGGGAGAGATGGGAGGTGGAGAATTTAATTAATAAGCCATTTCTTGTGGAAGTTAAGCAAAAACCTGCTTTCGGTAGGTGGTAGTGGGAATGGAAAGAAAAAATAAAAACCAGTGAGGCATTGGAAAAGTAGAATTATGAGCAAGATGATGGTGTATTAGAGATGGAGATGAGGGCCAAAAAGAGTTCTAAGTGGCTAAAAAGTTCCCCAATAAGGGACTGAATGGCTACTGAGTGGCTACACCAGCAGGCGAGAACTAGCTTAATGGGAGAATGACGATGAATATGGTTTGGCGCATATGGACTTGGAGCAGGCAGTACGTTCTCAGAAGGGGATCTCAAGTAGGCAGTCCTAAATGTGGCACCATGGCTCAGGAGAAAAACTTGGGGCCAGAAAATTTACTCAAGCTTCTGAAGTAGAAGAAATTGTAAAAAGATAGCAAAGATACCAGAGAAATGGACATTCTAGATAGACTTAAAATCCTCATGCAAAACATGTGTTTAGTCAACAGGTTTGTAAAATTTTAAAAATTTAAATTTATTAGGATTTATTAGTTACACAATTACACAGAATAAAGTTCAGGGATTCACCAATGATGGTCACCAAGATGTGCTTCTTTGTGGCTTTTTAAACAGTATTTCTCATGATTCAAATTTATTCAGAGTATAGGTGAATCTCATACATAGCTTCACAATATGGATGTTACAGGTCTTCCATCAGTAAAATTAATGAAAACATATCTTTCATGAAAGGCACAGGAAGAATCTAAACTAACACATTTAAGAAAGTGTGATAACTTTGAATTTCTTTACAAAGAAGAAAAACGAATCCCCAAAATAGAACAGGTGAAAATGTAGTCTGTGGTTACCCCCCCACACACATACACATACACTTCAAGAAATATACTTCAACAAAATGACAGCACATAACTCAACTTAGAAACTACGTATCCACGAACCTAATTGAAGGACTTCTTCAAGATGAGGAGACAAACCAGAAGGAGGGTAGGGAATGCTGCTCATGTTGTTGAAATGAGATCACAGAGACAGGTTGTAAAGACTCAAAAGACTATCAAAATTCAATATCGAGCTGACATGTAAGACTTATTTCAGGACACATACAATCACTGACTTTATTAAATACTACTCATTTTCTAAGTGTAATTGCCCGTTTCATTCTCAGAAATAACAGCACAATTTAAAAAGATATTAACTCAAGCAAGTGGAGGAAATCTGAATAGTCTAAGGGAAAAAAAGTAATTTTAATATAGTGTGATAATTAAATTTGAAACTAGTTACATATATGAATTTAAAGCTTGCATTATATCAGCAGCAGAATAATCAAAGGTCTGTCTTGTTATCTTCCAAATAAGGAACTATCATGTATTCTAGGTACAAGGGATTTCCCAAAGGAAATACACAAATGAATGTCTCAAAATTCATTATGCAGACATATTTTTTACCCACAAAATGCTCTCGATAATCCACCTAAACTTAGTTATAAAGAAAAATGTAGTTATTTAAAGTGTATAAAAATTAATCTGGCATCACCTTTAAGGAAATGCATGAATACCATCCAAATATTAAAATTCAAAGTGAAAACAAACCAACTGAATAAAAATTAAGTGTTTATAGTAAGTCTAAGTATATCCTCAAAAGTCTGAAATTTTAGTTTTTCAAACCAAATCCAATGTAGAATCAGATCAGCATGCACTCTTAAAAGAAAATTAAAATGCATACAATGTTTACATAACTGATCCAAAGGCAGGTATAGTCATCCTCTTAAGAACATTTCAATAAAACACTGAATTTAAAGAACAAATCATGTTATTAAAATAGTCTGTGCAATGTTGTACAAATAACTTTTTTTAGGATTATAAGTATACATATAATCAATATAAGGACTGCAATGTTTCCTATTTTTAATTACCATACTTAAAAATTTACAGGACATGAACATAAATAAAGCTGTTTAAAACTGGCAAACACAGTAATAGTCTGTCATTCAGTACAAAGTACTTAATATTTCTGATATTACCAAAGCCATCACGCTAGAATCTTAAGTTGCCACTCTTTAAGCCTAAAAGTAGTATGGAAAATAAAGTTATAAATACATGTATACATACATTTGCATATTTACACTTACGCAGAAATCATCAATACACTAGAGCCGAGCGTTAACACTGCCCTTAGGTTCACACTGCAGGACCACCTCTCACAATTAAGAAAGGTCCTTTCAGTTTAAAAAAACAAACAAACAAAACACACAACAGAACAACTTTGGTCAGGTCCCAGATGCATTTGCCCTATACTACATTCCCGTGTTGCTGCAAGACTCTAGTTTAGAGAGATCCACATATAAGCACTCATTTGGTTTGAAAATGCATTTTTCCCATTAACTGCAAAACTTAGAAGAGACCACAATCTTTTAGATTATTTTTTATGATGACATCTGTTACAGCATCAAAAACAAACTGCACATTCTTAGTATCCGTGGCACATGTGAAGTGGGTGTATATTTCCTTTGTGTCCTTTCTTTTATTGAGGTCTTCAAACTGACACTGAATATATGCAGCTGCCTCTTCATATGTGTTTGAGCCTGGGATGGGAAACGGAGAGAAAAACATAAGGCGAAAGTTAAAATGAGTACATGGCTAAGCAAAATGGACCTGCAAATACAGAAGTCTGTTTCATACATAAAATATGTGGATTCTGTCACTGTATCTTTCCTTCTGGGATGAGAAATGATTTCTTCTAAATGAAAAATACCCAATGTTAATTACCTTTTCGTGACTACCTTTTTAAAAAACCCCACAATCAAAAGCATGGTATTCTATGCTCCGCAGGGTCTTTGTCCCTCCCAGATTCAAATGCCACATCTCCCTTTTTTTCTTCTCCCTTATACGCTCCCTCCCACACGAAGCCAGCTCCCTTTCCTGATGGTGGCATGCCATCTCCTTTCTAGCCCAGTGGTTGATCAAGAAATGTTGGCTGAATGCTGGTCAGTTAATTTTTATTTCCTTTTCTCTATACACGTAATTAGCTTTTCCATTTTTCAAAAATTGTACATGGGTCTGCAATGTGGCTTATGGCCGTGAGGTTAAAGACTTCTGAGTACAGACACTCCAGAAGTGGTCCGTATCTAAAGATAATCACGTGCACATTCTATGATGCAGCAACAGTGTCTCGGTGCGCCCTTGACAGAACTATACGTGTACGTTCACCAGAAGACATATAGACCGTTCGTAGCAGAACCAACTTCTACATTAGGAAGCAACCCCAAAGTTCATTAATTGTAGGCTGGCAAATAAAGCTTGTATATCTGTACGATGAGCTGCCATACAGTAATGAGAAATGAGAATGAAAGTACTGTTGCTATGCACAACAACGTGAATGAGTTCCAGAATCCCACTGTGGAACAAATGAAGCCAGACACAAAAAGAGTATATAACTGTACGATTCAACTCATGTTTGGAAAGAGATGGAAAACTAAATTAATCAATCAAGATGGAAGTCATAATTGTGTGTGGGGGGGGGGAGGGGGTTGTGATTGCTTAAGACTGGGAGAGGCATGATGGGGTTTCTGCGGACCTGGTAATATTCGGGTAATATTCGGTTTCTTGCTCTGAGTGGTGAATAGATCTGTATTTTCACTTTTTAAAATTCAGTGAGCTTCACATTTATGCTAAGTGTGCATGTATATATTTTATATATGTACATATATAATACCTCAAAAATGTTCCATTTGAAAAAAAAAATTGTTAAATCTCTTTTGCAGTGGCAACAAAATTATTTGCTTGGCTTTCAAGGTCCTCTGTTACCCAGCCTGCTTGGTAAAGCTATTCTGAGATCCTCTATTCCACATCTGTGGCTCACGCCGTGTCAGGCAGGACCCTCGACACCACCTCCCACCTGTGATACTACCGTGCTTCCCTTCCCTGGACTTCACCAGTTTCCGTATCTTGGCTATTGTAAATAATGCAGCAACGAATATGGGGATGCACACATCTTTTTAAGTGTTATTTTTTTTTTTTTTTGGAACCATTCCCAGAAGTGGAACTGCTGGATCATATTTCAATTTCTATTTTTTGTTGGACTCTCTATTCCTTACCATAGTGGCTGCACCAATTTACATTGTCACCAACAGTACAAGAGGGTTCCCTTTTCTCTACATCCTCACCACACTCGTTGTCTTTTGATAATACCTATTCTAACAGGTTAAGTGATAACTCACTGTGGTTTTGATCTGCATTTCCCTGATGATTAGTGATTCTGAGCACCTCTTCATGGGTCTGCTGGCCACCTGTAGGTCGTCTTTGGAGAAACGTCTACTCAGATCCTCTATCCATTTTTTAGTTGGATTGTGTTTTTTGCTATTGAGTTGGAGTTCTTTATATGATTTGCAAATATCTTCTCCCATTCCCACAGGCTGCCTTTTCATTTTCTTGATGGTTTCCTTTGCTGTGTAAAAGCTTTACAGTGTGATGGGGTCTTACTTGTGTATTTTTTGCTTTTGTTGTCTTTAATGTCTGATCTAAAAAAATCCATCATCAGGACAAATGTCAAGAAGCTAATGCTTGTTTTCTTCCAGGAGTTTTATGGTTTGGAGTCTTAATTTTAAGTTCATTTTTATATATGGTATAATACAGTGGTCCAGTTTTCCCAGCACGATTTATTCAAGAGACGGTCTTTTCCTCATTATATGTATGTTTTTGGCTCATATGTTGTGCATGTTTTCTTCTGGGCTCTCTTCTGTTCCTCAGATTTATGTGTCTATTTCTATGCCAATGCCATACTGTTTTACTATAGCTTTATAATACAGCTGAAAATCGGGGAACATGGTGACTCTAGCTGTTTTTTCTCAGGACTGCTTTGGCTATTCGGGTTCTTTTGTGGTTCCACACAAACTTTAGGATTTTTTATACTATTTCTGTGGAAAAAATGCCATTGGAATTTTGATAGGGATTACACTGTGTATGTAGATTGCTCTGGGTAGTACAGGCATTTTAACAATATGCAACATCTTTCCATTTATTTATGTCTTCTATTTCTTTCACCAGTGTCTTGTAGTTTTCAGCGTAGAGAACTTTCTCTCCTCAAATTTATTCTTAGGTATTTTTTTAATGCAATTGTAAATGGTATTTTCTTAATTTCTCTCTTATACTTCATTACTAGTGTGTGGAAATGCAAAATATTTCTGTGTATATATGGTATATCCTGCAACTTGACTGAATTCATGGATTAGTTTAATAGTTTGGTAGAGTCTTTATAGAGTTTTATATATATGTCATATGCAAATAGTGACAGTGTTTTTTCTTGTTTTCCGATTTGGATGCCTTTTATTTCTTTTACTGCCTAAATGCTCTGGCTAGGACTTCTAATACTATGTTGAATAAAAGTGGCAAGACAGGGATTCCTTGTTTTGTTCCTGATCTTAGTGGAAGTACGATGTTAACTATGGGCTTCTAATGCATGGCCTTAATATGCTGAGGTACGTTCCCCCTGTACCTACTTTGCTGGGTTATCATAAATGAATGCTGAATTTTGTCTCAAGACTCTTATCTTTAATTTTGTTAGGTGGTATATCATCATGTTGATTTGCAAATGTTAAACTACTTGTGTGTCCCTGGAAGAAACCCCACTACATCATGGTATATGATCCTTTTAATAGATTGTTGAATTCTGTTGGCTAATATTTTGTTCAGGATTTCTGCAATTTTCTTATGTCATCCTTGTCTGTTTTGGTATCAGGGTAATGCTGTCCTCATAAAATGAGTTTGGAAGTGTTCCCCCCTCTTGTATTTTTTGCAAGAGTTTTAGAAGGACTGGTATTAATTCTTCTGTAAATGTTGGTAGGATTCATCAGTAAAGCCACTGGTCATGGACTTAATTATTGGGAGGTTATGATTACGAAGTAATTGATCTGTTCAGACTTTCTATTTCTTCATGACTCAGTCTTGGTAAGTTATGTTTCTAGGAAGTTTTCTACTTTTTCTAGGTTGTCAAAATAAGTTTACATTTTAACTTGCAGGTTGCTAGCAGGCCACCATATAGTTTACAAATCAAAATTGAGTTTATTAAATCACAATAAGGTTGGTAACTCTGAAATCCTAAAGCAATAAACTGTCTTATTGAGAGAAGTTAATGCCACCTGTCAAAAATATGTTTTTGGAAAACAGCTTGCAGTGAGTGCACAGCTCAACCTGCTGTGTATATTAGATAGCTAGGTTGCTAAGTCCAAGAGCTACAAGATACATGAATAAACTCATGAGCACATTCTCAATCTTAATTGTTAAGACTAGCAAAGATGTGGTGGGAGGGTGACAGATCTTTTCTACATGTGCTAGAACCATCATGTATAAAGGCAGGTATAGGTGATGACCTAGTTCACGAATGGAGACCTGGGAGGGGGGTGGTGATAGAACGGAAAGGGAGATAGAGGAGATTTGAGAAAACAAATCACAGGAGTTCAGTTTGAGTTTCAGGTGGTAAGAAATGTACATGTTCAACAAGCAGCTGGAAATGCAAGAGTGGGGCTCGAGAGAGATGAGAACCGACCATGGAATTTAGCATGTCGAGAATGAACAAGACCGTGAAAGGAGAGCACGCTAAAAGATCACAGGTTGCAGATGGAATGTGGTGAAATGTCAACACGGGGATATTTAAGTAGAAAAGGGGGGGAGAGGAGCAGGCAGCAGCGGAGATAAACCAAATAGGTTAGAGGCCATACAGGCTTATTCTATGGGAAGTCAACAGTCACAGGAATTAGAAGTGGAGGTTGCAGCAAGAAGCCAGCGAAACCAAAACTTAGGGTGCGCGATGAGGACGTTACATGATAATCCCAACACTGGGCATGTGAGGAAATTATGTAATACTCTCTGTGTTCAAAGACTGTGAGATCATGGATCCTTATTAACTTGACAGCATAAGAAATATTCTTGGCTGCTTTGAAATCCCTATCGGTATGTGATATTTATGCATTCATTTGGGCACTCTGGTAATATTAGCACAAAGTGGCTACTTGATAATAGAAAATGACAAAAATAAATTGAAAGATGAAAGTAAAGGCAAAACTGAGGCACCTTAATTCTGGCTAACTTCAAACTTGGAGACAGAACAATAAATAATTTTATTCCTAATAGCACTAAAATCTTTCTGAACAAAGTGGCAGGATACTACGACTTTCAAGAAGAAAAACATTTAAAAGTAAGCAACTATGTGAAGTTATTTTCAAGTATAGCCTTGGAGTACAAACAAAAAACCCTGTAATAACGAATAGTGTGATTCTACTTGTCAAAGAACCTTCCCCTTTAGTTCTAATGTGAATTTAATTCTGGGGGTCTGGTTGTTAAGGGTGTGGCTGCAGGAGTGCCAAAGGCGTGGGTCTGGACCCGGATCGTCACCGAGCCCAAGTGTTCTCACCTGCATGACGGGGCTGGGAGGGCACTGACGTCACAGGGCTGTTTGATCAGCGCCTGTGACAAGGCAGTAAATACTCATTGTACAATATACTCAAGACCAAAATTGTGTTTCTAATGAAATAAGTTCTTGAGACTTTTTTTTTTTTAAAGGATGGTGTGAGGGTGAGGAACTTGGATCAGGTAGTTAAATGAACCAAACCCTTCAGAATATTTGGGTTTAGAGACCCCATAAACCAGTGGTAGTCAAACTATTTTTGAGGCACAGAGTTCTCCTCGTAAAATAAAGTCTGATTCAGAAACCCAGTATTTAAAACAGATTAAAAACAAAGTCACTTTGCTTTAGTAAGAGAGATGCTGTGTGCATGTCTGGGTGGTGGAGACAGGTGTCTCCGTTCCTGGGACCCACTTTTCAACAGTAGCCCAGGAGTCTGCAGGGAACTCAACTAAAGCCAGGTTTTAACTCAACTTCTGATTTCACAAATGGGGAACGGCCTTGTTCAAGATCAAAGAGCTAATCATGGAAAGGCCAGGGCTGTACCTCAGGTCTCCTTTTCGAAGTGCAAACCATTTCCCACGGCAGGGAAATTAGAGGACCATTAACCGTCTCATTACCAGTGCTGGGATTTCTTGTGAACCTTTGCCTGACTCCCCTGAAAAGTTAAGTAACTCATGGATTCCTTCATTTATCCCCCTACAATTTACTGTTCTCGTTCCTTTGTAGTAACACGTTGCACTGCTTTTTTTTATGAGTACATCCGTCTCTGAGATTAGACTGTGTGCACAGACCTGTCTTACTGGGCGTCACACATACCTGACACCAGATCTGGTCACTGGATGAACAAGTCAATATTTTAAATTTATAAAGACTTGAAGTCATCATAGAAAATTATCTAACAGTTTTTCCATATGACTTTTTCCATATTTTCAATCATCTTAGCTACACCTCAGGGAACTATTTGTCCCTGAACGGAGTTTAATAATTTCCCTTAAAGGTAAGAATTAAAGATTCAAATCTATAACAGAAATCTTGTGTTAGGGGGACTTTCCCTAGAAATACATGACAAGTTATCCACACAGAGCAGAATACCTGCATATTCTGGATAGCATATAGTGAGCGGGCTCTTTTTGATTTTTTCTTCAAAGAGGTCCTTCTTGTTGAGAAAAAGTATAATAGATGTATCCGTAAACCATTTGTTGTTACATATGCTGTCGAACAACTTCATGCTTTCATGCATTCGATTCTGTAACAGAAAAGAATACAATCAGTTTGTCACAAGGGCAAGGATTTGGCAAAGCATTACTTTTTCAAAAGTGTTACAGAGCTTAGCCGGAAAATGGCGTTCCGCAAAAATGTATTCCTGCCATTGAGGGACGACCACTCCTCCCTTTTCACGGAGTGTCCACTATGTGTCACCGCGCCTGGGGACACCCTGCTGCAGGGCCCTGCAATCTAGAGAGGCCAAGCGCAAACATTTGAAGAGAGACCTCACTGTATAGAGGGAATCGAAGTTTCCGTTAAAAGACAAGGAGAGGTTTTTAGAGATTAATAAATTAAACTGAACAAGCTGAAACACAATTAGCCCAACACTCTAAAGATAATGGTGTATTAGAGAAGGAAACCTCCAATCCCGTTTCCTGCCCTTCTAGTATCTGTGGTTTCTAAAACGGCATAGATAGATACATTTTATAGCACCAAAAGGAGAGAAATGGACGTATGACTGGACAGTGCAGCTACAGCACTGTAATTGTATGTGCCTTATTTTAAAAATACAAAAGTGACATCTCGAACTGTTTTTCCCCCCAGTCTGTACTAAAGTTACTATTTAAAAATATTTCCCCTAGATTAACGGTACATTGGAACACACCTGAAAATTACTGGTCAATAGCAAAGTATAACGTGGATCAAAGATTACAGAACTGACAGAAGTAACACTTACGAAAAATGAGCCTTGGACTATCATGAGAACTAACTACTTTCAGTCGCTACGTAGATAACCAGATAGAGGAAATGCATAGTCAAGCATATAGGGTTGAAGTGAGATTAACTCTCAGTCTTTTCTTATTTGGGGGTCCATTTGTGCTTCTTGAGTGAGTGTACTTCCCTTTTATTATATAAACAGAAGAGCTAGAGAAAAAAAAGAAAAGCCTGAACTTTCAAATAATTCAAGCATTAGCAAGAATTACTCAAGAATTTTTCTCAGAAAAATTCTTGGCAACATCTCCAGCCCTTCATATTTCATGCTTTATCTTTAATAGTGGTTCTACTTGCCATCTCTTCATCTTCAGCTAGAACCAGGTCATAGTCACTCAGCGCCACACAGAAGATGATGGCGGTCACTCCTTCGAAACAATGAATCCACTTCTTCCGCTCAGATCTCTGCCCTCCCACATCAAACATCCTGTAAGAGAAACAATGAGTTTGACATCACATGAAATGTTCAAAAGCTCGGAGGGGTTCTAGAATATCATCAAAAAAGCTCCAAATTGCAGGGGGATGTGGGATGGGAAGAAAGGAGAACATTATGGGAGGAAAATGATTTCACAAACTGGTTTTCGCAAGGGGAAAAAAGTCTGGTTTTTAAAAATTTTTGGTTGAAAACAAAGCCCAAAGTACCCTCAAAAAACAACACATTCATTAACATGAGAACACTTCGATCAGAACATTAAAGCAGATACAAGTGAGTGGATGCACTATGAGTAAACATTGAGAAGTCACAGGATGCAGCCAGGCAATGCGGAGACAAGAGTATATCCAATTTCCAAAGTCACAGAACATTAGAGCCAGAGGGCATGGTCCCCTCTTCCCACTATGAAATGTTTCCTTTCTCTCACAGGCACCAAATAGGACTTTGACATAGAGAAGGAACCTTATTCCAGGTAAGAAAAAGCTGCGCGAGCAAGTGATATTTACGTGGGGCAAACAGGTTGCCTAAATTAAAAAAATAAAACCATGGTATAGAAACAAAAATAAGAGATGAGACAGGAGATCAATGGGTTAAGACTACTGAACAGTCTTAAAATTAAGAGTGGGGGAAAAAACTGCTATACAATATACGACAGTAGACAACTGTAGCTTAGTACAGGGTAGTAACACAAACAGTAGAAAGACAATAAACTCTTATAAGGAAAAGATCATTAAGTTAAGCAAAAGTTTAAATTCACATAGACTGTTATGCAACCTAGAAATAACCACTTATATAATGGAAGCATGATGCAAACTGGTACATTCTAAAAGGCTCCATTTATCTCAATGGTGCACTAATTAAAATAGTCCCTATCTAATTCTCAGGCAAAAAGAATTTCCCTGCAGAGTAATACTGGCCTATAAACCAAATCTGAGTACATCAACTAATATTGTTACTTTTATCATCATTTAAGTGCCCTTCATTCCATCGGGTTAGCTAGTGAATTGTTCATTATGCTAGATCACAAAATGATCCTACCACACAATAAATTAAAATGGGTAGAACACACAAAAGAGAGTTGGTAATAAAGATCAAATAAGAACAAAATAAAAGAACTTAAAAATGATTACCCATTTGTTAACCTACCAAGGAACACAATTTGAAAAGAAGCTTACCAAAAAGACTTGTAGATGACTTCTGTGATCAAATGGCACATACATCCTGACCACTCACTATAAAATAACAACCAAACCCATTCCATTCCACCCCACAATTTCCCTCTGTGATGGTGAGTTTTCTGGGTCAATCTGGCTAAGCAGTTATGTCATCAAACACTAATGTACGTTCTACTGTGAAGGTATTTTATTGCTGTAGTTAACATCTCTAATCAGTCGTCTTTCAGTAAGATTATCCCTGATGCTGTGGGCAGACTTCATCCATCGAATCAGCTGGAAGGCCTTAAGAGCAAAACAGGTTTCCCAGAGGGAAGAGAAAGTTCACCTCAAGACTGCAACATCAGTTCCTACCCGAGCCTGCTGTCCTACAAACCTGCACGTGCCAGCCCCCATGGTCATCTAAGTCAATTCCTTGGAATGGACAGGCCTGACTGACACAAATGTTAGCACCCACAGTGGGGTGCTGCAGTCACAAATACCTAAAAAGGTCAACTGGCTGTAGACTTGGGTAAGAGACTGGAAGAATCTTGAGTTCTCAACAGAAAAAGGCCAGATTGCTTTGAAAAGATGGTTGGTCAGAAATACAGACAGAAGTGTGGTTCAACATTCGCAAATCGATCAGCGTGATACATCACATGAACAAGAAAAGACTCAGGAACCATATGATCCTCTCAATTGATGCCGAAAAAGCATTTGACAAAATACAGCATCCTTTCCTGATTAAAACCCTTCAGAGGGTACATTCCTCAATCTCATAAAAACCATCTATGAAAAGCCTACAGCAAATACCATTCTCAATGGGGAAAAGCTGGAAGCCTTTCCCTTAAGATCAGGAACACGACAAGGATGCCCACTCTCGCCACTATTATTCAACATAGTACTAGAAGTCCTTGCAACAGCAATCAGACAACAAAAAGGGATAAAAGGTATCCAAATCGGCAAAGAAGAAGTCAAGCTGTCTCTCTTCACAGATGACATGATACTCTATATGGAAAACCCAAAAGAATCCACGCCCAAACTATTCAAAGTTATAGAGCAATTCAGTAATGTGGCGGGATACAAAATCAATGCTCAGAAATCAGTTGCATTTCTATACACGAACAATGAGACTGAAGAAAGAGAAATTAGGGAATCCATCCCATTTACAATAGCACCAAAAATCATACGTTACCTTGGAATTAACTTAACCAGAGACCTAAAGGATCTATATTCTAGAAACTATAAATCACTCTTGAAAAACATTGAGGAAGACACAAAAAGATGGAAAGATATTCCATGCTCACGGATCGGAAGAATTAACATAGTTAAAATGTCCATGCTACCCAGAGCAATCTACACTTTCAATGCTATCCTGATCAAAATACTGAGGACATTTTTCAAAGAAATGGAACAAATAGTCCTTAAATTTGTATGGAAACAGAAAAGGCCCCGAATCGCCAAGGAACTGTTTGTTGAAAAGGACAAACAAAGCTGGGGGCATCACAATGCCGGATTTCGAGTTGTACTACAAAGCTGTGATCACAAAGACAGCATGGTACTGGCACAAAAACAGACACATAGACCAATGGAACAGAATAGAGAACCCAGAAATGGACCCTCGGCTCTTTGGGCAACTAATCTTTGACAAAGCAGGAAAAAACATCCGGTGGAAAAAAGACAGTCTCTTCAATAAATGGTGCTGGGAAAATTGGACAGCTACATGCAAAAGAATGAAACGACCACTCTCTCACACCATACACAAAGATAAACTCCAAATGGACGAAAGACCTCGATGTGAGACAGGAATCCATCAAATTTCTAGAGGAGAACATAGGCAGCAACCTCTATGACATCGGCCAAAGCAACCTTTTTCATGACACATCTCCAAAGGTAAGAGAAACAAAAGATAAAATGAACTTGTGGGACTTCATCACGATAAAAAGCTTCTGCACAGCCAAGGAAACAATAAAAAAAACCAAGAGGCAGCCCACGGAATGGGAGAATATATTTGCAAATGATGCTACAGATAAAAGACTGGTATCCAAGATCTACAAAGAACTTCTCAAACTCAATACACGAGAAACAAATAAACCATAAAATGGGCAGAAGATATGAACAGACACTTTTCCAATGAAGACATACAAATGGCTAACAGACACATGAAAAAATGTTCAAAATCATTAGCCATCAGGGAAATTCAAATCAAAACCACACTGAGATACCACCTTACGCCAGTTAGAATGGCAAAAATAGACAAGGCAAGAAACAATTGCTGGAGAGGATGTGGAGAAAGGGGATCCCTCCTACATTGTTGGTGGGAATGCAAGTTGGTACAGCCACTCTGGAAAACAGTGTGGAGGTCCCTTAAAAATTGAGCTACCCTATGACCCAGCCATTGCACTACTGGGTATTTACCCCAAAGATACAGACGTAGTGAAGAGAAGGGTCATATGCACCCCAATGTTCATAGCAGCATTGTCCACAATAGCCAAATCGTGGAAAGAGCCGAGATGCCCTTCAACAGATGAATGGATTAAAAAGTTGTGGTCCATATATACAATGGAATATTACTCAGCTATCAGAAAGAACGAGTTCTCAACATTTGCTGCAACATGGACGGCACTGGAGGAGATAATGCTAAGTGAAATAAGTCAAGCAGAGAAAGACAATTATCATATGGTTTCTCTCATCTACGGAACATAAGAACTAGGAAGATTGGTAGGGGAAGAAAGGGATAAAGAAAGGGGGGGTAATCAGAAGGGGGAATGAAGCATGAGAGACTATGGACTCTGAGAAACAAACTGAGGGCTTCAGAGGGGAGCGGGGTGGGGGAATGGGATGGACCGGTGATGGGTAGTGAGGAGGGCACGTGTTGCATGGTGCACTGGGTGTTATACGCAACTAATGAAGCATCGAGCTTTACATCGGAAACCGGGGATGTACTGTATGGTGACTAACATAATAAAAAAAAAAAAAACATTAAAATAATAAAACAAGAAAGAAAAGAAATACAGACAGAGAAGGTAGTAATTTTGGAGATACTTGGGAGTGAAAAGGATGGCGGGATCCTCTCCTATCTAAGAGCATATATATGTATCATCATGAACACGATGTTGGAAGATTTATGAATGTTAAAGATGCTTTTGATGAGTTCTCAGAAGGAACTGAGAAACATGTTCCTGGACACTGGAGAAAAGGCAATCCTTGCTGTAAAGTCAGAAAATCTTTGCTAGACTGCTCTAGTGCTAGGTGTTAAGAGATGAAATTGAATACTCGTTGAGGAAATTTCCAAGCGAAATGTGCAGGGTATGGTTTTGTTTCTCCTTTTGCTATAGTAAAATATACGAGGAAAGAGGGAGAAACTGAGAAAGGAGCCCTTAAGCCAAAAGGAACCAGGGAAGAAGGCCATGTGACAAAGGCCAAGGAACACTGAGGATTTCCAACCACTACCAGAAGCAAGAAGAAGCAAGAGAGGATGCTTCCCTAGAGCCTTCAGAAGGAGCACAGTCCTGCTGTCCTAGGCTCCAGAACTATGAAAGAATAAACTTCTGTTGTTTTATGCTACCTAGCTTGTGGAAATTTGTTACAGCAGCCCTAGGAAACGAATATGTCCCCCTACCTTGCGTTATTTTTCACTACAGCGATTATTACCTCCTGATAATTATTTCATCTCCCCTGCCCCTTTCCCAATAATGTAAAGACAAAACTTTGCTGTATTTCATAAATACTTGTTGAATGAATGAACTACACCCACAGAATATTTTAAAACACCTTCAAGCAATAATAGATGAGCTTTACTAAGTTCAAGATCTAGGTCTTCCAGTTATGCTGTGGGGATGTTACATATAACAGAGCTTTAACTTGATAAGTAATTTAACTACAGAAGAAATCTCTAATTTAGAAATCAACGAAGGTCATTCACATATCTGTCATAAACAAAGAACGCTTAATCTAAACCAGTACTTCTCAAACGTTAGGATAAATCAGAATCACCAGATGGATAAAGTTGATGCTGCTGACCTGGGGACCATACTTTAGAATCACTGGTCTAATTCATTATCCAAGGAGCAAAAATGACTAAAATCTGATTTTAAAAATGACTGTGGATAAGGCATTATTCCTTTTTCACCAAAAAATAAAATTATAATACATTCTCCTTCATATGAACAGATGAGACTTTTTCTAGCATCAAACGGGAATGAAGTTAAGTTTTCTTAGGTTTCTTTTTTTAGGAGGAGAGGGAAATATTGCATGGGATACCGAAGATTCTGAGATGTTCTGACATTCTCAGACTGTCATCTAACACTCCTGGGACAAAGACTGACTGGTACAAAACTAGCTGACCATATAGGCTTATCAACCTTATAAATGTAACCATACTCCAAAACCCATTTCACATTTATAGTACTACAGAAAAGGAAGAGACATTTGTCTTATAATTTTATAATAGGGCTGCGTTAATTCTATATTTGGCAAAAACATTACAGTAAAATTGTTGATTCCTTAAAGCAAAATAATCCATGTAGACACTTTTCCACAAACACCTAGTCACAGCAGTTATATATTCTTAAATTATCATGCTTCATTGCCTCATTTTTAATTTCAATCATACCAAAACGAAGTAAAATTGAAATTTTAAATCAGCTGTTAAAATGAAACAATGAATTACAATACAAAACACACAAAATGATAAACCCACTCAAGAGTTCCCAGTAGAATTATTCTATTTCTGCCCTCATTCTTCTGAGGCTCACTTAACATATACAAAGCAAAGTTAGAACCATGTTAGCAATGATAGTAATTTAACAGAACGCAAATCCAAAATAAGATAAAGTTTATCTCAAGTTCCTGACAAACCTATGTTTAAGGCTAAAGTGAAAACAGTAACTAAACACATCCTGTGAAATTCTACCTCACCCAGGGAGACGAAAGATAAATGGACTTCCTGGGAACATCATGCTGAGAGCCAACTTTACTGACTCCCAGCACCTGCGCGATGATGAAATGACAACTCTGAGAAACCAAGGCTGGAAGTGAACGGTATGGTCTCGAAGGTGAATGTTTAAGGGGACTCTAACCAAGACTGAAAGTGAATTTTGTACAGACTGCCTGAAGTACAACGACCGACTGCACGATTCCCCCCACTGACGAGCTTGGCCCTCTTCATTTCCCACAGAGGCAATGACCTCATTTATGTTTATACCTCTGACAATGGGCAAGATTGTAATGCTCTCTACTAAGAACCTTAACCAACTGGCCCCTTTACCTGATAGGGTAACCTAACTCAAGATTTTGCACTTGTTAACCCCCATCTCCATGCATTTTCTCCTCAGACTAGATTTGTTAGAACAGAGCCATTATTTGAACAGTTTAAATTTGGTTTTAAAATAGGGTGTTTAGGGTGCCTGGGTGGCTCAGTTAAGCATCTGCCTTCAGCTCAGGTCATGATCTCAGGGTCCTGGGATCGAGCCCCACAGCAGGCTCCCTGCTCAGCAGGGAGCCTGCGTCTCCTCTCCCTCTGCCTGCCGCCCTGCCTACTTGTGCTTTATCAAATAAATACATAACATTTGTGTAAAAAATAAAATAGGGTATTAAAGTAAACAAAAAGCAAAAAAAAATCAGAATCTAAGTTAAAAGAACTTTAAAGCCTCATTTTGACAGTGAGTTTCCTTAAAATTATTTTATAACTTTAAGATAAATAGTTCCCAGATCAGGCATACCAGACTATATAAATATTAATGTTTTACTATTCCTGGCTTTGGTCATTTAATATCCTAGAAATAGTAAATAGAGTAAAAGAAAGTAAATGATTTTGGTAAGAGCTATTGCCAGCAGCCAAAAATCGTCCACTGACAGCTTAAGAACTGGTGAAAACCAAAGAATTAAAAGCAGATGAAAAACTAGACCATGTATTAAAGTACAAAGTTACATGGTCAGATAACCTAATTATGATCTGTAATTCTGTTTAAAAAAAGCAGTGCAATGTTTGGGGGTTTTTTTGGAGGGAAGCTGCCGTGGAAAATTAAAATTCAATTGCAGTTTTCTGGAAAATTCAATTACATGAACCACTGAATGAGGGATAAATCAGTGACAAATGATAGTAACAAACGTATTTAAAATACTTATGGAAGGGGGCGCCTGGGTGGCTCAGTCAGTTAAGCCTCCGACTCTTGATTTCAGCTCAGGTTAGGATTTCAGGGTCGTGAGATCAAGCCCTATTAAGATTTTCTCCCTCCCTCGCCCTCTGCCTCTCATCATGCACACATGCTCTCTCTCTCTCAAAAAATAAAATACTTATGGAAGGAATCATAAGTACAGTTGCATGTATGTAACTGTACTTCCCACACTTATAACAGTGAGCTTCTTTATGAATATTTTTAATGTCTGACTAGGAATCTTTAGATGCTTTCAGAAATTCTGCTTTATTATTTACTGTTTCAGAGTATTAAACTGAAGCAAAGTCCAACGGTTTTTTTCATACTTTAAAAAAAGAGGAACATAGGTCTGTAAATTAATGTTTCCCTGAACTTCCGAGTCTAGTTCATTACAAAATGAGTGTATAGGACAAAACGAGCTCCAAGATCCCTTGCATTTCTAAAGGCTACAATTCAGTGCTTCTCTGCTCAAACCTCAGTAATATTTAGTACACACTCTAAATGACATTTTCATCATAAGAAAGTGCAAACATGTTTGCATGAATAAAAATTTTCATGAAAAATTTTTAAAAGGTACCTTTCATTTTTAATATTTCCATAAATAAGCATATAATCAGTAAAATTCTTCTTTACCTAAGAATATATAGCAACACTTTCTCCAAATACACAATATTGTCTATTTAGAAATAAAAGCCAAAAACTATTTTTATTTAAATCACTTTGAAAAATATAGACAAAAGATTTGCATGGCCATTTTTTCTTAAATATATAAATACTCCTCCTAAGAATGTTTTTTGTCTTCCTTCACTCAAAATATTCTTTGTCCAATCACCTAAGAAAAGTGTTTTGTAATTTCTAGTTCCGGTTTTAAACACTTTTATTAATTCTACCTTTCTTTACTAAACAAGGTGTTTTATACCTAAATTTGTTAAATGAAATGCTTTGAAGCTACTCACTTAAAATGAAGATCTTTGAAAGTAAAATGGGTTTCAACAATTCCTGTCGTTTTCACTCTGGTTCTGAGAACATCCTGTTGAGTTGGGATATAATTTGGTTGTGCTATTCTGTCCAAGTCATTCAAATAGCTGCAGAAATAAACAAAATAATATGCTAACAGTTAATATAGACATTAAAGATCATCTACATCAAGGAGTAAAACATTTTAATGCATACAATATTCCAAATTATTGGAAAGTTTTACATTTCTGTGTAATGATGTAATAATACAACCAATTTAAGTTTCTATGTTATACAATTCCCACTGAAACGAAAATGTTTATACTTCTCCAGCCACAAAGCTCTTTTAACATTTTCCAGGTATCGTGTACTTTGCTTCCTCGAGACACGAATTAGTAATTCTCCTTGTTGGAAACAGAATAATGACTTCTTAAAAACCACACATGACCAACTGTACATTAGGAGTTTGTCCTTAAAATTCTTGATCACACTTTAATGTAGCACTGTGTTTATTTTCCAGACATTAGTCTTGCTGAGGATTTACAAAGTCTTAAGTTTTTGAGAAAGTAATGAGTAAACCTCTAGCCAAAGGCTGAAGTCAATACTGTTCCTTTTTAACCAGCTTTAAGTCACACATAGGAAGACACTACACATGCGCTTTCCCTCTGCATCTCACTGGCTCCCTAAATCAAGATGCACATTTTACTTCTGTTTCAGTTACCCACCCATTCAATCCTCTCTGCCAACAATGTAAAGTATGTTGTGCTACTAAAATGTAGTGGGTGTCACACCACGCAATTATTTTGTGTAAATTATTTCATGTCATTTTATATAGTAAAGGTTATAGAAAGTCCAGGGATGGAGAGATTAACGTGAATTTGAGTGGTTAAAGAAGCATTCATGGTTGGTGAGGGATGTAAATAGAAATCTGAACGATGGGACAGAAAAAACAGTGCCATCTACATCAGGAGACGTAGTCAAACCGTATGGAGGCACCAACAGTCACACCTTGTTTCTCAGAAAGTAAGGCCCCTAGCAGGTTGTGCATAAACTCAAATGAGACGTCTGGAACTGATCGTATGGTCAGCTGAGCGTGGGGGGTATCCCTACCGTGTTTGCCGATGCTAGGGTGCAGTGCTCAAAGATAATTTAGAAGATATACATCTAGGTTTATTACAGAGAAGCACCAACTACCACGACTTTAATTGATATTATCCTCTGAAACTGTTCTTAGCCATTTAGAACAGGTCTTGCAAACAAAAGGAGCTCAATAAATATTTGGTTTGTGGAGAAGGAGCTGAAAAGCTATCCAAACACTGAATGAGGAATCAAAAGTGTTTTAGATAGATATGTATACGTACGTGATGCTGATACTAGAAAACACAGAAAGAGGTTAGCCTGAGTTGCCCTTATCGTATTTATTGAACTTAAAAATAATTATTATCGCACTGGTGATAATCCCCCAGTATTTTAATCTGTTTTTAATTCCACATATATAATGTACATTATTGTAAGAAAATCTGATTTAATAAGCAAATAAGCAGGCCATGACAAGGTTTTACTAACTGTCCTTCTGAAGTAATGTGTTACTCTTATTTAAAATGTGCTTTGATTACTCAGATGCATTTCTTTGCTTAAAACTGCTACAGTTCTAATAGTCTCTAAAAATAATGCACGTTTATATCTCAACAAGACAAATAAAAACAGGTATTGTGAAAAACTCCAACCATTTTAAATGATCACAAATTTAAAGTAAATTGGTGGTTAGACAGTCCTAATGGGCAACTTGGCAGCATCCCCCCATTGCTAGTCAAAAACTCAGAAATCAAGATGCGCTGTGACTATGGAGAAAGCGACTTCTATGACTTCCTTCATTCTTGAAAAATGGCTGTATTATTGCCATCTTAGGGTCAGAATTACTAGTTATGAAATACTGGGGAGCCCAAGTGACTTATTTTTCTCAGTGAATATCCTAACATGTGAGCACATGAAACAAGTCTTGGTCATTAGACAGCAGTGGTCCAGGAAGTCCCACCATATGGGGAAACTGACTTCAACCAATTATTCCTGAGAAGCACCCCTATTTACTGAAAAAGCTCCCCTTGCTGGGCTCAGCTCAGAGCAATCTTTTCAATCTTTCTGCAGGTGCTGGTGGTGCCAAAGCAAATAATATGGTCTAAGAGTTGTGTTCTTGCTGTAAATAATTTTCTTCTAATTTCTCTTCTAGCCTCTGTAAAGTATGGTTCATTCATTCGCTCATTATTAAACAAGGGCATAGTGAATGACAACTGTGTTTCAGGCAATGGAGAAAGAACACAGGGTGAAAACAGACCTGACTGAATTTACAGTGTAGTGGCAGAGATAGCTAACAATCATTTCAACATAAATATAAATCAAATTACCTCCAAATGTACATCTATCTGTGAGCGCTCTGAAAGAAATATTTTGTATTATAAGTATATAAAACAGGGAGGCAAAGACATCATCTGTGAGTCAAGGAATATATATCCTAAGAAATGGTGACACCAGTTGGAGAGGGGAGCTAATATTCAGTACCATGTTACTTACACATATATAAAATACATATGAAATAATATGTATGGTTTATATAGTTATAAAGCATTAAAAATACAGATTAGGAAATACAGCAAAATAAAAATTGGTATGGGTTACACAATAAGGTGTATTATTTACTCCCTCACACAAAATCACTAACACCTACTGAGTACTCTGATGTGTGACCAATGACACGCTGCGTGATCATCAGGAAGAGCCATCCCCCATCTGTTCGTTTTTCACTGTGGTGAAGTGTGTGTATTTACCTAGACCTTATTAATAACTGTCATCTTCTATCTTACCCTCATTTGCGTCCCTGAACGCCAATAGCTCAATCAAGAAAATGGAAAAACATGGAAAGTAAAACGAGTGCAGAGCACAAGTTTTAAGACCAATTAAAGCTACTCCTATCTGATATTTTCGAGTCTGTGTGCTAAATTATGGAAATAAACACTTGATTTTTTTTTTTAACTGTAGCTAGATCACCAAGCAGAAAGCTCCCTGACCAGGTTTTATCACAACTTGCTTTATAAGCTTTCTGTGGCCACCACCTAGAAAATCAGGGCAGATTTTTCTTACAAAATACTGTACTTAGCCATCTGTAAACAAGGTCTGATGCAACAGGGCACATACAACTGATAATTTTCAAGTGCTATTTTACTCAGTGAGACAACATCTTGGGATCACCACACACCCCTTCAAAAAGGGTACATCTCACACAAGGTGCCTGTCACTGGACAACTCTTCTCAGGCACTATTAGTATAATGAAAAGAACCACATCAGTTAACCTCCCCCCTTAGGCTAGTCCCAGGCAAACTAGAGATAGACCCAAATTCAGAGTGAACTTTGCGAAGTTCCAATTTCTTGGAAATACGCTGCAAACAGTCCATTTTGCATGTTTCAATTAGAGTTACATAAGCATGAGTCTCTTGAGACACTTCTGGACACAGAGGAAATAGCACCAATGTTATCTACAAACACACAAGAAACAGAAAAGTTTTCAAATACTGTCATCCTGAATATCCTGAGTTTTACAAGAATGTGTCAGCCAGTTCTACAATAACACCGACTTGGAGGTATACTTGACTTGCAAGTAATTATTCATGATAGTTGAGTTCGGAAGTTATGATTACTTACTATGCTGCGGAGTCATTAAGCTGGTACTCTCGGGATCTGTTGAAACAGGCTTGTACACCACTATCTTTCCACAATCTCTTTATAACTCCAGCAAGTTCCGCAGTCATAAAACCTTCTTCAGCAGCTCCAGCAAGCACAAAGAGTTGGCGGGCATCATCCTGAACATTCAAAGACCATTTTTTTTTTTTTTAAGTAAAAAGGGAGACATTACAGATGAAAAGTACAAAGGGAGGCATTATAGATTACAAAAAGTACAATGGTGAATTTCCTTTGTTTTTCATTGGGGTCATGACTTTTCTTTCTTTAAAGCACCACTTAAAAAAACTGGCTTAACCAAAAGTGCATAATCTTAAATCATGAGTCTCTGTTTTGTAATCTTCGTAATAGCTGTCAAGGCACTAGGAAACTGGAAGAATGACTTACACCTACAGTTCATGAGGGGACACATTAACCAACTATTCACTATCACTGACTGTTGTGCACTGATAACGATCAGTTCTGGAAACAGAAAAATAGTGTGTGCCTTATTCCTCCCACCCAAAATGTTTCTAAGAAGCACACTAACACCATTAAAGATTATTTTAAGATAGAATCTCATTAAATGTTGGCTTTCTGATATTCTCTATGGAAGCAAAAGAAATTCAGAGAAGGGAGAAATCAACTTGGAATAAGCAAAAACAGTTTCACAGAACGATTTGAAATTTTCAGGAGACCTTAAAGTGTGTATACGTTAAAATCAATGGGCCAAGAGGTGAGGGTAGGTATTGTTAATGCAGGCATAGCAAACAAAATAAACACAGCTATGAAGGAGAAATACTCACGATGCATATTGAAGACAGCATGCAAAAAAATGAAGGAATTCTGCATATAAAGTTAATTAAATTTTCCTTAAGTTTTGAGACTACAAATACTTAAGTCGTTCTGATCCATAGGTAATCAACCACATTAGGTTAGGGCTGTCCAAAGGAAATATAACATGAGAAACTGATAGAATTCTAAATTTTCTAATAATCATATATTTTTTAAAAAGGTAAAATTAATGTAACAAGGTATTTTATTTAACCTATACATAAAATATTTTAACATGTAATCAAGATAAAATTATTGAGCTAGTTCATATTTTTATTCATATTTAGTCTTCAAAATCTGGCATTTATTTTATACAGATAGCACATCTCAATTCAGATTAGATACACTTTCAATACTCAATAACCGTATGCCGGGAGTAGCTATAGTGCTGGATAACACAACTCAATTATCAGGTAAAAACATAGTTAATCCAAAAATAGGGGAGATGTGAAGCTGCTAACTTCACAGAGATTCTCTGTACCCTGAGACTTGTAGCTTTATGTTAACTGGGTAGACAATCCCTAATTCTTCTCAAGGGGCGTTTTCCCAAAGTATTGCCGTTAAATGTTTATAAAGTGATGGCACACATATGATCAGGTACACAGGAGAGAAGCATTTGGTGACACAGGAGAGGAGCGAGTACTAGCTGCCAATTTGTGAAACTTTTTTTTTCCCCCAGATAGAACCCATAGTGAAAAATAATTAACTCAGCATGGGAACATATTATACAAGCATATGTTTCCCTCTTTAGTAATCACAAGATAAATGCATGCAAGCGACACATTACAAACAGCCTTAATAAAAACCAACATAATATAGTTTCAAGTCATTCTTAGCACCATTTACTTAATTACAGTAAACAATTATACTCTATTTCAGATAATTACCTATATATGAGAAATTTCTAAATTTGGTCATTTTTATTAATTAAACAACAAACACAATTTTCTCCATCCACTTCAGAAAAGTGGATGAAAAGTACAAAGGGAGGCATTATAGATTACAAAAAGTGCAATGGTGAATTTCACTTAGTTTTAATGAGCTTTCCTTATGATATATTTATTCAATTTCAATACAATTTCTTGACAGAAAACACTAATGCCCTCTGGTAGGGGTCATAAGATCACATTCTCTTCAATCTTTCTAGGAAGAAGCCTGAAGAAAAGACATGAGAAACTCTGGAAGTATAAACTGTACTCTCTGTTGCATTCCAAAATTTCTCTTCTTCACAAAATGTAAAATAGCCTCTTTTCCTTGAAAAGCTAATTAGAGTATTCACTTCCATTTCATTAGGAGGACGTTCAGATGTCTGTAGATGAGCTTTAAGGTAATAAATTTAAGCAGGAAGGTACCTTAGTAATTATTCTACCTAAATTTTTGTTTTGTATTAAAAGACCCTGGGGCACAGAAAGGTTAGGCAACTCATTTGAAGTTTCACAGCATATTGGTGACCCAATCACACATATCAGCGAGCAATTAGTAAGCAGCCATTGCCCAAGACAAGACAAATGTTAAAATTGCAGAATGATAACAGTGATCCTACCTGACCCTGGAATGAGGTCTTTTCAAAATTTATGTAAAATAATGTTACTTAAGAACACTGAGAAAGCTAAACATGAGTGTACCAAAACAGCGTGACAAAGGGTAGAAAAAAGATTGGGATTACTAAGAAAAGACTTAAGTTTCATCAGAAGGGACACAGGTGAGTAAAGCAGTATTAAGTAGTCCTTTGTGTTGTTGAAAGAAATGTTGTTTGCCAGGTAATTTCTGAGTAGCAAGGAAAAATCCCTGGATGTAGCCACATTAACGTGTTTCAAGCTACTAAAATGAAAAGAAAATCAGATGGTAGAGAGAATGTAAGCTCCAGTTCACATAACTGTGTGCTCTGGGAACTGGGAAAGGAGTTATGAAATGCTTGCATGTCAAGAGACATGTAATAGGGCCTCTTTTCCTACTGATGGTCAGGGAACACTTGGCATGCTGCATTTAGTGACAGCACATTTTATCCAAAGCTGACACCCACTTTATGAGAATTAGGAAGAGTCCTTCTGGGCTGGGGAAGGGAAGATGGAGGGACCGTGACAGCTGTCTTCTGATATATTAGGTAAGGATCATTAAAGGTAACACTAGACTTCATTATTAGGCATAAAGCTTTTATGAATTCTTAAGGCAAAAGATATCAGATTTCAATTCTGTAAGAATACTTTTTAAGAATCATCCATAAGCCATCTAAAAAAAACGGGGGAGGGGGTGCGGGGGAGTGAGACACTGAAATTTTTAAGCAAAGACTCGATGATTATTTATGGTAATACAGCAGACAGAATTCATGAATGAGATTAGGGGTTTAAACAGAAAAACATCAGAACGTCCTCTGTAAGAGAGACTAAATAATATGATAAAGGTGTCTTAAAAATAGTGACAACTCTAAATTTTTGTTCACAAGGATGATGTAATGATTGATACATGTATAGAAATCTTTTGTTCCAGTGACTTAGCTCAATTTTTTCATTAATAACATTAGTCAACAATACTGAATACCACATATGAGAACTACTCATGTATTTAATCTACCACATTTCTACAGGATATAATCACCCCTACAAATTTAAGACAACTATACCACTTTTATCGAAGTTAGTACATGTTTAAGGAAATCCTGAAAATAGTGGAGTCACCACACCATTCTATGGCTGTCAGTCTCAAACATTTCAAGACCTGCTTTGGGGGAACCTGGGTGGCTCAATCGGTTAAGTGGCCAACTCTTGGTTTCAGCTCAGCTCATGATCTCAGGGTGATAAGATCAAGCCCCACATGGGTCTCCACGCTCAGTGGGGAGTCTACCTGGGATTCTCTCTCTCCCTCTGCCCCTCTCCCTACTCTCACTTGGACTCCCTCTCTCTCTAAAAAAATAAAGATCTTTAAAAAAAAAAAAACTGCTTTAAGAAATACACAAATGTAAAACATATTTCCCCCCTCGAAAAACAAATGTAACCTAAGTTAAAATGACTGAGTCAAGAAAATAGGAAGTCATTTTTCTTTTTTCCCATAGCACTGCTTAACAGGGTGGAGGGGAACCTAAAAATAAAATAATCTAAGTTAATTTTAACTAAATTGCAGTGAGCAATATTTCACTAAATTGCAATGAGCACGAGCTTCTTAAGAAAGGAGAGTACAATATATGTTAGACAAATGTAACTTTTATACATATATTTATGAATCTTATAAATGTTATTTTTTATTTTCAAGTTCATAAAATAAAAAAATGTTTTAGTGTTTTTTGGATGGACAATAGACCCTGCTGTCAAAAGAGATATAAAAATATGTGCTACCTAATATATAAATTGAGGGAAATAGAAAAATACTGTGGTGGAGAGGCACATATTACATTTCAAATGAAGGTTAATACCACTTTGCCACATACATAAATCAATACTCCTTAGAATCAAAAATCATACAATCCTGTAACAACTTCTTAGTTCTCAAATATAAGCCGGAATACAAAACCAATTCAAAAATTCATCTGGAAAAACAAGTAGAAATAAACCAGGAACATTTTGACAAGGATACTGGGGAGGGAGTGCTAAAATTCTCAGATATTCAAATGCTAAGTACGTAAGAACACTCTGGAATTAAAGCAGATCAACAGGGGAAAAAATCCCAAATCTGAACTTATTATATTATAAAGGTGGCAAGGTAAAGGATAAAGGAAAGGATATGATTATTAAAAACAAAAACAACACTACTCGATAATCAGCCATCTGAATACAAAAAAAGAAATAATGTAGACCTCAACCCCAAGCATAAGACAAAGTTTCGGAGTGATTAAAGAAGAAAGAATAATGTTAAAATTCACTCCCCTAAAAAAACATTTAAAATGAATATTTAGTAAATCTTTGAGAGATTTTCTAAATTTAGTGTAAGAAATAACAGAACAAGATTTAAAAAACAAAAACCGTAAGATTAAAATGTGAGAGAACATTTCTATTAGTGGACAAGAGTTAATGCCTTATGTACATACAAGCAAGCAGATCATCAAAACACTAAGACGCAAAGAGGTAAATGAATGAGGCATAAAATGGGCCACTGACACAGAGAAAGAAAAATACAGTTAATAAAGAGAAAACTGCAATTACACTAAAAATTGGAAATGCAAATTAAATTGAGATAAGATTTACTAATAAATTAGCCAGTATATTTTAACATATAAGACTTCCAAATTTTGGTTACTCAGAGCACTAAGAAAAGGCACTGCAGTAAATGGGACAGGAAGGTAAATTGATACAACTTTTCTCAAAGGCAATCTGGCAATGCAGGCAGACAGAAAGAAACTAACTAATGAAATAAACTACAAAATTAGAGAAACAGAAAAGCAGCCATTAGGTAGGAGCACGCTGAGGCTTGGGGGAGAAAAGGGTGCTCATTTCAGTCCATTCAAGGCAAGGTTTTCTGCTCCTTGTATCTTAAATTATTCCCAGCAACTATATGTGACAAAGGGCCAGTCCTGTGTTGTATTTTCTTTTATTTCCAATCTGTTTCAGAACGATTCCTATCAGAAAAATAAAATGTATGCCACATAATACATAAACCCATTTTCTTAAACTATCAAAGTTAACAGATAAATTACTCTGCCAATTGCTATAAACCTAAACGCTCACCCTTAATTTCAGAATCCATCTCGTGCACAAGCACACTTTGAGCAGCGCTGGATTAAATGACGCAGTGCGCAGGAAAAGCTAATAGGTCCCTCCATAATGCTTCCCTAACTTCACGTTATTAGAAACAATAATTTATCATCCCCAGATTGAGTACACGCATTCTGAGAGAGTTTTGAAAGGATATTCAGCATGAAATTTGATTGCTCTATGCCATCCTTGAAAACAATTTTGTTTCCTCTGCTTTTAAATAACTAATGTGTAATCTGCTTTGCAAATCTGGTAACTGCCAAATATGAAGTATTCCACAGCAAATTAGTCACCATCTCTAAAAATTTTACATGTTTTTAGTCAATTCTTATCAAATTAACCTACATACTAAGGTGTAATTCCAATCAAGATACCAACAGACTTTTTTTGTTTTGTTTCATCAGGGATGTGGGGCATTAAGGTGATTCTCAAGTTCGCCTGGAAGAAAAAAAGCATAATCGCCTTCACACTTCGGTAAATGAACAATGGGTAAGGGCTCTTACCGTACGAGATACCAATTAACCCTATGAGGCAATAGGAACCACAATAAATTGATTCTGAGAAGAATAACAGTAGTATAATAATTATAAATGGCAACAACAGTAGCAACATTTACTGAGCATCTATTATGACCAAGGCATGTGGTTAAATGCTTGATGTTTATTATGTCATTCCTCACAACCCTCCCAGGTAAATGTTATTATTTTCATATTATTATTTTTTAAAAGATTTTTAATTTATTTATTAGAGAGAGAGAAAGAGAGATCACGACCAGGGGGGAGGGATGGAGGGAGAAGCAGACACCCCGCTGAGCAGGGAGTCTAGTGTGGGACTCAATCCCAGGACCCTGGGATCACGACCTGAGCTGAAGGCAGACGCTTAACCCACTGAGCCACCCAGGCACCCATTTCCATATTATAATGAAAGAAACTTATAAAGGCTAAGTAATTAATAAGCAACTGATCTGGAAAAGAAAATACATCAATGGGGGAAAATGGAGTTCAGAAACAGACCCAATTTGATGCTAAAGGCAGCACTTTCAAGTCACTGAGGAATGGAATATTTAATAAATGTCTGTAAGGCAAGGGATGATCAGATTATAAAATGTACTTAGGTTCCACCTACCAAGAGACACAAATAACATTTCCAGGTGGGTGAAGTGATAAATCTAAACAATAAAACTAAAACATTCTAGAAAAGAGTAGTTTTAAAAATAAGTTGAAGAAAATCTAAGATACAAACATAGAAGTCAGAATTGACGGCAAAAAAAATTAAGAGTTCTAAAAAACATAACTGCTATTTCAAAAAAGTAAAAGAAATATACTGAGTGAAAATATTTGCAAAACTTAAACAAGGGTTAATATGCTTTATATTTAAAAAGAATCAATGTGAAAAGGACAAGTAATTTAATAGAATTGAGTGAAAAATACTAAGAGGAATTCACAGAAGAAACAAAGAAAAACAGATTTCCCACCTCACTAACAATCAGGAAAATAAAAACTAAAAAGGAAAAAAAGGAAGACAATATTTTTCAGGAATGAGATATTAAAAATTAAAGTGCTGATAATATCTAAGTTAGCAAGACTCTGGTAAACACTCATGCACAGTTGCTAGAAAAGATTACTCATGTCACATTCTTTCTGAAAGCACATCTGTGGTTCCTATCAAAATTAAATATCTGCTTATCCTCTGATTCAGGGATAATATTTCCAAGAATTGGTACTTTAGAAGTAGAAATATATTCAGCCTTTGAATATACTGTTTCTTATTTATGGATGCTTTTTCCTTGTTTTTGTCTAGAAAACTCCTACACATGTTTCAATATCAAGCGCCAATGTCCCTTTCTCACGTCCATATCATGTTTAGTTCACCTTTGTTACTTCTTGGCACAATTCCAAAAGCCTCCAAGTATTTTAAGGCTTAAGCAGAGGCAAGGCAACACAAGAAGACATGGGGCAGACGAATCAAAACCCATGTGAGAGCAAGGAGACATCTGTGAGAAGGAGTTAGTAACAATGGCTAAAGCAAACAGAAGAAGAGTCTGAAGGTAGGAGGCAAACAGTTACTAGGCTACAGCGAGACAGTCTAAGAAGAGTGACTCAAACTAGCACTAAGCGAAACAAAGAGGAGAAAAGAAGTCCCACATGTAGATCTCAAAGCATCAGAAAACCAGTAAAAAAAATAAATAAAAATTTTTAAAAAGTCTGTGGCGATAGAGCAGCTATTCCCACCCAGTCAATTCTGTCATTCAGTCCTTGAGAGAAAAACAGCAAATAAAAAGACTCCACAAAATACTGCTTGCACTGACCCTTCAATTGCCGTGGAAAATGGGAGGCTACAACAGCTTCCTAATAATCACAGATAACGCCTAAATGTGGGATGCCGCACATGCGCCAGGATGAACGATTTAAATCACCGTGACTGGAGCTGGCGCAAAGTATGATCTATATGAACTCCTTCTCTGTAAGGGTGGTAGTCCCCTGTAAGATCACGAGCTCAAAGAGCATTTGGCGAATGAATCAGCGATAAATGAATCAATTAAAGATTTCAAAAAAGATTATGTGAACAGTAGGTAAGGCAGAAATGTCTGAATATGATCAAATCTTGTGCCAGAAAAGATGATTCAGAAGAATGTGATGAATTATTATTAAAAATAATCTTGAAATGTGCTTAAACTTTTAATCCATTATACTAAGCTTTTTAATTTTTCTTTAAAAGAAGCAGCTTAATAAATTAATATGGACCAATAACTGACAAAGAAATGTTAGAGTAACTTAAAAAAACAGGTTTATTTTAAATTTCCCCAATATATCTTTTCTCATAATGCTTTAATTTTTTTCCTATTAAACACAAATTGAGCCTCAAAGTTAAAAAAATAATAATTTCTACCAGACACTATGAAGACAAAAAGGGAAAGTTACAGTCTCAATACAAAAAAATCCTTGTAGTATTAGCAGGGAGATAGCGAATGTGTGTGCACACACACGCACAATTACACAGATATATACTGCATACATAAAATACAAGGGACTATAAGAAACAGTAGTAGTAATAGTAATAACACACCTACTACGTACAAAAAGATCAAAATTTAAGCTAGAGTTTCAGTTAAAGGTTTGTGGAAGGGTTCAGTTTTATGTCAGTTATTAAAAATAAATCAGTGAAGGAAAAAAACCACACACAAATAATAAAACTTTAAATAAACAGATTAAGCAAGCAAACAGGGGTAGGGTGAAATGAAGGAAAAAAGTGTCACATGGACTAGACCAGGGAACTTCGATCAAATGCAAAATGAGTTACTGGGCCAAATAAGGAAGTGCGGCCCGGCGCCCCGTCCCCACTGACCATATGGCAATCTTTCTGTCAGGTCATCTCTTGGGTTCCAGTATTTTTTACTGATCAAATAAAGGGGAGGAACTAGCTTTTCTCCTACGCTCCCCATCTCTTTAGCTCTGAAATACTGATACAGGATTTTCCTATTTAAAAGACAGGCAAGATTTTATACGTTTTCTTTATATGAGATTAGACTGCTTTTTAGGCTAGTATGGCATAAATACAAATAATTAGATCATTTCAGCATTCCAAATTATGAAAACAAATTCTGAAGAGTCAGCATTAAACTCAGTAGTAACTACTAGAAATCGTTATGGAGATACAAGCATACCCAGTATCATATGTTTACACAGAAAATATTCTAATGGTTACTGAATTGTCCAAATCCTCTGATGGATGAGGAAACAATTCTAGGTATAAAGAGATGACACAATCCTGTGTATTCTTAGGTCATCACTTCTGAAGCTTCTTACTTCACTCACTACCATTCTTTTGACTCCTTTTATTAAATGGTCTTGAGACAGCGGGTAAATCTATGTTAGGTAGTATGGTATTCCCAGGTAAGTTATTCCTGCTACTCGTCAGGCCTGTTGTGATGATTTAACAACTCACCGCCCGAGCCGAGTCACCGAAGTCGATCTTCAACCGCCCCATGGCCCTGATGATAGCAATGATTGACTGGATGGTGTTACTGTAGACCACTGCTTTGTACTGCTTACATTCCTCCTCCGAATAACCAGCTTCGTGGATAATTCTAATGAGACAAAAGGAAAAGCAAACAAACACACACGTACCTCCTTGGATGGAAGGGCACAGTTAAGCATAAAAAACAACATCTAATGTTTTCAATCTACTTACTTCATTTGCTTCACAATTGTACTCTTCCCAGATTCGCCAGCACCTAAAAACAAGTAAAATAAAATAAAGGATTTCTAACTTCATCACTTATGCATATCCAGCCCCCTCCAACACAGGCACACTTGTGAGTGCGTGCACACACATGCACACACACACATTTTCCCTTACAGCAAAAATTTGTTTTATATCAAAACAATCTTTTTTTAAAGGATTTGAGAGAGAGAGAGAGTGTGTGTGAGCAAGGGGAGGGGCAGAAGGAGAGAATCCTCAGGCAGAATCCCCCGGAGCCTGACAGGGGGATCGATCCCACAACCCATGAGATCATGACCTGAGCCACAACCAAGAGCCAGATGCCCAAACGACTAAGCCACCCAGGTGTCCCTATATCAAAACAATCTTTAATGGTTTCCAAACATATAGAAAAATTGTCAAAAATAAGTCCCATCTGTTTATTATTTCACAATACTTAAATTCAATAAATTTAGCTGAAAAAATGCTTTTATTGTTGTGTGTATTCTTGAAACCATTAAAAAATTCAATCTGCTGTAACTTAAAGCAATATAAATTAGTTTTATTCAAAATTTTGCTCCATCTTGGAAGACATTCTGTTTGGTCAGTTATTCTAATATTAACCTTTGCTTCTTCCTAAGAATGAAGCAGAGGGCAGTGGTGCCAAGAAGCCACATAACAAATAACTGGAAAATATTATACGTTACAGCAGCTGTGTCTCATGCCATGTGTGTTCAACCAGCATTATCAAACATCTGACACACAGCCAACATCATGTGCTAGCACCGGGGATACAACAGCATGCAGGACAGAAATGTCTCCCTCATGTTCTTCTAGCCCATCACCCAAGTCACAACCCCATTTTCAAAACACTCCTGCACTTCCTACATATGCAAGGTCTCTTCACAAGGTCCCTAGCATTATGCCATCATAACATAAAAATATTACTAATCATACGGCCCTTTATAAAGGTACAGCCCTCCCATCCTTCACATTTAACAGTAGCTGATATCTTTACATCATATTATATCAATTACTTGTCAGGCTCCTTCCAATTGCTACATACGGAGAACATCTGAGCACAGGACACAAAACAAAGAAAGTATGACAAGGCTATCATTTGCCTTCATGTTGTCTTTGACCAGGGCTACATAGCATAGAGGTATTTATCACCGTTTCAGAGATACAGTAGGATTTTTACTATCCAGGCCCCATGTTACCATTTTCCCAGGGCCCTTCCTACAGTGCTGTGTGATCCAGCATTACTGAATAACTACGGTTCCAAGAACACCTACTGTGATCACACCACAAATCTTCAAACATACCGTTTCCCCTGCCAAAATTTAATTTACTCTGCTGCTTCTCGCCACTCCAGTTATCCTCATCAACCATAAACTTACCTCCTTCATCAACCACCTTTTCCTGACCCACTCCCCCAGGGATCCTTGCCACCCTTCTCGTTGCACATGTTTCTATGAATATTTCTTGACTTCTCAGCAGCTAACTTGTGCTAGATAGACACACCATCAACCAGAAATGTACTTGAATTTATTTAAGCTACTTGTGCCTGTTACAATTAAATAACAAACTTCTGGGCTTTGTTCCCTTCACCCCAATCCCCCTCTAGCTATACATACACACATACACATACACACACACACACACACACACACACACACACACACACACACACTCTCCCAAATCATCAGAGGCATCTGAGAACAGATTATAGTTAAATGGCCTATGTGAAAATCTTCGCCAGGGTCGGCGGTGGGGGGGGGGGGGGGGGGTGGAGCTGCTTAACTTTTACTTGTGATTTGATATTCAAGAAATTTTCCCAAGATACAAGCACAATAAGTAGAAAAGCAGGAGCTGAATAAACAATGAGGGCATTCTTCATTTACAGACAGCCTTTGAATGTTTCAGGGCATCTGCCAATAAAAACAATTCCAAGATAAACAACCCATTATTTATTAATCAACAACAGCATACTTGGCTCTGTGTAAAGCACCACTGTAGCCATTATGGCTCACACATTTATTTCTCTCATTGAAGAGAGATCCACAACTAACATACCCTAGGTAGTTTCCAGCAGGGGTATCTTCAAGAAGGCCCTCTGGGTTTCTACAGCACTGCCAACTGAGTCGGCAGCAGCCATGCTGTGATGACGAGACCTTCTAGATCCCTGTAACCATACACAGAAGGGGTGATTCCATTGGCATAATGAGCTCTGATGAACAGCCACCCAAGGATCATTCTTTTAGTGAAACAACTCAACAACTGGAAGGCCCAGAAAGGCTCACATGACACAAGCCAGTGAGGTCTGAGAGCCAAGTGGGGTAAAATCAGAAATAGTAAAAAAAATAAATAAATAAATAAAATAAAGATTTTCAATTGAACTATGTATATACAGATGAGAATTTTATAATATTAATAAGAAAAAAACAAATTTTCCTGACATTATCTTTAAGTTCTAATTCACTTTACATCTCTTAATTGATAGCATGGGATACTTAGCTTCCTTTGCAATAAGCATCTTAAGTCAATGGCTTATGGTTCAAAATATCCTGAAATCTGTTTAACATTAAAGATTGAGGACGGGAGTAGTATTAATTGGATTTTTACCTAATTTCTTTGCTAGTCACAAGGTGCTCTTTGAGGAACAGATAACTTAGAGGTAGAAATGCTGAAAAAAGAGTCTTTTAAAGCTTAGCAATTTTATGTAATTAGTTTTCAATTCTCACTTCCATGCAGACAGACTCCTAATAGGAAAATCAGAAATGCTACATAGTCAGGGTTCCAACATACTAAATACTGCTATTCTTTCCACACAGCATACAGGAAAAGAGTTAAAGGTTATTCTCTACAAATCTCAGCACAATCATGTTTGAGAGACTGACAGGAAGCAATACTGCAAAAAAAAAAAAAAATGTCTCAGAGGTAGTGGAGAAGCAGGGGAAAGGAGAAAAGTAAATTTTACTAGCAGTACTCGGCTAGACAGCTATTGTTTTTCCCTTAAATACAGAGGCAGCATAAAAAAGGGTTGGAAGCACCCTTCCTTCCAGGGAGAAACAAGGAATACGGAACACGTATGAAAAGATCAAAGCATGTGACCACTGTGGTCACAATGCCAGGCTAGTCAAGGTGACTAAGTCATCTACAAAGTAACGGTCAACAAGCTGGTCACTGTCAAATGAGAGAGACCTCAGAGTCCTAGGAAGGGAGATTTTAACTCCCAAAGGGCCAACAACGTGTGCAGTATAGTCATGGTAGACTAGTAAGCCAGTGGCTATAAAGTCAAAGGTCGGATCACCAGGGGGTCCCTTGGCCTCTCTCTCTCTTTTTTAAAGATTTATGTCAGAGAGACAGAGAGAGTGGGCGAGCATAAGCAGGAGGGGCAGAGGGAGAGGGAGAGAATCTCAAGCAGACCCTGAGCTGAGCATGGAGCCCAACACAGGGCTCGATCTCACGACCACGAGTTCATGACCTGTGCCAAAACCAAGAGTGGGATGCCCAACTGACTGTTCCATCCAGGCACCCCCCTCAGACCTGTAAGGAGGAAGTGGCTAATAGAAAACTGCATGTCTGAGAGCAAAGTGTATGCTCAGCAGGTGTGTGAAACAGAGCTCAGCATCCGATGGTAACGCACCACACAGATGGTGGAGGGTCAAAGAGCATCGCCACAGTAACACCGAGGGGAAACTCCTCGTCAGCTGGAGGTCACGCGTGCATAGCCTCCTCCTAACAAGGAGATTCGGGAAAGGGAAATACATCAAGTAAGGACAGCAAGCAGGGGGAAGGAACCAAAAAACAAACCAAGATCTAAGTAAAGTAACCCTTGGCTAGATAGATTCTAATTCTTTGACTAGAATTATATAATTTGCCATTTTAAAAATAATAATCAAATAGTGTCTGCCCCTGATTTTGTTGAGGAGGAGTAGAGGAAATCTAAAGCTTTAACTGCAAGCATTTTAAAAACAAAAAACCTCAGACCTCAGAAAACAAATACCTTTCCCCCCGAAGAAGATTCTTTGTCCAATTCTCTGCTTAGGGTCACATTTAGAACACTTAGTCACTTTTGTCGATCATGGTGCTGCCATACGATCAACAAGATTAAGGTGCTTATATTTAAGACAGAAGCAATAACGAAGGTGTAAGGGCAAATATCAATTAAAAATATGAGGCTTAATTAACCCTGTTGAAAGTAAGGGGACAGATAACCCTTCCCTCCTTATCCTTAGAGCATTTACTTTAGAAAAATTGTAATTGTAAATACTTTTCCTCTCTTTCAAATGTGTGTGTGTGTGTCTGTGTGTATACACATATTTTACAAAAACAAATAGGCTTTTTATTTATTTAGTTTTTGGTCAGCTTTATAACCCAGAACGTCTTTCTCAAGAGATGGGGAGTCATTTCTTTGAAATGTGAACGTCAAAGGAGACAGCACCTTTATCTCCAGTTTCCGTGGAAGGATGGGGTCTAACTTGGGTGGGTGCCTCGCTCCAAGATGCAAAACTACCTCCTAAAGATACGGGTTTCTCCTCTGGATAAGGCCAATTAGCTAACATGAATGGTCTACCCAAAGAACTATGTGCATAAGGTGTCAAGCCTCTTAGGGACTAGTTGGGTCTAACTTGAAAACATGTATGTAGTAACTTGTATCCGTTTGGCTTTATAAGGGGATGAGATTTCCTTCTGTTTTTGCAATCTTTTAGTGAACTGCCTCTAATATATACCACACTTTGGTTCAATACTTATTCAAAAATACGTATTGGGTTTTTGTTTTTTCTTTTTTCGCTGCTACGTTTGTAAGGAGGATTTCTAGGTTGGGAGAAGATTTTGTTTCTAATTTTATTCCTTGACAGGGGTCATAACCTAAAAATCTTTTTTATTTAGCTACAAAAAGCTCTGAACTTAAGTAAATACATACATATTTATGGGATATGTCGGACATTCTAGGATATAACAATAATTTGATGATGACTGTAAACACCAAAACCTAGATCCTCCAAACGACCAACTTTCTCATTGTTAACTCTCCAGAAACTAAACCCTAAGGCATCTGTGCCTGAAACAGGTCCCATACCGTAACCCTGAGCAAGAACGAGTGCACAGGAAGACTGCTCTAAAAAGGTGGGACAAAAGAAGAGAAGTGCGGGCGGCACAGGCAGCTTCCTCCCGGCAGCCCAGGCCAAGAGGCCACGTAGGTTCCTGTTTCCTCTATCGTAAGACACCCAGTGCTTGTGCTGTCATCAGCCGGCTCTCCTCATGCTGCCGTTAAGGAACTGGGGCCTGGTAAATGGCCATAAATACTGATTCTCTGGCAACCACAATTGCTGTAATAAAGTCCTTTTTGTCTCTGAACCAGGAATTTCCTGCCTTCTAGAGACAGAAGTTAACATAAAACTGCAGTAAGCTGACTTGTTAGCTTGTAAGCAGGGTAAAGCCTCAAATACTGAATAGTTCTTGACATGCTGTTCTGTTAAATTTTCAATTAACTCCCGAATTCGGGCAACTAAGGGCAGTTCCAGCCATTATTTCTACATCTGTACTACTTAACTTTCAAAATTCTAATCTTTTTTTTTTTCTTCCCACAAATGGCAGCTCAAACAGGTTTGTCCGATAAATCCAAAGGAACAGAACAGCGGTTCTCAAACTAAGATCTCAGGACCAACAGTAGTAGCGACACTTACAGTATCAGTAACACTTCAGAAATGCACATTCCCAGGCCCTGCCCAGAACTTACTGGATCAGAAAGTCTGGGAGTGGGCCCAGCAATCTGTGTTTTAACAAACCCTCCAAGTGATTCTGATGGAAGCTAAAGACTACGAACCGGTGACGTAGAAGAAAAGTCACCTTTTTTCTTGATTAGTGATCAGAATAACTGTAGCCATTTAATTGTTGACTACCTATAAAAGACTTGAAATAACTGTATTTTCCTCCTCCCCTCAAAAGTGAGATAAGTAATATTGTCTTACATTTCTGCAAATACCTTATTAAAAGGCAGCTGGCTTCTCAATTTTCATATCTACTTCTGTGTGTAATATGGTGCAATTACATATTACTTTGGTTGAATTATATAAAGAAAATCTATGTTCACATAATTATGTAGTTAGAAAAGGGAAGAGCAATTTAACAGAATTTATAGATAACTGTGGACAGTCTTCTTTGATTCTATATCAGAATTTGAAAAGGGTAGCTTAAAGATTGGTTATAATGCATTTCTATGAACTTTTCATACTCTGATACTTTAAAGTTCATTGGTCTATCTTGTACTTGGATGGGTATTTTACCCATGTCTGATTTGGAAACTAGTTCACTGAGCTCTCCAGAACTCAATACTGATGTATTTTCAATACAAAATGATAATAACATAATAAGAAGAATATATATTATCTGTAGTATATGTATTTATTTAATAACCTTTTTAACATTACCTGTAATTTCATCAGAGAAGACTTTAGGTCTTGGGAGGATATCAGGCTCTCAGTGTTAGGGATATATTTTAATTTCAAAAAAATTTTTTTGCTTAAAATCTTTACTTTTATTATTGGCAACTAACACTGTTAGCTGTTTTCTTGGAAGTGACAAACTCTGCCAAATCCCAAAGTAGGACTAACCATAATTTCTTTCAAGTATAAGTGGTATTCCAAGAAAAGAGCCACTAGTTCAATTCACAACTCAAACAATCACACAACTGTTTTTCCTCAAACAACCAACATGCTTTGGAACATGGTAGAGTCCTTTGGGTATACTTCATACTTGGTTACACAATATATTAAAGAGGTATGTACATAACGGTCAAAATTTCATAAAAATAATGATTTTTACAACTTCAGCATTTTTTATCACAAGTGCATAGTAGTGAAGACTACAATCACTACTGGTACAATTTAGTGCCATTGACTTGACTCAGTAGTTTGACTGATTAGCATTTTGGTACTATCATAACAAATGACAACACAATTGCAAAGGCAAACATCATCTTAGTATTACTCTGAAAATGGTCTCAGAGACCCCAGGGTCCACAGATCACTCCTAGAATTGCTGATTTAATGTCTTTCACAGGCACTGGACTATAAGCTATAAAGGAAGAGAGCCTTGTTTTGTTTGTTTTTAAGATCTTACTTACTTATTTGAGAGAGTAAGCATGAGCAGGGAGGGAGCAGGGAAGGGAGGGGCAGAGGGAGAGGGAGAAGCAGACTCCCCGCTGAGCAGGGAGCCCCTCCCAACACAGGCTCAATCCTAGGAGCCTGAGATCATGACCCGAGCCAAAGTCAGATGCTTAACCAACTGAGCCACCCAAGTGCTCCCAGAGCCTTTTCACCATGATATCCCCAAAGCTTTCTCTTATACTTAGCACATGGCAAGAATGCAATAAACATTGGCTGGCAGGCAGGCAGGCAGGAAATATACCATGAAGAAAGTATGAGAAAATGTAGCAATATTTCTATAAACTGTGGAAAGGGAGAATTCTGTTAGAAGACCGGAAAAAATAAAGGAAAAGTGTGGTGGGAGCTTGTGATTGTCCATTAAAACAGGTTCTCTTCAATTGTAACGGAAGCACTGGCTGGGAACATGGCAGCTACAGACTGTATTTTCCATCCTCACTTGCTGCTAGGTGTAACACCACATTTCCCATCAAAGCACATGATGTGTGTAAAAGGAAAATGCAGCCTTGGATTCTCTCTCCTCGTCCTTCGTATGAGCCAGAAATTAGATGTGCCTGTGTTCTTGTTCTAAGTATGCGGATTAAGACAATGCCCAGGGGCATTAAGACAATGCTGGGGCAATAAGAGGGCAGAAACTTGGGTCGTTGAGTGCCCACGTGAGGAGAGCACCTCCACACTACTTAAGCTTACATTTGCTACATGGAAGAAACAAGCATCCGTCTTCATTAGGCCACGGTCAAATTGGGTTTCTTTGGTACAGAGCTTGGACTTTATGCTGACAAATTTTTTTTTAAAGTTGTCTAGGTTTAAATATATAAGCAAATATATAAACATATAGATATATAACCCAGAGAGGTCCCCAAACATTTTTCTAAAAAATTTTTTCTAAAATCACCATAATTGAAGTGGAAACGCAAAGTACAGAATAGGGAAAAATATCAGTAATTAATGAGTATCAAAACATAGATTTAATGCATAATGAACTAATATTACTTGACCAAAAAAATTAACTGACCACAAATTTCCTTTTATAGAGGAAAAACATACATATATTTTTAAGCTATAAATAAATATTCATCCAAAAATACATTAAAAGAAGTATATCATTAAATGGTTATCTCTTTGGCAATTTTATCCTCAAATATTTCTGTAATTTCCAAATTTTTATGTTGTACATAACTGACTCAAAATTATGCAATTTAGGGGCGCCTGGGTGGCGCAGTCGTTAAGCATCTGCCTTTGGCTCAGGGCGTGATCCCGGAATCCCGGGATTGAGCCCCACGTCAGGCTCCTCTCCTGCGAGCCTGCTTCTTCCTTCCCCACTCCCCCTGCTTGTGTTCCCTCTCTCGCTGGCTGTCTCTCTCTGTCAAATAAATAAAATCTTAAAAAAAAAAATTATGCAATTTATTTAGAAAAACTTGGTCATCTCTCTTGTGATCAAATCTGAATAAAATTATTTTTTTAAATCTCATTTGCTTCAAATCCACGTTCCCCTATAATCATTCATGCATATAAATGTCATATTCTAATCACAGCAAATTACTTTTACTACCAAAACTTTCATGATCATCCCTACCTTCCCCTAAGTGGAGCCCCTTATCAACATGAACACTAAAAATGACCACACCATATTTAGGGAGAGGAGTATCTGGGGCTAAACCTTCCCAACCAAGGTACTTTCAATTTTCAGGGAGTGTGGAACTAAGAAGATAGACACTGGGTCTACTACGAGGCCCATTATGGCAGGTGGGGTGACCACAGCCCTACAGAGACTAGGTGACAGAGTATAAGGCTGCACTCAGAGGCCGCTCAAGCAGGAAGGCTCTATATGCAAGCCATGATTTATAGCATGAGACATTTTGACTGTGATGCCAGGACCACCTAGGTAGGAGCCATCATGTTCAAGACCAGAAGAGGCAGAGCAAAGCACATCTGAGACTTTGGCCTTGCTACTGTGAGTTGGAGTAAGTCACTCTGCCCTTTCTTCCCACTCACACGCTGACCCCCATACCAATTAGGGCTAACAGCCAGGAGTGGAGGATGGCAAATGATAAAACATTTTCATCTGAAAACTACATAAATGGACTGTTTACTCAGCCATAAAAAATAATGAAATTTTGCCATTTGCAACACAGATGGACTTAGAGGGTATTATGCTAAGTGAAATAAATCAGACAGAGAAAGACTAATACCATATGATTTTACTTATATGTGAAATCTAAAAAAAAAAAAAAAAACCAACCAAACAAACAAAAACAAATAGACTCATGAATACAGAGAACAAACTGGTGGTTGCCAGAGGAGAGGTCAGGGGGCAGGCATGGATGAAATAGGTGAAGGGGATTAAGGGGTACAAACTTCCAGTTATAAAATGAATAAGTCATGGAAATGAAAAATACAGCATAAGGAATATAGTCAATAGTACTGTAATAACATTGTACAGTGACCACTCTTATTGTGGTGAGGATTCAGTAATGTACAGAACTGTCACATCAATGTTGTACATGTAACACTGTATGTTAATAATAATTCAATTAAAAAATAAATGGGCTGTTTAAATAATCAGAATGGACTAAGGCTTAAGCAACACTCAACATTTTGTAATTTTCTCTACTAATCAGCAAGTAGGGGTTCAGCAGGAGGTAGGCTGATTTTAGGCTAAATTAAAACAAAAATGGTACGCATTAACTCCTGTAATCCTAACTATTAATATATAAGTAATGGTTTCTAAGCATATTTAGAAGGAGACATGATATTATACTTTCCCCTGTATACTCCCCAAATTTTACCTACTATCCACAGCCTGCTCTGAAGAATTATTGAAAGGGACTTGGATGACCATGTGTTACACAGCTGATGTGAACTAAGGTCATTCTCTCACCACTTTAAACATTTCCCTCAAGTAATCCTATGCATATACTACCATTCTATTTTTCTATTTTCACCAACTCAGATTAAATCACTTCCATGTGACACCATGCTTTTGTGGAATGGAACAGAACAGAAAAACCTAGAAATAAACCCACAATTATATGGTCAATTAACCTCCGACAAAGGACAAATGACTCTACAACAGGAAAAAGTTCCTTCACCAAATGGTGTTGGGACAATTGGACAGCTACATGCAAAAGAATAAAACTAGACCACTTTCTTTCACATACACAAAAATAAACTCAAAATGGGTTGAAGACCTAAGTGTAATATCTGAAAACATAAAAATCCTTGAAGGGAGCACAGGCAGTATTCTCTGACCATAGACTGTAGCAATATTTTTCTAGATAGGTCTCCTCGGGCAAGGGAAATAAAAGCAAAAATAAACTACTGGGACTACATTAAAATAAAGTTTCTGCACAGTGAAGAAAACCATCAACAAAACTAAAAGGCAACCTATTGAATGGGAGATTTTGCAAATGACATATCCGATAAAGGGTTAGTATCCGAAATATACAAAGAACTGATATAACTCAATATCCAAAGAACAAATCATCCAATTTAAAAAAGGCAGAAGATATGGACAGACATTTCTCCAAAGACATCCAGATGGCCAACAGGCACGTGGAAAGATACTTAACATCACTCATCATCAGGGAAATGCAAATTAACACTACAATGAGACATCATCTCACATCTGTCAACGGCTAAAATCAAAAACACAACAAGTGTTGGTGAGGATGTGGAGAACAAGGGAGCTTCGTGCTTCCCACTGTTGGTGGGAATGCAAACTGGTACAGCCACTGTGGAAAAGTGTGGAGGTTCCCTCAAAATTTTTAAAAAGTAAAACTACCGTATGATCCATGAATCATATTACTAGGTATTTACCCAAAAAGACACTAATTCAAAGGGATACATGCACCCTTATGCTTACTGCAGCATTATTTACAATAACCAGACTCTGGACACAGCCCAAGTATCCATCAAAAGATGAATGGATAGGAAGTGGTATATTGGAATGGAATACTAGTAGTCAATAGAATATTATTCAGCCACAGAAAAGAATATTGCTATTTGCAACATCATGAATAGACCTAGAGAGTATAATGCTAAGCAAAGTTAGTCCGTGAGAGAAAGACACCATATGACTTCACTCATGTGGAATTTAAGAAATCAAAGACAGAGACACACACAAACCATGAAACAGACTTTTACCCACAGTTACCACAGGCAGGTGGGTGGGGAGTTGGGGGATATAGGAGATGTGAATTAAAGAGTGCATGTATCATGATGAAAAAATAAAATAGATTAAAAATTCATTTCTATGTGACACCATGCTTTTGGCATGTAAACATGGGGCTTAAAGTCTTCAATAAAATTTTGGTTTAGGCAAAGGAAATGATTTAAACAAGAGAAGGAATGCCACCTCTCTTTCACACAGCGGTCCACGTGTAAGTAGTTCAGAGCTCACGGTCAGCGTGATAATTTTAGGGATCAAAGTGCCTTTTTACCTCACTGCTCTGCTGTCTTCACAACACGGCTTCCGCCTCAGGTGTAGCTGTCTGTCTGTGATCCCACCTGTGCATGAACCTTGCAGGGTTAAGCGTATAACCCCAAAGTGTAACCATCATTTCCACTCACATCCCCACGAGCAGACTTAGCCTCCCGGCCTCACTTGGTTCCTCACCGTGTGGCTATGTGTCTAGAAAATAAATGCTAAGGGACAGCGGATATTGGGGATAACCAGAAGTCTCTGCTGTACTCCTTAAGTCTATTCTTTTCTTCCCTTTGTGATCTGTTTATCTTTTGATGAACTTCTTAAAATTAAATATATGCCAAAGAACATATACAAAATAAAACGGGTTCTTTTTCCTATTGTTTTGGTTTTTGGTTTTAAAAACTAAATTGGATACCTTGGAAAGACCCAATAAAGCAAGCTCTAATCAAGGCTCCTGAATCAAGTAAGTATGAGATACTATTAAATAGAGGGGAAAACATTTTTTAAATCTAGTAGGATTCTTCATTCAGATTCCTTTGCAGGTATCTTTAAATTCTCATTTGAGAAAAGACAGAAAATGGAAATAAGAGGTCTATTTTGGATATGCAAAAAAGACAACTCTGAACTCTAATGAGTGAAGTGTACTCAAAAAACGGCCATAATGCCTCAGTTTTTCACTACTGAGTATGATGTTAACTGTGGGTTTTTCACACAATCCTGCATCAAAAGATTGCTGAATAAAAATATACTTACATATTTTTAAAAGAAAATATTCAAGGTATGTTTGTATATTTTTAGGATTTCCCCTTAAGTGAGGTAGTTTTTAGTTTTTTACAGATTTTATTTATTTGAGAGCATGCATGAGTGTGTGGGGGAGGGGAGGGAAAAGCAGACTCCCTGCTGAGCATGGAGCCCAAGGGGGGGTGAGGGGGCACAGGTGCAGGCTGGATCCCAGTGTCATGACCTGAGTCAAATACAGACACTTGACTGGGCCACCCAGGTACCCCAAGATGGGCAGTTTTTGACAAATTTGAATCCCATCAGTACAGAGGAAACCTCCCCTGCATATCAACATATTACCTCAATCTCCCAATTTTTATACTCCTTCCAAAACTATTTATCTCAAATGTTTAATCTGTTTCAACTCTTCAATGCAAATTTCTTGGCACAGCAATCCAAGGATCTTAGGATTTGAACCCAAATGCCTTTTAGTCTCACCTCTGTCACATGCCTGCAACCATTTTCCAGCCATGTAAATCTTCAAAAGAATCTATCTAATCCACACAACCAGAATTCCAGCATCTTGGTATCAACAACTATGGTAGGCAATCAAGTCAAAGTTAAGACAAGGGTTCTGATTCTAGGAAGGTGTATCCAGAATATAAGTAGACAGTCAAGGAAATGAACAATCACAATGTTTTTTCTTTCATACATGAAGTACCCCCTATATGGCAGGCTCAATGCTAGACACTGAGGACAGAGTGAGTGGAAATAAGAGTTGTGGTCCCTGGTCTTGTGAGCGGGGAGAAAAGAGGTGGCAGGAAACACTACAGATTGTGTGGTAAGGAAAGGCTACTCAGAGAAAGTGATTAATACATGCAGACAGTTGACTTAAAATATCAACACCTGCTACAAATGTAGCTTAACAAATTAATGTATCTAGTAATTCACTGGAAGAACCAAATTAATGAAAAGAAAATGTACACAGTAAAAAGTTACTGAAAAGTTAATATAAACAAAACATGTACATCTAATTCCAAAATATAAGAACTATGCCCTATTAGACTTTTCCACTGCTCCACTAACATCTGAAATATTTTAACCACTCTTCTAGAAAGGACATTAATAAATGGGATTATGTCCAGAGAGGTGGCATATAGGTCTATGAACTGCTTCATTCAGAGAAAGGCTGAAGGAGTTAACAGAAAAAAAACATCAGGGAAAACAGGCTCTCTGATAAATAGCTGAAGAGCCCTCATGTAGAAGGAGAAGTTACGCTGTGTGACACGCAAGAAGGCTGAATTAAGATCAATAACAGAAATCACACAGAAGCCAATGTGGCTCAGTAAAAGGAATGATCTATTAATAATCTGCTGCCAGATCTATTAAACATCATCATCTGTCAATGGTATTGTTATTCTCCCCAGTTCCCTACTGTAGAAGGCATATATATAGTTTTGCTAGATGTCATTTTACATCAGATATAAATTAAAAAGAAATGGGGGAACTCCACATTTCCCATAGTTAACAATACTGTATTGTCCACTTAATATTTTGTTAAGAGGATGGATCTCATGTTAGGTATGCCTATCACAATAAAAAGACAGCAGGGGAAGGGAGGGAGGAAATGGGGCACGACAGAACTCTGGATTACACTGCTGGAAATCATTAAAATTACCTTGTACCATCCCGACTCATGCAGTTAACATGTAGATTTCATATAAACAACAATAATAAAAGACTCGGTGGAGTTCATACATTCCGGCCATACCCAGTTTCTGCACAGGGTGAAAGTTCCACGGAGATCAATAAAAGACAAGGCTGCTTTTTCTCATCAGCTGTCTCCACTGAATGAGAGTGAGTCTAACAATGATAAATGATAGGGCAGCTTTAACCAAATCCCTGCACTCCTTCATGCACATGGACACACAGAGATCTCAAGTTCAGAAAGAAGGAAACTGGCAAAAGTCCTTGAATAATATCCAAAAAAATTAGTGTTTTACAAGGAAATATGGAGTTACTTTTTATTCAAACATGAGAATAAATAATGCACCAAATCACTGGCTAGGACGTGATAAAATAGGTTCACAGGAACTGGTGCACTAATCAGAAGGTTTATAAAAGCAAAAAGCTTCACATGATGAGTTATTTAGAAACTTAATCCGATGAAGTATAAGAGAAGGAATACCGAACTTGAGGATGCTCCGGTTCTAGCCGGACCAGCTGCTCTGGGAGTACAGAACCATAACCAGTAAATTTCTTAAATGTCAAGGTTTTATTTTTTCAAGCTATTTTTACTAAAGCCTTATTACACTTAGTATATGAGGCACTCATATCAACGGCATATTGGATAAAGGGCTAGTATCCAAAATCTATAAAGAACTTATCAAACTCAACACCCAAAAAATAAATAATCCATTTAAGAAATGGGCAGAAGACATGAACAGACATTTCTTCAAAGAAGACACCCAGAGGGCTAACAGACAACATGAAAAGTTGCTCAATAACACTCACGATCAGGCAAATACAAATCGAAACCACAAGGAGATACCACCTCACACCTGTCAGAATGGCTAAAAATAACTCCGGAAACAACAGATGTTGGTGGATGTGGAGAAAAGGAAACCCTCTGCACTGTTGGTGGGAATGCAAACTGAGGCAGCCACTGTGGAAAACAGTATGGAGGTTCCTCAAAAAGTTAACTATGACCCAGCAATTGCACTACAATTTATCCAAAGGATACAAAAATACTGATTTGAAGGGGCACATGCACCCCAATGTTTATAGCAGAATTATCAACACCAGCCAAAGTATGGAAAGAGCCCAAATGACCATCAACTGATGAATGGGTAAAGAAGATGTGGTTCTCACACACACACACACACACACACACACACACACACATTTACTCAGTCATGAAAAAGAATGAAATCTTGCCATTTGCAATGATGTAGATGGAACAAAAGTATATTATGCTAAGCAAAATCAGAGAAAGAAAAATACCATATGATTTCACTCATATGTGGAATTTAAGAAACAAAACAGATGAACACAGGGGAAGAGAAGGAAAAATAAAATAAGATAAACACAGAGAGGGGGACAAACCATAAGAGACTCTTGACTATAGAGAACAAACTGAGGGCTGCTGGAGGGGAGGTGGGTGGGGAATGCGTTAGATAGGTGATGGGGATTAAGGAGGCCACTTGTGATGAGCACTGGGTGTTATACGTAAGTGATGAATCACTAAATTCTATTCCTGAAACTAATACTACACTGTATGTTAACTAACTCGAATTTAAATAAAATCTTGGAAGAAAAAAAAAGATGCAATGATAAGAGTGACATTAAAAGTGAAAAATGTGTCTCTCTGAATTAATGAGATACGATCTGTCCCCGTGTTTCATCCTCACTAATGGATCTAAATACCAGGTCAGGGATTCTACTAGGGATTTATTATACCCAGTCTGAAGAGTTAAGAAACATGAAAAAATACTCAGCATCAATAGTTTTCTGGGAAATGCAAATCAGAACCAAAGACACCACCTCTCACCCATTAGAATGGCAAGTACTGGGGAGGACGTGGAGAAACTGGAACCCTCACACACTAGTGGGGCAACCACTTTGGAAAATACTCTGACTGTTCTTCAAAATGTTAAAGGGTGGGGCGCCTGGGTGGCTCAGTCGTTAAGCATCTGTCTTAAGCTCAGGGCGTGATCCCAGAGTCCTGGGATCGAACCCTCCTGGGATCGAACCCCGCATCGGGCTCCTCTGCTGGGAGCCTGCTTCTTCCTCTCCCACTCCCCCTGACTGTGTTCCCCCTCTCGCTGGCTGTCTCTCTCTCTGTCAAATAATTAAATAAAATCTTTAAAAAAAATGTTAAAGGGTTATCATTTGATCCAACATTTCTACTCCTAAATACATACCCAAGAGAAATGAAACATAAGCCCAGGTAAAAATCTGTGCTTGAATGTTCATAGCAGCATTATTCTTAATAGCCTAACGACAGAAACCACCTAAATATCCATCAATTGACAAACATGTAAACAGGACGTGGCATTTCCATATATGCAAATAGGACTCTGCCATAGAAAGAAATGAAGTACTGACAGATGCTGCAAAGTGGATGAACCTTATGTTTATAAGCATTCTGAACGAAAGGGGTCAAACACAGAGACCACATGTTCTATGATGCCATTTATATGAAATGTTTGGAAAGGTCCAATCTAGAGATAAAAGTAGATTAGTGGTTGTTTACGGTTGGGGTGGGGTTTAGGGGAAATGGAAGGTTACTGATAAAGGACAGGGGATTTCTTTTGGGTAACAGAAATGTTCTAAAATTGGCTATGGTAATGGCTGTACTCACTGTGAATATACATGAAAATCACTGACTCCTATAACACTTAAATGGGCAAACTGTGTAGCTGGTATCTCAATGAAGATGTTTTTAAAAATTAAAGAAATTTAGTGAAAATAATAATAGATAATTTAAGAATATTTAAAAACCTGAGTACAGATATTCCATTGACTTCCTTCCCAAGAAATCATCCCAAAACTTTGAATAACACTTAGTTCCTTGCTCAGGAAGACCAAACCTTTTCTAAATGGAACATTCATTCCAGCCCCCCACCACCTTCCACTGTGTAGCATTTCTGACAGCACAATTTGCTGAAAGATTTGTGATTTCATCTAAGCAGAAGTCCAAAGATTTTGTAACTAAGCATATAAGTGCTGTCTGATATGAGAAAATGCTGTATTTCTACTACTTCAGTATGATTCTAGTACTAGCAAAATAGTCCCTCAGGAGGAAATTTTAGCCTATAGGTCTGTAGACCCGCAAAAGTGAAAAGCTTTTAAGACAGTCATTTCAAATACAGTCATTTTAAAGCTTATTATTAAAGAGAGCCAGGTGGGCTCCTACAGAATCAAGTGGCTGGAAAAAGTCACCCCAAGTGCCAAATGTATAACATAGAATCTTCCTAAAATTGTCATCCCTCAATTCACAATCCTTGCTCCCTATTTTTCCCCTTCCTTATTTTAAACCCAAGAAAAAATAATATACTTTTTAAGATTCTGACATATAAATAATGAAAATAAAAATAATCAGGGACAGCCACACAGAAAGAGGGTAATGAAAAAATTGTTATTTAAAATAGATGAGATGAAACCAATAAATACAGAATAAGGAGAGAACAAGTTACAATAAAGAAATAAACAAAGCACAATTACTGACAAGAGGAAAGTACAAGCTCTGTAAACATTAAAAAAGAGCCTATTTCAATGATCATCCAAAAAAGGGATAAGATATTTTCAACCAAACCAGTATAGTGACTTTCGAGAAATGGGGTGGGGGTCTGAGTATGATCCCATGCTATTACTGAGACTAGAACTGTTACAACCTTTCAGAGGGCAACAGACAATATATTTTTTAAAACCTTTAAAAATAGCCTAAAACCAAACATTGTGATCCTTTCTACATGTTGGTCCTTAATACATTTATGCATTTTAATAATACAAAAAGAATACAGGTAACCTAAATGTTCAGGAAGAAGGAGTTTATTAAAGAAGTTATGATAGAACCATATGAATATATTTTTATATAAGCATTAAAAATGTGATGATTCTATATGAATCAACACAGAAAAATGTATAGGATACATTATGTGGGGAAAAAAAAAGCAGGCTACAAAACTGTGTGACTAGACCAAATATATACATGAATATGTACATATATAATCAATCAGTATCCGAAAGGATATACACTGAATAGTTATCTTTCGAGGCTACAATTGTAAGAGTTGTTCACTTTCTGATTTACATGCCTTTTTGAAAATTATTTTTATAATAATCATATCTGTAACAAAAATAATATTCTTACAATGGAAAACATTATTGAAACAAAGTCTGTGAGTAGTTGGTGGGCAGTAACAAAAGAGATAAGAAATATGATGGTTAAAGATAAAGTTGAGGGGCATCTGGGTGACACAGTGGTTAAGCGTCTGCCTTCGGCTCAGGGCGTGATCCCCGCGTTGTGGGATCGAGCCCCACGTCAGGCTCCTCCACTATGAGCCTGCTTCTTCCTCTCCCACTCCCCCTGCTTGTGTTCCCTCTCTCGCTGGCTGTCTCTATCTCTGTCGAATAAATAAATAAAATCTTTAAAAAAAAAAAAGATAAAGTTGAAAAAGAGACAAAGGTAAAATAATTTCATAAACACACAAAAATGTGCACATCTTTAAGAATAAAAATGAGCTCGTAACAAATTAGAAAAATAAGAATATTTTAAAAATTAAGAAAAAAGTAACACGTGAAAAGCAGATGAAGACATTAAAACGGTAACATCACTAAGACTATAACAAGAATTCTGAAAGTTAGAATTTAAAAACCTAGTAAGTTAGATATCCACATGCAAAAAAATAAAGTTGGACCATTACCTCATACCCTATACTAAGATCAACTCAAAATGGATCAAAGGCCTAAATGCAAGGGATAAAACTATAAAACTTTTGGAAGAAAACACGAAAACTTCGTGACTTTGTATTTGGCAACGATTTCTTTGACGTGACATCAAAATGACAAGCAGCTGAAGCACAGTTAAAACAGCATTCCATAGAAATCAAAAACTTGTGCTTCAAAAATACTAAAAGGAAAATGAAAAGACAGCCCACAAAATGGAGAAAATGTTTTCAAATTATATACCTAAGAAGGGATTAATTCGCAGAATGCCTATGTATTTTATCTCTCTCCTACAACTCAATAAAAACACAAATAACCCAACTAAAAAATGGACAAAGAACCTGATTAGACATTTCTCCAAAGAAGACATACAAATGGCTAAAAAGCCCATGAAAAGATGCTCAGCATCCCTAATTATTAGGAAAGGCGAATCAAAACCACACTAAGATATTCCTCGCACCCAGAAGGACGGCTACTATGATAAAAAATGGAAAATAACAAATGTGGAGCAGGATGTGGAGAAAGCAGAACCCTTGCGCTCTCTTGGTGGGAATGTGAAACAGTACAAGCCACTATGGAAAACAATCTGGCAGTTTAAAATGAGAAAAACAGAATAAAATAGAATTCTTTTAAATATTTTAAAATAAATATTTTAATATATAAATTAAATTTATATTTAAATTTAAATACTTAATTTATAATTTATAAAATTTATAAATTTACAATTTTATAAATTTATAAACTTAAAATTTATAAAAATTTATAAATTAAATTTATAAAAATTTAAAATAAATATTTTATAATAAAAATTAAAAATAAAGTTACTTGTGATCGAGCAATTCCACTTCTGGGGACATACCCACAAGAACTGAAAACGGAGTCTTAAAGAGGTACCTGCATCCGTACCACCCACACTCATAGCAGCATCAGTCACCACAGCCAAAAGGTGGAAAGAACTAAAATGTCTATCAATGGAGAAATGTATAAACCAATTATGGTAAATATGTGTAATGGAGTATTAGCCTTAAAAAGGAAAGAAATTCTGATACATGCGACATGGATGAACTCTGAAGACATTACGCTAAGACATTTGAAGACAATAAGCCAGACACAAAAGGACAACTACTGTATGATTCCACTTACATGAGGGATACAGAACAGTCAGATTGAGGGACAGAGGTAGAATGAACGGTAGTTGCCAAGGGCTGGGAGGAGGGGGCAATGGGGGAGTTATTGTTTAATAGGTACAGACTTTCAGTTTGGGATGATGTACAAGTTCCAAAATGGACAATGATGGTGCTCGAACAACAGTGTAACTATTCTTTTTTTTTTTTTTTTTAAATAGAGGGAGAGAGGGGAGAGGAGAGGCAAAGGAAAAGAAAGAATCTTAATCAGGCTCCATGACCAGCACGGAGCCTGACACAGGGCTAGATCCATCTCACAACCCTAGGATCCTGACCTGAACCGAAATCAGAAGTCGGGATGCTTAACTGAGCCACCCAGGCACCCCAACAGTGTGACTATTCTTAATGCCACTGAGCTATATGCCTAAACATGGTTGGAATGGTGAATTTTATGTTATGAACATTATTATCACAATAGAAAAAATTTTTCAAGTGTTTCTAGCACTCTGGGTATGGCCTTTGTATGCATGGGGGCTTGTTTCTAATAAATTTCACAGTAATCTTAAAATCTAGTAAATTAGTGAAAAGGGGTTAAATAGATAACTAGAGATTTCTAGAGCACCTTTCATATGCATAGATTTATGTTAAGTTTTTCCACCTAAGGTAGCTCCTAGGGCTCTAAGTTGCTACATGATGTCCTACTGGAGTTCGCACACGGCAGTGATTCTCAGAAAGGACAGTACTGCCCCATGGGCAGTGTAACGGACATTTATGAGAGCATTTTGGGTTTTAAGAGTGGCCATGTGCAATACACAGAACAATCCTATCAATGAAATATTGCCCTGTGTGCAGCACAATTTCCAAATGACCCTCTGGATATCCCTGTTGGTAAAACAAACAAACAAACAAACAAAACACAGGGTCATAATCTGAGTCTAGAACCCCACTTTCCATATAAACAAAGACGATAAATTTTTGCATGCCTTAAATAAATACTGATTTTTTCCAAGAATGCAACTACTTCACAAATGGAGAGAAGACTTCATCCTTATCACCTAGAAATTTCACAACAGTTGAGCACCATTTCTGACAATGACATTCTCAGAGGCACACCTGTCGCAGTTTGCATGTGGAGCGAACTACACATGATTCTACATATGGAAAAAGTATTTGAGTTTTACAATGACTTGTATTTGCAGCGGAGCACCCACATACTGAAAAACATTATAAATGACTTTCTTTTACTTCTCTAATACATTAGTTACATGTTATACTGTTTTTAGTAAGTACATATAGATAGGTTACAATTATCTATACATCTTATCAGGATATTACAGGTGACATTAAATCTATTTGCTACAAAATGGATGCATATTGCAGATACTGTAAATGTCTGTTTTCCACAGAATGTGAAGCAATGCAGTAAGAACTTTTTTCTCTTCCATCTATCCATATGCAGGATGAGACGTAGAATGACAGAGGTCATTCTTACATTCACTCTAAGGCTGGACAAAGATTAACTCCAAGTTTTGCTCCAACTCCAAGAGGTCTATGAAACTACCAACTGTTCTCAGGTGATTTGGGGTAATGCAACACTACCAGAAAACAACCACCCACTAACCCACTCACTCCCACTGGTTATCATTTATAATGATTCCACCCACCTCATCAGTTCTCACACCCAACATGATGCCCCAGGGGATACACACCAAGGGTGACAAAAAAATTTGTCATAAAACCTCTATGCAGCACATCAACTTATAAACCTGAAGACTAAACAGAGCATCTTGGGGAACTGTAGCAAATCACTTAAGAATCACAGACATACATTTTTATAGAGTACTATGTGTGAAAGAAGACCTGTATCATCACCAACCAATGACATTAGGAATAATGGGGGAAAATGAAACTGAATATAAATATGTATTATTTTTATGAATATGTATTATTATCAGAACTCACATAGTTTGAAAGCACTAAAATTAAATTATAATATGTACAGTTAAAGAATATTAGAATGAAAACTCAGGGGCGCCTGGGTGGCACAGCGGTTAAGCGTCTGCCTTCAGCTCAGGGTGTGGTTCCAGCGTTCTGGGATCGAGCCCCACATCAGGCTCCTCCGCTATGAGCCTGCTTCTTCCTCCCACTTCCTCCCACTTCCCCCACTCCCCCTGCTTGTGTTCCCTTTCTCGCTGGCTGTCTCTATCTCTGTCAAATAAATAAATCAAATCTTTAAAAAAAAAAAAAAAGAATGAAAACTCAATGATTAATCATAAAGTCAATCTAGAATACTAAATTAAATCAACAGGCAAACATTCACAATGGTATTATCTGTGAGACTCTCCACTTCCAACAGGGCTCTACAGTCATTTACAGTCATTTATAGTCAAGCAAATGCAAAATGCATTTCTATTGCTAATCCTATGATTATTGATATTTACAAGAACAATTTATCAATCTACTTTGCACAAAGAAAAACAATCTAAACAACACTTTTTTTTTTAACAATTTGGAATTTGTTGTTCCCAGTGAGCAGGTTAAGTTGTATATTATCCAACTTCACTTTCTGAAAGAAAGTGCTCACTCCTGTATTACAATTACAGTTTCTTCCTATGTTTCCCATGTAAGTACGAGAGCTCCCCCAGAGAAGGACTGATTTTCTCTGTTCTTAAGTGCTCAGTGCCAAGTATAGTGCCTAGTAAATGGTGGTAAGCTTTTGTTGATGCATGAAAACGGCTACCTTTATAGTTCTTATTGTGTGACAAGCACTAATGCTAAGCATTTCGCATTCATTCTTATCATCAATCTTAATAAGCACTGTGACATCACTATGTTCTATCATAAATGGTAACACTGAGGCTTAATAAAATTGCCCAAGGTTACCTCACTTGTAAACAGAGATCAGAAGCCAAAGATTTCGTACTAATTTACCTTCTCTGTCTTTAATTCTCAGTGAAAATGAAATGAAGGTCAAATGAGATGACACTGTCCTAATGGTGCAGTAAATGTTATGTCAATATTTTGCATATTTACTTTAGTATTTTGATTATATCTATGCCTTATTTCATTTCTAAATTTAAAAATTTAAGGATGATATTCCCAAATAGCATCTGTCCTTCTGGGACAGGTAACATGACACGCTGAAGAGTAATCTAGTTTTCAAAAAGTACTATAGTAAGAAATCCCTCCAGTTATTGAATAATTTACCTAAAAAAACAAACTAGTAATGACATATTTGAAGGAGAAAATAAATGAATGACATATTTAATTTCACAACAGACACAAAAAAAATAGTCAAATCTCTGAAGATAAATTGAAAAAGTCTGCCACTAAAAACAAGTACCTTGTGCCATTTAAATTAGTGAAATACTACATGAGGTCCTTCTACTTTATATAAACATACAGAGTTTTATTTTTATACTGAGAAGAGCACATTAAACTGCACAGTCACTTTTCCATTAGCAGATACATGATGGAATGTTAACAGCACTTTAAATGACAGAAAAAAAGAATAAAAGCGACTCTAACGCAACAGATCTCTAGATGTGAAGTGAGATTGTAAAAGACAAAATCACTGAGCAAGAAAGGACTTGTAAAGGTCAGCTAGCATCTCTGTTAGCCTCTGGGAGCACAATACACCATTACTCAGAAATGAAAAATCTCTCATTTCTGGAGACTAGGGAGAAAAAAACCCACTTCCGCTAAAAACTCACTCCAGAGATCAACAATATTTAGAATCATAAAATTCCGAAGAATACTTAATATAAATCCCTGAACAGTCCAGCTTAAATCCATTTCCTTTTGTTTGGTCTTTGTGAAATGTGCAAAACAGTTGACCGTTACAATACAGCCTCATTTATAAAGACTTCAGCTTTCTGTTTTGGGGGGACAAATATGTCAGCTTTAGCTTTTTCTCATAGACTTCATTTTCTAACCTCTTATAAACCCTTTTTCTGATGCCCCTCCATTACTCTTAAAAGGCCAAATGAAGAAGCAAGGGGTACTCTAATGTTCTGAAACGTCAATCGCTATTACTAAGCCATCATTCTTGCTCCTCCAATTGCTGGTACCTTTGTAAAGTCATCAAATGAAAGCTAAGAAATCATGGAGAATGTCAGAGAAGAGATGAGCAAGGAGGGGTGGGAAAACTAGGTGAGTCTGGAATCAATTCCTGACAATTGTGAAAACAACTCATTAAAAGGTAAATTGTGAGCACTCAGAAAAGTCACTGGCATGAGGAAGTGCCCTAGGTTCACTAAAAAAGCCAGCCCTGTTTTGATAAGATTAGAGAAAAAGTCATGGGTAACTTAATTACAGCAAAGCTTTAACAATATGTCCCATAATATACACGCGCTCAATACAAGAATACAGGGCTAGACTTCAGCTCATTCAGGTGGGTTTGTATCTAGCATCTATTTAAAGAATATTGACTAATTCCTATCAGTGTGTCAATCACGTGCTACAAATTTCATACCTCAGTCACGAGGTGGGCAATAGAAGGAAAACCTCTATCTGTAAATAGCTTAAAATTCAGAAATAGTATTTTCATATATGTTAAAATGGATGTAAGACACAGAAGTTAGGTGGAAAGTGTCCCATTTCTCAAATGTGTTACTGGTTTGAGCTAAGTAGTTACATCACTAATTTCAGAAGAACAGAATTAACCTGCCAACGGTACACAGTTTACTAAACACAGCAGAATGATGAAGAATCCACCCTAAACAGAACATATTGTGAAGACATCTGGAGATTGTACAAGGTCTGATACCTGCTATTGTCCAAATGGTATGGGCCCGCGCACAGAAGGGCTACTAGGACGCTAAGGTATGGGGGGTGGGGGGGCAGTAATGTGATAAAGATAATTACAGAGCTAAAGTTATTTAAATAAAAAACTGAGGGGTCCTAGTTCAGTGACCTTTTGTACTTCAAACATCTAAAACCCGTTCAGATGCTCTATAAAAGTGAACGGACACAAACACTGCCGAGGAAAATGAATACAAGGACTCCAGAGACAAGGATACCTAGATGTGTCAGTCTCAAGTCAGCTCCGAGTGTCCCTCAAAGCTGTAGTCAGTACTTGGCCACATTCCCTAAAATAAGTTCAGCTTCACAAATTATTTTTTAAAGTTTAACAAAGATTTTGCGGGGAGACAAGGAATAAGATTGGTACCACACTGTGCATCCCAGAAACCTAACAATACGACCCCACACATCCATTCCTCCTTGCCCTGTTTCTCTTCACTGAAAGTCACTTCAACTCCCTTCCTTCTCTCCTCACCTGGAGTCTCAACAACCGTCCACCAGGCTCAGGCACACCCAACCCCAGTAGGTCGCTGAATAGTGACCACTTATTATTTCTCTCCACCAACCTTAAGGAGCTATTCAAAGTATTCATTCAACCCAAGAGGAGCTTCTTTCTAAGTGGACAGATTTCCCTAACTACTGAACTGCTGAAATGACAGTTTCAAGAGCAAAACCTCTTGGAAAACAGGAAACTGAAAAGAATTCTAATGATTTTGCTCGTGCATCAACAAAGCCAACTCTGGAAGATGCAGCATAGCTCTCTTCCTGCGGTTCATATTGACCTTGGCATGCAGGTGTGTACCCTCTGTTTGAGAAGAATATCTGTTTCCTGATCTATCTCAGCAAGAGAAAAGAATGTGTCTTGATCTATAAAATGAGGATATCCATACACACTGCCTCAGCAAGCTGCTGTAGGATTTAATAAAATACCTTAAAGATATAGGCAAACCACCTCGCACATTAGCAGCCACTCAGTGACTATTAATGAAACATACTGATATTTTTATAGATCCCTAAGGAGGCTGCCTAGCAAATGGTAAGCGCTATACAAGTACCTGTTAATAAATAAACAACTGAGCACCTTTCCAGTGACTTCCAATCATGCTATACAATTCCATGGTCTACTAGAAATGTTGCAGGGATAATTTTCAGCGTTCTGGAAAAGAGGATGGACGAAGTAAGGGACAACAAAAATCTCTCTGGACTAAATTCCCTATCACTCTATGATTCAGTGTATTTCGGATTGTGCAGCTCACGGTTCATAAACAAACACAGCCCCCCCTTAACAAACAATAACATTACAGATTAACTAGTATTTTAAAATCAAATTTAGTAAGAGCCCAGAGAAGTTATATTGCAGAGCCATATAATGCATTTCTAAAAACATATGACATTTAAAGAAACTCTTTCTTGTTGACACAAACATAATTAAGGAGTGGAAAATTTCACTCACATGCCAGTGATAAATAGATGACATTCTTAAACTCTCATTCTCTAAATCAATGTCTTCTAACAGATTTCTCTTTAATCACCAAAGCCAATTAACTTCTCAAATGCTTCTCAAAACATGCTGCTGCTGATTTAAGATCTGATTTCCTTCTCAGCATAAACTAATCTCCAACTACATTTATACACGCCTTCATAATGTGGCCAGCCAGTTTCTCCAATGCCCCCATACCTGCACCAGTAAAACAATACCTCGCAGGGTTGAGAGAATCAACTGAGGTAATTATGTAACAGTACTTCATAAACTGCAAAGTACTATATATGAATGAGCTTCTCACAAACTGTAACCTTGGAACACTAATATTACGAAGAACGCCAAGAAGTGTTCTGTGAACACCTGGCTACCTAGTTTAATAAATTGTATACCTTTTTTGAGAATTCACAATGCACATTAGCATATTAAAGATTCAAAAGCATCCTATGGTAAGAAGTCTGTTAACTTTAACTCAGCACTTCTTAGATGTGGGAAGCCAATTTACTTGATTTATGGAAATTCCGTGTTCTGGAGAAAAGTGTTTGGAAGATACCATGCCATACAACGTCAACTATTATGTTAGCTATAAGAGAATTTTTTTGAAAATAATATTACTAAATGGAAAGAATATTAAAAATGTACTTCCTGCCTTTCTTAGGAAATACTCAAATTGTTTTACCAAAATATCCTTTAATAAATTTTCACATTGCTCTCAAGAATATAATGTACTGTAACAGTTCAAGGTAATATTCTTCTTAAAAGTATTAACTGGTAAAATCACTCCAGATAACATATGGGCAAATAACCTGAAATGAAGCCTTTGGTCTTCAAATGAATGTCATAGTATTCGTTTTAAAATAAAAATCTCTGAAGGCCACAACGAAAAGGGGCTGGAAACTGTCTGATCAATTTCCAAACTCTGATTTCTACTGAGTTTCTTCCAGACACTTAATTACACCATGATGGGAATACCAGAATATATCCTTCTTATATGAAAGCCACCTTCCTAAAATACAAAGTTGAGCACAGATCTTAGAGAATAACAGATTTTTTAAAACAAATTAAAGTTCTTAAAAGATCACCTGGTTCATTCCTGCCATTTTTCTTTTTTTATTATGTTATGTTAGTCACCATACAGCACATCATTAGTTTCTCATACAGTGTTCCATGATTCACTGCCTGCGTCTAACACCCAGGGCTCCATGCAGTACAGTCCTGTCGTTTTTCTTAATAACTAAACTGAGGTTCAGAGAACTACAGAGAAACTGGGTTCCGTGAGTTCCTGTGTTTTCATGTACACTCTGCTGTCATATGCTCACATCATGAGCAAACAGCTCTAGTGTTATCCCACACATTTTCAAGGAAAACTGTCTGCAGTGAGCTAAGCTAGAGGAGAGGCTACCTAGACTATGAAAAAGTCACTTGTGGAGTAATGGTGGAATCATTTAAAAGAGAAGCTGTCATCTTCAACAGAGCTGTCTCCAAGCAGAGATCTATGCTTGGGGGGAGGGGGGTTTGTTTACTGATGGTTAATGAGTGATCCAACCAACTCAGCGAGGTCAACAGTAACTAGCAGGTAATGAGCGTCTAGCGTGTGCCCAGCACTTGACACATGTCTCATCCTCATTGCAATTCCTATGAGACAGATGTTTTCTGCCAATTTCACAGATGAGGAGATTGAGTTCCCCAGAAATTTAGAAATGTGCCATGGTCACCCCACCAGTTAAGAGCTGAAGTGGAGATTCAAACTAAATTCTACCTGTTTGAAGACTGGGATATTTTAGTATAGAAAACTGAAATGGAGAGAATCTACTTGGATATGACCACAAATAAAGATTCTCGGCCATCTAAACAGGAAACAAAGATATTTCAAAATACCAACAGTTTGCTGAAAACGAAAACAATAAATAGAAATGTCTCAAGTGTCTGTGATGAACCACCCACTGGGCCTATTACTTAAACTTGAGCTGTGGTCATGTAGGATTTAGGCTTTTCTAGACACTACAAGACACTATTTCAAAAGAAATAAGAGGAGTGAGGAGGAATCAAGTCACACAGCCTGGCTCAAAACAAAGGAGACCAGACCCAGAGCTATGGCTCTCAGCACGGTGTCACTCGGCCAAGCCTATCTGGATTTGCACCAGAACAGGGCACAAGGGCACTGTAATAAGCAAGCAAAACTTAAAAAGAACTGTTTCATAAGTGTGTCTGTGAGACTGTGAAAGCACGAGGCACCAGCAGCTGTGGCCCAAGACAGTACTCTCAACTTGACCCACAAGAGACTTGGTGAGACCACAAGACAGACACAGCACACTCAAGCCGGGGCACCACCAGTCCCAGCATGGGGGCGGTGGGTAGTGAGCAGCGGCAGGAGCCAGGCCACCTCCGACCTCAACAGCTCGAGAAGACCTCCCCACAGAGAGCCATGCCAACAGCAGAAGAAAGGACAGAGTCCATGTGGAAGCCAAGAGCAAACGCCCGGCTCAAAAAGTCTCCCTGACAAATTCCAGGATGGACAGGGAAGAATGTGAAAGGGATGGATTTCTGAGGCTGGCAAGATTAGCATGGTCCATATTGAGAAAATAGGCTTCACCAGTGGCAATGAGGCTTTAACTTAAAGGTCACACTCTGAAAAAGAAAAATTAAATATCTAGAAACACTGTTAAATATTAGCAGACTGATTAAGCATATAAACCCCTCATTAAGAGTTTTGGAATTAGAAATGATTTCAAAAGTTCTCCTTTAGAATAAATGGTTTTTGTTTTTGTTTTTTTGGTGATTTCAGTAGGTGCACAAAATTTACTCAAAAAGTATAACCGTCCAGGTTCACCGTACAACTTGAGAGTTTCTCTTCAGGGGATTCTACATGTTTTCAACATTCAACTGAAATAAACAGCTCTTTCAGTCTGGAGTAAGGGGAAAGTGCCATAGCATGTGGTTATTCAAATGTCTGACTTAAAAGAAATTTCAACTTGATTAATTCTCAATAAGTTCTCTAGAGTTATCTTTACTTGCTTTGCCATTTACCTACTAGCCCTTATTATCTATGATAATTTCATTTAGGAATTTCAGATGGGGGCGCCTGGGTGGCTCAGTCATTAAGCGTCTGCCTTCGGCTCAGGGCGTGATCCCGGCGTTCTGGGATCGAGCCCCTCATCAGGCTCCTCTGCTGGGAGCCTGCTTCTTCCTCTCTCATTCCCCCTGCTTGTGTTCCCTCTCTCACTGGCTGTCCGTCAAATAGATAAAATAAAATCTTAAGAAAAAAAAAAGGGGGGAATTTGAGATGGACATACGTGACTGTGGAAATATGAAAACAATGTATATTTTATTTTCTAAAGCCACTGTGGATTTAACAGACTTCTAGAAAGCCAAATTAGATACTATGCTCAGGTTATCCATTCTATTTCCCCCTAAAATTAGATCGTTGCATTTCATTATTAAGAAGCGATTCTTGGATAAACATATAATCCCTGAGGAGTGATATTAATTAGCAAAAAAAAGGGGGGCAGTTAATAGCACTGATTATGTATTATAAGGAATCTTATAATTTTAATGCTTTTCAGGGCCTCAAAGGTAATTTAGATGAAGAGTTTTCAATCTTTATTTAAATATAAACCTTTTTCTTTTAATGTGGACTTGCAATGAAGTCCAATTTCCTATTTCCCCCTAGTTGGATCTATTCAAACCACAATGGTCTCCTCACTATTCCTAAATATACCCAGCATATTTTCGCAGTAGGGCCTTAGCACTCGCTGTTTCTAATTCCCTTGTTTATTTCTAATTCAATTTACTTAAACTGAAAAAACAAAAACAAAAACAAAAAACAGATCACCCATTTCTCTTCCATCTGCACACCGACAACCACCTATCTGTTACCTGCATTGATGAGCTTGGTGGGTTGGTGGGTTGACTGATTGTTGGATTCTACATATAAGAGATCATATGGTATTTGTCTTTTTCTGACTTATCTCACTTAGCATAATACCCTCGAAGTCCACCCATGTTGTCCAAACGGCAAGATTTCATTCTTTTTTATGGCTTAATAATATTCCAGTGTGTCTTTATAGCATAGCTTTCTTTATCCATTCATCCACTGATGGACACTCACGTTGTTTCCCCATCTTGGCTACTGTAGATAATGCTGCAAGTAACACTGGGTGTGCATATATGTTTCAGAGTCAGTGGTTTCGTTTTATTTGGATAAACACCCAAAAGTGGAATTGCTGGATCATATGGCAGTTCTATTTTTAATTTTTTGAGGAACCTCCATACTACTTTCTGTAGCGGCTGCACCAGTTTACATTCCTACCAACAATGCACAAGGGTTCCCTTTTCTCCACACCCTTGCCAATAGTTGTTAATTCTACTCTTTTTGATAGGAGCCATTCTGACTAGTGCGAGGTGGTATCTTGTGGTTGTGATTTGTATTTTCCTAATGATTAGTAAGCACAGTATCTTTTCAAGTCCCTGTTGACCATCTATATGTCTTCTTTGGGAAAGTGTCTATTCATATCCTTTGACCATTTTTAAATCAGATTGTTCGTTTCCTGCTATTGAATTATAGGAGTTCCTTACCTATTTTGGATACCAGCACTTCCATTAGATATTTGGTTTGCATATATTTTCTCCCATTTGGTAAGCTGCTTTTTCATTTTGTCAATGTTTTCCTTTGCTGTGCAGATGCTTTTTAGTTTGATGTAGTCTCATTTGTTTACTTTTGCTTTTGCTGTCAGATTCAAATTACAACCTAAGTTTTCTTTGAGGAGTTTTATGGTTTCTAGTCTTACATTCAAGTCTTTCAACTTTTTTTTTTTTCCAGAGTGTGCACATGGGCTTGTATGCAAGTGGGGTGGGGGATACAGAGGGAGAGACAGAATCTTAAGCACACGGCCCAAAATGAGCCTCAATCTCATGACCCTGAGATCATGACCTGAGCCAAAACCAACAGCCAGACACTGAATGGACTAAGCTACCCAGGCAGCCATTTTGAATTAATTTTCATGAAAAGTTTAAGACAGTGGTCCAGTTTCATTCTTTTGCATGTAGCTGTCCATTTTTCCCAATACCATTTACTGAAGAGACTGGCCTTTTTCCATTGGATATTTTCAGCTCTTTTACCATAAATTAATCAATCATGTATGTTTGGGTTTATTTCTGAGCTCTCTGTTTCATTAATTTATGTGACTGTTTTTATACCAATACTATACTGTTTTGATGACTACTGCTTTGTAACATAGTTGGAAATCAGAGGGCCTGATATCCCTAGCTTTGTTGTTCCTTTTCAACACCGCTGTGGCTATTTGAGGTCTTTTGTGCTTCCATACATATTTTAGGATTATTTTTTCTAGTTTTGTGAAAAATGCCATTGGAATTTTGACAGGGATGGCACTGAATCTGTAGATTGCCTTGGGTAGTATGGACATTTTAACAGTCTTAATTCTGACAATCCATGAGTCAAGAATCTCTACCTGTGTCTTCAATTTGTTTCATTAATGTCTGATAGTTTTCAATATATAAGCCTTTCACTTCCTTGGTTAAAGTTATTCCTAGCTATTTTATTCTTTTCGATGCAATTGTCAATGGAACTGTTTTATTAATTTTCCTTTCTGATAGTTCATTTTTAGTGTATAGAAAAGCAACAGATTTTTTAAGTTGATTTTTTGTCCTGTAACGTTACTGAATTTGCTTATTAGTTATAACAGTTACATACTGGAGTCTCTAGAATTTGCTATATATAATATCAGGTCATCTGTAAATAGTAAATTTTATTTCTTTTCCAATTTGATGCCTTTTCTTTTTCTTGCCTAATTGCTCTGGCTAGGATCTCTAATACTGTGTTGAATAAAAGTGGGAAGGGTGGGCAGCCTTGTCTTATTTCCGAATTTAGAAAAAAGCTTTTGGCTTTTCACTATAGCATATAATGTTGGCTCCATATATGGCCTTTATTATGTTGAGGGGGAATAAGTGTACTTACAATGTATACTTGGGGATTTATTTCACCTTACAAAGGATACCTTAAATCCCTCACTCACCACTAGACCCAAGGTACAAGAACCTTCTCTTTTCTTGTTTTCTTTCACTTCTTACAACAGGATACATGGCACACGATAAGCACACAATATGTGCTTACAGACTATAACATATGTATTTAAGACAGGGGAAAAGTGTTTGGGAGAATTATGCAAATGAACATGGCACTCTCAACAACTAAGTCCTGCTCCAACAGTTCCTTGTTAAGAGATGACTAAGGATAAGCTCCAAGAGACTTGCCTGCTCGTACATACAGTAGCTTTCTAATAGTCTACTCAGTGACAGTGAATTTTTTTTTCTTAAACATCTAACTACATAACTCTGCTATCATTCTTTCTGGAATGCCATTGCTACTTAAAATTTCAAAACCTCAATTATAATCACTGATCTTTAATAATAAAGACACCAGCCTACTCACTGACTTTGACACCTTAATGACTAAGAGTGCAAAGTCTTAAAAACTAGACTACATAAATTGTATTTAAAGAAGGTAAGCACATAGGAGTTTTTGTTTAAACTTGATGAAATCATGTGATTTCCAAATAAAAACAAATACTCCTAACAACCAAATTCTGAATCACCAAAACCTTTATTGTAGACTTGGTGCACACACACACCCCAAAAATTCATTTTTACACTTTATACATGTCTGATAGAAATATAGAATTGAAAATTATTTAAATTGGCAATACTATCAAAGAAAATTTTGTTTCCTTTTCTACGTAAGAAAAAACAATTCAGACATGATGAATTATCCAAACAGCATGAAATATCCAAACAGCAAAATAATTTATGTGTTTGATTCACAGCAACTCTGAATGGTTTGTTCTTATTCATGGGAGGAGACTCAAAGCATTAAATTTTCTTTTTACCAAGGAAAGCTCAATAATTCAAAAGGTTCATAATCCTACATATTGAGTCAATAATTTTGAAAAATCTCTGTAGTTTGGTTAGAAATACAACATTTATCCATTTAAAAATGAATTTTCAAAAGCAGGCTAAAATGGAATGAAAAATAACTGACCTAATTATTTTTTATAATATGTAACAGGTATTTTTGCTGCAATAATATTTCTCACTAAAGATAAAACGATATCTCATAAAAATAACCTACTTTAAGAAGTATTGTATTTGTAGCTTAATAAACTGTAAATCCAAGTCTTTCACACTTAGACCCCACAAATAATTCTGGAACACAGCCCAGAAAGCTTTGCTGAAGTCAAAGCTCTAGTTACAATAACTGAAATCTTTCTAAGTTCTTGCAACTGAGAGAAAATACCAATTTCAAAAGATATTTTATAGTTTTCTCTCAAATGTAAAAGATACCCATCATTTGCTTTACTAAGAAGAAAACAACCCTAAACAATTACGTAACAATTGAACTGTGTTCCTTGTCAACCATAAACCTAAATAAAGTTACTCTAGTAAAGAATATAAATCATGGTAGAGTTTTATTCATCTAAGAAGTACCCAAATAAAAAAATGAAAGTCCCAGGGGCGCCTGGATGGCACAGTGGTTAAGCGTCTGCCTTTGGCTCAGGGCGTGATCCCGGCATTATGGGATCGAGCCCCACATCAGGCTCCTCTGCTATGAGCCTGCTTCTTCCTCTCCCACTCCCCCTGCTTGTGTTCCCTCTCTCACTGGCTGTCTCTATCTCTGTCGAATAAATAAATAAAATCTTTAAAAAAAAAAAAATGAAAGTCCCAGATAATTTCATTCTGGAAATTAACATACACACTAAAGTCACAGAATCAGGTTCTAATACCCCATCCCTAACACTCTTTCCAGGGCAAATGCCCAAGACTTTGGAAAAGGTTAAAGCTTCATTCTAAAGTCCCTGTGCAATGAGTTCAATCCTACTTAACCATAGCTGTAGTAAACACAAAATTTGCCATATTTTCACAGGGGCTTAAAAACACTCACTTCACAAAACATTTACAATCCAGAATTCAAACACAAGACATTATAATCATAAAAATAACAAAATAAAGGTGTGCCTCTTTATTGCTCTTTTAAAAAATCAGTTTAGTGAGTATAGAAACCTGATTTCCGTAAAGCTTATGTAAGTTGGCTGCATGAAATACTTCCAGGAGTTACAGTATAGGAAACAGAATAGATGTCACAAAAGATTAAGAAGACTAGAACATTCTCTAAATGCAAGGAAAAAAAGTATTATTTTCAGTTCACAAATTTTTTTTTCTTCTCCATCTTGCCCAAGGCACAAAAGACAGATCTCTTTTTTGTAGTTTCTGAAGTAAAGTAGCCAGACCTCTGTTTAAGGATGGTAAGACCATTAACTAATATGACCCCTCAAAATAAGCTGACCAGAAGCAGTCCTTTGTATATTTATAATATTTTAGCATTTTGGATGGAACAAGCAGTGTATCCGTGGCACCTTTGAGGTATTAATCACCTCACTCTTTTTTTTCAATTGTATCAGAGCAAAAATACCTCCAACATATTCCTGGTTAACCTGCAGAAAGGGAAATGGTCTTAACTTCAATTTGATGATCAAACCTATCAGTGTTCAAATACACTTCCAAAGTTATTAGAAAGATAGTGTACAAGCACTAACTACAGCTTCCTATTTCTTAAGATACATATATTATAATCAAAACCTTAAGCCAGGGATGTAAAACTGTGTATTATGCCTTTATCAAATAAAAAAAAAAGATGCTAAATTAAAATGAATACTTGGGATTCTTTTTGAAGAGTACATCAGACATGACAAGCTTGATTAATTTAATTGGCCCACTTAGAGTCTCTGTCACCATCATGCTGCGGCCAGCTTGTGAATGATAGGGATATTTTTACACTGTGGCATCTTCCGAAAAAATCAACATTTTAGTTACTTTGCTTAATGGGGAAGTCACTGACATAGAAATAAGTATTTCTAAGATATAATAATCCACATTTATTCTTTGGTAAATATAGTTTGTAAGTATAATTCTTTCTTCAAAGATTCAGAATATTTAATTATTTTTATTTATATATATATATGAATATATATATTTCATTTTTCATTTGAAATACTACAACCCTAGATAAAGAAGATATGAGATGAGACTGAATCTATACTAATATCAGACTATATCCTGAAGTTGGTTTCTCTCATTTTTAAAAAACAACACACTGACACTATTTTAATGTACAGGTAGGAGTTATTCTTCCTTTTAAAAAATCCAGTTAAAACACCTGATTATGTGTATCAGTCAATACTGGTATTTTAAGTTATAAATTCTTTCAACATAAGACATAACTGTAATTTATTCAACCAACATCTACTGAATGTCTACTCCTTACCAGGCTCTGTCCCCCTAATGGAGGGAAAATACCCTTTAATTTCACAAATGCAAAAGCCCACTTAATACAACATGAGGACAGAAGCTTACTTTAGATCGAAGCAGAAGAAAGTACTTGACAAGCAATATACCAAGAGGGTTAAGAACCTGGAATTTGATGAGATAGACAAGACCTAGCCTGGCCACTTACTAGTTGTATAACCTTGGGCAGATGACAGATCTATCTAAGCCTCAATTTCAATGTCCTACTTTGCAACATGAGGTTAATATTACCTACCCCAGTTCTAAAAAACTGAAGAAACAGAGTCCATGAAAAAGAAATGAGAGGCAATGAAAGGAGAATGAAGAACATAAAAAGTAGAGAAATCAACTCAATATAAACCTATCACCCTAATAATATTCTTGTTTGTGCACTTTACTAGCTGAGGGGATGAATAGTTAACAGCTCTGAACTTGAAATTCAAGTGCCTCTCCTTGTAAGTTCAAAGCCCACCCCCAGCATTAATTCCTCCCATAACTAATGTTTCCTTCTGCTTTATTTTGCCACTAAACTCTTTGAGGGCAGGACCCATGTTTGATGCATGTTTGGATCCACACACTTGACACAGCCCACAGCTGATAGTAGCTAATTAAAGATTTATTGAATGATATCTGCATTAAGGTTCCAAGAGATTATCCTCATGTATAAATCCAGGCTACATGGTAGGACTACCACTGAGCTTTATGATTCATGATATTCACAGATGATTCCTGAATGAGGCATTTATTCCAATGAAGGTGGGAGCATCACAGGAATGAGGGTTTTACAACAGCTCAATTACAGAAAGTGGAGGAGAGAATTGAGACATCTTGTGGCATTCGGTAGTACAGGCATGCCAAACGCAAAAGCAGTCTCTACCGGATTCCTATCACAACCAGCACAGAACAAGCGATGTTCTTAAGAACTGTAGACTTGTAATTTTTTTGGCTTTACGGCTGCTTAGAAGTTAAAAACGTATGATTTTTACACCTAATTACATGTTGCATAACTGTATAAGTGATAACACAATATATGTAAATCAATATTAGGAACCTGTAAGAAATGTTTCCTCCTTATTAAAGACACAGATACTATTCAATTTTGACAAACATTGCCCCAAATGGAGCTCATAAACACACATGGGCAGGACCGGAAATTGGTAAGGATGGTAAGGTATTCCTAGAAAGAACAACAGCACGAGCAAGGGTATCAAAGATAAGAAAGCACGGGATGTCCTCTGAGATTGCCAAGGGACAGTCATGGGAAATACAGAAAGGCAGGGTGGAAGCCAAACCACAGAAGCTCTTGAACACCATACTAATAAACAGGGTGATATTCTGTAAATAACCGGAGCTACTAAAGACTTCTGGGAAATTACTGATAAGATCAAAGCTGTCATTTATGAGGATTAATTTAGAACGGAGGGCGGAAAGTGTGTAGGTAGGAAGACCAGGTAGGAGGGTAGTACAGCAGATTAATTTATGTGAAAATGGGAGGAGGAGGATAATGGACAAGGCAATGGAAATGAGAGTAAACAAGGCTTGGGAAATAACCAGATGTGAGAGCACAGAAAACGAAGATGCCAAAATTGCTACGAATTAGCCTATAATAACAAAAATTGTTTACTTATGAAATATTTCAGTCATACAAAAGTATTCAGAAAAGAAGAAAACAAACATCTGTGCATTCAGCACCCTGCTTAAGATGAAACATTACAGCACCCTGGACACTTCTCCCTCATCTACTTCCCTTTCTCCTTCCTTAAAATAACCAGCACTCCGACTGTGATGTTTAGCCTCACCAGGCACTTCCTTATACTTCCGCTCTAAGTGTTCTACCTGTAAACATATGATATAGTTTTGAACATTTTCTAACTTTATATGAATGTGTCACAGAGCATATCATTTTGCAAACTGCATATTTAATTGAACACTGCCACTGAGATTGATCACACATTTACTTTTTCTGTGTAATACTTCATTTGCATAATTGTATAGAGTATTTCATTTTTAAGATATACTCTATTCATTCTTTTGCATTTATTCACACCTGATGATGAATAATTCAGGTATTTCAAATCTTGCTATTACTAGCAATATCACAAGGAACGTTTTTCTCGCTACAACTACAACACTTTCTCTGGAGTATGTACCTGGGAGTGGGATTACTACAGCCAAGGAATGTGTATCTTTACCCAACATGCTTCTAGCAACTGATGTTCCCACCCAAAAGGATATGAAAGTGGTCCAGGTCAGCATCTGGTGTTGTCTGATTCTGAGAGGCGTGAAATGGTATCTCATTTTAATTTACATTTCCATCATAATAGGTGGTACATAATATGCTTTTTGCCCCACTTTTTTGTTCATGGGCATATATCATCAATGTTAACATGAATGAATTAATTCATCTTGTCTACTACAATTTGCACTTTTTCCTTGCTGCTTAGGAAAGTCTTCTCTACTGCTGATGAGAAAGTTCTCAGGTTGTATGTTCTGAAGGCATATATAATTAAATTAATACAAAAATACCATTTGTCAGTATCACTCAAGGCATAGTCACTGAGGCAACACCTTATGCAGCTCAATCTTCTCACTGAACTGGAGGTAAAACAAGCAATGCGCATCCAAAAGCAACAGCATCAAGAAGCACACAACAGGGGAAATTATATGCAACAAATACGCGAAGTATTACAGGGCAGGTTCTGATGAACTCAAAATGGACCAGACTCACTTCTTTGGAATAGGAAGTCCTTCTGCCACCCCTTCGCAAATTAAAGTAGACTGAGATTAAAGTAACAATGTGAAGCCATTTCTACTCATCAGTGTAGTACAGATAACACTACTGAAGGTGAGTGAAGCAGCAGCCTCACGTGCCACCTGCAGGGGTGGAAACTAGAGTATGCGGGGAAAGCTATCTAGCCGTACACAGCATCAGTCCTAACACAGTTCAAACCTTTTAACCCAATAATTTAAGGAAATAATCAGGAATACAGGCAATGATACATGCATAAAATACAGTCATCGTGGCAGAATATCTGATTATAAAACTGAAAGACCTCAATTTTCAACATTAGGGTGATTCAATAAATTATGCAGATCTATACGATGGATTACTATGTAGGCACTAAACTTGAGATATATTGAAAATATTTAATGACAGGTAGATAAGTACATCCTTATATACATATACAGTATCATGTAAACTATTCAAAATACATAGAGAAAAGTAACTTGCTCAAAGGTTTATTTTCCCAAATGTTCAAAGAACACATGCAATACTCAATAATTAGACAATCAGCCTTTGAAAATAATTAGATACTAGAACAAAAGAGAGCAATGCCTATATTTTCTTCCTATAATACAATAATGCTATATATAAATAAGGATATTCAAGTTACATTGAGGTATTAGTAACTTCTCATGTAAAGCTCAAGACTAAATAACACAAAGCATGGAAGACAATGAACACATACGCCGTTGCTGATGGAACAGTCTAATTTAAAAAAAAAGCCACTTCATTGTTAAGAGGTAATAAATAAGCTATTTTTTGATACTAGATGTACAAAGGTTTTGGAAGCAGCACCAAACTTTTTTGTTTAACAGAGCCTAACAGCCCTTGCTTTCCTTGGCTGAGGAGAAGGCACCATGGCCCTGCACCGCTCTCCCACCACAGCTGCCTGGACCTAAGAGGACTGAGTGTTTGACCAAAAGGCAGCCCAATATCCACTTGCCAAAAGCTGAAGACTCCACAGCTGGGCACAAAAGGTGGGATGGGCAGATCAGAGTTGTCTGATTTTAGAAAACTAAGAGTTTGAGGCAGTTGGTTGTATAAGCTGAGCATAAAACAGGGAGGAATCAGAAGGCTGGAAGGAAACCACCATGGCAAGGCCATGAGCTCCAAAGCCAAAGGCAGTCTTGTTCCCCACCCACCAGCTTTAAAGTTTCAGTGTTGGGTTTCCTCTGAGATGTCTGTGTCATAATACAACACTCCGTGCTGGAGCTAGCTGGAGGAGTAGCTCCTAACAGAGAAGAAGCCTTACCTATAAATGGGGGTCCTCTTCACACACTTACCATACCAAAGGTTTACCATATCGACCAGCACAGTGCCATTTTTAGAAGAGAATAATATATACATACTAAAGATGAAATTAGAAAAACAAAGTTAGGAAGAAAAACTTTGTGAATATTTTATGCCCAAGAAAGTTGCAGAATGTATCTTTTATGAAGTCTCTATACTCAAGTTATCACACCACTGTTGCCTTAAAGTACAAAACAATCTTGGGACCACACCATACACTCCATTATTAGAAGAAACAAATTCAGAGTAACAGAATCACTATATAAGAACAGAAATGCTCCAGCTGAATGCTTCAATTTAAGGCACACACATATCCAGTTTTAGAATCTTAATAAAAGTAAACTAAACCTGGAAAATGCTGCAAAGGGAAATGATAGATACGTTATTAAAAAACAACCTTTCTTAAATCACAAACTACATATATGGGAAATAAAGGACAAGTAAGTGACATCTCTATATTCTTACTCAAAATAATCTATCAAATGCACTGAATATCTTGGTTGCAAACTTATCCATATAATATTTAATGATTAAAAGTATCATAAATCTAAATAACTAATCTTAACTTTCAGAAATCCAGACAAACCATTATGCCAAATGATTTCTAGAATACCACGCAATTCTGAAAATATTAAAGTCGAATTCTCGACTTAGTCCCCGACTTAGTCCCCCATGTATATGGAGTCATTCTATAAAAACTTTACAGCATTTTCTACTTCTATTCAGAAAAAAATAAAAAATGAGTTGTTTATCTGAAAGACCCATTCTGATGCTTGAATTTTCTAACAGTTTTGGTTTTTTTTTTAAATAACATTTGCTCACTGGTGAACAAAAACATACACATACCTAAATATAATTCAATATCTATACGAGTCTATGATTTATAAAGTTTAAGTTCTGCTGACCGGCTCTTCAAACATAACAGCTACTAAGAGTCTGTTAAGAGTTTTCTATTCCTCAGAACTTCTCTTTTTAAACTGGTTACATTTTATATTAGAGTTTAAGTCATCTCAAATATGACTGCTAAAACTCCCATAGGCTACGCTGTTGGTTGATAACTTTTTAAGAAATTAGTCCTAAAATTCTAAGCATCGCCATGTGCACCATATAAATTACTTTGGAGTTCCTTACTTATTCCTTGCTCTGAAAGCTTTTAAATAGCTTTCAGCAAAAGGCAATAAAATTCAACCTGATGTATATAAAATGCAATCATCCAAAACAAACTTAAAATTATCTACTACAAAGGCATAGTAAGACAAAAGAGAGAGAGAGAAGAAACCCAGAACCCATTTTCTTAATCCTTAAATTTAATAGTAAACAAGCCAAAATAACCATGTTGTTTTTATCCTATGGTAAAACACTTAAAAAATGTTTCCTGTATTTTAATTAATATCAGCTTTCCAAAGATTGTTCCATTTCCAGATACCTAAATAATGCAGGCCATGTGGAATGAATTTACATGTTTCATAAGAACCAGGTGTCATAGTTAACTTAAAGTTAAGCCTAACCAGCAAATGAAAGCAGAAGTGATAGATCATTTATGCCATATTTAATCACAAAATGTTTCATATTTTGTAGCACTTGTCCGTAAATATTAATGTAAAGGATAGTTTTCTAAGATCAGAATTGCCTTTTAAAGGCAATGGAAATCATGTTGTATTTGAGGCCAGATTAGGAGATGAGGTTACATAAAAATAGTACGATCAATTATTTCAAGACCAATGACTATAAATTTTCTCAGAGTTTGCAACCATCCTTTATTTACTTCTGAGAAAGGAATGTCATCATGAACATTACCAGATGAAAATGTTCATAAAAACATATTTATAAGGTCACATTCAACATGACCTGAATAATCATATTATCAAAAGAAGAAATCCACTTTTAAAAATTTTGCTAACTACACAGAAGATTCATTATGACTAATTATAGTTTTTGATCACTCTCCAGGAAGTGCATGTTTCCATGCAAGATAATATCAAATACTTTTTCTCAAAATGTGCTCCTAAAAAACCATTTCAAGTTAGCATTAAGAGCTTAAATACTTAAGTGTGATAGGCTTTACATATGCACCTGTAAATATGTGTATGTATAAATTACAGTGAGCTCTCACTTTGTGCAAAGCACTGTTTTAAATACCTTACGGATGAGGTTATGTGAGATTTCACAAATGTGGCGAAGATGGGATAAGTTTGGAAAAATGCTTATCCAACGGATAAATGGAAAAGATCCAGGAGGATCACCTACTCTAGGATTCTGCTTCCCAAATTATGGACTGGTCTGGGGATCAGCAGCAAAGGCAGCCCCTGAGAGCCTGGGAGAAATGCAGAATCTCACGCTCCATCGCAGACCTAGAATGAAAATCTACATTTTAAAAGATGCCAACTTATTTCTATGCATATTAAAGTTTAAATTTAAGAAGAGCTCCTTTAGGTAAATAAGGTGAGCATACTTGGACCAGCAAGAACATACAATAAGGATGAGTGTGGAAAGACCTAACTTCAGAGCAGGAATGGAAAGAACAATAGAGGATGTAATGCTTGAAGTATTTTGAAAATTACTGATGTGTTTTTTCCTCCTTTGCATTTACATGCATAATGGGAGAAGACGCAGACGGGGTGCATTAGTGCCATCGGAGGAAAATGGATGAGTACAAATGGTTTACTTTCCAGGCATCGCATGGCAGAGGCCGTAAGCCTGGCGGCCACAGGGTCATCAGTGGCCTAGTGGCAAAGGCTGAGGGCAGCTAGGGATGAGAGAGGCCAGGAGACACCTCTATCTTAATTAGGGATAGGGATAGGTGAGATCCTGGGAGAAGAAAATCACCGAGGCAGGAACACATCCAAGCAGCCTGGTGGAGCAGTGTGGCTGTGCGGAAGGAACACCAGAGGTCATCTCTCCGTGGCATATCGGCACCACTGCAAAATGGATAGGACCTGTAATTTTCCACATGCTTGACGTGATCAGAGAAAACAGAGCGCTCAGCGTAGCCAAGAAAGAGTCTGGCTACCAGTACTGGCTCTACGGTGATGGGTTGCCCAGGAAAAACAGAGATCAAGAGGTCCACAGCATTCATGAGACACAAAGGAGGGGCAAGACCATAAGAGAAACCATCCTGGCTGTGAACAAAATGAGCCATAACAGACCAATAAGCAGTGGATGCTGGCAGGCAAGGGAAAAAAAAAAAACTGACTTCCAGGAACAGGGTACCATGGAAGTTAATGAAGAAGTCCAGAACAGTACTGGGAGAGCCAACCCACCCCGCGCACGCGCGCGCGCGCGCGCGCGCGCACACACACACACGCACACACACCCTTCCTAAGCAGAGACCGCATGAGCAAAGGGTGGCGGGAGACAAAAAAAAAAAAACCCTAAAACAAAAACCAAAAAACCCACACAGGAATGAAGGGAAACCTTAAGTTCAGTGCTGCCGGATGATAAAACACAAGACAGAAAAATAAGCAAAATATTTAGAAAACAAAGTTGATGAAGCTTTTGCCTGAGTGTAAAAGCAAATAAGAAAACATGATCATTGGTGCCACCAACTAAAAGAGCGGCAACAGAGAGAAGGAGGAAGTGGTTGGGTAAGTGGGTGAGAGATGGCGCCTTCTGTTTTGGAATATTGTGTTAATAAGGTAGTAAAGTAAACCTGCCCTCAACCCTCACCCCGCGAGACTAAGAGGAAAACTACAGCCAACCCGGGGTGCACAGGATTCACACAGACAACGTGCTGGTTAATATGTGCTCACAATAAAAAATTACTAGAGGACATGATCTACCTACCGTAACATAGAGTCAAGATCCTACAAGTATGTGAACCGTAAGAATTTTATATAATAAATTTTTCACAAAGAGACTATAAATTAAGTATGGTATGATGAAAGTAACTTTTTTAAAAAGCTACAAAATATAAGAATAGAATAATAAACTATTTCCAAAAGATTAGAGTTTCTAGAAATACAAATATTACTAATAAAATTAAAAACTCAATATGTTAAAAGGCAGATTAGTTTGTTTCTAAATAGATACGGTGAACTAAAAGATATATAAGTAACACAAAAAGATAAGGAGATTAAAAAAAAAAACTGGAGAAAAGTTAACAGGAAGTTAGAATGAGAAGCTTGACCTAATTATAGACGAAAATCCAGAAGACAGAGACTAACCATAAGATAGTCTCTCTCTAAAAAATACATTCATATGGGTTACATGAGTGCCTGCTTTATTTCTCAACATTCCTATATAATTGAAAAACAAGTTTTTTAAATAAAAAGTAATTTAAAGAGTGAATGGAAAGTGAAAAGAGTAAAAATGGGAATGCAGCCTCATGTTTTGAAAAGTTTAGATAGAAAATGAGAGATTAAAAGTGATTTAAGGAGAATATGGATAGTTTTGCTTGGATTTTATTATTTTTAATGCTGGGCATCATTTCAAAATGTTTATGGACCAGGACGCAGGAGTCTTCAGAGAAATGTGAAGATGGCAGAGAGAACCAGGGTGGATGGAAGGTTCTGGAAGGCGAGAGCGGATGAATGAGTGGGAGCCGGGGCGCAGCACTGGCCTTGATGAGCACCACCTCATCAGTTCCAGCAACTTAACTGACCAGACGGACGACTGGTTACAGTCACAGAACGTCCCTTGCCTAGAATTCTTGATCTCATTGCTGATTACACTGCTCAGTTTGTGAAAACTCAGTAGATCAATTTTAAATTGCACTGAAATAAATTCAACTCTTGAAATTAGATTAACTTCAGAACTACCAATAAGAAGGCAATTTTCTTCTAATTCCTATTATATTGATCTTAGTTAGGTGCCATGCTTCTTAAATATCATGAAAGGCTGTCAAAATAAAAGACATGTGCCCAAACAAAAAAATACAATATAGATAAGTAAATTACTAGGAAAAATTTTAGACTGTGCCTTAGAAAAGCAAAGTAGACAGAAGGAATTCCAGGTAATTCAAGGCTAAGTCTTCAGAGACTCCTCTGAAATATTATTAAAAGACACAAATACTATCACAGTCAATGCTTCATTGTTTCTATATCAAGGTTACTACCCCTTCTCAAGAGATGCTACTTCTCTTTTAAAAGTAAATTCACAGTAATTTGGGAGTTTTATTAGGAATCTGTTGAGTCATCAGTACAGAAAGTTTCAAAAAGATTTTTAATTTTGGGAGAAGTAACCATAAATTCGCCAGAGAAACGGCACATTCATTTGACTCAACTCAAATAGTGTTTCATAACTTACACTAACAGCCTTGTTTTATTTTCAAGAAAGATAAAAGGAAAGTTTGCAGGAAATTATTACATTTATTCTAAAAATGGGTAATAAAAGGGAGAGAAAATTACTTTTCCAATCTGAAAGTTTTCCAATTACTTAAAATCCACTCTCTCTAGAATTCCTAACATAGTGCAGATATTTACCTGGTCTTTTCCCAATGGGGATACTGTTAACAGAAAGCCAAGTCCCACAAGGAAGCCATAGTTGGATCAGAAACTAGTAATTAAGATTGATTTCATACTTCTTGATATCTTTGCCATGTACATACCCTTTGCTAAGAAGAGCCAACAAAAGGTTTTAATATCTATGACCATAAATGGATCAAAGTGGAAGGAGACAGAGAGGGAGGGCTGACTCCAAAAAGTCTCTGAAGTATTTATCATAACAGCTTATATTTATTAAGGACTTCTGTGCCATGTACTATTCTAAGTACTCTGGATGTATTAGCTTACTTTGTCCCCCAGCCCTATGAGGTAGGTACATTTATTATCCAGAATTTATAGAAAAGAAAATTAAAGCTTAAAGAATTAGGATCTCCTGGAAAACATTTTACTGGCAGAGTCGTAGGTCAACAGCCTTTCCCTGTGTAGAGAGTCTCTGGACAGAGCTAAATAAACCTTGGAGGGCTGAAATTCCTTCTATGTGGAGACCCTAAGAAAACTAAGTTATACATAGAAAAGTCTCTTCTAGATGGCAGGTCTCAGAGCTTACAGCCAGCCAGGATCAAACAATAAGCTTAGAAATGCATGGAAACGGACAGATTTATAAGCACAGTAATTTGAGAGGTACGTGAACCTGCATCCTCATCTGTGATCAATAATGAAGACCCCCAATGTTAAAGCTCACCTCCCTTAGTATCTATTATTATACCATTTCTTCCCTATTTGCCATTATGAGGAACTACTTTTATGTATATATTTCTGTAAGTACATCACAAATTTTCTTAAGGATCTGGTAAACCTCAGGCATAACTCAAAACCAAAAATATACAATGCACTTTGCAAATGCCACCAATGTAATTCTTGCCACATAAGGACAGGCAAGACATAAAGAACAGACTGTGGGCAGTTTCTGAGCACCCTACTGGCTCCAGAAAGCCAAAGTTACAATCTCATTGTCCTGCTGTGAAAGACAGGATTGTGAGAATACATTTGATGCCACGTCATATGACTGCATGCATTTTAAGAAAGCACTCAAATAACATGTGAAATAGCAACACAGCAATCCTGCTGAAAACAAAGTGTCCCCAAAAAAAGAAAAAGTGTCCAGAATACGCAAATGTAAAAATCACATTTCACTCTACACCTAATTTCCCAAGAGTCATGATATCTTTCTGATCATGCAATAAGAATTAGGTACCCTAAATTAATTCCAGTTTTTAGAAGACTATGAGTAATAATGTGGTGGGTTTTAGTTACACCAACCAGCAAGATATAAAAGAAATAAATGAGAATACACTGGGTGGAAACTCATTAAAATTACCCAAGGCACAAGAAAAATGTTTCAACTTTTTCACTTTAAAAGATTATTAGTCAAAATTAATGTTCAATAATTAATTAAACTAGTCAGTCATTTAATCAACATTTACAGAAGCATTACTCTGTGCCATTAGATGATAAACAAGTCGGACTGGATTCATGCTCTGAGGAAGCCAACCCCACGGAGAGGCGCAACAGACAATAAAAAAGTAAATGCACAAGATGATTTCAAAATGGTGTAATTAGGAAGGGAGAGGAAGGAAGACAAATTTAGACTAGATGGTCAGGAAAAACTTCACTGAAGCGGAGACAAACAAAAATAAAAGCCTCATTCTTTAACACCATGTCTGGAGTGAAATACCATGGGTTCAATATGAAGCACTAGAAACTGGTGATTTTGCTGTTACCATGATAGTCACATAAATTGCAAAGGACTGAAGAAAATGAAATTATCATCATTCTGCATGTTCTAAAATTATACATGAAATATCAATGACGCTGACACAAAAAACACTAAAAATGGGGAAATGGGTTTGGAATCAAGCAATGGGCAGAGGCTGAAATTTTGAGGAACAAGGCAGAAAAAACCTGGATCACCCCAACGCGCTATTAGAAATACAGATGTTAACACCTATACGAACATATGTTAGAGAAAACTATACGAGATCTCAGAAAATATTTTCATTGCCATGAACATGCTGCTGACAGACATATGGACTTTTCACGGTGCTGCTGGCAAGGACTTGGATGGAAAGGAGGAACATGTTATTATAAACTAGCAGAAAGGGGATCCGTGTTACCTTGTGGCAGAGAGCTTAAGTGAATTACGTCCTGCAGTTATATGAAAACAGAATGTATAAGCTATGTACTTGGGTATTTAGATGAGAAGATTTCCAAACAAACTGTTGGAAGGTGCAAGCTGTTTTCTTTCTTGCTGGTTATAGTACAACGGGAAAGGAAAAAAGATAAATTAAGAGAGTCCAAAATGAAAGAATGCTGTCAGGTCCCAAGAATTCTCCAGGCAAGAAACCGGCTGATAAAATTACTAAGCTGCAAACATGTGCTTCCTGTCATTAAAAAGGAAGGGCGGAGTCTAGCAGGATCACAGAGGATTCTTCCCAGGTCCTGAAACCTAATGTAGTCTGGACAGTGCAGGGGACCGGATGACTCCTTTTGTTGTTCCACCTTCTTTCTGAACAGGAAGACCTATAACCAATACCCTGTGCTTGTCCCACCATTATATTATAGCAGCAGATGACTTGTTTTCATGTTTCACAGGTTCACAGGTAGAGAGGAATTTTGTCCCAGGATGGATAACACCCACGATCTCACCCAAACTGAGTTCGATGATGAGATCTGGAGGATGGGATTTTGGACACTGTGCTGATGCTGTGATGGGCTGAGACTGTTGGAGATGTTGGGATTCAGTAAATGCATTTTACATAAATCTTTGGCAGCCAGGGGGCAGACTGTGGAAGGCTGAATAATGGCCCCCAAAGATGCCCATGTCCCAATCCCTGGAGCCTGGGAACATGTCACCCTACACGGCAAAACAGACTGTGAAGATGTGGTTAAGACACGTCTCCTAGGGTGAGGCAGTTCTCCTGCATCATCCCAGTGGACCCGATGTACTCACAGCATCCCTGGAAGTGAAAGGACCAGCACAAGAGCAGTGCTACATGAGACTCTACCAGCTACTGGTTCTGACGATGGAGAAGGTCCCATGAGCCAATGAGAGTGGGTAGCCTCTAGATAGAGGTTGGAAGAGGCAAAGAAACAGATTCTCTTCTGGGACCTCTACAGGAAAATTAGCTCTGCTAACATCCTGACTCTAGCCTGGTGAACCCCATTTTGGACTTCTGACCTCCAAGGAACGTAAAGTTAATTACATTTTACATCATTTAAAGCCACTACATTTATGGAACGAACATTCACTTTAAAATTATGTTTGCCTTATTTCTGCTAAAGTTTTTAACTAGTGTTTAACAAGTTATGACAGAAGGCAGTCTAAGCACTACAAGATTAGGTGCTGTTGACCTTAGTTCATACAGCTCACATGCCATCTGGGATCTGAGCTTCCCCAATGTCACACTGTGGGAAGTCACACATTGGGTAACTGCATATGCCAGAACATGTGACCAAGAAATATGTGACCTAGAAGTGCAACAAATACATTCAGGTCCTCCCATGGGCATCTGTGGTAGCTTGAGCTTTCCAAGGCTGAGGCACGCATAACACAAACATTAAGACGGTGGTTGGATGCTCACTTTTTGTTTAAAAAGCTATAGCAATCATTCTCAGGTTTAAATAACATCTCCCACTAAGTCCTAGAAGATAGGCATTATATTTCCAAACATCTTCTACTAAATCCTGTAACATAGGCATTATATTTCCTATCACTGATAAATTTAAACAAGACTCATGCTCTTTGTTTATGGTTAAAAGATGCCAAAAATAAGATTACAAAATGAGATCTGTACAGAACGAAAAAAAAAAAAATTAAGGAATGACATAACTACTGCAACATAGCAGACTTTCCTCCAATGAATATCTACAGTGATTTTCTCTAATTTCTCAAATAATATAAGGACTGTGAAAAGTTCTCATAAAAATCAAAAAGAATTCTTAAACCAATCTGCTTTTAGATACCATGTGCTTATTTTGGTCATCACACACTGTTAATATTCCTTTCTGGTTTACTTTGGTTGGTTGGATAATCATTCCCATCAATACTGAAAATGGCAAAGTATATGGTTTATATTCTAGGTTAAGTCCTAATTCTACACAAGGTATTAACATAATTAGGAACTAATTAAGCACGTGACAAACTAAATGGTTGTTAGGGATGGATACAAGCACAACTTACAATGATTCTGCCCCTAAACTGCTCACACTAGTCAGAGAAACAGGAAGGGCACACGGCTAAACAACACTAGAAACCAGAGCGCAATATGCTTTGCCATATGCCAACTGCTTCTATCTGGAGGAGGAGGGTGCCCTGAGGAGAAGAGCATAAGGATGGAGGGAAGCGAGGTCTAGAAGAAAGTTTTTATTGTGCAGGCAATGGAGAAGTCGGCAAAGGTTTCTGAGCAAGGAATTTGCATGATAGGAAGAGTAGGCTAGAGGCAAAAGACCAGAAGCTGGAAACCTTTCTGGAATTAGGCTGCCAGAGAACTTGAAGCTACAAATTTTAAGAATGAGAAACAGAAGATAGAGAAAAATCAGCCCTTTCCAAACACACCTCAATACCACCTGTACTGCCTATCAAAGTAACTGTTAACCTCAGGTAGGTGAGTGAGAGAGAAGCACAGAACCCATTTTGAAATACCAGGTCCCTTTATTCAAGGAAATGGGCTTTCTGACATCTCAGATTCGGAGCCAATGCTAAGGAAATAGCTAAAGCAATGCAAAATCCAAAGTCCCGCAATGACAGAATTTCCCAACGAAGGAAGTCACAGGGCAAGTTTAAAGGGAACAAAAAGATTAATGATGTATCTTCTCCAAGAGCTGGTTGCTGGTAGAATGGAAAAATATTCACCAAGCAGATCTTATCCCTCACCACATTTTCACTCAACCTATAATGTTTAAAACAGACTACAGAAAGAGAAAGGGTGTGGATTTTTGTTCGTCTGTGAGGATGAGTTGGAGTGGAGAGGATAATGAGGTGGAGTAAAGGAGATTTAAAACTCAGGTTTAGAGTGAAATGATTTATGGAGAATGGATGAAAGTTTTACTTTTGTATAATCTAACCCTTTACATCTTTGAAAATTATAATATTTAAGAAGTACCATATGTACAATATAGTCTCACTGAAAAAAGAGCCAAAACCTAATGATACAGCCCTTAAAAAAATGATAAACTGTAACATCCTCAAAGGTATGACGATAAAAAATGTTTTCCCCTCAGGCAATTAGCCATCTATAATGGAAAGAGAACTTTCATTATAAAAATAAGTTTTTCTATTTAGGATTATTATTCTCATACCAACGCCTGAAAACTAATCCTAAAAACTTGAACCATTCAAACCCTGACCTAATTTCCCTTAGGTCAATGATTAGACTAGGTCCTCTCTTTTTTAAGGCCTAACTCACTGTTCCTAATATGGAGAGTGAAATATCGCTGATTTAAAAAAAAATTTTAATTATAACAGATACCAGCACCAAATTTTTTACTAATATTGTGTATCTCATACCTGAATCTCTCAACCCAGATGTCTAAAAGACAATACATATATGCCTCAAGAAAAAATGCAATATAATGAGCTACTTAATATATTATCTTAAATATACAAATATACTTTGGATGCTTTTTGCCTTAAATGGAAAAAATTCATTTGATAAAAAAAATAATTGAAGAGGAAGATGACCTGATATAAATGGAAGTGACAGTGGTTATGGATTACCTAGAAAACCATTTTGTATTTCTAGTTGATTCAGTTGTGTTTTATATGGAATGATTTCATCGAGCTACTCACACATATGACTTTAAACATCCAAAAAAGAACCAAAGGTCAAAACTTCACTGCTAAAGACAAATTAGGAAAAAAAAAATGTTTTGAAACATTCCAAGAATAACATTTATGAAATAAGCCAGCATTTTGTTTATAGGACCTAGAGTGCCGGGACCCTGGGCAAAGGGTAGAGGAGAAGTAAGACAGATAAGGAGGAAGAGGGGGGAGAGGAGGGAGAGCTGGGCCAACATGACAGGGGTGCGAAGAGATTTCTGTAGAGAGGAGATGCAGAGAAAAGCACAACACCAAAGCTAGAAAAGACAGATGAGGGAATTCAGTTACCTAAAAAATATTACAAATCGTTTTGAAATCTTTCTAACATTACTGGTATAGAAAAACAAAATCTTGTCATTTCTTCTGAAAATCATGACTCTGCTACACCTTCCTCCTAACTCTCACTAAAGCTGGTTGTAGAGGTGCAACTTCCACATTATATATTCAGCTATACTTAATTTTTAATCTAGGCTCTCATCAGAGATTAATTTTTACCCCCCAGGGACTTTGGGGACTATCTGGAGATATTTTCAAGGATCAAAGGTTAAGGGGGTTGCTCTTGGCATCTAATGGGTAGAGGCCAAAGAGCATCCTACAATGCTAAACATCCCACAACATACAAGAAGCCTGCACAGCAAAGAATTACCCTGCCTAAAATGCCAACAGCGCTAAGGTTGAGAAACACTGATCTCTTCTGAATATAGGCAAAAACCAACTCCTTTGACATTTATCCTGGTCCATCTCTCTCCAACAGACATCTAATTAAAGCATAAAACAACATCAGAGGACTCATTTTTCAATTGCTTTAAAACATGGTGGATGGCTGGCTCAAACTAGAGTCACACTAAAATACACTGAAGAATACATCAGAGGAGGAGTGCAGAAACTGCAGGAAAAGAACTTTGTAATCTTCCTTTTGTTTCATTTTTGTCTCAAGCACATCCACATCAGAAGAGAAACATCTACATGTTTCCATATCAAGGTGTGTCTCTTCTATGCTCAATACACTAAAAATACACTGACCCAGGCAAAATATTTCTTATTAACATAAAAACTTAGGTAAACAGTATTAACTGAGAAAGATTTATGTTGGGGGCAAGGGTGAAGAAAGCCACCCAGGTCTTTAAAATGCAAAGTTATTTCACAGTTTGCTAGCAAAATGACTCAGATCATTATTACTTTTAGTCATGCCAAGTTTGCTGCTTCTAAGCCTGCTAGTAATGGAGAAAAAAACCCACCATTTTTCCTGCAGTCATTAAACCAATGAAACAGAAGCTTATTGAAAACAGGTTTGTGCAAGATTTCTCTTATTATAACTGTTCTAAAACAAAAGCAATCGCTGGAAGTGCAAATAAAGATTCTGAGAAATCTTTCACCTACCTAAATAGCTATAGAGTGTGTATGTTGGGGGGGGAGCGCAAACAAAAGAAAACCCTAATTCATAGATCTACAAAGCTTATGCTGTGAATATTTTCCTAATGTATATCCTTCAGTCAAAATCCTGGATTACTTTTTTTTTTTTTTTTTTTGGTCTCTCCTTTCAAAAAGCTGGAGAAGACCTCCACATAGCGTTCCACCAAGAGAACAATACTAAGAACAAATAAAAGCCCGGCGTGTACCTGGCAAATCTCATTCATCAGAAACCGAAGCAGCTGGGAGAGAACTGTTTTCCGCGTGACCCTTTTGCACCTTTCACGTAGATTTCTCCCCTAGAGTATCTGCCTCACCTACTACCGGAGCAAACGTTACCCAACTTTGATGGTTTCCACGTCTCCACAGTAATAAAAATCAAGCATCCAGCATAGCCTACTTCCTTGGGCAAGGTAAACATAATCAGTGCTTTTACACTTACTGAGTCGCCACAGGAAGTTGACAGGAAGGACACATTTCGATCCCACGGAACCTCACAAAAGGTGCACTAATTTCACAAAGCGAGGCACTCTTGACATGGGAAAACCACAACCGCGATACGACACCTCGTATGAAGGGTTTTCAAGGGGGGAGGGGTGGTGTGCTTCCCCCCCCCCTTGCCGCGAATGCCCCCTTCATCTTCAGAAGGCTGAGCTAACTTAGAGAAACCCGGCATACTCGCGACCCGCTCCTCGGCTCCTAGCAGGGTCCATACCAACGCCTGTGAGTGAAGTGAAGCCCCCTCCCCTCCCCCCCCCCCGCGGGCGAGTCCTCACCCGCCAGGGAGGAGGGAGGCAGGGGACCAGGAAGAGGAGCACCCGCCTCGGCACTGCACCGCACCGGCCCCGCTCTCGCCCGGAAACCATCCCCAGGCGCTACAAGACACGCTCTCGGCCGCTCTGACACGTCCGCTCTGGGTTCCCAAATGCGAGCGGCCCGTAGCGGCCACTGCGGGGCGCCGCTCCCAGCAAGCCGCCCGACCCCAGGGCCCCCCGGGACGCGCCTGGCCGCCCTTACCGAGCAGCAGCAGCTTGACCTCGCGCGCCGCCTTCTCGCCATCCTCACGGAGGTTCCGGTCGATCATCTTACTCCGCTCCACCGCCGCCTTATCCTCGGCGCTCAGCGTACAGCCCATTGTGCCAGGAGCGAGAGCTCGCCGCCGCTCCCTCCACGTCCGACGCGCTGCCTTCAAGCACAGGTGAATTCTTTCTTTCCGGGAGCGGGCGTTCGAATACCTCCCCACGCTGGCCACGAAACACCCCCACCCACTTCCTAAACGGAGCGAGGAAAGCGCTGTCTGCAAAGGAGCGAGTTGCACCGCGCGGCTCTTCCCCGCGGCCGGGTTCCGCTCCTGCGTCCCTCAGCGCCCCCGAAGTCCCAGGTTTTCAGGCTCTGGATACGGTGGCTCCCGCCCTCCCGCTGGTAGCCGCGCCGCAGCCTCAAGAAGCCCAGTGGAGCTCGGCGTCCGTGCGCCGCCGCGGCCCCGCCCCTGCCCGCCCCGCCCGCCACTCCGCGACCACTCCCCGGGCGCGCTCCCGCGCACGTGCCCTCGGACAGCGCCCCCTCGGACGGGCGCGCGCGCCCGCGCTGCCTCTGACCCGGGCGCTGCGCAGCCCCCGAGGGCCTGGCACCCCCGCGCGCGCCCCCTGGAAGCTCCCCTCGAACGCCGAACTGCCCTGCTAGCTCCCCTACCTCGCTTCCTCCGTGGGAGTGGGTTAATTTCTTCCCGCTTACTCACACCGAGGGATCTGTGCGGACCTGCCCCTTCGGGGTGCGGGTGGGAGAGCTGCCAAAGTTGGAAGCTGAAAAAAGCCAGTCCTGGGCGTTTGAGCATGCCCAGCTCCGGCAGCCACGCAAGGGTTTTCGAAATGTAAACCCTTGTCGGCTGGCCTTCAGGGTTGTGGGAAATAGAGGGAGCTGGGAAGGGAATGGAGCCTTGGCAAAAGCAGAGATGGGGACAGTGGGAAACAGAAAGGTCTGGGAGGGGGCTAGGAGGTTAACTTCCTTCCTTCAGGTGTTTCTTTCCTTCCTTCTTTTTCCTCCTTCTATCCATTTTCACGTTTCTTTTCACAAGCAGAGAACATTTTGATAGATTTTCTCATAACTTGAGAAAATGGGAGACAAATATTCAGAGTATATTTTATAGCAATAAAACACACCTACACGGATAAATCTGCTCTGCACCAAAACCTGCCTCCTCCGGAGCAGCGTGTCAGCTTCCACGCCAAATTCTGAACCAACATTTATGACCACTTTTGTAAATCATAAGCCACTAGGCATGACATTCCCTTTTACGGGGCTTGCTTAGCCTCCTTGCCCATAAAATGAGTTGGAGATGATCCATACTGTGGCCCCATCCTTCTAGTGCTAACTGGTCTGGGGGAGGCAAGCTCGTGGGGCCCTCAGAGGCATTTCACCCGGAATGGAATGAATGAGTGCAGGTTTAAGGTCCGGTCTTTTCTGTCAGTTACACTATACTTGTCCCTTACTGATATTGCAGGAAGTATTGATTAGAAGACGGGGCTGGTAGCAAAGAGAAAAAACATCCTCTCCAATGTATTAAAAATTAAGAAATTGCTCTTTGGTTTCCACCTGGAAGTCTTACTTTCTAAAAAGTGTTTATAAAAAACTGGCTTGAGTTTTCCTTGAAGGTAAGGCAGAGCGGATGCTGTAGGCAGAATTGCTGTAGAGTGGGTCACTGAAGCCAGGCCTCTGGGCTAGCAGACATGGCCGCTGCCTCCTTTTTGGACATGCCCTTTCTTGTCCTCCTACAATAGCCAAACCTGCTGGGCTCGAGGGATGCAATTTCAAGAACTGCCTCAACTTTTCCTATGACCTTTTGTAACATAAAAAGGAGCAAGCTTCAAACAGTATTTAATCACCTTCTACACTCTTTGTGTTTCCTGGTGCTTTAAATATTGATGCTCATCAGAAACTCTGGAGTTAAACTTGACGGAGTGAACTTTCAACATAGTGTTTGTGTATTAGCCATTTTGGATTATTTGTATTAGCCATTTTGGATTATTGGCTATAAGGCCTTCCCTATAAGCTTTAGGCCATATTGAGTACAGGGCCAACAATGGCAGGAAAAGAGGAAGCAGCCATGACTTAATATTGGAGGAAGTGTCCATAAAATTCATATTTTGGAGAAGAGAAGGGGCAACAAAATTATCCACATTACCTCTCTCATTTGACAAGCTTGTCAAGTAGGTGAGGAGTTAAAATGTAGTACATAGGTGAATAAGAACTGAAAATTAGCTTTATATGAAGCTAAACTTCTTAAGGGACACACAGTAATGGCGTAATCAGTAAGGAGGGGGAGGAGCCCAAGAGAAGAAAGTTACAAAAAAACAACTTTGGAAGGAAGCCATAACAGGGATTAGTGAAGGTTTAAAGGGGCTGCCATAACCAAATAGGACAGATGAGTGGCTTAAAGCACAGGAATTTATTTCTCACAGTTGTGGAGGCTAAGAAGTTCAGGATCAAAGCACCAGCCAATTCAGGTCTCCCATGATGACTCTCTTCTGGCTTACAGGTGGTCTCCTCCTTGCCGTGCCCTGGCACGTAGACCTATAGTCTCTTTCTCTTCTTATAAAGACAATCCCTTCATAGAGTCCCAGGCTCATAACCTCATCTAAACCTAATTACCTCTCAAAGGCCGAGCTCCAAATACCATCATATTGGAGGTAGGACTTCAACATACAAATCTGGGGGAGAGGGGGAAGGGAAGACAGTCTGTAACATAGTATATTTTGCTTGAGAGGAATAACCAGCTAAAAGGGTTAATACATAAAATACATGTTGGAGAAAGCAATTGTTTTTATAATTGGAATGTTGTTCTGCTGTGAAGAATGATAGGAAGTGTGGGACAAAGTCGGAAGAAAGCTTTAAATATTAAGGTGAAGTGTTAGACTTTATGCAATGGGTGCTAAGTGTTCCTTACATTCTCCTGAGTTGGGTAATAGGTGATTTTAAAAAATAGTCTCTTACCCCACAAAACAAATGAGTTACCAGTAAATGGATTGTGTTAGTAATCCAGATAGGAGGTGGTGAGAGTCACTCCAACTAATAGCTTACATAATTATGATGTTGCAAAGTGTGATTCAACAACCTTGTCAAGGAGGTGGGGCAGATATTATTAACTCGTCTATTTTATAGAGTGAAACTGAAATACAGAGGTTAAGGCAATCTACTTCAGAGTACTGTTTTCCCTTCTGGACATATTTTTAAACAACTATATTGAGATATAATTCACACACCATAGAATTTATCCATTGAAAATGTACAATTCAATGGCTTTTAGCATATTCACAGAGTTGTACAACCATTGTGGCAATCAATTATACATTATTTTCATCACCCCAAAAAGAAACCCCATAACCCATAGCCATTATCCCCAAATTTTCAATCCCTGACCCCAAGTCCTAGGCAACCACTTATGTATTTTCTGTCTCTATAGATTTGCCCACTCTGGACATTTTATATAAAAGAAACCGTATAGTGTGTGGTCTCTTGGGACTTGGCTTCTTTTCACTTTGCATATGGTTTTCAAGGTTCATCCGTGTTATAGCACAGATGCAGACTTCATTTCTTTTTACTGCTGTGTACTAATTAGCATCATACGTTGAGAAAGTTAATTGTACACCTGAAACTAATATAATACTGTATGCTAACTATACTAGAATTAAACTTTTTAAGAAGCTAGAGACATGTTAAGACCAATTGGGACACATTCAGCTGAGGGCATCTAGGTCTTAAAGTATCTCAAAACTGTATCATAACTCAAAACTATCTGACTTGAAGGTGCTACATTTAGAAGTCTTGGAAGAAAGCTACAGCAAACAAATTTTACTTTGATGTGAGGGAAAAGGTGTACAATTCCCCCAAAGGGAATAGGCAACCTTAGAAGCTTACTCATTCTTGACTAAGATATAAACATCGAGACTGGATGATTGCATTTTGGGAAAGATCTAGAAATAGATAAACTTAAAAGATCCTTTCCAACCTTGAGATTCTATATCATTCAGAAGTCAGATAGGATTAGTGTCAGAACTGAGATTAAAATTCAGAGGCTCCCTCTGGCCTCCAACCTTGTCCCTATTTATCTTGCCATATGACAAACAAGCAGAAGTGGGAAAAGGGAATGTATCTAAGATGTGTTGTCTTGGTGTGTTGATGGATTAGTGTGGGGATAAGGAGGAACCAGAGAAGAAGACAGAGTCAGGACAACCTGATGTGTACACACACACACACACACACACAAAGGGAGGGAGAAAGAAATCAGAAGGGCAGTGCATATCTTTGGCTGACAAAGGTGAGAACAGACATGGCATGTGGACACTTTTTCATCGCCTACATTGAGGTTTTTGCTTTCTGAGAAGGAAAGAGTTTGGTTTGGGGAGAGGCTAAAAGAATTTAGAAAAACAGAAGGGCTAGCATGGCATCTGCACCCCTCTTTCGCTGGAGATAGAAAAGTCCAAACCAAAACCATTTCTATTAGAGAAGTGGGCTTCTAGGCAAAGGTTGAACAAGAAAAGCCCATTGAATTGTCACTGAGTGACTTTATAGGTCAAGTCGCACTCTTTGGGTGTGCAAGTTCCCCTGTGGGGCAGAGATCACATAGAAGCTATCATCTCTGCATGGAACATACCGCCTCTCAGGCACCTTCACACCGATGGACTAAAACTTCTAGACGCAAGTGCTTTGGGTATGGACACTCACCTTCTCTCGATGGGCACTGCACCAGTGGCAATCCTTGGTTTTCCTCAAGTAGCTTCACAGACAGTGGCCATGACCAAAGGAACTGGAAAAGAAGAGAAAAAAACACACAGGATATTTAAAAATGACTTCAACCAACAGACTGGTCTGGGAGCACATGTGAAGATGAGGCCACCTTGGTGGACTTTCAGGAGTACGTGGGGAACGCTTTGAGGAGGCTTAAGCTCGTGCTCAAGCAGGTAAGTCTTGAAGTCACTGTTGATGAGGTCAGGGGAGACTGAAGAATATCATAGGACGTAGCGAAGGAGGGAGAGGTTTAGGGAAAAAAGGTAATATATGATTTCCAATACATCAAAAAATATCCCCAGGGATAAGGATAAAGCAAAAGAATTGGCACTAGTGTATGGTAGAAAAAGGTCTAGGCAGGTAATCAGATAAACTTACAACCGTTCAAAGCTCTGTTTTCAACTGCATTGTCTTTGAAAGTCCCTTCGCCTCTGTAAACTGCAGTACACCAATCTGTCAAAGTGAGTTTATTGTATTAGATCACCTGCAAGGTCCCAATAATTCCGAGTTCCTACGAGTCTATCATTGCAACAAGAGGTGGTTGGCAAAGATACAAAAGCACTTTGATGTACTGTTGCAAATGGAATCCATACGATGTAAAATTCCGGGTTAAGTAAGTGCTCTGAATGCAGAGCTTAATGAGGAACGTTTAAGAATTTTAATCACAAAGAGTGGTAGACACACAGCGTGGTAGATGGAGAAGTAGGTTTGAGATGTATTGTTTCATTTTAGCCCTGAGTCTTGTCAAGTGTTATGCAGGGGTAGGAAAGGAAGTGCTTATGGTACAAAGGAAAGAACACAGCTGCCCCACTTTTGGACCTCAGCCTCTGATTTTTCCATCACACTCCTTGTGATACCTTCTTGCCACCAGTTCTTCAATGCCATGGAGTCCTTCCATCCACAGACCACAGTCCTTGCCCCTGTCTCTCATGACCTGCCATGTGCTAATTTCTCTCATTATGCAACAATGTCCCATCTTCCCCTAGGATAAACTTTTGCCACATACCTTCGAAACACCACCATCGTTGTATTCAACGGGGAAAACCTCCAATTTGGTTAAATCAAGTCTTTGCCTGTACGTGTCTGCACCTGCACAGCTGAGCTTGACTGGAGGAAAGGCAGTAGTCAGCAACTCCATCCTTTCATTAGTTCGGCCAAAAATCAGAAGTCAGCATTGATTCCTCCCACTATCCCAACCCCTATATATCCAGTGCATCAGGAAATCCCGTTAACTCCGCCTTCAGATAAATCCAGAACATGGCCCATTGTCAATGTCCACTGATACAGCCTGGTTCAAATTGTCTATGGAATATTGCAATAGCCTGCTCCTTCTCCCTTTGCTTCTGCCACTGTCTCCTACTCTTGTCTAGCTAGCCTCCGGAACCATCCTTTAAAAATGTCAGTCAGATATCTTCACCCATCTACTCAGAACCAACCATTCACTTTCCATCTTAGAGAAAAATCCCATCTAAAGTTCTTATGATGACATACAAGGACTCACCAGATTTATCAAGTTCTCTTCTTTCACCCCTGATACTATTTCCTGCCATGTTCCTTCTTGCTCTCTGTGGTTCAGCCTCACTACCTCCAGGCTATTCCTTGAACTTGCCAAACACACTCCATCACTGGGCCTTTGCATTTCTGTTCTCCCTGACTGGAACACTCTCCGGCCAGCTATCTGCTTGGCTCACTTCCTTATTTCATTCAAATCTCTGTTCAAATGTCACCTTATCGGGAAATATACTCCCTAACTACCCACCTGTCACTCTTCATTCCCTTCCTATGAGCTACCATTTCTTTGTAACTCCTAGCACATAGCACACATATTTTTGTGATTGTTTATTGCCTGTCTTCCCTCACTTGAATACGAATTCCAAAAAAGCAGAGACTTTGTCTCTTCTGTTTACCGTTTTATCTCCAATAGCTGGAACAGTAAATACCCATTGTAAATGGATAAATGGAAGAAGATGGATTTAGAGCATAAGTCTAGTCCTCTAAACCATTCATTAATTCATTCAACAAAATTAATTGAAGGCCCATCATGAGCCAGGCAATGTTCTCGGCGCTGGGAATAAGTGAATAAGATGTATTATCTCAGGGTGTGCATGGGGGCAGTGGTTGGAGAGAGGTGTTAAATAAATAGGTAAGCAGATCAATTAAACTGGATACATTCAAAAGTAGTCCTAAGTGCTGTGAAGATAACGAAACAGTGTTTTACGAGAGAGCACACCAATTCGGGTCTTTTGAGAAGGAGACCCCAAAACAGAATTCGATGTACAAGAGGTTTATTAGGGAAAGAGAGGCAAACAGGAAGAGCACCTTCAGATGGGGGGCAGCTCTGACACCTGCAGAAGAAGAGAAGGAAAGAAGAAGGACTGGGTAGCCATAGCCTCAGATTAGGGTGCAACTTGGAGAAAATCTTGACCAGGCCAATCCAGGGGAAGGATCCCTTCCCCCACCCCCTAGTAAATATTGCTTATCGGAGGAGTCCTGCCTTGGGCAGAAAACAGTCTGGGTCTTGTACCCCCACGTTGTTCAGTCACGGACTCTGGGCAGCCTCCAAACGGTAAAGCCTCAGACCTACATTGAACACTACAGTGGATCTAAAGGTGGGACAGCAGTTGGAGGCAGTCAGTCAACTTCACTCCCCTAGAGGGTTATCTAAATGATACTCTTCCATGGCCACAACAGGAAATTACTCTGAGAGAAGAATTAGGTACTTTTAGCCAACTATTTAGAGAGATCATTCCAAGGAGGTGACACTTTTGAGCTAAGAAATGGAAGATAATAAGGAACCAGATTTAAGGAAGAGGATTCTAATCTCCCTCACTGGCAAAATGCAAATGCAAAGTCCCTGGGGTAGAACTAAAGTTGGCCCGCTCAAAGAACTCAGAGGGTGGTTAGAAGTATAAAAGTGAAGATGGGGGGTAGGAGACAAGTCAGACGAGGGCTGCAAGGTAGGCCAGGTAACGTTGAGTAGACCATTCAAAGATGGGCAGAATTTATTTTAACTTTATTCTAAATTAGAATTTGTAAGCCTCAATTTTTTCTTCAAAACTGAACCCATAAGCGGAAGTGCTGGGATGATTAAATAACATGATGTATAACCTAATTGCTGGCACACCGTGTGCTCAGAGTTACAGTACTTTTCTTTTTGTTTTGTCAGATCCAAGAGTTTAAGTATTTCACTCTTTCACGGACTGGGAAAGAGAAGAGATTAAGGTAGAGCAGACAATTGAGGGCTTTGAGAGCCAAGACAAGGGATTTGCATAAGATCCAAAGAAGGGAGATTACGTTATAGTCAAATTTGTGATACAGTATCCGTTTGTATCTTGATGGCCAATCCTAAATTTTTGAATATATTTTTGTGATTCCCATCTGCCTTGTCTTTTCATGGGTCTCAAGCTTCCTACTTTTCTTTTTGAGAATAAGCCTAAGAATGAGGACCTATCTTTTTCTTTCTGCCATATTTGTTTGACTTTATCTAAATTCCTAAAATGCTGTTCTGATAAAGGATCAACTGAATCTTGGGCCAAGCTTGAAGCAAAGGTCAGCATCTCAAGGAAAGAGCTACCTGGCTTTATTAAAGGCTATGTGTTTATTTACTACATTGGATTTAAAAAGATCTCTATTGACACCTCCCCCTCAGTTTATGCTTCCTGCTGGCTCAGCTGTTTTTCTTTCACTCTGGCTGTCTGTTTGGGCTGTGAAACTGACATGTGTGTCTCTTGTTCTGCTCAGCAGGAAATGCAACAGAAGGATTGATCAGGACTGGGAGTAGGAGCCAGGCCAAAGGGATTCAGGGAAGCACTGAGTGCCTTTTTGTCCTAATTATAGTTATAGGCAATATTAGTCCAAATAACGGTAGTAAGGAGTTTTGCAAGCATTTGTTCAATATCACTACCTTATTAGGTTATGTACGGATTAGGGACTAAATGGGAGAAAATAAGCTTTATACTAAGTTATTAAGAAATGAGCTCTTTGTAAGAGTTCAGGGTCACTGAATGGGGGAAGAAATCACACAAGGGACTTCAAGACATGAAACACTCCAGATTTTCCATGTACCCAATTATAGCAGCAGGCAAAATGGAGAGTTAATCAAATGCTGAAGATCAAGCCCTAAAAGTCCTGCGAGAAGACGGGGGTAAAATATATGTATTGGCTTAAGGCTTGCCTGGGGTACACTCTTTTTTTCACAAGTAAGCCTCAGCCTATTGGCCCATGAATTTTTGTTCTTTCTTTTTTCCTTTCTTCCTTTCCTTTTTTTTTTTTTTAAGTAGGCTCTACGCCTAGGAGGGAGCCCAATGTGGGGCTTGAACTCACTATCCTGAGATCAAGACCTGAGCTGAGATCAAGAGTCAGATGCTTAACCCACTGAACCACCCAGGTGCCCCCCAAACCCTTACGAATTTGTAATATGTGTTGACTGGGAGGTGCTGCTGGGCCTCAAGCTTCAGCTCCAGTTCGACCTCATCCTTTTACAAAGCTCCACTTGCGATAGGGGCTGCAGAGCTACTGACAGTGGGGGGCTTTGATTCACAAAGTGTTCCTATTCCTTTCGAAACAGCTCTTTGGGAATACCTGGATGAGTAAGAGTGTTTATGTTGCCAGGGCACTTTCAAGCAATTCTGGGTTCTAGAAAGCGAAATTTAAAATAATTTCAAAGCTTTACCCTAATCTCTAGCAATTCTCAAAGCAGAGGTGGACAACTGACCTATACTGTGTTGAGCCATTAACAACTGCTTTTTCAACAACAAAAAGCTTATTCGGAGATAGAGCCAGAATACTGAGAAAGGTAAAGCATCGGCTCCTTTTTAGAAGTTTGGCTTCCATAAAATTATTGAGACTTTTAACAGAAAGTGACTCACTGAAGGGCATTTTGGATAGCACAGGAAAACACTGGAAAAAAAATGTAACAAAAGTACTGCAGTGTGGTTAGTGTTCATGTTGAAAATGTTATTTGTCCTGACTTTGTACACATGTAGAACTATGATGTGATTAGTTTTGAGATTGAGATATAATCCATGTATAGAATTCACCATTTTCAAGTATAAAATTCAGTGGTTTTTAATATATTCACAGAATTGTGCATTATTACCCCTAATTTCAGGACATTTTCATCACTCCAAAAAAGAAGCCCTGTACCCTTTAGCGGTCATTCTCAATTCTCTACTCTGTCCAGCCCTCGGCAACCACTAATCTGCATGCTGTCTCTATGGATTTGCCGATTCTAGACACTTCATGTAAATGGAATCATACAATGTGCATTTGCTATCCGGCCTCTTTCACTTAGCATAACGTTTTCAAGTCTCCTCCCTGCTGTACCCGTACTTCATTTCCTTTTATTGCTCAATAATAGTATCCCATTATATAGATATGCCACATTTTGTTTTACCATTCATCCGTTAGTGGATATTTGGGTTATTTCCACTTCGGGCCTACTGCAAAATGTGCTGATATGTACATTCATGTGCAGGTATTTGTTTAAATACCTGGTTTTTCTTTCTCTTGGGCATATATCTAGGAGTAGGATTGCTAACTCTACAGTTAACTTTTTGAGAAACTGCCAGGCTGTTTTCCATCGTATTCCCAGCAGCAGCGTATGACGGTTGATGGGGTTAGTTTGGGACTTTTAACTATTCGGTTCTGCTGCTGAAACCAAATCAGACTTTGTGTGAAACTGCAATTTCAAAGGGTACCAAAAAAAAAAAAAAATCAAGAACATCGTGAATTGCCCTGTCCTCTGTTACTATGTGGTCATTTTCTTTCTCAGTTCTAAGATTCACTTTGGTCAAGCTATTTTTACTCATAATAAAGAATTATCACATATCATGGTGCTGGTCACAGAGTAGGAATTCAACAAATACCTATTAGATGAGGGGATAAATGGACAAGAGGTAATCTTAGTGGTTTCGTTCAAAGCATTTAAAAGCATGAAAAGCATTTCATTAAAAGAAACTTCTTTTCTTACCAGTAAAATATGCTACCCCTGTTCTGTTGTTGTCATAACATTTGAAGGAAGCAAAGTAAATCCTATGCAGTAACATGAGCTTAGGAGTGAGGAGACACCCAGGCTTTAGTTCTGTTCGAAACTAATTTGCTATAAGCCATTGGGTAAATGATTATCTTCAGTTTTCTCATCTGTCACATGGTAATGATATGTTTTAATCACTTGAAAAGTTGTTGGGCGGATTATAGGAAATAATACATTTATAACCCTGAGTCAGCTGCAGCCTCCCTGCCCTTGAGTGCCTCTGATTCTGCTTTTCTACATTTCCTCTATTTCTTACTGATTTGGTCCAGACATGCTTAATTAACTTACATACACACAAGCGCGCACACGCACACATACGCCTCATTCATGTGATGTCCATAGAGCAGACATATAATCCACATTACTCAGAAACAGCTAAAAATCACATATGGGTTATTTCTCTTCTTAAAGGGTTTTGGGGGGGGGTGGATGGGAGTTATGGGGGGTATCCTACAACCAGGGAGATGTTTTACAAGTTCTTTATTCCATGGAGTCTTGTTGCCTAGCATCTCTTGGTTCCTTTGCTCCCCCCTCCCCCCGGCTTTTGTTTTCTCCAATCCTCTTAGAAGAAAAACCTAAAACCTTTCATTTTGTGAAGTAGAGGACCCTTCAGCACTCTTTTGTTAAGACTCCGCTGACTCCCACACCCTCTGGATCTCACTTCTCTTTCAAATAGTTCGCCCAGGTATTTCCCTCAGAGAAATTCTGCTTCTATCTATTAAGATAATACCTTTTTTCCATTTCATTCACATGAAAAAGTGCTTTGGAAAGTTTAGGATAGTAACGGATACTTTAGGGATTTTATGTTTGACAATCCCTTTTCTTGGGAGGGAAGTGTCTCTCTTTCCAATCTATTGGAGAATAAAATAGAGAGCAGTTCTCACCAGCCATTTTAACTTATCCTCGTTGTTCATCACAATATAGGACTATGGGTGGGCACGTAAATCCAAACATAACGAGATTCCCTGTGAATTTGTAGTTGGAAGTGAGAAATCAACGTCCTTAGGTGGCTGGATCTGTAAAATATATGTTCTGGCTTTGTGGGTAGCCACATTTTCATTCAAGGAGAAGAAACCTATCTGTAGATATTTCTCAAAAAAATGCTTCACAGAAACAGAACAAACAGAAGACAGAAGGAGAGGTAACTGGTTCTAGTTCTTGATGACCTTGGTGTGCTCCTGGTGTCGGATACCAGGAGATGCTTTTGTATCCCTATAATACAACCATCTGTCTACCTTTTGCTTCCCTCTTAAGCAAGTTCGACTTGATTTCTATTGCTTGAAGTCATAAGATTCCTAATAAATATTTACAAAATGAGAACTTGATATTACTATTAACATTTTTCTAAGCTTCCAGGAATAATCTCTCTTTTGGTTTGTAAATACATTTATATGTTTGGCCTCATTTGATTCTCATGACAACCTGTGATGTAGACAGAAAATTTATTGTCCCATTTTATAAATGAGGAAATTGACTTTCAGAGAGATCAACTGACGTATGTAGAATAGTAACTAGCAGAGCCAGAAAGAGGACAGAGCATCTAGGTGCTTCTCTGGTACTCCAGGGATGATGTAAAGAGGAGGGGCTTTTAACTGAATTTCCAGTACATTGATAAAAAAGGTTTAACTGTTAGAAACTTAACAATTCTCAAATCCTACTTATTATACATTACATTGCAGGAAATTGTAGTAAATTCCAGTGTAGGACACAGGAGGCAAATTCCTTATTAATGAGACAATCGAATGAAAAAGACTCGACTTTACTGCTCTTACCCAAGAAAGTCACCTGATTTTATTTATAGGGTAAGTAGCATAATGGGTTCAAATTTTGAAAGGCTTTTTCTAGCAATAATTAAATACAATATTTATATTTTATTTCTATGTAATACCATAAAACATTTCCTCTTCTGCATCTACAATTTGAAACTTATATTATTAAACCTGAATCTTCTGCTGTCTAAGAACCAAACATGGCCTTGGACCGCTGGGAATATGTAATTCACACAATACAGAAATACTAAGCAGAGCGTGTCCTAAAAATACTTGGAAAATCAAAGTCCTACTCTGTTTATTTCTCCTAATGTGCAGTGCATCCGAAGTTCTCTGGTGTAACATTGTTACACACTCTGGATACCTGAAGAAGATCTAACAGGATGGAACACAGAGACCAGAACTGGTCTGAGAACAATTCCATTCCACATGCTTCCACGAACCCCTGGTGCTGGCCTGCGTGGGTGGGGAAGCATCAGAATAGAGAGAACACACATTTCTCAGGAGGGCAGGACCGGGGTACCAGTCCATGTAGGCGCTTTGTCTTCTGAGACTGTACTCAGGACATCTTCTCAGAGACAGGCAAAAATGACAGGTAGAGGCCAGAGCTATCAGCTCCTTATATCCATGACCTTGTATTCTGTTTTTAAATAGCAGTATTTATCTAAAATTATTTTAAAGTGTCCTCAGAGTGATGGACTCATCATATAACATATTTTCCCAATTAGAACTGTCTTACATAGATTTTTTAAAATTTAGTTGTGATAGAAATCTTTATAATATACGCTATTTACATTATGTCTCAATAAACGGAAGGTATGAAACAGGCCAGATCTCATTTATTACCCTGAGGAACTTCCTTCCATTACAACACAAGGGGTAGGAGTTGGGTAAGGTCAGTTGAACCAAATGTCTTCAGACAACCCTCCTGTCGCTGATTTCAGCCACTTCTGTCCCCTGTTACTGCTCCCTCTGCCATTGAAAACTTTCTTGCCACCACTTGTCCTCCTCCTGGAACCCACTGTGACCAGTTCTGCATCCCATTCTTTCCCTTTATACACAATAATCCATTATTGCTTTTGCTTTCCATTATTCTCATTGCCTTAATAATTTTCTAAAAATTTCTCCTGGCCTTCTCCAATTCTTCTAAAACTTATCATAAAACGTACTTGGCTTTTGTAAGCATTCCCACAAATAAAAATACCCCTGTTTCTCCTAGCTTGTATATAAAAGTGAAAATTTAGAAAGCATCTACATGTTCAGTAAAAAAGTATGCATCTAGTATTCCACATGGTGAAATACTAAACAATCATTCAAAAAGGCTAAATATAGATCTGTATTTATTGATTTAAAGATGTTTGTACAATATCACTAAGTCACGGAAATAACTTATAAAAGAACGTGTTTTATAAAAAACACACATATATATATATGTAAAAGGATTTTATAAAAAACACATGTATATATATATATATGTAAAAGGATTCTATAAAAAACACATGTATATATATATATGTAAAAGGATTTGTATATGTACGGAAGTGCTATTAAATAGAAATATAATGTAAGTCATATGTATAATTTAAATTTTCTTGTATTAAAAAACTAAAAATAAGTAGATTACATTTTAAAATATATTTTATTTAATCTGTTGTATCCAGAATACTATCATTTTAACATGTAATCCACAAAAAAGTTATTACTAAGATCTTTGGCACTATTTTTTATATTGTCTCTAACATCCGGCCCATAGGGGTACCTGGGTGGCTCAGTCAGTTAAGCATCTGCCTTCAGCTCAGGTCATGATCCCAGGATCCTTGATCGAGCCCTGCTCAGCGGGGAGCCTGCTTCTCCTTCTCCTCTACTGTTCCCCCTACTTGTGCTCTTTCTGTCAAGTAAATAAATAAATAAAATCTTGAAAAAAAATCTAGTGCATATTTTACATTCCCAACCCATCTCAAGTCAGACATTATATTTTCATTAAAGCAAAATGTACTCATACCAAACAATAAAGTGGTTTTGGAAAAAACATTTTATACTGCTTTAGTTTCAATTTTGATTTTATTAAAAATAAGTGAATTAAACCAAAAATTCAGTTCCTCATTTGCAATAGCCAAGTTTCAAGTGCTCAATAACCATATGTACATCCCTATGGGAAAAGTCTGGAAAATGTCTAATAAAATATTAATTGAGGTTTTAATCAGTTGATAGATTAGCAGGTTAATCTTATTTTTCTTATGTATATTTTATAACATTTCTGCAATTGTATATACATTCCTTTGGAACTTTTCCAAAAAGGGAGGAGGGAGATCCTTCTAAACTTAATAAATTTGTTTTATTTTTATTCTTTCAACTATGCTGTTATTCCATGTCTTCTTGGATTATTTTTATTTCCTGAATTTTTCATACAACTGAGGGTATTGGGGCACTTAGTTTGGGTTAGACACTGATGCTATCCAATTTCACATTCCTTGACCTTTTTCATGTAACAAATATGCTTTATAAATAATCTATTCATTTAGGCATACATTTATTCAATAATTACCTCGCAGGTGCTATATATAGGGCAGAAGCTGGCCTGGGCTTAAGAAAATATAACACTGGTCCAGAGAAATAATGTAATAATGTCCCTGTTCTCTGGGAGCTTCCATTTAGATGGACATTCCAATGGATAGACAGTGAACAGGACACCAAATAGAATGTTTTTAGGTGGTGATCAGTGTGACAGCAAAATAAACAGAGAAGATAAAGAGTAGTAGACAGAGGCCACTTGAAAAGGTATGGGGGAGGGAAGGATTCTTCAAAAATGAGAACTTGAAGCTGAAATACAGTGGATGAGAATGAGCTAGGTGAAGGGTCGAGGTGGGAGGAAGCTCATGTCAAGCCGAGATCAGGAACATGGCTACTGGCAGAACAGGATGGAGGCGAGTGGCTAAAGCATGGAATAGAGCCCAGAGGTGATTCCGAGGACCTGTTTGCAGAAGTAAATAGGAGCTGGATCATGGAAAGACAAACCAGGGAACAATTAGAAGAGAATAAACAGAGAGGCGATGTGATATTTATTTTAAAAGAACACTGTGGCCCCAATTGGAGAATGGAAGAATTGTTCATAAGAATTGTTAATAAGGGAGAACAATTAGAAAGTTTTGTACTATTTTAGGAAACACAGGAAAATAACCTAGAACAGGGCAGGTGCAGTTCAGAATTAGAATGGACAGCTATGAGACAAATTCAAGACATATTTTAGAGTTAAATTAACAGGACCTGGTAAACAACTGCATGTCAGGGATGATGGTGTGGAACAGAGAGGAATCAAGCATCATTTTTAGATTTTGTTGTTGTTGTTGCTTCAGTAAATGGCAGAGCCCTTGCATAGATGGGAAAGCAGGGAGAGGAATGGGTCAGTGGGGAGAATGATTCCGTTACCTTTTGAACATTTCAACCCAGTTAGACCACTAAGGGCAGATGTCAGGCAGGCAGCTGAACACAGGAGTCTAGAGTGCAGCTTGTAGAACTCCCCCAGAATTCCCCCAGGTCTGAGCCGGACAAATACATTTAGGATGTGGAAGCACAGAAATGCTTTCTAGAGCTACGAAAAAGAAAAATAACCCAGGAAATATGTGGATAATAAAGAAGAGGAGGCAAACTAAATCTTGGGTCAGAAGTAGAAGAAAGGACATAAATCAGAGGCTGACTTTGAGCTAATAGTGAGGTAGGAGGAAAAGCCCAAAGCTGTTAGGTCACAGAGTTCAGGAGGAAGGGTTTCCAGAACAGCATTGCCAACGTGTTGAATGCTGTCAAGAGGCCAAGTAGGTTAAATGCAGAGAAATTACTATTGGAATTGGCAACTCTGAGGTAGTTGGTGACCTTGAAAAGAACAGTCAGTGGAAAGGGCAAATAAGTCAAATATGTATAGTTTGATGGATGTTTGGAGAAATAAAGAGTCGGAGAGGAGAAGGCAACTAAATAGAGAATGTTTGCTAAGAGGAGGACTAGGAAAATAGGACAGTAACTGGAGGAAATGAGGGGTTAGGGAAGAGATTTAAAAATGGAAATAGTAGAGAACATCTGTGTGCTGATGGAATTATTCCAATAGAGAGGAAAAGATGGATGATGGAAAGATGAAGAGACTGAGGAGGTAGGAAAGAGGAGGCATGACCGAGGCAGGGAAGTCCTTGAAAAGGCAAGATGGATGGAATCCAGCACATACAATGATCAATTTGAAAGGACGATTCCTCTGGATCAGTAGAAAAGTGCAGAGGAAATGAAGAGATTTGCTGCTGGGAATGTGAGGGAGTTCCCCTGCAGTAACTTTTCTCAGTGAACCATGAGGTGAGATGTGCGTCAGCTGAGAATGAAAGGCTGTGCGAGAGGGGAGGCAAGTACATAATAAAGTAAATGATGACCTTGGGTGAGGGAGGGGATATTCTCACCAGGCGTGGGAAAGGAGGATTCTGTTGTATTTTAATGTCACAACGAATAAGTTACTTTTCCAGACATGAAACATGAGAGCATCAAGTAATATGACTGACATACTTTTGAAGTTTAGAAAAATAAAAACCCATTAATTGTAGAATTAGCTTTCTAGGCGTTCCTGGGTGGCTCAGTCGGTTAAGCGTCTGCCTTCGGCTCAGGCCATAATCCCAAGGTCCTGGGATTGAGTCCCATATTGGGCTCCCTGCTCAGGGGGGAATCTGCTTCTCCCTCTGCCCTTCTCATCCCTCTTGTGCTCTCTCTCTCTCAAAAATAAATAAAACCTTTAAAAAAAGAATTAGCTCTCTAGTAACTATTAGAATGTAATTGATTCGGTTTCCACTTAGCTCATTTATTTTCTGATCCCTCTAGTGCTCTGGGAAGCACTTGATTATCTATACGTACGGACACCTGGCCAGACTAAGGGTTTAAATATCTGCAACACAGAGTAATATTTAACTAGAATTCCTCAGATACAATGAGAAGTCTTAGAACTAAAATTTAGTGTCCTATAAATTCAGGCATTATATTATTGAAGGGTCTGCATCATATTTTCCACAAGTCTTTTCCAAAATATACACATGTGCACACACATGACAATTGCTTTTCAAACTACCCAAATCAATGAATAAAATAAACTGTAAAGTAATTTAAGATCTTGAAGGATAGAAATCACAAAACATGCATTTTAGAAAATCATAATGAGATTACATAAAAAACCTAATGTGTGCTAAAGCAGTATCTACTGTCTTACTAAATAGATCAGATAAATACAATTAACCAGATTAAAATTTAAAAATCTTTAAAAAAAAACTTTTAAAACGCCAGACTGACCCAGCTTTACAGGTTGTATCTGTGCATTTTCAACTGGGATATTATATGGGCTACGATTTCAGTATATGTGTGTGTATGTATGTTTTCATGAGGAACGAAAGAAATCAATAGAGAATGCAAATATATTAATTTTTAATTTCCTTAGTGCATAGAATTCCGATGGATTTATTACTTAGTTGAATTATGCATTATGTTTACTGGGTAAGTGGAATTATAAAATTTTATTATCTCACTGGACTCTTAATTTATTTGCTTAGGTCTCACAGAAAATTAGTATATAGCAGAGTATTTTTTCCCTTGATTAACTTATAACTAATCTGTCATGCCAACATAAATACAGAAAATGTTATCTCTTTCCTAGTCTTGTTTCAAAACACCTAAAATAAGTACATTCAGAGGTTTCAAATGAACAAAACTCTGTATATTTGATAGGAGAAATGCCTTTGATATAGTCAGGGAAGAAGCTGTCCCTTCAGTTTATATCAAAACCATGGTCATCTCTGAGGCTTCAGACCACCATCAAGAGCCTCGATGTCTCTTGATACTCCCATTTGAAAACTGGTCTCCTGCCATTCTGTATACCTTTCTCCCTTTTCTTTTTTTTCTCTTAATCCCTTGAAGGCCAACAACATCTATTAACTGATGAGTTCCACTAATCAACTAGTTCTACTAGCCAACTAGTTCTACTAATCAAAATATAAAAACTGGAGATATGTACGTCACCTCCTATTGACTTTTCTTCTTAAATATAATTAAGCTCTAGCTATATTTCTGATAATTACCATTCATCTACGTAGTTCAGATGACTATGATGTCATCCCTACATCACTGAAACGTAGGTTTGACCATTTATTTTAAATCTCAGTCTGGGATAATTTTGAGAATGAAAGAGGGTGCCAAAATAATTACATAGTTTTTTGAAATGTTGTCTTTCTACCCCCAAAATTATTATTATAATGCTGAAACCACATAATGATTTCTAGAAATAAAAATAGTATCTATCCATATTCCTTAAAGAAATTTAACATTTATTTATATTGATTATGTAAATATTACAAATGTAAGTAGAATAATTATTCTTGGCACATATTCATGTTCTTCAATCAGTTTGTCATATAATGTCATTGATTTTTTTTTTTTTAAGATCTACTTATTTGAGAGAGAATGAGTGAGAGAGCACCAGCAGGGGGAGGGGCAGAGGGAGAAGCAGACTCCCTGCTCAGCAGGCAGCCCAACATGGGGCTCGATCCCAGGACCCGGGATCATGACCTCAGCCGAAGGCAGACGCTTAACCCACTGAGCCACCCATGTGCCCTATTGATGTTTTTCTTAGGAATGTATTTTTTCAGCATCTTTAAAAGAATATTTTATTTTCAGTTTTCAATGTAATTACCAGCAATGTTCTGCAACGTTGTATTTTATGGTTACTAAATTTGAACTTGTTGACAATTTAGATTACTATTTCTCTGTAGATCATTATCTTTTTAATTAATCTCTTTACAGATGCTAAGATTCCTGGTAAGACTTGAGCAACTTCTGCTAAATGGAGGGTACTGTTAATTCTTTTTATTTTTGCAATTCAAGTGTGCAAATATTTAACCTAAATATTTGGACAGGTTTTTTTTTTTTTTCTCCATTTGGAAAACCTCTCTTTGATGTACATTTTATAAGAAAAAAACTTGTCAGAAAAAACTTATGAGATAGGTTATCTCTTTACGATTTTTTGGTATTTCACCATATTTAAAATTGTGGGACTTTCATTCAACTTTGGTAGAAATTACGAATTTATCCATTGAGACCTTTATCAAACAAGTCATCCCACAAATTCACATAGTCCACAATGCAAGTATAGAATTCAAAACATAAATCCTGTACCGTTTGAGCTCTCATCATTAATTTATTCAGTCTTTCCCTTGCTTTTGTACAAATACATTGTAATGCCTCCCTGATTTTAACATTGCTCTCAATAATTTTATTTTTATAAAACCTTGAAAAGCTGATTTTTTAATGGTTTCATTTGCATTAAATATTTTCAACTTTAATTTTGAACAAAATACAAGCAAAATTTAGAGGCTTATGTTGTTGTTGTTTACTTGTTTGTAAAGAAGTTAAATTCCACTCCAGGCCTTTTAGGTTGTTTTACAAATTTTGTCTCCCAAGTCACAAATATTTCTTAAAATCCTATTCATAAGCAGCAAGTGAAAGCATCTACTTCAAGGCGGAAGCATGTTTACATTTATTTAACATCAGCTTTATCCCCCCAAATCTGTGGTTTATTCTGTGAACAAACTTTAAAAGGTGTAAGTTTGACATCTGCATCCTCTATTTTCACTGCAGAGCTTTGCACTTTTAGCGATTCACTTAATGATGTGTGACCACAGCCAATTTCAAATAGATCTCTTTTTGAGCTCATTGCTTCCAAACAGGTTTCTAGACTGAATGACTGGCCCAAATCTTTACGTCCTTTTTTGTATGCACAGCCTGGTCATTCTGACTAGAATCCTCTTTCTGAGCCTCGGCTTTAGGATGCCTGCAGTTTTTCTGCTTGTGGTCCAGAGCCTTTAACATCAGCATGAGAAAAACAGGTCCTTGTCCAGCCCATTGGGCCCATGAGAAAGATGAGAGACACATAGAATAGAGTGCCCGCTGAATGGAACCCAGAGTAGCTGACCCTGAGCGGCTAGTCTGAAGCAAAACTGACCTATACATTTAAGTCCAGTCACTACCCAGGTCTTCACTCCTATCATCCCAGCCAGAGCCACCGTCACTTCACTCTTGATTACTGCATTCATCTATCCGCTCGTCTTCCTGCTGTCAACAAATCACACATCCATACAAATCAATGATTTGTTTTAAGCCACTGAATTTGGGGATAATTTATTACGCAACATTAACGTGCCAATGGCCAACTGATAAAATAGGTTTCTTAAATTAGCCAGAACATTGTTTTTATCACAGTGCTGACTCCACCCAAATTTGTATTTATATAATCATTGTATAAACAGTTGTATCCTAAATGTTGAGCTTTTTAACTGAATTTACAACTTTCATGTAATTTGCAAATGTCAGATGTTTCACTTTCTCCAAATTTTCACTTTGACTCCGTAAATAGAGTGGGAAAAGTCTGAAGTAGTTTTGGAATTAACCTACATGGATTCTTAGCATTGCTATTACTTCACTTTTCGTATGTTCCCAAGAAAAATTGGGATTGAAAGTAAATTAAACCAGAAGAACACTCAGTTGATCTAATTGAAAACTCATGATTCTCAGTATAAAATGCATGAGTTACAGGTATTAAATTGTTGCCTTTGGAAACATTCTTTTGAAAATAAGTATTAACTTTTGAAGTAGCTGTTGATATTTCTCTGAAGACTCGTGTTTTCTGGCTCTGTAGTGACTACTAGCTTTATGAAGTCCCCTGTGGTGAATGGTTTGCACTAAGTTGTGTGTGTGTGTGTGCACGCGCAAGTTCACATTAATTATTCAGGTTATAACCTAATTATAGGTCATATATATATATAAAATATATATATAAATATATATAAATATACACATATAAATATATATGTATATATATGTATATATATACTATATATGTTTATATATAAATATATACTATATATTTATATATAAATATATACTATATATTTATATATAAATATATATATGTTTATATATATATATATGAAATTAGGTTATAACCTAATTATAGAGGTTTAGTACTAGTTTTCCTTAAACATATTTTTCATATTTCAAGTTCACTGCTGCCAAAAGAGTCTACAGCAAAATTAACAAAAGCTTTACCAACAACAAAATAAATATTTGTAATTTAAAGTATTCAATAAATGATGAAACTACTATAGCAAGAGATTTTAAAGTACTCTCTTTAAAAACATAGGCAGTAATCTCTTGGTCATTGTCCTTAGCAACATATTTATGGATATTTCTCCTCAGGCAAGAGAAACATAAGCAAAACTAACTAGTGGTACTACAGCAAGATAAAAGGCTTTTTCACAACAAAGGACGCCATCAATGAAGTGAAATGGCAAACTAGCAAATGGAAGAAGATATCTGCAAATAATATCTCTTTCATAAGTTGTAAATATTCAAAATATATAAATAACTTATGCAGTACAACACAATGAAAAGACAAATAATCTGATTTAAAAATGGGCAGAGGACCTGAAGAGAGATTTTTCCAAAGAAGACCTACAGATGGCCAACAGATCACAAAAAGTTTCTCAACATTGCTAATCCTCAGGGAAATGTAAATTAAGACCATAAAGAGAAATCACCTTATACCATTTCAGAATGGCTAGAATCAAAAAGACAAGAAATAAGAAGTGTTGGTGAGGATGTGGAGAAAAGAGAACCCTCATGCACTATTGGTAAGAAGGTAAATTCACACTGTGAAAAACAGTATGGAGGTTTCTCAAAAATTAAAAATAGAAATACCATATGATCCAATTATTCCATTACTGGGTATTGACCCAAAGAAAACGAAAACACTAACTTGAAAAGATACCTGTACTTCTATGTTTATTTGAGCATTATTTATAATAGCCAAGATATGGTAACAACCCAAGTGTCCATTGATAAAAGCATGGATAAAGAAGATAAGGTACATATGTACAATGGAGTATCACTCAGCCATTAAAAAGAATGAGATCTTGCTATTTGCAACAACATGGATGGACCTAGAGAGCGTTATGCTACGTGAAATAAGTCAGACAGTGAAAGACAAATACCGTATGATTTCATTTATGTGTAGAATCTAAAAAAACCCCAAACAAACACAAACAACAACAAAAACCCAGACTCTTAAACACAGAGAACTGGTGGTTGCCAGAGGAGTGATGGTGGGGGGAAGGGAAGGCATGGATGAAATAGGTGAAGGGAATTAAGAGATACAAACTTATAGTTATAAAATGAGTAAGTCATGGAGATGGAAGCTACAGCATAGAGAATATAGTCAATGATATTATAATCTCATTGCAGGATGACTGATGGTGATTACACATCGTGGTAAGCATTGAAAATCATCAAATTCATGTGTTGTACACCTGAAACTAATATAACATTGTCTATTAATTTATACTTCCATTTAGAAATGAAAAAAAATAAGCACTGTCTTTGTACTACGGAAGTATTATGTATATCTAACCTTAAAATTTTCCATATTTCCTGTTGACCCTGCAGACTGTTGACTGGTAGCTTCATGTGTCTTCCAAGTGTCTGGCAGAGGCTACAGCTTCTCCCATCACCACCTGAAACTGCAAACAGTGGACTGTCCATAGCCACTCAGGTTCAAGCGTACTTGGTTTTATCAGTGAACACCCCCATGCAGTCCTTGAAAGGAAGGTATTAGTTACATTGAATCTGAAAAGGCATAGGGAAAGGTAGGCAGTTATTAAAGGTTGTTTTAAAGGTATAACCATGTTCCTGACAGACGGTGACAAAAGCTGCAAATACAAAGAGTAGATCTAACCAACTCATCCCTGATTATTTTGATATAAATATTAATACTAATGCATTAAATAGAAATGAAAAATCCTGGACAAATGCTAAGTGGGTGTAAATGCAGCCTGTTTCAGCTAACCTGAGATGGACGGACGGACGGGCGGACGGACACACACACACAAGAGCAATAGGCTTTTAATTGAATTGGCCTCCCTCAACCCATTCTTCCTTCCATTCTAAGCCTTTCTCCAAAAGAAAGGAGAAAAACCGAAAAGAATTAAAAGGGTAAACTGTAATAAAATGTCTCTTGTACTGATCAGATGAAGATTTGCCTTGAACCCAGAAAAATCATGTATTTATTCTGTGGGTTTAGTATATTCTTATGGTAAAAAGCTACGTATCAGTTTTTCAGGCTTGCTGGCACGAGCCATTATAATCATCCATCTAATGTCTTTGGCTCACAATAACTATCTGATTATAATATTGCTTCCCACACATATTTGCCCCAGGAAAAGAATGTGCTGATCAGCAAACATGAGTATCCTTTCTTCTCAATAACGTAATTCTCATTCTGAAATAACAAATTGCCTTCCTGGTTTTATAAACAGTCTAACAAAAACACTTTGAATGTATCTTCCTTTTGGATATTGCCCTGTATCTTTTTCCGTTACAGTCTATTCTAGGAAGAATAGTCTTCGCCTCTGATTCAACATCAATTCATTCATTCAACAAACGTTTGTAGAGAACTTAATATACGAAGGAAGAAGCTTCTACTTCTACATTTAGTGAACTGTCAAAATAGGACCAAGTTCTGTGTACTTTTCACTCTATTACAACTTCTTTAGATTCGGAAATCTTTTCAAGTCATGCAAAGAAAGTGAATAGAGAGTTCAATTACTTGAATACTTAAAATTTTTACATTTAGTTCAATGACTTATTGAACGTTACTGAAATTATAATTTTAAATGAAGAAATTAACCAGAAAAATCGATCGCTAATAATCACTTGATGTATTTTTCTATTTTCCTTTAAATTTTCCAACCTACAGTACTATGTAAATAAAAATCTCATTTCCACCCAATTCTGAACTATGTCTCTTTGTTTAAACTGACTCACTCAATGACCCAATTGTAATACATTGATGCTGAAGAAAATCCAAGATATAAAAAGTAAAGTCGAATGTGATTTGGCTACATTTCTTTGGAATTTATTTTCTTCCCATACCACCTGGGACTTTTAAACCTTCAAGCACACTAGGTTTTTAATCCCTTCTGCATTTCTGCTCAAACTCAGCATGCATGCAAATAACCCAAGTATCTTGTTAAATTAAAATTATGATTCAGCAAGTCTGGGGTGGAGTCTGAGATTCTAGGCTTCTGACAAGTTTCCAGGAGAGGTGAATACTGCTGATCCAGGGGCCACATTTGAGTAACAAGATCCTGGAAGACAGACCAAGCTATTAATAACTTGGCAAGTGTTATAATGAGAATTCTTACAAATAAGAATATGTGCAAATTGTGATAAATAATCTGGGTGATGTATAATGATTTGTCTTTAGGGCCTAAGCAGTGGGCCCAGCATTGCCCAGGGATGCAGAATCATAGACATGGGCCTGTTGTTTTAAAAACTGGGCATTAACCAAAATTACAAGAAACCAGTAAGTCAGTCATTCTAGGCAATAACAGGTATTTAGGTATGTGCGATTGTGTTAATTAGTATAAATGATAAATGTATAGCTTATCTAAGTTTCTTAGCTGCAAACACAAAACTCAGTTTGCATACCACGCTTGTGGAAATTCTTTTAAACACAGAAAACAGTCAAGAATTTGAGTCAAGATTTGAGTCAAGAATTAGTAATGTCCCGTGTGTGTGTTCTTGTGCCATTATAAACTGTTTAACATATTACTATTAAGGTTTTTACTTTTCCACTGTAGTATAATTATTACATGTTGAAAAGAAAATTTCTATCGTGTAACATAATTTTTAAAAAATAACTGTGTCCTCTTTAAAAGAAAATAACAAATCTAGTATAAAAGTACAAAATGTGAACTATCATGAGTGTAATGTTTCATGAATTGTTGATTGAAGTGTTCAGGATTTTTCAGACCGGGTACTGCTGCTTCTACTTCTCAGTACACCTTGAAATGCTCTGATATCGCCCTGCTGTGTTGAGAAAGGGGGCATTTAAGAAACTCAGTTATTCTATTTTTATGGTAATCAGAACCTCAATTTCAATCTGATTTTTTTAGTCAAAGCAGTCTCATTTACATGAGTACAATAAACGTTTTGAAGTGTGGCTAGGATCATTTCCATAATTCTATATTTCTTATCTTGCCTTAGTCTTCTTGAACCTGACATTTTGCTATAATTTGCAAAACTGAACTCCATTCAGAAATAAAAATCCTGGGTAGAAAAAGTGAAAATCAAGAAGACAGGCAGCACATTTAGTGCAGCTTTTCTCTTTCATCATTAACCCAATGGGCAGGAAGAAAAGCTGACCATGTAGTTCACCATAAGGGCGGGATTGATCAATTTGCTAGAAATAGACACCATTTTCATCCAAGTGTAGATTGGCTCCCACCAAGTACTGTGCGATTTCCTTTGGAAATGGACCCAGCTACAAGCAGCTACGCGCCTGAAGTCAAGTAGAGACACTGCACCGGCCATCACTCCCGTTTGGCGTCCGACACTCTTACAAACAGCATAATAGAAAGGTTGAAACTACTAACAGCAATACTCAAATGCTTTACAAATGTTTCTTTGAAAAAAAAATAAATGAATAAAATGTTTCTTTGAATTTGTGTGTTTTGCAACAACCTCTATACACTCTTTTTCGAAACAAGAGTCTTATTGTGTGTGTGTCTTGGCGTTCTAGAAGGCGTTTGTGTCATGTTCGATTATGAATGTGTTCACTTAATTGAGAGGACTGAATAAATCACATGCTCAGTTGATGAAAGCACTTTCTTGTTGAAAGGAGCAGATTGATGGGAAATACTTCAGTACGTCATTTATCTATGTTTTTCTGACTTTGAAATTGGTGTCAGGAGCTTCAGTTTATCTGCAGGAGCCACGTCCTTGTTTATCAGTTTTTTGGGTGGTTTTTTTCCCTGATAAGGCAGTCTTACCAGATGAAGTCAAACACTATTTCCACGCAGCTTTTTCGTACACCCGGAAGAGCAAGCACTTAGGAAGGTGAAGTGAAAGTCTGCCTCCTGAAGCCACATCCTCAGTGGGGGACTTGCAGAGGGAGCACTTCTGTTCTGCAAATCGAAGCCGGACACTTAGCGCCCTCGGAGATAAAACGGCAGAACCTGCCGGTCGCGCGGCGTTCGAGACCACAGTCTATACCTGTCACTTACCGTTTTGTAAATGAACTAAAAATACAGGACGGATGCGTTGTGTGAAATCCATAATTTCTGTTAATGGTCTACTAAGGACCTGTGCGTTTAGGACACGGGCCGTTCAATGCCCCCCACCCCCCACCCCGGGCCGCCATAAAGAGAGGTCTTAGAGCTTCTGTGTATTCCTTTTGTCCTAGTCTGACTTCAAAGTAAAATAATAAGTGTGCTTATTAAATTTAGTTTCTTTCCATAAAGACTCTCAGCACATGATTTTGCTTTCTAACTTCACACTTAACTCCCTGAAAACATCCATGTGTGCGTATTAGTGTTCTTTCTAGTTTCAGGGGCTGTGCTTATGTCCAAAATGAATGCTAATATAAATTGCTGTCTGGATTCTAGGGCCCCATCCTGCTCAGGAAAGTATCTTCACTATTCCTCTCTCTCTCTCTTCCTTCTGCCTTTCCCCTCTTTCCCTCTCTCCCTCTCTCCCTCCTTTCCTCCTTCCCTAACTCTCCATCCCTCTATCTCACCTCTGTCTTTCCCTCTGTCCTGTATTTTCAAATTCTTCAGTTCTACCTGCTTTCTTTTCAGACTCTTTCCTTTCAGAACATAAATACTCCCAGTCTCTTGTTCTAAAAATATTATCCTATAACTCTTCTTCTCTTTCCTGCCTTTCAAATCCAAACTTCTTGATAAAGTAGAGCACTCCCCACTCCATTTCCTCACCTCTAATTCAATCAAGGGCCTGCTGCAGCTTGGCCTCTGCTCACAGAACTCCTCAAGGCACCACAGATGTCAGTAACCCCCTCTCACTGAACAGTTTCCAGACAGGATTTCACTTGGAGAATGTAGCCTTTAATCGAGTTGACACTCCCCTTCCTATATGCATTCCTTCCTTGGCTTATCTTTTTCGTTTCTACACTTCCTTCTTTCTCTCATTAATTTTGAACCAAAAATATTTAAGTAAAATTATGTGCAATGTTGAGCAAATTCTTACATATAAAAAGAAAATAAATGCCAATCTGATTGTACAGAAAAAGGCATCAAATTGCCCAGACCCTAAAATTATGTATGAAAAGCAGTCATTATCTATACTTCAAATTTGCTAAGCACATAAAACTATAATTTTATCTTCATTTATCAGCATAGGAAAAACTACTTTGCTCTACGCACGAGTCATTGGGTGCTTGGACTGACCTGACCAGGAGAAACCACGAAGTAGGAAGATACAACACTAACTCTCTCAACATTGTATGACTGCAGAGAACAGGTGCCAGATTCTCAACTGTGTGTGTTTTCTGTTTCTCAAAGACAAAGATTAAAAGGTACTCCTCTGAAACCAGTTTTTTTAAAAGCAACTTAATCTTTCTGTTTCTGCTAAATTCTATATTCATTTTCACGGGCAAAGATGCATTGGTTTCTTAGGGCTGCTGTAACCAAGTACCCAAAACTGGGAGACTCAAAACAACAGAAATGTATCTCTCACAATACTGTAAGCCAGAAGCTCAACGTCAAGGAGTCAGCAGAGCCATATTCCCTCTGAAGACTTGAGGGAAGAGTCCTTCCTTATCAGGTCTAGCTCCTGGAGGTTGCCAGCAATCCTTGGAGGTCCTGCCTTGCACACCTGTCACTCTAATCTCTGCCTCTGTCTTCACATCCCTTTGCCCTTGTGTGTCTCTGTGTCCGAATTTCCCTCTTAAAAGGACACCAGATATATTGGATTTAATCCAGTATGACCTCACCTTCAGTTGATTACATCTGCAAAGACCTTATCTCCAAATAAGGCCACATTCACAGGTTGTAAAAGAAGATGTATTTTGGGGAAATGCTTTTCAGTCCAGTATAAATGGAAAACCCCAAATTGGTATTTTGGAAAATAAAAATAGAAAAGGAATTTATTATTGTTTTTAAATGATCATGTATTATGCGATTTTTCTTCCTTTGCAAACCTTACTAGAACAATAGTGAAGGAATAAAGCAATCAAAAGGAGATAGCATAAAAAACACCCCCCAAAAAATGAATAGGAAGCAGAGATAATATAGCTCTATTCTTCTTAAACGTGAAAATAATACTGTCCAATAGATATATGAATAGGATGCTGTAAAAAAGGAAAAATCGAGAACAAAATTATGATAGAAATAACATTAGAAAAGGATTGAAAGATAAGTCCCAGGACCAAAAGTAAAACAAAAAACAAAGAAGTAAAGAATAGGAAGTATAGAAAAGAAAATTAGTAGATAAGTCCATGGGGGTTTATAATCCACTTACTAAGAATTACAGACAGAGAAAACAGAAGAGAATGAACTATCAAGAAAACAATTTTTTTTAGACACGAGGGACATAAAGCCCCAAACTGGGTGTGTCCAGCACATGTAGCCGACAGAAAAAATGAAAGAAGACCCCGAAAAACACATGAAATGTGAAATTTCAAAATAACAGCTATAAAGTAGAAAACAAAATTTCCAGAGAAAAATCACAACAATCACCTATAAGAGATAGCAGCTCAGAATTGTATTAGCCTTCTCAGAACAATAGTGAATGACAGAAGACTTTGGAGAAGTATCTTAAAAATCCTTAATGTAAATGACATTTGATGAACAACTCTGTACTCAGCCAAGCTACTGATCAAGAATGAGAGTAAAATAAAGACATTTTTTAGGAATTCAAGGACTCAAACATATTTATGTACCTTCCAGGCACTCACTCATGGGAAGCTACTGGAGGATATGATGGAATGAACGATGGAGCAAATTGGGAAAGACAAGATGTAGGATATAGCAAGCAATGACTCGAACCCAGAAAAATGGCCAAATTTTTTGAGGCTGACTATGAAGGGAAGTGTCAGGACAACAGGCTGTCGGGGAGCCTCAGGACAACCAGTCCACACTGGATGAGGAGAACGGACACTTGCAGAGGGGTTCTTGATATATTACTGGTTCAAAGGAAAAGTCCAAATGGCATGAATTATTATGGAATAAAGGGATGTTCAGATGAATTGCAAATGGAAACAAAACTTGTTTTCGACAGCTGGCAGGAAATCAATTAAATCACTACCCTGAGAGACAGAATTTACTTCCCGCTCAGTTACCTGCAATTTACAAAGAGTTGCAATCAGCGCAAAGAAAAGTAAAAGAGCTAGAATAGGATAACCTAAGGGGTTTATTATAAAAGATGCACACTTTTCCACGGAAACACAGGAAAAAAAATTTTCTGCCATTAAACAATGAATACGTTAACTTTGTGAAGTAGGTGTTCTTTGCCGAGGAAGAAACTCAAGCTAACAAACTGGTTATGTAATTTATATTTCCACAGTCAGCAAAGCCATAATGAGTACTGTAAATTGTACATACCTACGTGTGTGTGTATGTGTGTGTGTTTTCATGATTCTCCCTTGATAGTCCTAACTGTGATTTTCTTTTTTAAAATTTCAAAAGATAATAACATGTTCCTGTGTCTTATTTTTTTTCAAAGTTGATATTGACAACTTATCGCCTAGGACCCACTTGAAGTAAAATAATTTCACTTTTCAGGGTCTTTACCTACAGTGAATATGGCCAAATTTTTTCTAGTTGCTTCTCAAAAGGGGAGGCAATTTCAGGACAGCCAGGGAAGGAGCTTGGACATCTGTCAGTCCATAAAGGGCATGAGAGGACACAAAGAATTCCACCTCTTTCCCAAAAGAATGGCAGTCCTTTTTGTATGTGGGTGTTTCCTCGTGTATAATATCCATGTTTTCCCTTTTTTCCCCATGTCTTTGTAAATTTCGTCTCCTCCACTGTGTTTTCTCTCACTAGTCTGATTCTGATGTCCTAGCTCTGGTCTGAACCTGGCTGTACTTTGCTAACTTTGGGTACAGACTTGCTGTAACTAGTTTATACAAAGGAGGCAAGGGCCAGAGGGACCGTGCTGGTCTCTCTCACCCTTGCTCAATTTAGTTCTGGTGATATTTATAATTATCAGGCAATCTTTACAACAGCCAGTAGGGTCAAATGGCATCCGTCCAACCTATACCCTTCCCTAGGAAGCCACAGAAGCTCCTCCATACTCATACAGTGTGCTGTGGTGGGGGGCTGTTGGGATAACCAGGTGTTTGTAGTAAGTTAGACTCTAAAACTATGACAACCATAAAAAAAAAAAACCCATTATGTTTATTTTTTATTTTAAATATTTTTATTTATTTATTTGAGAGAGAGAGAGAGAGCACAAGCAGGGTGAGCAGCAGGCAGAGGGAGAGGGAGAAGCAGGCTCCCAGCTAAGCAGGGACCCCCCGATGTGGGACTCAATCCCAGGAACCCTGGGATCATGACCTGAGCCACCCAGGTGCCCCAAGAGTATGTTTTTTAAAGGATGTTAAAGATCCTTTGAAAGAAAGGGAAGCAAGGGGTGCCTGGGTGGCTCAGTTGGTTAAGCATCTGACTGTTGATTGCGGCTCAGGTCATGATCTCAGGGTCCTGAGATCAAGCCCCATGTTGGGCTCTGCGCTCAGGACAGAAGTCGGGTTGAGATTCTCTCTCTCCCTGTGCCCATCCCCCCACTTGTGTGTGTGTGCTTTTTGTAAATGGATAAAATCTAAAAAGAAAAAAAGAAAAAGAAAAAAGAAAGAGAGAAACAGAGAGAGAGAAGCAAGGGTATGTATGGTCAATTTTGTCCTCAAGTTTTCCTGTTTAGTCCTTCCAGAGAGTTACTGTGCATCTATTACATGCTAAAGTCATAGTTGTATCAGGTGACTCAGAGTTATTAGCATCTTGGGAAATAAGTTCGTATGAATCACCAGAGAAAAATAAAATGAGATGTAGAAGTTTTAATTGGCACTTTCTAAAAATTTGCCAAGATTATATCATTTGTCTGTAATATACAGTCATGGTAAAGAGAGTTGGGTGATTTCAGGAGATAATGTCCTCAGACTCCTACATTCAGCTATTTACTTCTGTTCGTCAAGGCAGCTGCCGGGATAGCAGGAAGATACGACCACATAATGGACACTGCTTCTCTTCACAGACTCTATGAGCTCAGTATCCTTACACTGTGACAGTATTAACCGCAAATATTTAACAATTGTATTAGTTGTCTAAGAATGGGATGGTAGCTTTCAATAGTCAACATCAGTTTCGGAAAATCTTTTAGTTACCTGAGGAGCTACTGGATAGATACCCCAGATTCGGGGTTAGCGGGTGCTGTCGGCAGCTTCGAAGCTGACCGCCCGCGAGCGACACCGGGTATTTTGCCATGATGCCGTCTCCTCCCCATGAGGGTGGGCTGGACTTAATGACACACTTTTAGTGATTAAAATATGGAAGACATAACGACACGGCATGACTGCGACGGGGTTTTGCAAAGACTGTGGCTTCTTTCTTGGCTGCCCACTCTCTCTCATATTACTCGTTCTTGGGAAGCAAGCTACCAGATTATGAGCAATACTATGGGGAGGTCTATATAGTGAGGAAATGACGTCCGGTCAACAGCCAGAGAGAAACCGCAGCTTGCAAACATGGAGATGAACTTGGAATTGGACTCCTCAACCCTGGTTGGTTCTTGAGAGGACTACAGCTAACAAGCTTAATGACAACTCCTGGGGTAGGACCTAAGTCAGAGTCACCCAGCGGAGCCGCTCCTGGAGTCCTGACCTTCAGAGACAGAGATATTCATCAATGTTTGTTACTTTTTAACTGCTAAATTTTGGGATTACATGTCATGCAGTAATAGATAACTGAGTACCTTGTGCTATGACAATATTATCTTGAATATTTAAAAAAATAATCAGATGGCAGCTTATTAGACATCAGTTGTCCAGTAAGATAGTATCTTATTAGTCAACATCAGTTGCTATAATTTCCTTGTTAGATTTGGAAAATCCTTAATCTATTTAAAGGAATACCTCATAAATATCTTGGACGTTAGATCTATTTGGAAAGTATAACAACTCATCTATTTACAACTTTCCATCAAACTTCCGTAGGTATATTCTCATATGCCAGAGAAAAAGGGCATCAACTCTACCTGATATTAAGAAATTGTATAATTTTACTTAAGCTCATATTTGGAGAATAGATTCAGGCCTTAAAACAGCATATTTATAAGAAAGGTGTTTTCTTAATTTGGGTATCAACGGGTTGATAGCTTTGAAGATAATTTCACCCTCTTTACTTTTGAGGTGGGTCCATTTATATTCAATTTTGGGTCACTTCCGATGGATGAATTAAGGAGGGTTGCTTTAAAGAATTTTTAAATATTATATGTAATCCCATTCCTAACTTTCTGTAAGTAATCATGTAGGGAAAGAAAGTATTTTGAACTAAGTGATATGCCACAGTTTAAAAATGCTTATCTTATTACATATATTCAAGTCATTTAGGTTTCCAGTTCATAAATACTTTGATTATTGATCAGTGATGGTTCAGCTGTAACAGCCAGATTTATATTGATAATGGTAAATATTTTGCTTTATCATTTCTTTCATATATTGTATTACTTTATTTTGGTGTGAGTTTAACTAATGCCAGGCAAAAAATATACTCATTTTAGAATCATAAATGCCAATATCTCAATTCAATATGTGACTTAAAAAAAATAAAGGAATTTAAATTAGAGATCAATTATATCATTTGAGTTTTTCACACAAAACAGTGGCATCTAGTGGTCTATAAAAATCCTCCTGTTTCTAACTTGTCTTTGCTATTACTTTGAATCAGGCATTATTTGTCTATAGTTGGTTCAATGGCTAGTGAGGTTTACTAGGATCTCCTGCTGTAGAGATTCAGACTTTCATAATATTAAATTGATCTTTTATCTAGTAGTTGTGCGTGTAACTTGATGTCCACGGTGCTGTTCTTTCTAAAGGAGTTACTCTAGTAGAGATCTTTATATGTGGATGATGCTAGTACTCATTAACTGCTACAAAAATAAATTACTTTTAAGACATCAAATGAAAGACTACCTTAGACCAGAGGGCTATAAAAAGAGATTCACCTTTGGAGGCAATAAAATTCGCCTTTTTATCTCTAAGGCGGAAATCAGTAATGTAAGCTATTTTATCACCACTTGGCATAAATAATATGGATATGCTTTCACTTACTGACTAGTAGTCTGGACACGTGACCACAACATATTTATGTTTTCAACTTTCTTAAACAGAGCTCATTATAAGAAAGATACTGACATTATCTGTAACTTATTATGACCAAGTACAGCATGCACCAATTTGCTTTAAGAGAGGTAAATAAAATATTGTCATTTATACATAAATGCATTAATTTGTAAAAATAGAATATATTTTTCTTTCAAACTGATACTTGTTTATGTATTTATCTGCATGACCAATAGAAGATAACGTGAGACTGCTTAAAAGTTTTAAATACAGGGATTCCATTTTTGTTTGACAACGTTCTGTTCACTCATATGAATGCTACATGTAAAACTCAGATATTGCTATCACTGTGCTCCAACTCTAAAAACAATTTTAAATAATTCTAACTGAAAAGGAACTCAGAGGTGTGTTGGATGACAATAATTAGCTTAAACAAATTCATATTCACATTTAGCTCCATATTTACTGTATGAAACAAGAACTCTGTAATATTCTCCTTGATCTGGAGGCTGCTTACATGGTATAAATTCGATGTGCTCTACACCCATGGCTTGCATATGCATTTATGCATAACATGTATATTACATGTAAATAACATTTACATTGAAAAAACTAGGGGATACAGAAATTGATCATTTTTTTTAAGAAAGTTCTTGATATTACATAAGCACTACTTGAAACTTGCAGTCCTAATGGTGATTTTTAATTGAAAGAATTATTACAGTCTCTTTTTAAAACATCAAAATTTTCATGTCAGTTTAATTCACCTATTTTATTAATTTTTTAAAGATTTTTTATTTTAGAGAGTGAGTGAGTATGAGCAGATAGGGCGGGGCAGAGGGAGAAGGAGAGAGAGAATCCCAACAGGCTTCATACTCAGTGCAGAGCCCAACCAGGGGCTTGATCTCAGGACCCCGAGATCACAATTTGAGCAGAAACCAAGAGTTGACGCTTAAGGACTGAGCCACCCAGGCACCCCTGGTATCAGTATAATTTAAACAGATACTTTATTCAGTTGACCCTTGAACATGGGTTTGAACTGCATGGGTACATGCCATTTGTGAATGTTTTGCAGTACTGTAAATGTATTTTCTCTTCTTTATGATTTTCTTAACATCTCCTATTCTCTAGCCTACTATATTGTATGAGTATAGTATGTAATACATGCAATACAATAAATGTATTCATTGTTTATTGTTATTGGTAAGGTTTCTGGTCAATAGCAGGCTATTAGTAGGTAAGTATTTGAGGAGTCAAAAGTTACGCATGGATTCTTCATGGGGGAGATGCCCCAACCCCCATGTTGTTCAAGGGTCAACTGTATTTGTTTTCATACTTCCCATATAGAGAATAACTCAATTGCTTATATTAAAAATAACTTATAGATCTTTTAACATTAATCTATCCCTAGAATTTAGAGTTATTCATTTAGGTAACTAACACCAGACCATAACCAAAGTTTAAGTTATCTTTAAGGCAAGTCATTACTCGGTAGTAGCCAAAAATAATATTTAATGCCAAAACAAGTTTTCTAACAGTGATAAATCTGTGTAGATCTCACAACTAATTCATATAAAAATATTTTTTCTCTTTAGTTGGTACTAAAAATAGGAGAAACAGAAACGAAAAAAATCCTTGGTGCAGGAATTCAAACTAAACCGTATGGGGTAAAGTGTTACTTTATGATTAGATATTAAAAACTCATATAATTCATCTTAGTCATTAACATTCTAAACTTCAAACAGATTGAAAGGTATAATTAGAAAAAAGTATAGTATCAGGTAGTTTCTAATTTGGGATAAATAATTCAGGAAATGAGTCAAACTATGAGCAGTAAATATTCCTAAAATAATGAACTGATGGTCTGAAATGCCTATTTTCATACCATTCCACAATTATAAGCCAATTATTAATTGTATATCCATTTTTAAATTAGTAATTAAGAAATAATACTGCTCTATGATTCTTTTTTTCTTCTAATTAAAAAAGTACCTAAAATTACTCTAATATTGGAACATAGGCGGTACTCCTCCCTGAGAGGAAACATTAATTCTATTGGTGTTTAAGAGACATTAACCTTCAAATCTGCTGATGTAGGTATATGGGGTTTATCAAACATTTTCACATGCCTCCTCTGAGTTTCCTGGCCTTGGCAAGCTTTCAGACCCACCATAGCCATCACTGCAAAATGTGGGGTCTGGCTCCCTGACAGGCTGCCATAGGGACTAGGTAATATGACATGGAGGTGCAGTGTCTATTCTTCTCATGGGGCAAACTGTGCCTAATGATTGGTAAGAGATACAAAGAAGACAGCAGATCATTTCCTCTCTATTCTTCCTGCCAACGGCCTGTTCCATTACATAGGATTTCCAAACATGTCCTTGCAAGGCTTGTCAGAGAGCGGCAGCCAGCACAGCAACACATCACCTTTTATTTTCTTCCCAACTTTCTCTTTCTCTCCCTCGTGGTGCCCTGGGATTGTTAACATGCTAACATATAGGTATTATCTCCCTCTCCCTCTCGGTGCCCTGGGATTGTTAACACGTTAACATATAGGTATTGTCTCAAGATCTTTTTTTCTTTTTTTCTAAAGAACCCAAACTAAGAAAGGAATTCTTTGAGTTCAAGTTATATAAGAAAATAATGATATTACTAATGTAATCCATAAAAATAATATCCTTATTAGTGAAATGAATCTTTAGCTTTAATATATAACTATATTTAAATTGCAACCTTCACTTTCTTCAAATATACCTTCATAGAGTTGGCATTTATCAAGCTGGGTTGGAACATTTAAACTTGAGGTGACTATCAGACATCTAAGTAGAGATATAGAGAAGGCTGTTGGTTAGGAGTTTGGATTTCAGAAGAGAGGTCCAGGATGGAGATATAAATATAGGAATCATAGCTTATAGATTGTATATCATATGATGAGATTGGAAGAGATTTTCTAAGGACTAAGATTGATAAAGGGAGAAGATCCCAAAAGGACCAAGCTCTAGAAAACGCTCACATTCTAAGTCAGGATATGAAGAGGAAACAGTAAATAGACTGAGATATGTCCAGAGAGGTAAGAGAATAACCCAGGGAGTGTAATGTTTTGGATGCTAAGAGAAAAAAAAGAGTGTTTAAAATGGAAGAAAGTCAGCTAATGGGTTTAAGGATATTAAGAGTCAAGCAAGAAAAAAAAGGGGGGGGACTGAGAATACAGACAGAATATTACAATGTGAAGTATGACAGTGAAGAAGAGATTTTGTACAGTGAAGGGGATGAAAAGTTGATTAGAATAGATTCAAGAGAGTATGAGAGGAGGAAATGTAGCTACATAGAGAGCTTATTCAAAGAATTTTGGTATAGAGGGAAAGAAATACACTGTCAACAGGAGGCCATGATGCTACAATGAGGTTTTTTCAAGAATAATTTTGAAAAACCAGTATTGTTATATTCTAAAAGGGATGACCTAAAAGAGAAATTAAAATGGATGATTCAAGGAAGAAAGAGTACTGTCTCTGAGGATGTGAGAGGAGATGGCATCAAGAGAACAATCGAAACCTGGCCCTCCATAACATAATGAACAGTTCACCCACACTAATAGGAATGAATACAAAGATTCAGATAGGTTTATACTTTACTGTTGTAAGCCAATGCTCCATCTTTTCTGGTTGCTTTTATTTTCTTAATGAAATAAACTCTAAGAGAGTGAGGATAAAAAAAGAATTGTAAAAAGCTTGAGAATAGAGCAGAAAGGCAGAAATAATGTCTAGGTAAGAGAATGGTTTATGGATTTACAATATAGTTATTAACATTAAGGATGATTCGGGTTATGATTATGAACTTAAAGTGATACAAGGAAGTATGACTATGTTTTTCTTTAGTTATGCTCAGCTATGGATGGAATTACACACAAGGAGTAGGCAGATAATTGGTTTTAAGTAAGGTTATGGATTGGCAATACAAATAAAACAAATGAGAAAAGGATAGGGAATTGAGGATATAGACCAAAAAGTAATTATAATGAGCGAGCGTATGATTTAAGCTAGGCAAAGAGAAAAGACATAGGGAAGGTGGGAGACAAAGAGGATGGTATGCTCAATACATTGTAGGTGCTGGTGAAAGCAAATACTTTTGGGGTTTAAGGAATGATTAGGAAGGATTTGGGGTAGTATTGAAGAGACAGAGAAAGACTATATAGGAGTTGTAATTACTGGTATTGACAAGGTCATAGTAGTGAGTGGCTGAGGACGATGCAAAGGATCATTGGTAGGAGGTCCAGGAATTAAAAGCTCAGGGAGTTAAAAGGATCATCTATATGGATATTGCAATCAACAAAAAAATGTAACGGGACTGATGTTGGAGAGCATGACAATGACCAAAAGAGCCAGTGATCCTTATTGAAAGAATAAGGGGGGATGACCTGACCCTGGGAATTACAGATAGATGACGGTTGCAAGGACAGATAATGGGTGACACAAACTGATAACACAAATTCGAAAGCTGGGGACTTTCAGGGAAGAGAAGAGGAGAATGGACTGGAAAAGGCAAAGAGGAGGAAGGAGGATACCTATGACTTCTCTAGGCCCAATTTAAGAAGAGAGTGGAAATGAAATTGGCCATCATTTGAGAAGACGGTAAGTCCTCAGGAAAAAACAAACAAATAGGTTTCCATTAAAGCTAGATGGTACAGTGGGAGTTCAGAAGAGACCAGGGCTATAGAAGAATTTGCTAATAACCTACCATGAATTTCAGTGGTCACAGTGAGAAGAGATGGGAAGAGTGGAATATGAGGTCAGAAAAGGTGTTTGAGGGGCGCCTGGGTGGCTCAGTCATTAAGCGTTTGCCTTCGGCTCAGGGCATGATCCCAGCGTTATGGGATCAAGCCCCACATCAGGCTCCCTGCTCCACTGGGAGCCTGCTTCTTCCTCTCCCACTCCTCCTCCTTGTGTTCCCTCCCTCGCTGGCTATCTCTCTCTCTGTCAAATAAATAAATAAATCTTAAAAAAAAAAAAAAGGTGTTTGACATCAACTGGTCGAAGAAGATTAGAGTTTAGTCTTAATATTTCCAAGGCAGAGGGTGGTAGCCAGGCTGTGAGTGGGAGTGGGAGGTCTTGTGAGGAATAGGACTCACTCCGGGCTGCCACATTTCTCCTGCCACAGCAAAGCAGATTTCTGCAGGTCAGAGTCTTATTCCTAGGGCAATCTATCCCTTCTTGACTTCTGAAGGAGGCCCAGGGAAACAACACAATACGCACAAGAAAACCAGGAACTTGTTTGTGTCATGAGTTTAACAAGCTTTTCCTTTTCTATTTCATAGTTATTATTTTCATCCGCCAAAGTCTAGAAAGTTGGATGGCAGCTCTCTTTTCTTCTCATCCCTGGTGATCTTTATTATGAATGTAGGAATGTATGCCATCATGAAATTATGATTTAATAAAAATTCAGAGTATCTTTTGGAATTTATTATACCAGCATTATAATTTCAATTAGTTTTGACTGAACTTTTAATAAATATGTCTGTTGGAGTCAATTTTCTCTCTTGAAATTGATATGAAGTACCCATTATATGCTATTCATGTGGCCACAAACTCGGATAGACTGAAGGAACTCACAGTCTAATAAGATTACACTCGAAAAATAATTTCATTTCCCCTATGACATGATGGAGCTACATACAAGAGTCTGTGGGGGGTGGAGAGGTAAAGATGGGTAACTCAATTCGAGATGCTTTATTTGAATCTCTGTAACAAGAGTTCTCACACTGTTTTCTGCCCTGGCTCATTTGACAAATGCAACATGCTCTTTTTCTATGGCAGTGGGTTTCTATTACAATACTTTTCAGTTAAGTGTGTGGAATGATGCGTCATTCTACAGGCAATGGGTCAGAATGGCCAAGTATAGAGGGTGCTTAGATAGTTGGAAAAGCCTTCACCTCTCAGATGAGTATCTTCCATTCTAGAGACAGTTTTCTCCCACCCTGTGAGAATCTGCTTTGTAGGATAAGTAATCTTAATTAGAATTAGGAAAGTGCATTTTTAGGGGTATGATTTGTGCAAAAAAAAAAAAGAAGCCAGAGGTGTGGGGGGCACAGGTTGGGAGGGGGCTATGGCAAGACATGAGGTATGAGAAATAGGCAGACAATAGAACATGCAATAAATTATCTGGTTAAGGGGTGCCTGGGTGGCTCAGTCTGTTAAGTGTCTGCCTTCAGCTCAGGTCATGATCCCAGGGTCCTAGGATCAAGTCCCGCATCAGGCTCCTCCCTCAGCAGGGAGTCAGCTTCTCCCTCTCACTCTGCCTGCTGCTACCCCTGGCTTGTGCTCTCAATCTCTCTGACAAATAAATAAATAAAATCTTTAAAAAAAATTATGTGGTTAAGAAGGTTTGGTTTAATTTTTCTGAAGGTTATCAGGAATTATTGATGATTTTAAAATAATGGCATGATATAATCAGGCATAAATTCTCAAAAGCTCATTCTGGTCATAGAGTAAGGATGAATTAGAGAACGCTTAGACTAGAAATTGGAAGACTAGTTGAAGATATTGCCCATCCAAGCAACAGTAACAGACTAATGTAAGGCAGTGCTAACAGAAATTGAGAAAGAATGGATTTGAAAACACACAGGAAGGAGACTGAGGGAGTGATGGCTTAGACATGTGGGCACTGAAGAGAGAGGCAACTTAGTATTTTTGAAGGTCTACTATGTGTTTCATGTTAGGCACTTTTATTTATGTTATCATTTATTCACACAAAGCAGAGAATTTAGTGCTGCTCCATTTTGACAGAAGAGAAAATTGAAGATCAAAGAATATATTTTACATGCCAAAGATTATCAATTAAGTAGCAGGAGAGCTAGAATCAAGCCAGGTTGTTTTGGTTTCAAATTACACTCTTTTCCCCACCGTATGATAATTCTTCCAAAATTACAAAATAACATTAAGACTATCAGATCTCTAACTCGGCCAGTTTAGAGAAATGGTGGGGCCATCAATAAAAGTATGCAGTATTGGGCAGAGGGAAAAGATAACGTGTGCAGTTCTGTATACCATGAGCTTGAGGATCTGTGACTTCCCCAATCATATATAGAGAGAGATGGCATTTGCACATGCAACTCCAAAGATCAAAAGATACATACTCTGGGTAAAGATATACACTTAAAGTTATTCATCTACTATTTCAGTGAGCGGGCATAAAATGATAAAAGGACCTAGACAGAAATTTGGAGAATAACACCCTTTGACAGAAGCAAAATGACCCACAAGGAGACCAAGACTAATCAAATAGGCAGGAGGACAAGTAAAAGAAATTATTTTTATAAATAGAAGAGAGAAAAGAGTTTCAGGAGGACTTAATTGTTCACAGGGACAAAATGCAACAGTACATACAAGAAATGTGAGGATCAAAATATATTCTTTGGCATTGGAAATTAGGTCATTAGCGGCCCTAGTGAGAAGCAGTTTATTGGAAAGATGAAGGTAAAAAAGAATTTTAGAATTTATCATGACTACTTTTCCCAAAACAGTAAACACAGCATGGATAACAATTGGATAATACAGGTATGTGGTGGTGTTATATGTTACAGGAAGGCTACTCATCAGAAATCACACTCCCATAATACCTAATTAAATATAACAACAACAAAAAAAAAAACCAGGAAAAAAAGAAAAAGAGACATCCAGCAGAAAAATGGTCAAAGAACAAGAGGTGACAATTCACACACACACACACACACAAAAGAGAGAGATACAAATTTAAATTTAAGGAAAGCACGTTGAATCTTTTTGAATCTTTTTGGTAAGTAAAATATTACAAAGTAAACCACAATGAGTTTCTCATTGTTGGCAAACAAATTAACAGAAATGTTTAAAACAGGGGCTTAGCTGGTTAATTGCCTAACTCTTGATTTCGGTTCAGGTCATGATCTCAGGGTCATGAGATCCAGCCCTCTGTTGGGCTCTGTGCTCAGTGGGGAGTCTGCTTGAGAGTCTCTCTCTCTTCCTCTCCCTCTGTTCTCTCCCTCTCCCTGCATGTTTTCTCTCTTTCTTTAAATGAAAAATCAATAAATCTTAAAAAAAAAAAGAAATGTTTAAAATAATAATAACCTGACACTGAGATGAAATGAAAGTTAGTATAACTTTCCCAGAGGACATTTGGGCAATATGTACAGTAATGTAAATTTCCAAATGTAAATTTACTTTGATTCAGATATTTCATTTTTAGAAATTTGTCTTAAATATAAACATATGCACATAAACATGAACAAATATTTAGCTGTGCAATTTTAGCTCTTGTAGCCTATATTAATAAAACTGTTATAATTAGAATATCATCATTTCAGTAATGGTTCGTTAAACCAATCTTGCTTAAAAACAACTACCACAAACCTATTTAATAATGTGGTTTTGATTAAATAATTTATGGCATACCCATGAGATAAAATAAAATGCATATACTAAAATTCCTTTATATTATATAGCATATAGAATGGTTAATAATATTTGGGTACTCAAATGTTCATTAAAATAAAATGAATATAAAAAAGTCACAAAGCAGCATGCAGAAAATTGTCCCATTCACATGCACAGAATGGAAATAAAGACCCCCAAATTAGTAGTAATTATCTCTGAAAAAAAAAAATTCTTGCTTGTGAAGGGAAAGGCATTTGAAGGAAAATTTAGGGTCATGAGACATTTTATATTTGTAGATAAGAGAACTTTATATATTATTTTATTTATAGTTAATTTGATCAAGGACTTACTATTTATCAGACGTTGTGCTGGCACTTTACTAACTTATGAAACATCTGTGAGATAATGACATGTTTAAGAGAAGCCAAGTATAGAAATTTTGAGACACTTGCCTAAATTAACTAGCTAGAAAGAGAGCCAGGATTCAAACCTGAAGTTTGACTCAAGAGTCTTCATGCTTATCCATTGCCTCTTGAGGAAAAGCAGGGAGAAGCAGAGATAGAAAGTTCTAGAGGGAGAAGACGAATGGATGGAGGGAGAGCTCTGAGTACACACAGAGAAGAACCCCAGGCAGAGCAGGAGTGGTCATTTCTGCGGGTGAGAGAAGGCAGCATTAGTGCAGTGGCAGGTGTCTGTCAAGTGGGGGTTCCTATCTCACTAGAAAACTTTTCTTTTTCACCCAAAAGGTCTAACATAGTTTTTTCAAATAGTTGAAAATTTTTCCATTTTATTTTATAAACCATCTTTTTCCTTTTGTAGGAAATTTGTTTCCATATACTAAATACTGAGAAAAATTACAGAGATTTCGTATTCTGTTCAATTGATTCAACTGTTCATGTACAAAAGCACATTCTACTAGTTACTGTGCCTTTATTTCGCATTTCGATATTCATCCACAAAACAAATACTGAGCATCTACTACATGCTGCTTGGCGTGGTGCTTAAATATTCACGGTGAATAAGATCTATAGACATTCATATCCTCAGCTCTCAGGAGGCTCGTGAAGTCTAGGGATCCACAACATTTTCCCATAAAAAGACAGTAAATATTTCTGGCTTTGCAATTAATTCCACCTCTATTGCAACTAACTCAACTCTGCCATTGTAGCTGACAGAGTCCAGACAGCATATGAAGAATGTGGCTGTTTTCTGACACAGATTTATTTACAAAAACAGGCAGGGGACTGCATTTAGCCTGAGAGCCTTGTTCTAGGTTGGCAATGGAATTCTCTGTATCATGAATTGTTAACAGTGAAAAAAAATTGTGGAAGTGGCAATGGAAATTTAAGAGACTCTATATTTTGTTGTTATGTGGCTCTAGTCCTTTGTCGTGGATTAAGACAGAGTAAGATACATCTTTGTTTGCCCAGGACAGTGCAAGTTAATGCCTGTCATCCTGGTATATGAACAGAGCTCCTCTTTTCATTCTGCAATTTTGCAGTTAGGGTGGCAAAACTGTATGGTTATCCTAAGTTCAGGAGCTAGAACAATGATCTCCTCAATAGGAAAAGGAATCAGATACCAGTTAAGGCAAAACTAGGACAGGAAGATATAAAGGATGTAGAGAAGTTTCTTTACTGAAGAAGGGTTTCCCGAGGGTATGTTAGGAAAGGACTTCCGGGAAGGTCAACTGGAATTCTTATCCAATGGTGTCTTAGTTCAGGCTGCTATAGCAAAGCCCTATAGACTGGGTGGCTTATAGGTAACAGAGATTTATTGATCACAGTTCTGAAGGCTGAAGTCCAAGATCAGGGCGCCAGCATGGTTAGGTTTTGGTGGGAACCCTCTTTCAGGATGTGGACGGCTAGCTTCTTGCTGTGTCCATACATGGTGGGAGGACTGAGAGCTACCTCCAGGGCACTCATCCCATTCCTGCAGGCTCCGCCTCATGACCTAATTACCTCCCAAGGGCCCCGCCTCCAAATACCATCCCACTGGGGATTAGATTTCAACATATGAATTTGGGGGAAGACACAAACTTTCAGTCCATAATAAGTGGTGTCTATAAAAAAGGAAGGAAATAGTTGGAGGATGGAGAGTAAAGAAAGAAGAACAGTAAAGAACTAAAGCCTGGGAGAAATTAAAGATACACTGATTTTTTGGATCATCACTACAAACAGAACAATATTGATAACCCGTACCTACCTTAAAAAAAAAAAACAATCTAGCCTAAATACTTGCCTCATCCTTACTCTGAAATAAGGCAAGTGTTCTTCGGGCAAAAGTTCATAGGGGAAGGAACAATTGAATGAAAGAGTTTATTCCAGGAATATTTACATTTCTATTTGCCAAATGTCATTAGTTTTCTGAAAACAACTAGAGTTGAGATAAACATTCAAATTTAGAATGTTTATCCATACCAGATATTTGAAAGCTACACCCATGGTAAGTATTTCCTGTTGATTTTTAAGATCAATATTTTCCCACTACCTGTTGCCTCGGTCTGCCTGCAACATCAGAGCTGCCCTTCGTAAGGTTCTCTTGGACTCCCTCCGGCAGGAGTGGCCGTCGATCTCCGCACTCCCCTGTGGCGCTGTCCACAGATCCACTTGGAGATCGACCGGCTGTGGAGAGCATGACGCTTCAGAGTCTCAAGGTGAGCCCCCTTCCCAGCCAGAGGGAGGACCGGCCCACATGCTCACCTGGTTCTACGTTCTGGTGAAATTGGCAAATACAGGATTTTTAAAACTGTAATTGGACAAGTCACACCTTTTTTCACTCCACCTTCTCCTACTTTGTACTTCTCTAGTGTCCCTGGTTTGGGGGAAGCTGCAGGCATTTCTGGGACCTGGATAAGGGGAGAGGTTGAGCGTGGGGCTATGTTGAAAGGGTTCAAAGTCCTTTCCAAGTGCAGTTGCCTTATTGATAGCCTAGCAGTTCCATGTGGAAATAGCTTCCAGCTGTCTCCTGTGTGGGCTCCCCAGCCCTGCGAAACACCCCAAAAATGCAGATCAGAAGTTATCCCATATGTAGGTGTCTTTAGGTGAAGTGTTATGTATGTGGAAGAGAAAGAAAGATCGGTACAAGGTCTGCCTCAGTGGCAGAGAGCCGCCTCTGCCGACACCGTCCTCGGACCAGCCTGCGTGGAGTGACTGAAGCAGGAGGAGGTAGGTGGCAGATAGGGGACCTTTCACAGGCCACATCCCAGCTTGGCAGAGTCAACGGTGGGCCTGCTTTGCAATCCCACTTACTCCTTGGCCCAATTCTGCTTCCTCTCTTTCCCTTTCACTTACTAATGTCTGCTAAATACCGTATACCCCGATCTCTGCCTCAGCATCTGCTTCCGCATAATCCAACTGTGGCAATAATCTTAGGAAAATGCTGTTGAAGGATAATTTCCAGAAAATGGTAAAAGGACTCTGAGGCAGATATAAAAGTGAACATATGTTGAAGAACTTATTTTACTCATGATATGAGGCAGAGGCTACAAGTGTTTCAAAGGAAAAGTCAAAACAGTATGAATTAATATGGAATAAAAGTATGTCAAGATGAATTGCAAATGGAGACAAAACTGGCTTTTCCAGAAGGTGGAGGAAAGGAATTAAATCACTTGTGGAAGAGCCAGAATGTGCAATTATCAGCGACCTACAATTTATTAAAAAGAATTGCAAAATAGCTCAATGACAATGAACAGGATTGGAGTCTTTTAACCTAGAAGAGTAGAGTATAGAAGATGCATTTTCCTGTTGAAACGCATTTTTTTGGTACATCTCTTATTTGCAAAAGTGCTTTCCATCCTACCTTCCTTTTACTTTCAAAAGAAATAACAGGTAAAGTATAGTCAGCAAATTCTGTTGGGATTCCAGCACACACACATAGATTAAAAATATTTTATAAAATTCCAAACAGGACTGGATTAAGTAACAAGAAAAACTCAACAAAACCTTAAATAGCTATAAATGACTATCATTAAAAATTAAACATAATATTAGTCTAATATTTGCTTTATTATTCAAACACAAGCTTTGTAACAGAATCATAAACCCAAGCAGGCTCTTTTGAACAATAGAAAAATATGATTATGTTATAAATATAAATACTGAATTACATGTTGACTAAAATAGAAAATATGCAATATAGAAACATAATTTATAATAATATTGTCAATATGTTGGTGACCTAGGAAGGTGGTTTAGAAATGTATAAAATTATGTCCAACTGACATCTCTTTGGGGCCCAATTCATTTGTTTCTTGCAATCGTGTTACAAATTCACAAATGAGATCAGTTTCTGGTGAGTTTCTCATTTTCAAGTTCAATTTTAAAAGTACAAATACTGTCATAATTAAAACTATTAGAAAAAATATAAAGTCTTCAGAAGTTTGTGGACTTTAAAATTGAATTTTATTAGGTGGGAAACTGTTCATAGTGGGTATTTTATTAATATTTTGTAATGGTAATGCTTAAATTTTCCAATTCAAATGTTTGAAGTGTGACAATAGATTTTAAATGATTGATGTGAGTAATTTTAAATGTGTTTAATATTTTAAGGGTGCTATTTACTCCTCACAATCCAGTGATGTGTATGGGTGGTTATCTGTACAATTCTGTCACATCAAATGGAAGAATAGAGTTCTTTGTATTCAAGAAGATATTTGGAAGCCTGTTCTAAAGATATAAAATTGCTCTCGGAAAACACTAGGAGAAAACAGGCTGTATTGTTCTTCCTCAAAGAGCACAAAAGGCAATCAAACAAGGGAACTAGAATATGGTAATTATTGAGAATGTTGATGGTACCCTTAAGATTAAGCCACTGAAGATAAATGCTTTTCTGGGGATGAATTTTCTGAAAAAAATCTATTAAGTGTGTGTGTGGGGGGGGAAGGCTGGCAAACTTCTGCTTCTACCTTGCACAAAACAATCCATTTGTGTAATCTACCAAATCATATTTCTTGATTTTGCTTATAGAGCATGGACGGTGAAATCGATTACTAAGGAGATAACAAATATGAGGAAGGACAACAACAACAAAACAGGTAAAACGAAGGTAATAAAGGTGTTATTTCCTGAAGAGCTTTGGCATGTCAGGATTTGAAAAGGTAAACACATATGTGCTCCCTTTTGTTTGCAAGGCAGCCTCTGACAATGAAGATGAATTAAAGACTCAGGAAGCTAATGCCCTTGATGTTAATTTGCTTACAGTTCTCTTTCTTGCAGAAGCTCCTTGGAGATCAGATGGCTAAGACTTCATCTTTATTTCATGTTTCTGTAACTTTAAAACGAATTTCTCTCCACTGCTTCTCAGATACTGACAATAAATCCATAATGCAAATACTGAGAATGCTAGATTTTGAAAGAAACCAAAGAAACAAAGCCAAAACCTTATTCTTGATGAATATATATTTTTGAATCAGTAACGTAATGGCTAAACAATCATATTAGAATTGACACTTGCAGTTTTAGAGTGGGGATAACTTGGTGGCATGTAAAGTACCCTCGCAAAGGTCTCAGGTGATGCATTTTGGTTGACTGACTCTATTATTGATGAAAACATCAAGGCAGCTCTTCACTGGGTCATAAAATATTGTGACTATTTTAAATTGCCCTCATTCTTTTTAGTTTTCCAACACTCCTACTTTTGACAAAACCAAGCACTATGGCGTGAATGCTTATTTTCTCAAAATTCCTAGGTTGAAGTCCTGACCCCCAGGTGATGATATTAGTTGGTACCTTTGTGAGGTGATTAGATTATGAGAGTGGAGCCTCATGAGTGGGATTAGCGCCCTTATAAATAGAGGCCTCAGAGAGTTTGCTGATCCCTTCCACCATGTAAAGATACAGGAGAAGTTAACAGTCTACAACCAAGAAGAGGGCCCTCACTAGACCTTCATCTTGCTGGTACCCTGTTCTTAGACTTCCAACCTCCAGAAATGTGAGAAATAAAAATCAGTTGTTTATAAGCTACCCAGTGTCTGTTTTTTTTATAGCAGTCCAAACAGACTAAGACACCAAAATATTTCCAGTGTGTTTTAAAATATAGAAGCAGCTACAACATAATCCCACTTTTTAAAACAGTAGAATAAATTTTAACAATTATTTCATACTTGTAGGAAACCCTCTTGAGAAGTCCCTTTAAAGATAAAAAAGCATGGGGACATCTCTGGGTGGCTCAGTTGGTTAAGTGTCCACCCCTTGATTTAGGCTCAGGTCATGGTCTCAGGATTGTGAGATCAGCCTTGCTTTGGGCTCTGTGCTGGGTATGGAGCCTGCTTAAGATTCTCTCTCTTCCTCTCTCTCTCTCTGCCCCTCCCACCCCTCTCTTGCCTGCTCTAAAAACAAAACAAAAAAAGACAAAAACAAAAAAGACCCCACATGTTATCTTAAATCTCCTAGTTCACACTATCTACTAGTTGATTATTAACATGGTCCATGATTTGAGTAAGTATATGAGGAATGAGAATTTTTTTAGGCTCACACATACACATATTTATCATAAGCACAGGGCATTATACTATTTCTTGCAATATTATCATAAAGCAACTTTATCATTTGGACTCCCACCACTACTTTAAATTTATTCATTGGGACCATGTCCTCCCTCACATGTGGATGCAGACTTATACTGAACTATGACTTGACTTCCCTGTTTTAGGTTATTGAAATCCCTATGGGCATGTTCCCATTTCAATTCCAAAATGAAGCAAACTTGATTTTAAATTGAGATTTCTTCTTTTCCTTTGGCTGATTTCTTATCAGCTTACTGCCACCTCTCATGTAAATAATACTGCTGCTTTCATTCAAGATTTTTTTTTTTTTAAGCATCTCTTCCGTACTGGTCACTGTGCTAGGCAAACCAGACACAAATGGTCAGTTCTTTCAAGGAGCTTACAGTCTGATCGGAGGAGAAAGATAAAGATTCAAACAGACAAGTAAAATGAATAAATAATTGTCATGCAACACAAAAATGGAAGAAACACATGAAAAGCTTTGACTGACCTGTCTTCGGGGGTAGCCCAAATCCAATGGTGATCTCAGCAGATATTCCCATCCCAGCTTCCTAGAAGATCAATGTTGTATATTCCCCATAGTACAACTAAAACTGAGCTTTGAAATTTAACTGAATTTTACAGAAGGCTTGGAATAGCCTGAGTGCATCACCTGGAATAAACACCCTCCTGCATTAAGTGGTGGGTCTTAGAACCCACGGGACAAAAGCTGCGCACAGTCCCTACCTATAGAGTGACGGTCAGTTTCACCAGCATGAAGCCACAGACATTTCTCAATTTTACACCATAGGCCTGTTAGAACAGAGTGTAGTGTTGGCCTGGGATGATGGAGGGTTCATCCTTTTACTTCCCAGGTAACACATTCTCATCATCGTGAACGAGCAAAACACACATGACAACCAATATCACACATTCAAAACCCAGGTTACTCAGCTTTTAATAACACAATTCTTAGGACAAAGCCTACTCACTCTTAAGGAGCCCTTCTCTAAACCCGGCACAATTCCTTATTGTAATATGTGCTCTGTTATAAGTAGAAAAGAGCCCTCCTGTGCATTCATATGAGCGATTTAGACCAATCTCTCTTTTGAGGAAGTTCCTAGACGAAAACAGAAAGATATTCCAGGAACAAATCACAATCTTCACATACAGGTCAACCTAAATCCACATTTAAATAGAAAATATTTTCTAAATATCCAGGGACACACGTGATTTACATTTCTGTGTAAATTCAAACCATGGGGTTTGAAATCAGCTCACCAGTAATCAGAACTTGTAAGAACAACGCATAGGGAATTGCCTCATCATATCCTGTTGGCTATCATCAAAGGGTTGTTTTTAAGAACAAAAGAAAGAACTTCCCTAAAGATATTTCAGTATTCACTGTAAAGAGCAAGAAGTGCTTGTGAATTCCTCCAAACACAATTTTTCCAGTCCAGATCCATCCAATTTAATCCACCCCATTAAACATATTTGACTCTACACACAACTGAGCCTTTTAAGGCCTGAATTCTTATATTTTTATCTTTGTGCTCTAACATCTAGTCTGCCTAGCTGCAATATTTTTATAAAAGTCTGAGTGAAGAAATCAAAGAATCACCTCTATCTTAAAGGTGAACCACTTAATTGCCTCATGACAAGGGTTAATTATTTAACCAATCAAAGGCTCAATTTCATCACCTATACATATTCCATACAATACTACCTATTTGGTAAGTTGTCATTATAAGCGAGAGCTAGTGTTATTAGTATTGTTGTTTTAAACAAATGAATCTGATTAGAGTTAGATTTATAAGTAGTGTGTTCCGATCAGGCAATGGAGAATCAGGCTGGAGAAGGTGTCTGGGGATCAGTATAAGCATCTGCTCATATTAAAAGAAACTGTAGTCAGGAAACCCCACAGACATGGTGTCAGATCCTTGACTGTGACTCCACTGATTTGGGAGGAAACATTGTGGCCAATGAGATCCACACACATGCTCTTTCTTATGGAGTCTTAACTATTTTTTTCTCATTGTATAGCAATAGGTGCTTCTTTTATGTCAGTAGACCAAAGACATGTTACAGAGTCTTTTGAAGGTGGCCTTCCAGCAAGACTTTCACTTGCAAACAAGCCTCAGATACCAGGTCTGTCATAATCTTTCTAAATTTCAGACCATTTTTTCAGGCCAATTTTAGTGGACATATGAAATTTCACAGATGGTAATATGTTAGTGAGAGATGGATGTTCTTAAAAACACATGTTGACAAGGAGAACAGTTCTTTATGTCAAACATATTGGAGCCTTTTCCTCCTCCTACCTCATTCTAGTTTCCTCCTAGAAATGTCCTATAAACGTCTAGGATAAAAAGGGATGACTGGGTGATGGTTACACACCAATGTTCATGTATTTAATGCCAGGAATCGTATGCTCAAAATGGTTGCACTGGTAAAATTTTATGTTATGTATATTTTACAATTTAAAGAAACAGATTGTAGAAGTATTAGATGCCTGTGTAAATATGATTGTGCTAAATAATGAAGCCCAATTTATTTTTATTGCTTAAATAAATATCCCTCATTGGTTCAATAGAGGGATAAAGAAATAAAAGAAAGTTTCAGCCAGGTTTAACCTCACAAGATTAAGCAGTTGGGGGTTTTGTCTGTTTTTAGATAAATGCCAATATTTTCCCTTATCAACAGCTATAGGGACCAGCCTGAGTTGACGTTTTTGAATGCAAAGAGAAATTTATGCTTTAGTGGGAAACTATGGATTTCTAACATTTTAGAGGACACCTCTTCGGGTTGTCTTATTCTGATTCTATGGAAGCTATTTTGCAACTGTGTATAGATAACTCATAACAATGCAAAATAATTCTTGTTTGTAGACATACAAATTCTTTCCTGTCTGGGTAAAGGTTCAACTGATTCTACTCTTTCTTCCCCATCTTGTGGAAAAACCAGTTTGCATCCATCTGCATATTTATTTCAATATTCCTTATCTACAAATGTGTCTAAGCTTTGGATTCTCGTCAGACTGAGTTATAACATCTGCCAGGTTTTTTCATTGATTACAAGTTAAATAACATCCTTAACACCTGTTCATTTTTATATCTGTATGAGAATCATGATTTTTATCTTTTTTGAAAATTGGCTGTTAACAAGAACAAATGAAGAAATTTATTTTCCTTTAGACATAAGGGAGAGAAAACAAGGAAGTCTTTAAGTTTGTCATTTATTCAGCCCTGTGTATCAGTTAGGAAAAGATTCACATCAGAAAGTTAATTCTGTAATAAGGATTATTTTACTGATGGAAGTTTATCTATAATGACTAGTTTTCTCAAATGCATGTTGCTTCTTGAGCCCTTTTTCAGTTAAAAATTTATACCATGGCTCATCTGTTACTAAAATTCCAAAAGATTATGTAAAATGAACCATAGGTAGCATTTTATTTTTTTCTATGGAAAATTCCACAGCAAATAAGCTACCTGAAAAAAAAAAAGTGTGGTGCAGATTTTGACAGCAGCTGGTTAACTAAAATTCAAACTACTTTCAATAAAGCATAATTAGATTTTAATTCTAAATAAAATATGATGCTCCTTTTCTCATCTAAATATTTATGGATGGTACAAGTGTTTGTGGGCCCATGTGTGCAGAGGAGAGCAGAGCACATGGGGAGACATTTTTTAAATCACTGAATTTCAAAAAGCATGCATTAGCTTCAACAATGTTTTTTATAAGTACTTTTGGGATGGATTAAATATTTCCTCACAAATGTAAAAAAAAAAAAAAAGTCAAGGTACTATTGAATATATCAAGGAGAAGAACGTCTACAATATACGCCTTTGTAGAACAACTCAGAAATCTGTTTACCCGAGTATCTTGGAAAATATTTAAAGGCTGTCAAAGACTTCTAACTATGTCAAGTAACCGTATGTTTTTAATCAAGATAACTGGAGACAGTGGTCGAAATAGTAAGTATTAAAGAAAATCTATAGTGAGCTTGATCAGCTGTAGGGAGAACCCTCACCAGGCTCCTTCATTCTGCCAGTTTCTCCAAGATAGGTGTAGTAGGGTTCTCTAGGGAAACACAGCCAAAAGGATTTAGATATAAATACACATAGACATACATATACCAACACACACACATACACACACACACACACACACCCCATACGCTTATCTCTATTAGAAGATTTTTTTTTTTTTAAGATTTTATTTATTTATTTGACAGAGAGAGAGACAGCCAGCCAGCGAGAGAGGGAACACAAGCAGGGGGAGTGGGAGAGGAAGAAGGTGGCTCCCAGCAGAGCAGGGAGCCCAATGCGGGGCTTGATCCGAGGACCCTGGGATCATGCCCTGAGCCGAAGCAGACGCTTAAGGACTGACCCACCCAGGCTCCCCTCGATTAGAAGATTTCTTACAAGGAATTGATTTTTGGGGATTACAGAGGCTGACAAGTCCTAAAATATGCAAGTTGAATCCCGGGAGAGCTGAAGGCTCGCAGGCTGGAGACCCCAGAAGAGTCACTCTTTGGGTTCGAGTCTGAAGCAGGAAAGGACAGATGTTCCAGCTGAAGGCAACTAGGCAAAGCAAGTTCTCTCCTACTCAAAGCAGATTCTGCCTGTTTGTTCTACTCGGGGTCTCGACCAACTAGAGAAGACCACCCACATTAAGGAGGGCAATCACTTTTATTCAGGCTACCGCTTCAAATGTTAATCTCATCCAGAAACACCCTCTTAAAGGCACTCTGGATAATGTTTAACCAAATGTCTGGGTATTCAGGTTGACACACAAAATTAACCAACCCAGTATGTTAGCAAGGCCCAGGGCCTAAGAGAATTTGTGTTAATGAAATTGCTTAAAAGCATGAAGTTGAACAAAACATCAAAATGGCTCTACTAATGTTTCAGCAAAGTTCGATTTTAAACTAAGTAACCTTTTTCTTCTCTTCCACAAACCTTCCCTCCTTCCTCTTCTTAGCCTTTTGTTTCAGGAACCCATATTCACCCTGAAAACCTGACAAAGGAGGCCAGCAGCACTTTCGCAATTCCTGTGGAAACCCGTTAGATCCCTTTACCCTCCAACCCTTTCCTACAGGTGGGCTTGTGGTTTCGAAGCCCTTAGCCTGCTACAGCTTCCTTTGTCCAGCAACCTACAGAGCTATTGTTCCTCTTTTCACCCAAACTCTGTCCTCCGTTACTCATTTTGGCTCCTGAGCACAGAGGCCAGTTTTCAACATGAACACATCTGTTTGTTCCCAAATTCTGTCTCTCTAGATAAAACAGGTCTAGAATATTCACCTGCACACACAGAGTTTTCCCAAAGTTATCTTCTGGATATTCTAACATGTTTTGATGGTCGGGGCTTGGAGGGTAAGTAGAATCAGTTATTTGCACGTTTACATTTGATTTTTCAGTATAGAATGTCATGTTTGCTTTCCTGTTACCGCGGAGTCTCTGGATCACTTATTGCCATGATTCCAGAAAATGCTGACAAATAATTTTCCAGCACTTCAGCTGGAAAATGATGTAAAGAGAGTAGGAAACACGCATTTCCTCAGATAAGTGGAGAACACAGACAAGAGAACATAGAATTGAATATATTGATACAAACAAGGATGAAAGAAGGAGAATCAATAGTTATATTACATCTGAAAATTATAGTCTAGGAACTTTTCATAAATTAACTCATTTAATTTTCATAATAACTCTGTTTGGTAGTTTTTGTCCTTCCTGGTTCATAGATAAAGCAGCTTATAAGCGGCACAGTTGGAATCGCTGCCCTGGTCTGTTTGATTTTCAAAAACACTATGTTCTTCCCATTTCATCATTGTTTCTGCAGATTCTGTCTCCTCTCTCACTCTTTTTTCCCTTTGTCAAAGCATCAAATATGGAAATCACATAAAAGCTGAATGTTAATGTATTTATTACCTTTTCTATGTTTCATAATCATGCAAATATCCTTTAACTTGGACTATTTAGCATGTGAATGTGTATCATCTTGAGAGTACGAATGCACGTACGTGTATATACTCTAAGCATGGCTCGTAAACTTGGTGGTTGTGAATAGAAGCTGGCCACCAATAGATTGGTGAAATTAAGATTCTTGACTTAAAAACTAAGGAACAGAACTTGTATCCATGGTGACTCCACGAATGCGCCAACACCTGGCAAAGCTCACTCGGAAACATCTTGTCAGCTTCTGTCAGAAATGCTCATAAAAAAGAGAAACAGGATAATAAGAGAGCCATTGAAAAGCAAGTTGTGAGTAACAGAAATTAAGAAAATACAATTAAACACGTGTTTGTTTCCCATGTGCAAAGTCACTGAGGAAGCAGAGAAGAACAAAATATGATCCTAGCCCTCAAAGAGCTAATATTTTTATAAGGGGAGAGACGTGTGTATAGAAGTCACAAAACACATTAACAGTCACGGTGTCTAAGTAAAAACACAAGGCGTAAAAGGTTTGTTGACGGTAAGAACTTAGATCGGGGCTTGAATGAATGGTAATATTTCCAAGGGGGCACTGATAGGTGAGGGCACTGAGAAGTCAGGAGATGAAGTGCCATGAGGCGGAGGTGAGGCCGTCGGGAATGTCCCACGATACGGTCAAGCCAAGCCACCACTCCACCTATCGACTGGCGTGTTGAAGAGTTTTAAAGTGACTTATGCTACAGCCACCAGTGACCTTTACATGGCCAATCTCAGTGGATGTATTTCAGTTATTAATGCGATATGTCAGCAGAAATTAGGGCTGTTAATCACTTCCTGCACCGAGAAAGGCTTCCTTCCTTTAGCTTCTCTGAATCCTTAGTCTTTTTTTCCTCTATAGCCACTCTCCAATTCCTATGTCCATCATGTCTCCTCTGAGCTCCAGTGTCACCACTAAGAGCTTCTAGTGCCAAATAAAAGCCATTATACCTGAAACTGAAAGTAAAGTTATGTTCTTTTCCTTCCTCTCCCATTGTAAGCCTGGGATTACTCCGGTGTTCTTTTTCAAAGCAAATAACATGATCACATCCAACTAGTGGCTAAAATCAGAAATTCAGGCGTTATCCTTAATACCTCTCTCTACCTAACACCACCAGGTCCAGTGCATCTAGATTCATGTTAATATTCCCTTCAATTATCCCTCATCCACATCTCTCGCTCTCTCCCTCTTTCCCTATGCTTTAGCCGCATCGGCTCGTTCTGGTGTTTTTGCATGTGCAGCATACACCCTTCGGCATTTTCTATCCCACCCGCCCCACCATTAATAACCACTCTTGTTTTCAGACCACAGCTCAACTACAGATTTCCTGGTGACAACATTTATAATCCTCCTCGTTAGATCCTTTTTCTGCTGCATCTTATCCCAAACCCCGGTAGTATCAGGATCGTACTGTAAAGATCAATTTATAATTATTTATTAACTTAGCTCATTAATCACCACTAGACTGTAAGTTGCCTGAGAGTGGGGAACGATCTGTCTTGTGCTGGTACATAATAGAATTTAAATACATATTTGATGAATGAATGTCAGAATAAGCTAACACCTGAACTAGAAGCAGGGAGGGTAGGAAGAAGGCAGGAATCTAGGCTTGTACTACTGTAGAAATAGTTGGGTTGGAATAGATGGTAAAGTTTTAGGAAATGGTAAAAAAAAAAAAAATACAATTAATAAAAATGACTGTTTTCTGGAGGTAGGGATTTAGGGAAAGGGAGAATCAAGGAGAACTCCTAAATTTCAAGGTTATTTGAATTTACTCACTGACTGTTTAGTGTAAGATGTGCTTAGGGCTGAGGATGGACCAGGGAATACCAAGAGAAGAAGATGGGGACAGTGGCAGAGGAGAACCAAGAAAGGAAAAACATGAGGGAAGAGACAGTCTGTATGATGAATAATACAAATACCCTGTTCCTTATCAAAATTCTAATTTATATAATACAGACTTGTGGGTTTCTATTTTATTCAAAGGATTATAATACATTAATATCATTTATTTTGAGGCTCCAATTATCCGAGATGTGAGCAGTGGGAGTCATTTCATTTGGCTTCTGTGCCCTTTTGACAGTTCCCCATTACTCTCTGAACATTTCCTTTCTTTCTGATGCAGCAATGTGTTCCAGATTCATCTTATACTTTTTTTCCCCAGACTTATTGAAATCAGCCTTCTTTCATTTTGTTTTTCTTCCCTTTTTTTATGTTTTTATTTTTACAAGGAGTCCTGGTTCCTTTCAGTAAAAAATATTAGAAATCAAGGTCTGGGTGCCAGGTATACACACACACACACACACACTGTATGTATGTATGTGTGTGTGTGTGTATGTATGTATATATATATATATATATATATATATGCATTTATATCTATAGCTATCTACCTACCTGCCTATCTAAAACTTTGCATTAGCACTGGTATCTGCAAATTTGAACACCATAGGATTCCTTCTAGTTGTCTTCTTTTTCATATCAGTCCTTCTCTCCATTGACAGTAAGAAACCAGACTCTCATTATTCCTAGTTATTAATTTTATCAGTCTCTCTGAATATAACCTCTGACCTGTATATAATCTCCTGCCACTTTCACCACTGTCCCTGCACTAACACTTCCTTTTCCCTGCCGGGGTTATGACATTCTTCACCAGGCCAGTGCCTGCATGGAAGCCCTCCCAACCTCTCTTGGTCTCTGACACCCTGAGCTGGCCACCTCCCTATGCAAAAGCCCTCCTCACTCTGCTGCGGCTCCCACATTCAATGTCAGGGCACCTCCTAGCACAGATGCCCTCCTCATTGCATAACGGTTCTGGTATTCCACACTGCCTCCCGCCACACCCCCCCCAACTACCACAGCCTGCATAGCTCAGACTCCTCTAGTGTCTTTGGAGCAGAAGAGTCGGAGAAAGACAGACGATATAATCTTCGTAAATCTACTTTTTACAATATGTAATTAACATTTCCTATATTATTGAATTCCCCTCTCCTATGTGACTTTTATGCTATTTCATTTGATTAATGCTATCTTTTATAGGATGTTCTTTTTCCACCATGGGAATGATTGACGATATCTGAGAAGGTAAATGTGATTTTATAGAGACTATGTAATCCATGCACATTCCATCTTGGTTTTTCATTCCTTTAGGAAGATAAATGTACTTTGAGTAAAAATATTTTGGTTTGAGTCCCAGTTTTGCTGTGTGATCTTCGATTCCCAGTATCTCAGTTTCTCCTCTTAAAATGAAGGTGTTCAATTCATTTTTGTGTCAGGGACTTGGTGCTAGTTGCTTCCTTTGCTTGGATCACACTGATTTTGGATGTGAAATTTATTTACTCTGGTCAGTCAGGCCTCAATTCTCTGAAGAATTGGCATTTGAATAAGGATTTTCCTTTACATCCTTTCTGTGGTGCATGAAAGTCTCAAATCAGCTGAGAACAGTCGTTTAGTGAGTTGGTAGTGATGAAGATTGCAAATGACATTTTAAAAAATAGCAATTCTGTAAGGAAATTGCTGTATTAGCTTAATAAACAATAGAGACTAAAATGTTATATTAGGGCAAACAGCTGTAAATGGTAATGATGGTTGAGATGGTGACAAATACCAAAACACCTTGGGGAAAATTTTGTAGCTTCTAGGCCACCTAGAAATATGTAATGTATAGTCTCCCATAACTCCTCCCATTGAGACTTAGGCCTTAACATCTCAAGTTTTCCATAAGCCTCAAGTCTGCTGGGGGTTGTAGAAATGCTGAAAACACAGTTCTTCTCTAACTGCATTTCTCTACCTCTTACCACCTGCTTATTCATATCCTCACTATTTTCCTTTTTAGAGGTTTTTTTTCTCCTCATCACCGCAGCTCAGCATACCATTGCTGACCCCAAATCTACCTCACGGCATTATTTTAGCTTTATTTCCCACTGATAATGGCTTCATTTTCCCCGTATGTTTTCAATTCAAATTTCTGTGCAGGAGAATATGAATGCCCCAGCTCTCTGTGAGAAAATGCCATAGGATCCTGTCACACCTATATGTGGCGAGGGAGAAGCGTCACCTGGTTTATATCACTAGAGGCAGTAGAGGGCACAGTGTGGCTTAGAAAGGACAATGGTCAAGACAGGTATAAATGGACTTTTTACTCTAATTTAAGTAATGACGTTAACAACAACAAAAAAACCCAGAAGCAATTGCAAAGTGGAAGCACATTAATATCACAGTTATACAGGAGGCTCAGATTGTCCAGTCAGTTTCTGAAGTATATGGAGTCAGTTATTGGTATTGTGATGAATTTTATTCTTCATTTATAAAATATGTAAAAATTATTTTAAATGCTTTCAAGTATAGAAAGCTGTTTGCAATCTGTACAGCTTTATTCCTTTCAAGGACAAGATTATGTGATTTGAATTTCTGGATTTTGTTTTCCAAGTTTTTATTAAAATAATTCCTACTATACTTGGTTTACAATACCAATATAGACCTACTAAATTTTCCCTAAGCAAGTATCTCTCACCCATCTGCATATAGTGATTTCTGTGTAAAATTAATAACTATTATTCACCTTACCCTGTTAAGTACTATAAGTTATAGACATAGGCAGAATCCTGACATTCGTATTTACAAAATAAATACATGTAAAGAATATTTTGTAATTCTGACAAGTATAGTACTGAGATATTTTTCCAAACCAGAGCAAGAGAGAGAGAAAGGAATGGGGTGGAGGGCATGAACCAATGGGGTAGAAGGAAGGAGAGGTTAAATACTAGAGGCAAAACCAGGTAGGCAAAAGGATCTTAGAGCCCAGTCAAAAGCCGGTGACCACACTGGCAATTTAGTGTCGTCTATAATCTGAACCTGAATTGGATTAGGGCCTGCATCAAGCAGGACATGTGTATGAATTTCGGGTGACTTCCAGCAGTCTTCTGGAAGAAAGTCTTTATTGTTTACTAGAGACTGTTTCAGAGCCAGGCACCTGTCTCCACATCTTTAGCTGCGTAATCTAGAGGTCATTCTGGAATACTGACCTATTCAAGGAGATATCTCCTAAGACATTGAAATCTATAGCAAAATATGGTAAATACGATTAGGAAGTAAGTATCCTACCTGGCCATCCGCTACCATGTTATTTGATCTCCTGATTTTTTACTAGATTTACATTTAAAGATTTTAGTTATATGTACCAAATTGATGAAATAGGCCTTATTTTATGCTTAGAAAACCTGAAGTCACATTTACAAACCTTAAGAAATATTTGTTGAACTGAATGTTGAAAAACAGCTGTTTTCCACTTAAGCTTAGTACTTTATTCTTTCTCCTCCCCCCCCCTTGTGAATACGAATGTCAGGATTCTGCCTATCTTCTATAACTTATAATACTTAACACGGAAAGGCCAATAATATTTATTAATTTTACACATGGGGAAGAGGCCACATCGGAAAAAGAGTGAAGACTTGGTCTGGGAGTAAAATGAACCCTGGTTGTCCTCGGCAGGGAGGGAGCTGGTGGTGCAGAGAAGGGCAGAGAACAGACTTTCACACCAGGGAGCCCAGGAGCAGGGAGGAGGAATCTCTATAATATTTGCCTTTGAAAGTGAGAGGCACCTAATCTCTTGAGTTCTTAAAACCAGCAGGACTTAAATGCTGGAATTTAAAAAATCAGCTGGCTGCGCTCAGGGAGAGTCTGACCGGCATTAAGAAGCAGAGCCCCCACCCTTAAAGAGACAGCGTGATAAACAGCCTGGTAGATACAGCATAGAGCCAGCAGTTTGAAAAACAGCCAAAGGTAGACAGGAGGGAGAGTGATTTGCTTATCTAGAGGGTGGCCTGGAGAGACGGGGATCAAGCGGAGAACCCTTCCAGGAACTGGGGAGCTGGCAGGTGTCACTTCCCTGCCCCCTGCCATAAACCACAGCCACCTGCAGGAACCCGCACAAAGCCCACACTTTTACTAACTTGTTTGCATCACTGCCTGCCTGCCCCCAACTGTGCGTTTTAGCAGATCCACCCTTTCCAGTCACAGGTCCCTCAGTCCCGGAGCTGCGGGCCTCTCCCCTGGAAGACCAGCAAAAACTGACAACAACACATCTCCTGACCTGCACATTTTGCTAGATCTCCGTTCTGGCAGCAGGAGCAGGTCTCATTTCATAAGCAGACCCCTGCACACCTTGCTGCCCACAATAGCCAAAGAGGGCCTGTGCAGAAACTGGGCTGAAGGAAAAAGAGGCCATGACTGGACAGCAGAGCCCACAAAACATGCGCAGAAGCCACTCCCTGGGGAAAAGGGGACACTACAGGACTTCTTCATAAGGCTGTTATCGTTGAGAGCAAGAGAAGTGGCCGACCTTCCTAACACATAGAAACAGAAACAGGGAGTCAGATAAAATGAGACAGAGCAACATCTTCCAAATGAAAGAACAGGATCAAACCACAGCAAGAGACCAAAGCAAAATGGATGTAAGTAATATGCCTGATAGAGAATTTAAAGTAATGATCAAAAGACACTCACTAGACTGGAGAAAAGAGTGGAGAACATCAGTGAGACTCTTAGCATAGCGATAAAAAAGAACCAATCAGAGATCAAGAACACAATAAATGAAACTAAAAATACACTTGATGGAATAAACAACAGGCTAGATGAAGTAAAGGAGTGAACCAGCAACCTGGAAGACAGAGTAATGGTAAGTAACCAAGCTGAGCAAAGGACAAGCACAGAGATTCTTCAAGCTGAGTCTAGTCTTAGGGAACTCATGTACTCCATCAAGTGTAATATCATCTGCATTATAAGGATCTCAGAAGAAGAAGAAGAGATAGGGGGCAGGAAATTTATTTGAAGAAATAATAGCTGAAAACTTCCCTAATCTGGGGAAGAAAACAGATATCCAGATACAGGAGGCACAGAGATCCTCCAAAAATTCAACCCGAGGAGGGCCACACAAAGACACATGGTAATTAAAACGGCAAAAAGCAGCAATAAAGAAAAAAAAAATTAAAAACAGTAAGAGAAAAGAAGACAGCTATATACAAGGGGAAACCCCATAAGGCTATTAGTGGATTTTTCAGCAGAAACTTTGCAGGCCAGAAGAGTGGCATGACATATTCAAAGTGCTAAAAGGGAAAAATCTGCAGCCAGAATATTCTCTCCAGCAAGGCTATCATTCAGAATAGAAGGAGAGATAAAGAGTTTCTCAAATAAAAACTAAAGGAGGTCATGACCACCAAACCACCCCCACAAGAAATATTAAAGGGGACTCTTTGAGTGGAAAGGAAGACCATAAATGAGAATATGAAAAGTAAAAAAACATAAAAGCAGTAAAAATAAATATTTGTGTAAAAATCATTCAAGATTCATAAAATAAAAGGATGTAAAATATGACACCATATACCTAAAACATGGGAAGGAGAGGAGGAAAGAATGGGTTTAAACTTAAGTGACCATCAACTTAATATAGGCTGCTATGCGCAGAAGATGTTATATACGAACCTAATGGTAACCGCAAGTCAAAACCAGTCGGGATATGCAAAGAGTAAAGAGAAAGGAATCCAACTATATCACTACAGAAAGCCAACAAACTGTGAAAGAGAGTAAGAGAATGATCAGAGAAAATCTATAGAAACAACCACGAAACAAGTAACAAAATGGCAAAAAATGCATATCTATCAAATGTAAATGGACTAAATGCTCCAAGCAAAAGAAAAAGGATGACAAAATGGATGAAAAAAAAAAAAACAAGACCCACCTATGCTGCCTACAAGACACTCATGGGACACTCATTTCACACCTGCAGAATGAAAGTGAGAGGATGGAAAAACATCTATCATGCAAATGGATGCCAAAAGAAAGCCAGGGAAACAATACTTATATCAGACAAAATAGACTTTAAAAATTCTGTAACAAGAGATACAGAAGAACACTACAATAAGAATAAAGGGGACGATCCAACCAGAGAATATAACGATTCCAAATATTTATGCACCCAACATGGGAGCACCCAAATACATAAAAGAGTTAATAATAAACATAAAAGAACTAATCGATAGTAATACAATAAGAGTAAGGGACTTTAACACCCTAGTTACACCAATGGACAGATCATCCAAACTGGAAGTCAACAAGGAAATGGTGACTTTGAATGACACATTGGACCAGATGGATTTAACAGACATATTCAGAACATATCACCCTAAAACAGCAAAACATACATTCTTTTCAAGTGAACATGGAATGTTTTCCAGAATAGATCACATATTGGGCCACAATACAAGTCTCAACAAATTAAAAAAAAAATCAAAGTCATACCATTTTTTTTTCCTGACCACACTATGAAACTAGAAATCAACCACAGGAAAAAATCTGGAGAGAGCACAAATAACCTCTCTGGAGAGAGGTTAAATAACATGCTAATAAACAATAAATTGGTCAATCAAGATATCAAAGAAGAAATTAAAAAATACATGAAACAATTGAAAATGAAAGCACAATGATCCAAAATCTTTGGGATGCAGCAAAAGTGGTTCTGAGAGGGAAGTTTATAGCAATTGAGGCCTACCTCAAGAAACAAGAAAAATCTCAAATAAACAACTTAACCTTACACCTAAAGGAGCTAGAAAAAAAGAACAGTAAACAAAACCCAAACCCAGTAGAAGGAAGGAAATAATAAATATTAGAGCAGAAATAAATGATATAGAAACTAAAACAGCAATAGAACAGATCAATGAAGCCAGGAGCTGGTTTTCTGAAAAGATCAACAAAATTGACAAACCTCTAGGAAGACTCATTAAAAAAATAAAAGACTGAGGAACTAAATAAACAAAATTATTAACGAAAGAGAAGTAATAACCACCACCGCAGAAATACAAACAATTATAAGAGAAAATTAGGAAAACCTATATGCTAACAAATTATACAACTGAGAAGAAATGGATAAATTCCTAGAAACATATAATCTACCGAGACTAAAGCAGGAAGAAATAGAAAATTTGAACAGACCAATTACGAGCAATGAAATTAAATCAATAATCGAAAAACTCCCAAAAAACAAAAGTCCAGGACCAGATGGCTTCACGGGTGAATTGTACCAAACATTTAAAGAAGAATTATTACCCATTCTTCTCAAACTATTCCAAAAAATACAAGAGGAAGGAAAACTTCTGTGTTCATTCTAAGAGGGCAGTATTACCCTGATACCAAAACCAGATAAAGACGTCACACAAAAAAGAAAAATACAGACCAATATGTCTCATGGATATAGATATAAAAATTCTCAACAAAATATAAGCAAACCAAATCCAGTGTATAATAAAAAATCATACACCACGATCAAGTGGGATTTATTCTTTGGGATGCAAAGGTGGTTTGGTATTTGTAAAACAATCAACATGATACCTCACATCAATATGAGAAAGGATAAAAACCATATGATCATTTCAATAGATGTAGAAAAAGCATTTGACAAAATACAACATCTATTCATGATAAAAATCCTCAACAAAGTAGGTTTAGAGGGAACATACCTCAACATAATAAAGTTCTTGTATGAAAAACTCACAGCCAACATCATACTAAGAGCTTTTCCCCTAAGGTCAGGAACATGACAAGGATGTCCACTCTCACCTCTTTTATTCAACATAGTCCTGGAAGTTCTAGCCACAGCAATTAGACAACAAAAAGAAAGAAAAGGCATCCAAATTGATAAGGAAGAAATAAAAGTCTCACAGACGACATGATATTACATGTAGAAAACACTAAAGACTCCACAAAAAAACTGTCAGAACTGATAAATTGATTTGGTAAAGTCACAGGATATAAAATTAATATACAGAAATCTGTTGCATTCTTAGACACTAATAATGAAGCAGCAGAAAGAGAATTAAGAAATCAAACTCATTTACAATTGCACCAAAAACAATAAAATATCTAGGAATAAACTTAGCCAAAGAGGTGAAAGACCTATACTCTGAAAACTATAAAACACTGATGAAAGAAATTGAAAATGATAAAAAGAAATGGAAAGACATTCCATGTCATGGGTTGGAAAAACAAATATTGTTAAAGTGACTTACCACCTAAAGCAATCTACAGATTTAATGCAATCCCTATCACAATACCAACAGCATTTTTTCATAGAACTAGTAAAAACAATCCTAAAATTTGTTTGGAACCACAAAAGACCCCAAATAGCCAAAGCAATCTTGAGAAACTAAACTGGAGGTATCATAATTCCAGATTTCAAGTTACATTACAAAGCTGTGGTAATCAAAATAATATGGCACTGGCATAAAAAATAGACACATAGATCAAAAGAATAGAATAGAAAACCCAGAAGTAAGCCCACAGCTATATGGTCAATTAATCTTCTGACAAAGGAAGAATGAATATACAATGGGAAAAAGTTTCTTTAGCAAATAGTATTGGGAAAACTGGACTGCTACATGCAAAAGAATGAAACTGGACCACTTCCTTACACCATAAACAAAAATAAATTCAAAAATGGGTTGAAGACCTAAGCGTGAGATCTGAAAACATAAAAATCCTTGAAGAGAGCACACGCAATATTGTCTGACACAGACTGTAGCAACGTTTCCCTGAAGCAAGGGAAATAAAAACAAAAATAAACTATTGGGACTACATCAAAATGAAAACTGTCTGCATAGTGAAGAAAAGCATCGACCAAACTAAAAAGTAACCAACTGAATGGGAGAAGATATTTGCAAATGACATATCCGATAAAGGGTTAGTATCCAAAATATACAAAGAACTGATACAACTCAATATCCAAAGAACAAATCATCCAATTTAAAAAAGGCAGAAGACGTGGACAGACATTTCTCTAAAGAAGACATCCAGATGGCCAACAGACCCATGGAAAGATGCTCAACATCACTCATCATCAGGGCAATGCATATCAACAGTACCATGAGATATCGCCTCACACCTGTCAGAATGGCTAAAATTAAAAATGTAAGAAATGGCAAGAGTTGGTGAGGATGTGGAGAAAAAGAAACCCTCTTGCAGTGTTGCTAGGAATGCAAATTGTTGCAGCCACTGTGGAAAACCGTATCACAGTTCCTCAAAAAATTAAAAATAGAACTACCCTTTGATCCAGGAATTGCACTACCTGGTATTTACCCCCAAACTACAAAAACACTAATTGAAAAGGATACATGCACCTGTATGTTTACTGCAGCATTATTTACAATGGCCAAGATATGGACGCAGCCCAAGTGTCCATGGATAGATGAATAAAGAAGTATATATGTACATGTATATAATACACACACACACACACACACACACACACACAATGGAATATTACTCAGCCACAAAAAATAATGAAATATTACCATTTGCAACAACATGGACAGAGCTACAGAGTATAATGCTAAGTGAACTGAATAAGAGAAATATAAATACCATATGAATCACTCGTATGAGGAATTTGAGAAACAAAACAAATGAACAAGGACAAATAGAGAGAGAAGCAAACCGAGAAACAGACTCTTAACCATAGAGAACAAACTGATGGTCACCAAAGGGGAGGAGGGTGGAGGGATGGGGGCAACAGGGGTTGGGAATCAAGGTGTGTACTGTCACGAGGAAATAAAGAGAGGGTTAATAGGTTCTGAACAAAGACCAAAGGAAGTGTTGGCAAGTAAACTATATGACCTTTGAGGACGTTAAAACTCTTGACATCTTGAAAAAATAGAATAAAATAAATGTGTAGATAGCAATAACAACAAAACAACAATCAAGAATAAAGAGTTGAAAATAGTAGGAGAAATGATTCGGACCCAGAGGATGAGACAGGCATAAACTAGGAACTACAGAAAGGAAGGGCAGAGTGGACAAGAGGCAGTTGCAGAAAGAGTTGAGTATTTAGATTTCTGGGTTTCGGAGAACCCAAACAATAAAGTTAACAAAAGGCCAAGACTTGATACACTTGGGGAAGTTTTAGAATCGCAAAGGTGAATTTACAATCCCACAGCATGCACATGGGTGACAATGGTTATCTACAAATGACAAAACAAAGCTAGATATTGCTCTAAGCAATAAATACTAAAAATGAATGGAGCAAAGTCTTCATCATTTGGAGAGGATGTTATTTTGATACAAGATATGTCTAGCTGCATGGATAGGTCTCTGCTCTTTATGTTTGCTTATTTTTGACTTCTTGACCTATTAATAAGTTATTATGTTCTTTTATTTTCAAGAATCCTTGTTAAATATCTATGTGTGTCCCATACCTAGTATTTTTGTCTGCAGAAATATTGAGCTATAGTTTCCTTATAATTAAATTCAGCTATTTAAATGAACCTGTGTTGAGTTTTGGTGAACAAATGCCTTTTGCCTCTACTTCATGGCATTCTCATGTGATGTCGGTGTTCAGCATTCCAGCAGCCTCATGGCAGAGAAAGTGTAGACAACGTTGGAAGCATAAAGCAAACGTTACGAAGAGTTTTCCGTTGTCTCATTTCTACTTCCTCATCCCCAGCAAACTAACCCCAGAGGAACTGCACTATATTCAGGAGTGCGGCTACTTTGAAGGGGCTTATGGTGCTTTAGTGGGGTAAATAGCACCCCCAGCAAAACATAACGCACACATATGCAGGCAAGGTAATTAATTGTGTGTGTGTGTGTGTGTGTGTGTGTGTGAAACATTTTACCAATTATCTCACTGAAATGTGTCTGTTACAGGTTGAATTTGGAATGCGCGGGTATATGTAATACTCTTAAATTGTAACTCTGTACCAGTGATCTTGGCAGTTGAACACTTTGCCATTGTTAAGAAAAGGGATTTCAAGCTTGTGATTTATACTATTTTGAATGAATTAAATTTTCTAAGCTCAGAATACCTTGATTGTAACCTTGCAAGACCCTAAACAGAGGACCCAGCTAAGTCATACTTGGACTCCTGACCTATAGAAACTGGGTAATAGTACACGGAGGTGTTTTAAGCTACGAAGTTTGTGTTAATTTATTACTAAGCAAAAAGAATACAGTAGGCCTGTGTTAGTGGAAATGGCCCTAGAGTTTCCCTATTAAGAAGGATGATGGATTAAGACTGATCTATCAGATTGAACATATGACCTAGAAGACAAATTAAACATTTTCAAAAACTGAAATGAAAATAAAATGAAAAACAAAAAGCAAAAGGAAAAATAAACCCCCAAGCTATCGTGTTAAATAAAGATAGAGGTGTGGGGCAGAGCTGGACCCTTTTACCTTTTACTGTATTTTCTCACTTCTGTGTTGTTTTTGACACATCTCTGCTCTCTTTGAGAGCCTTTACTCATATGGAGTCTATCGATATCTATAATTTCACTGAAACTATAGTCTGTGGATTTATTTTCCTTTTTTGGGGGGGATATTTTCAGGTGAAGGAGAAATATATTGATTTATCACAGATATATACTAATAGGACATTCTGACATCTTTTAGGTATCTCCCTTTCATTTACCTTGAAAGGTCATAAATGTTTCCTCCTTTAGAATGTCAAGCTTTAACTATTTTTTTTCTCTGAAGTTTGGGAGCTCAGAATTCAACTCCATATAAAATACAATTTTCTGACAGAATAATAAAACTGCTTTAAAATGGGCTAAGGAGATTATATATATATATATATATATATATATATATATATATATATATATATATTTTTTTTTTTTTTTTTTTTTTTTTTTTAAGATTCTACCATTTGAGAGAGAGAGGCAGGGAGAGGGAGAAGCAGGCTCCCTGCCGATCAGAGAGCCTGACATGGGGCTCCATCCCAGAACCCTGGGATCATGACCTGAGCCGAAGGCAGACGCCCAACCAACTGAGCCTCCAGGTGCCCCAAGGATTAATATTTTTAAAAATTTTAAGTAGTGTGTAGATGGAGATGAATTACATATTTTTGCTTATATAAAGCCTAATTAAAAAATAAAGAAATTGAAAACTGTATGATTATGCTGCCATGTGAGGCAGTGCATTTTCTCTAAGTAAAACTGTTTAACAGGAGCTGGAATAATTAATGATCAAGAATATTTTTTTTTAATGATCGAGAATATTTTAAAATCAGTTACAACATTAAAAAGTCTTATTCTAGATGACATCCAAGGTCCCTTTCAGCTTGAGAACTTTGCTATATAAAAACACATTTTAAATTTAAATTTAGCTGATTTCAGAATAGATGGTTCAAGACAATGTTTTTAAACTTCTTGTGCTGTTTTCAAATTTATTGCGAAGATTGTTTTTTCTTGAGAATATGAGCTACAGATAGTGTCATTTGAATGAGGTCAAATATATAAAATGTTACAGAATCAGAGTCCAGGGAACATTTTTTTTTTTAAATGATAATAAACTGAACTGATTTCAGGCATTGCTTGATATTCGACATCACAAATGCTACTTTGCCACCTAGTGGTTGACTCTGATATTTCCTTTAGAAAAACTTTTTTTTTTTTTTTTTCCTAATACCACAAAATAGTTACTACATTCCTATTTAGGATGAAATGATTCCGGGAATCACTCAATTTATATTTTTTGTATTGCATCTTGGTAAGCACAGAATACCTAAAATATTTTTATTGAACATCAAACTGGTGCAATTTAAAATGCTTAGCTTAAATGTTCCTTTGAAAAAACGTCTCTTGCTGCTATCCTTATTTGAAGGAGTAAAATAATCAAAACTATTATATTACCTTAAAAAATAACTTCTAGATGATGCCTGGGTGGCTCAGTCGGTTAAACATCTGCCTTAGGCTCAGATCATGATCCCAGGGTCCTGGGATTGAGTCTCACGTCAGGCTCACTGCTCAGCCAGGAGCCTGCTATTCCCTCTGCCTGCCACTTCCCCTGCTTGTGCACCCATGCTGTCTATCTCTCTGTCAAATAAATAAAATATAAAAAAAAATAACTTCTAGAGAGTGGTCTCCCATGGAGACATAAAAATAAATGTGTTAATTTTATTTAACCTAATGATGAAACTGGTAATGTCTAACCACTAGTTCAAAGGAAACGTAGAAAAACAGACACATTCATTGTTAAATTATTGTGCAAATGGAGGTAAAAGTACCTCCTTCTGGAGTGGAGAAAGGAAGAAATTAGATCCTTTTCCAGACAGACATGATGTGCATGTCTATAGACAATAATCATTTTCCACAGTTATCAGCTATCTACACTTTACAGAGCTGCAAAATAGCTTCCAGAGAATCAGATCAGATGTGAGCTATAGACATCCATGTTCTTCACTAAAAAACAAAATTCTCCTTATCCATTATATAAGTTCTGTCTTATAGCTCTCCCCATGTATCAGACTATGGTATCTGTATTGTTTCAAATATAGTTCCATCATTTGAAACTAGAATCAGCAACTGGGCACACATTAGTCATGCCCAGTTTCTATTTCCACTGCTTAGAGGACGCGAAGTCCCAAACCACTTATCTTCTCCCCCAGGTGTTTCTGCGGCAGGCTGTGGGAATCGCTGGGCTAATATTTAGCCAAGGTTGAGAAGCATGGACTCCAGGGCAGAGGTGTGCAACCCTGGATGCATTAGAATCACCCGGGGAAATTTTAACAAATGCTCACATCTGGGGCCCACTTCAACGTAATGTCTCTGGATATAGAATCTAGACATTGATGCTAAAAAACAAAGTCTTCCAGGTGGTTTTAATGTGTATCTGGTTTTGAGAAACATCACTCTGATGGCCATTGGAGGGTTCAGCTGCGGTTCCTTACAGACTCTAGTCCATGAGTATGGCCGTGGAGGAGGATACAGCGTAGACAAAGGATGATAGCCCACTCTCAGTAGCAAAATCACGATTAGTGTGTGATGTGGCTTCATGTTTTAATACGCAATTCATCAGAATCCAGATTCCTTAAGGAACTTCTGTTTATCGTTTGCTTTCTCATGTACCATGCCAATAGTTAAGAAAACACTTGGATCACATTGCACAAAAACACATCTGGTCTTCTTTGGGAACATTTCCAGCTTGGATTCATAAATTGGCTCTTGGGTTCCTTTACGCAAATCTAATAAACTTGATTAATATGAATGTGCTTAGAGGTGGAGTCCAAAGGGTGTAGTTCTCTGGGGGTGACATCCCTACATAACCCTGTACATGTATACATTGTTTTTTACCCCAACCTGGTTGTGGTTTATGATAATTAAGAAACAACATGTTTCCAAAGCACACAGATGGTCCTTGTATTTTAACTAGTGCTTCATAAATGGCAATATTACTATTTTGACCATTCCCTTTCTGCAAACACTACCTTACATCAGAGGGCTTCTCCCAGTTCAAGTGCTTCCAGACATCTCACTCTTAAAATCCTGGTTTAAGCTCTGTAGGTGATTTCAATGTTTAGCCAGAGTGCAAAGTCTTGCTCTAGACCAGTGTTTCTCACTCTGCATAGGAAACAGTGCGGGGTGGGGGAGGGGGTGCTCATTAAAACTCAAGAATTCCCAAATTGCTAAATTTGCATTTTTAACCCGTTTCCAGGTAGTGATGGTAAGGCTAGTCCAGGAACACTTCGAGAGCTACCATCTAAACAGTGCTGGGATCAGCTTTTGAAACGGGTGCTTCACAATTAAAGTTTTACTTTTAATCTGTTTAAAACTAGGCTAAATTATGTTTAGGGTAGTTAGGGTAAAGTACACTGTAACCTGGGGCCTGTGTCTTTTCATAGACTTTGAACTGTCTGCTTCTCCGCGGCAGGTAGCCTGGCTGTCCTCCTTGAACCGAGGCCCACCTCCGTCCACTTCGGACCCATGCAGACCACCGACCCTACTGCCAGCCCTGCTCCAGTGTCTGATAGGTGACCTTCTGATGTCAAGGAGCCTGAAATCCCCACCCCTGGTTGTGCCAACGCCCCCATCTTGTGAACATGCCACGGAAAGCATCACGAGCAACTGCGCTGAGTAGATCAACGATTGCATCGTCTTTACCTCCCACTTTGTAGCTTGTGATTGACCACGTCTGCCCACGCTCTCCCTGCCAAAGAATCCCCCCACCCCACGCCTGTCCTTCTCTTTTTTCCCCTTCTCTCTCCCCCGCTTTTTTTTTTCTGGGGAGAAAGACTTGAGATTTTTCTTCCGTCTTCTCATTTGGTTGCCTCGTGAATTACACTTCTTTGCTGCAAGCCTGGAGTCGGGGCTCGGCCTTGTTACGCATCAGGCACTTAGGCCCTCGTTCCATTTTGCTTTGCCTATGTTTTCCTTTTTTTTTTTTTTATTTTATTTAATATTTTAGAGAGAGAAAGAGCAAACGAGAGAGCAAGTGGGGGAGGAGGGGGAGAGAGAGGGGAAAAGGGAGAGAATCTCTATCAGAGAATCCCTGCCAAGCACAAGCCCAACTAGGGGCTCAATCTCACCAAATCATGACCTGAGCACAAATAAAAAAATCTGAAGATCAACCAACTGAGCCACCCAGACGCCCCCTACGTTTTCCTTTATGACGTGACCTAAGCTCAATTTCAAATGGGATATTTGTAGCTGGTTGGCACCCAATCTCAGCGGACAAATCAACTTGATCCACACCTACCAGATTAAATGACAAATTTTAAAGAGACATAAGGGAATGCTATGTGAATCACAGATGCTTAAGGGAATAATATTGGAACTTATTTCAAAACTCCACTTTGTTATTAGTTGTGGTAATTCAGAAAACTTATTATCTTTGAAACCTACTTTCCTAATTTGTAAAATAAAAAATGATTTTTTGGTGAACATTTAATAAATCAAATCATAGAAAGACCTTAGCCTATTAGGAGAAGCTTAATACTGTAATTATTAATTTCCTTGCCTTATTTATAAAATTATTGTAGACTCCATTACAGTGAATATAGGGGTAGGAAAAAACATCTTGGGTGTGGTTTCTAGCATACTTATACAAAAATACAGCTTGCTGGGAATTCACATCTCTTAAGTCATACTTGATCACATAGAGAACACGAACAAAGCATTTGCAAACACAAAGGAAAGATGTAGCTAAATATTTACTTTCTCCTCATTGGTCCATCCTTCTGTATATGTTTTTCCTTTTGAACCTTGCTCTCAAACAGAAATCAGAGAACATTAAGGGCAGCCAGCTGTTTTCCATCCTAGCAACCACAGTCCCCAGCTCTTATTTGCTATTTGAACCTATTATCCTGCCGCTGTGATGTGCCTCTTTCCCTGGGAGTCTTTCGGGTACCTTTGCCCCGTGTGTTAGGCGGCAGCGAAGCAGAGAAAACAAGGTGGCCTTAATGGTTGACTTAATGGTGTGTTAAGTGTTCATTTCTGCTGAACTGAACACAGGCTTTGGTGTGAGTGTCTAGTTTTATGGGAGTGCTGTCAACCAACTTGCATAGAGTACTAAATTTCGAAGAAATCTGTGTTTTGAGTGGAGTATGAGGAAAAGAGCTCAAGGGTAGAATAAGGTGATCACAGTCGATAAGCCTAGAATGTTTATTTCCCCTGCCTCCAAGCATTTTTTTTTTTAATGTAAGCATGTGTCAGGTATTTTGCCTTGAAATTATTTTCTTCCCCTGAATTAAGAGAGTTAGAAAAAAAGTAAGAGATAGCTAGAAATACTGGATATCTTATTTTGCTTTACTTTGCTTCTCCACAGGAAAAAAAATCCCGTAATTTTAATTATTTACTTTCATTTATTTTAAAACAATAAAAGAAGAAAGCTATATTAATTTAGCATCCATGAAATGCTTTTAAGTATGTGAGGTTCAAAACAAAATTTAAAATGTAAGAGTCTTAGTGGGTGAAGTATATTTCAAACATGTCCACTGTTTATGAGAATAATATTTGTTGAAACATGAATAAGCAAGTCATAATTTTATTAGCCAAGCATCCCTAACTTTGAGAATAGACTGATATATTAGTGAAATGGTAACTTTAGGACTTATTTGTAATATTTGAGCAATGAGGGGAAAAAAAACATGAAAAATATGAGCTTGATGATGATTACTAACAATGACCTTGGTGTAATTACATACTATGATTGATAGAAGATGATGTAAGACAAAAAACAAATTTGCCATATTTTTGCTCATATCCTTACAACAAACCCCTCAATAATTAGATGTCAGTGCTGTCCCGTACAAAGTAAGAACTGTAAATTAAAAAAACATGATTATATGTATATCTGATATATTTTTTTCACTTGAAAAACTCTAATCGTTCATTAAAATCTTGTTATGGATTTTATGCTAATTGTAATAGCATTGAGAGAACTGAAATTTTTATAACATTACCATGAGTTAAAGAAATTTAATCTACTATGAAACATAAGTTTATAGATTATATCTCAAAGATTCTAAAAATATAAAATGGTAAATACTCTTGTTCAGTTATCTGATCAGAGGACTGGTGTTTTATGCAGAGATCTTCATGAATAATCACTCCCTCCTTCCTCAGAGGCAGGTGGGATCCTCCATACTTTCCAGGAAAAGTTTCTGAGGTTTATGAAAGTTCCCAGAAAGAGTCTGGGGTTGTTACACTGGGAGTCCATAATGGGTGGCAGCCTTTATGGGAGTCACAAAGTCTTGAAGTAAGCACACAGCATAAACCACTGGGGGACTTGGGAAAATAAGTGGACAAGAAATCTGAACTATTTGACCATCAAAATCAAAATCTAGGCACGAGTCAGACTATTAAAAGCCATCAAGATGTCTATCACTATAAAGAAATCTCATGAAAGGAATAATAGACTATTGCAAATGGGAATCTCTGAAGCCAAAGCTACAAGATTGATGGGCATGGGCTAAGCGCCACAAAGCTGTTAGAGCACAGGCCACCTAACTTAAAGATTCTCTTGCTAGGATAAGCTGGTCACAGAATGGCTTAGATTGACATGAGGTCATTCACCCACATCAAGAAAATTTCCATGCACCAAGTTATACTGTAAAACACCACAAAATCCCCAACCCAGTAGCACATCCCTCTAGGTATTAATTTAACTCTGAGAGACCCAAGGCTTAGCTAAAGAAATGGGATCCTCATGTTTCAAAGGACTGAGAGCTCTACCTTCTGACACACCTATTTTATGTCTAATAACTGTGGTGACAGAAGCTATCAATGACTGCAAAACTGGCAAAATCCTACAAAGACAACCTGAATTATAAGGGCCATGATGGGAAATGTTCCAATTTAACAAGATCGTTCATTTAAAAAGTGCACTTGAAAGCAGGGGTTCCCAAGTCAACAAAGAGAATGGGATGCCTATTTAATTGGTGTGCAGAAGCCTCCAAAAGGCTTCAACATTCCAAAATGGCTTCACTGAAGGACTCTTCACAAAAGGCTAATAAAAAGTTAAAGACACAAGAGGCACTTAAAACAAAAGACTACACAACTGATGGGACCCTGACTACTCCTCTCTATCCTCTTTTACTTGAGTACTCACGGTCTACTCTCCTCTCGCTGTGTTGCCTTTCCACGCTGCAGAGCCCACAAGACCATAAACCAGAGACTACCAGCTTAGTGGACTTACAACCGCAATAGCTCCAAGGCCAGAAAAAATGAAAATAATGGGGCCTCCCTCATGACACCAACCTAGGGGTCCTTTTATCAAAACCCCAGCCCAGAAATTGGTGTCTCATTTATAATCAATAGTGGAAAAAAGATTGTCCTGGAAGGTTTTGTCAAATTCTTTGACACACTTACACTAAAAATGCTGCCATATTTACTCTCGAAAGAGGGTCTCCCTATGGGCCCTTCCAGTGTTGGTGGGACTCTGAGAAGTCCCTGGTAGTTTTCTACCACTTATTCCCATAAAAAGACAAGGGGAAACTAAAATTAAAATTAACAGAAAACTTTGCCAAATTCTGGTAGATACCAGGGCTACACTCTCTACTTTCAATCCTACTTGCTCAGGAACCTGCAGATGGGATCCTGGGAAAACTGGCTTCTGCCAGCAAAGGGTGAGTTTCTTACAAGAGTCAGCTCTCCTGGATCTCCTCCATCACTGGTGAAGAAAGGAAGTGATCATCTGTATATTGGGACCCACATCACAAATATAACCCTAAGTCAGCCTGCATTTACTGAAAACACCTGTCAAGGAAATATAACACATACCGCTCAGAAGCCTCCAACTCAGCTTTAATAGCTTACCTTACCCTACAAAATAGGACCTGCTAGCCTTAGAAGGAAATTCCCCCCGCCCTACCACGTTTCTGTGTTGCCTCTTCTGACAGTCTACAAAACTCTGCCTTTGCCCACAATCCCTCAGGAAGAGAGCTCTGCTGCGTGTGAAGCACACGACTCTCCTAAGCCGTAGACTGTTCGTCCTTGAATAAAGGACATCAAACTCAGCACTACATCATTTCAGTTTTTTCATTGGACACAAAGTAACATTTCTTTTTGTCCCTTCCCAATCTACACTCTTAGGAATTTGGTTTCTTGTTGTCCCTTCCCAATCTACACTCTTTTATGAATTTGGTTTTGGGGGTGCCCAATGGTTATTGATCCTTCCTCACCCAGGGATAGTTACTGCCTTCTTGTCGCATTTGTGTCCCGAAAACTTGGCTTGGCTTTCTGAATGCCTGGGACACACAGGGGGCTGGTTCTTGCCTATGCGGGCAGCTCAACCGTCAGGTTGGGGGCCCCAAAATGGGGCCAGACGGAAATGTGGCTTGCACTCCATTTGTAGCCAGGGTCCCACCAACAGGCTGCCAGCTCTAAGGGGATTATCTTTCTTTCTTTGGCTATCTTTGGGAGTGGCTCTGGATTTTGGGAGGATCATCACTTTTGCACCCTCTGCGGGGATGCCTCTTGAGTTCATGGGGTCATTCAATACTGCCAGGAGTATTTACTGTTTGTATCAGCTAAAACCTGAGAAGATATTTGAAAGGATTTTAAAAATTAGTATGGTTGAAGTATCCTTGACATACAATGTTACACGAAAGGATTTTTTAAAAGTAGCTCTTTGGTCAGAAGTTAGCTAAATTAGAAACTGATATTCAGAGTCTGATAAGACATTTTTAGGCCTTCCTCCCTAAGCTAAATGAAACTATGTACCCCTAGGGTAAGAAAAACACTCCAAAAAAAACAAATGGCTCAAAACATAGAAATAAGAATCTTCTGATTTTTATCTTAGTTGAAGATCTTCCTGATGTACGGAAGCAAATTGAAGATAATACAGTTGGGTGAATGGGTTGATGTCTTGCAATCACTCAGATTACAGTCCAATTCTTTGAGGTATTAGAAATAGCCATCCTTTACTTTATAGGACCAGAATTGTGGCCTCAGAAACAACTCAAAGACCACTTACTTCCTCTATCCCGGGTTCCCCCTGTTGATTTCAAAAGGCTTGGAGGTGTTCCAGGAGCTTCCAAGCAAAGGTCCTTCTAGGAGGAACTCGCATTCTTTCTCTGTGCCTTTGAAATGTAAATGTTCTGCCTGGTCTTCTCTAGGACCTGAGGGCCATCTCTTTGAAATACAAACTTCAGGGAGGTAATTCTTATCAGAAGAAAAAAAGACAAGGGTTATTTGGAAACTAGGCAAACAAAAAAAGTCTTAAAAGTCTTATTTAAATTGTAAAAGTTCTGGCCATCTGAGCAGGTAACCTTTTTTTCCACCTGCCAGAGACACAATTTGGATCCAACTGTTCTTTTATAAACTAACCACTTTTACCTTATTGTTCCTATCTCAAGGCTAAAATTTTAAAATTAAAGCTATAAGATCTCTTTGTATCTATCTGTATGTTTATGTATATCTATTTATGTACAGTATAAATGTGTAATATTTTTCTACCTCCCGGGGTATTTAAAAAGAGCACTGTTCAGGTTCACATGATCTAAAAAGTCTTTAATAGATAAAAAGGTAGTTAAAATTTGTTGATTCGACTGAACTAGAACGTCTTTTGAGTTATCAGCATTAAGCACAATACTTTTATTCTACCCAGGTTTCCTAAAAGTAAAATAAGCTCTTGTTGTCTCTGTTACACAATTTATCAGCAAGAAAGGTGATTAGCTGTTTAACGTCTCATGAAATTTTCATGAACAGCCTAAACATAATTGTTAAGAAGCAAATTAAATAGATGTGAATTTATAAACTTTTCAACAATAATTATGCTTTATAGCGTGTCTACGTAAAAATAGTTTCCAAAACCTTTTTAGTAGTTTGAAATCTTAACGCTATACTGGATATTCAATGAACATCTAGATCATTTCCGAGTAAGATAAAAATACTGAAACATTAATTACTGAACATTTATCCATTTTTGGTTTCCTTTTACAGAAGAACTAAAGATATTTGGGCCTATAGTAAACAAACTTTGGGCCATATTGAAAAATTTACTGTGAGAAAGAACATACTTGTAGAAATTATGAAATGTGTTTATAAGTTCGCCAGTCTATAATTGCTTACTTCTTAGTTTCCACTAGAAATTAAGGATTTGAAGGGTTAAGAACTCTAATATGTGTATTTACAGCTACTAGAAAATAATGAAGGTGTGAAAAAACAATTGTGTATGAAAAGTAGCTAAGGAAAGTAGACTGCGTTTTTTGGATAAGGAGAGGTATGGTGGACGTGTTTGTTGTTGTTATTGTCGTTTTTGCTTTTGATAAGGGAAAAAAGAAAGTAGTTTTGTCTTAAAGTGAAATGCTTGTTCCAGAGTGCAAAAGAAAAAACACTATAGACAAAATATGAATAGATATAAAAAGCTGTAGGTCTGTGGAAAAGGAATCTTGGGAAATGAATTGTATGTGTGGTTAAGCTGGCTAAGATTGGAATGGATTTAAGTTTTATAAAAATGAGCTTTAATACGCGGCACCTGGCTAGCTCAGTCAGGTAAGCATCTACCTTTGGCTCAGGTCATGACCCCAGGGTCCTGGGATCCAGCCCCACATGGGGCTCCCTGCCCCACAGACAGCCTGCTTCTCCCTCCCCCTCTGCCAGCGGCTACCCCTGCTTGTGCCCTTTCTCTGTCAAATAAATAAATAAAGTCTTTTAAAAAAATGAGCTTTAATATCAAACATACACTGTTCTTTGTTAACAGGGCAAAGACTATTGGACTGCTCTTAACACTAAACTGTGAACAAAGTATTTTCTTCACCTTTTAAGTCATCTGCCTAGACAGCAAAGATTTTGTGTTTTAGCAAAATAATTTCCTGCCCTTCATGCTTGTCTTTATTAGGTCTTTAATAACTTATGAAAGCCCAGTCTTCTCAATATTAAGAGAGCTAAGTTTTTCACATTACGTACACTTCTGTATTTGCCTTTAAAATCTCCCATTGGCACTTTGGTTAAATAATTAAGTATTATTTCATAATTACTTGTGATCCCATTTAGTCAGATGATCAAACCTTTTGATGTCTCGACCACTTTCCCAAATCAAATTCCAAATGGATTCCTTTTGCTGTCAAAATCCCTTAGGTTGCCCAGAGGACCCCTGGAAAGTCTCAAAGGATTTGTCTCTCACCTTATCAAAGAGAGATGTTAAACTAGTTAGACTTGATATGTTAAATTACATAGGAAGCACTGTCCCATAAGAAGTGATGTTTAAACCTTCTTAGGTTATATTTGTATTTGTTATTAATACAAGTGTTCCAGAAATTGTATAACCTTTCTAAAAATCTGATATCTTGGTATGTTATCAGTCATAATTCCAGTTATTGTCCTAAGATGTTCTGTCACAAATAACCAAATTTTCTTATCAATTACATCATAACTAACTCTCATCCCATCTTTAACGACGGTCATTTTAAAGTCTTTTGTCATTTACAGTTATTATTTGACTCTGATGCTTTTGCACAAGGGAGTCTGGGAAAGGACCTACCAAGTACACTTGACCACTGACACTGCTGTGTAATCACAAGGTGTCAAATAAACTTGGGCGCCTATTTCACAACTGAAGAAGGCTCCACTTGATATCTGATTCTGCGCAAATGCTGGAGACCTCAAAATCAAATTGACGGAAGGGAAGTGGTTGACATCAAGAGAGACTGTTTCTTCCCATGATGTCACATCAAGAGAATCAAGAATGTTTCTTTCCATTCCTCCTTCTTTTGCTGACCATCTTTTTCTCCTCCTTTTGTATGCTGTACTTTTCATCTCTATGACGCATTTATTCAGTAACTGGAAGTTTGTACCTGTTACTCCCCTCAATTTCACTCATCGTCCTACCCATTGCCCTGCTGGAAACCAAGTTTGTTTTCTGTATTTAAGAGTGTGTTTTGTGTTTGTTTTTTAGATTCCCCATATAAGTGAAATCATATGGTACTCTTCTTTCTCTGTCTGACTTATGTCACCTAATATTATACTCTCTAGGGCCATGCATGTTGCTGCAAATGGGACAGTCCCGTTCTTTTTTATGGCTGAGTCATATTCTATTGTATATATTTACCAGATCTTTATCCATTCATCTTTCAATGGACACTTGAATTGGGTCTATATTTTGGCTATTGTAAATAATTCTACAATAAACACGGGGGTGCAGATCACTTTTTGAAATAGCGTTTTCATTTGCTTTGGTTAAATACCCAGTAGGGGAATAACTGGATGATACTGTGATTCTGTCTTTAATTTTTTGACCACCCTCCATATTGTTTTCCACAGTGACCGCACTAATTTACATTTCCACCAACAGTACATGAGGGCTGCTTTATGTCCACATCCTTACCAACACTGGTTATTTCTTGTCTTTTTGATTCTAGCCAGTCTGAAATGTGTAAGGTAATATCTCATTGCAGTTTTGATTTGCATTTGCCTGATGGTTAGTGATGTTGACCATCTTTTCCTGTGTCTGTTGGCCATTTACCTGTCTTCTTTGGAAAAATGTCTATTCAGGTCCCCTGCCCATTTTTAAGTCAGATTTGTGTGTGTGTATGTGTGTGTGTGTGTGTGTGTACGCGTGCGTGCAGAGTTGTGTAAGTTCCTTATCTATTTTGGATATCAACCCCTTATCACATATATCATTTACAAATGTCTCCCATTCACTAGGTGGATGGTTTCCTTTGCTATACAAAAGATTTTGATGTTGGTGCAGTCTCAGTAGTCTATTTTTTGCTTTTGCCCTTGCCTAGGAAGACATATCTGGGAAAATGTTGTTACAGCTTATGTCAAAGAAATTACTGCCTATGTTTTCTTTTAGGAGTTTTACAGTTTCAGGTCTCACATTTAGGTCTTTAATCCATTTTGAGTTCACTTCTGTGTATGGTGTAAGAAAGTGGTTCAGTTTTTCCAACATCATTTGCTGAAGAGACTTTTTCCCATTGCAGAGTCTTGATTCCTTTGTCATAAATCGACTGTATAAGTGTGGGCTTATATCTGGGCTCTCTATCCTGTTCTATTGATCTATGTGTCTATTTTTGTGCTAGTACCATACTGTTTTGATTACTACAGCTTTGTAGGTTATTTTGAAATCTGAGCTTGTGATATCTTGAAACTTTTTTCTTCTTTCTCAAGATTCTTTGGCTATTTGGGATCTTTTATGGTTCCATACAAATTTTAGTTTTATTTGTTCTAGTTCTGTGAAAAATGCTATTGGTATTTTGGTAGGGACTCATTAAATTTGCAGATTGCTTTTGGGTGGTATGAATATTTTTATAGTATTCTTCCAACCCATGAGAATGGAATATCTTTCCATTTGTTTGTGTCATCTTCCACTTCTTTCCTAAATGTTTTAAGGTTTTCAGAGTACAAGTCTTTCACTTCCTTGGTTAAGTTTATTCTTAGGTGTTTCATTTTCTTAAATCTTTTACCATGAGGAGCTTAAGGACTCTTTTGTACATCTTTTTCCTTGCCCTGGCTTGAAAAGATAATGCCATGTGCACATATCTCAGACCACTGCAAAAGGGGGTAATCCAACCTACAACTGACTTAGGTTTGTTATGATGCTGGTGGATCCTGTAGTTCTTTCTACCCATCATAAACTTCTTCCTGTATTTCCAATGTTTCAGTTCCTCTGGAACAAGCTTGCTGGATAAACACTTCTGGGGAAGCGGAGACACAGCTACACAAAATACATAAAGAGGGGAATTGGCTTAAATACCTCCAACTCCTTCAGTATAATTTCTTTCTTTTTTTTTTTTTTTTAAGATTTTACTTATTGATTTGACAGAGAGAGAGAGAGAGAGAGAGATCACAAGCACAAGCAGGGGGAGGGGCAGGCAGAAGGAGAGGGAGAAACAGGCTCCCCACTGAGCAAGGGATCATGACCTGAGCCTAAGGCAGAGGCTTAACAGACTCAGCCACCCAGGTGCCCCAGGATAATTTCTTATTGATTCTAGCTGGTTTGGGTAATGGGGACTCTGGCTCAAGAGTGCTCTCCAAACCATTGGCATTATTTTATTGTTGTTAATTATTATTTCCCTGATACACTGAGTTCTTTCAAAGGTTTTAAATGCATGTGGCAGCCATTGACCAGCTGACAGATGTCTCTCCTGACTAGAATAAAAGAGAACAGAAGAATGTAAGCAGCTCCAAGAATAGGAACCTGACATAATCTTTTTGAATAATACACTGAGACCCAAAGAAGCAATGGTAACAGAGTCACACTAAGACTGATATTTTTGATCAAATTTCTTGAATAATCAAGAGGATGATCCAAAGAGGGAACTGTTCAAGTAACTTTCTAGGCCCAAGATGGAATCACTCCTGCCTGGGGTGCCACACCAGCAAACCAAAGTTCAGATGACTTTGTTATTCCCATAAACACTTCGCTTGATCAGAAAGATGGTAAATTCAGCAGCCAATCTCCAAATACCAAGTCAACTCTGTACCTTTTCTTTTCTTTTTTTTTTTTTAAGATTTTATTTATTTATTTGACAGAGAGACAGCCAGTAAGAGAGGGAACACAAGTGGGGGGAGTGGGAGAGGAAGAAGCAGGCTCCCAGCAGAGCAGGGAGCCTGATGGGGGCTCGATCCCAGGACCCTGGGATCACACCCTGGGCCAAAGGCAGATGCTTCACCACTGAGCCATCCAGGTGCCCCAAACTCTGTACCTTTTCATCCCAAACAAGGTTTCCTGATTGGCTCCAGCCAAGCAGATGTTTTCTGTTTGTTTTTCCTTGTTTATTCTTTATCCTAAAAAAGTTTCTTGCCTCCCACCCCATTTTGCAGTTCTTGGAAAGGAGACTGTCCACTCTGTGAAGTGTTAAGGTCTTCTGTCTCACATAAATTGTCTTCTTCAATCCTTTTTAACAAAGGTAACTAATTTATAGAAGACTGAAACTAAAATATGTATAACAAGTCATTATAAACCTGTCTCACAACTCCTCATTTTGTGCAGCACTGCCTAGGACCACTCTCCATATTTGTGTGATGTTGGCAAAGGCTGTAGTTGAGTCAGTGAATATTTTAATTGAGGTAACCACATGCAGGCATTCCATATTAGCACACAATCTGTCAAAATTTGCACTTGCTGACCAAACAAATATTTTCCACAAGACTTTACCAAACAATTTCAATTAGTCTTTACCCCAGAATTCATTGGTTTTGGAATAGTTATTCTGATATCATTATTCTTGATGAAGTAGCTGATTACACATGACTTGGGATGTGTTCCAGTCTCTTCAGAGCATTTCAATTATTAATAGCATCATGAAGCTCTTCACCACACAGGCATGATTTCTGTCCTAATGAAAATTAAACGAGAATCCTTTGTGGTACTATGCAATTGCCTTATTGTCGAAGAATGTCGAGGAATGACGCCTTCATGATTTGCAAGCACGAAAGTATACAAACTCCAAATCATAACTTTTATTTTAATCCCTTGACTGAATTTAAGGAAAAGCCCATGAGGCATCCGACATATAAGCATGACACATTTTAACGTTTATGTGGAAAAATTATAAATATGCCCTGACATTTAATAGAACAATATGTGAATTATGTACCATTTAAAATGTTTGTAATCATTACGGGACTATCTCCTGGGATGTCAAATCCTAGAGCTTAATTGTCAGGGAATTAGGGTTAAATTATTGTAGGAGGGAAGCTAAAGGTTTTCCCTGTAGCCTGGGAAACAAGCTGAACTCTGGGAGTCTGTGCACATCATATGTACCCATGCATGTGCGCCTCCATTGTTTGTGAGCAGGGACCATGTTTGAATGGCAAAAATCAAATAGTAGAATGGTCCTGCTGCCCCAAACAGTAAAATGTGGGTGTTTGCCTGGCCCCCTCTTCATGGAGACAGCACAACAACTCTCAAGATTTGGAGACTACACTGTTTTCTTACCAATAATTTTCTGAGGGTAATTTTTCCAGCACTGTTGACACAACAGAGCTACTAAAAATGGCGAGCCCAAATAACCAATACATTTTGTTTTCACTTTTGATCTAACTTCTGTTGCCAAGTCAGGAAAATGTCAACGTTTTTTCTTTTCCTTCATTGTGAATAATTTGGGTTTTAAGAAATCTCAATCATCCTGAATAAGGTGAATTCACCGTATAACAATAACAACCCAAAAAGATTACCTTAGAATTCACCTGACCTCACGTGTCTGGTAGATAGTTCGGCTTAAAATGTAACATGGTTTGTGCCGCCACGAAAAAATCTCTGGATAAAAAATGAAAAGTCCTTGAAATTTTTCTAAATCAAGGATAATTTATTACTATTCAGAAGTAGTATTTTATTATTGTTAGAGTATCTAGCGAATCATTATTTAAATGTTGCTCTTGTGTTTACCTGAAATTTTCTTTGTTCAGTATTCCCTTTCTTAACGCTCTTTTAGTCATTATCAAAACACACGTCTATTAATAAAGCATACTGCATTCACAATGGAAGAGTTTTTTCCTGGTTGTCTATTAGCAAGTACAGTGCAATTTTTAGCATTGGGTTTTCTAGGAGATTAGCAATAAGTTAACCTTAATGGTTTTCAAAATTGTAACAGCAATGCTGTGATATGCATTTGCAGCTACTAATTTTTAAATTACTCACTGTGGCCACTAGATGGCAGTATAAGTCTTTGGACTCAATATGAAATATAACCTGAATACTTTTTAAATTCTATGTTTCATAATAGCATTCACTAAATCTCGCCAAAAGGGAAAATCTGAGGCAAAAAGCCAATGTTACAGTGGAAAGTAGTTCTGAGTTGTGTTCCACCTTGGTTTGGTATTTTCCTTTGTGAAATTAAATAATTACCTAGTACATTTTAACTATGGTTAATAACTCTAATTTATTTCATTTAACCTGTTTATAAAATGGAAAAATAGAATGTATTTATTACTGAGTAGGATGTTCAACAATGATGTCAGAGACTAAGTTGAGATTCTTTAATATACACTGTACTTTCAATGTTGTCATTAAATCACATCAATGAAAAGACATTGCTCGTCTTAAAAATGTGTGAGTATGCTTGTTGTAAATTTCTAACTTATGCACATATGGAAATAAAATACAGAGGTTTAGACTATTGATCCAATGACAGCTGAAACTCCCAAATCCCATAAAAATGATAAAAGAAACAAAAACGAGCAGCATCCACCTCACTGTTGGAAAACGTAAGAGGATCTCATATGTGTGCTATAGAAGCAGTGGGTTTTTCAGAGACAGAGTAGATGGAACTCAATGGAAATGTTTTTAAAAAAGAAAGCATATCTGTGCTCTGAGAAATCCAAGATCAGCAAACACCAGAGGCACCAGAGAAGCGAATAGATCATTTTCCCCAACAATCACGGAGAAAGCTTAGTTTGGCAGCATGAATGGCAAGTGTGACAAATAAGGGAATTTAGAGACCATGGAACCGTGTTGGTACACAGCTTTGCGCGATGAGAGCAGGTGGCTGTGATGTTTACTTACAGATTAAAGCTGGCCAAATTTTCTCTACGGTAAATAAATGAAGCACCTTACAAGATCCTGCTTTGAGTATCAGGGCTTGAAAGAGACTCTGGTTATATTTAAAGTATTTCAAGACCACGACAAGTATTGATGAAATTAAGTTATTTCTGTAACAGGAAGGAAAAGCCCCCGAGTTTAACACAGAGAATTTATTTTGTAGCTGGAAGAACAGTGTTCCCTGTCAAGGAACACTATAGTTCCCACTTTTCTGAGTGACAGTGCTAAAGGTATTTAGGTTTCCTTAAAAGGCCAATATGATTAAGCAAAGGGAGTAAGTCCTTTATAGAATATTCTTCATTAGAATTGCTGTTTCAAAATGGCTTTATTTCTTGAACTGCATGATTAAATTTTTCCTTAAAAAAATTTTAAGACCTTGAGGTAACAGTTTAATAGTGCATCCCTATCATGTTTAACATAAGAAAGAATTTTTGCTCCATTGCTTTGTGAAAAAATTTAAGTACTCCAGGAGAGTACCAAAATCTTCCTATTAGCTAAAGTTTCTGAAAGCTTACTATGTATCAGGCACTATCCTAAAAAGTTCTTCAGATCCATTTAAAAAGTTGTTAAAAAAAAAAACAAAACAGCAAAAAGTCCCGATGGTATCGGTCATATACTATCACCTCAACAGGCCTCAGTAAAATGCCTGTAAAACTCAGTAAATTCTTAGTGAGTTATAATCCATATACGTGAGTTTCCCAATCCATGCCCACACTACTTGTGGTAGACACAATAAACCCCCCACTAAAGACCTCTATGTCATAGTCCCCAGAACCTGTGGATTGGTTACAGTACATGGCAAAGAGGAATTAGGGTTGCAGGTGGAATTAAGGTTGTTAACCAGCTGACTTTAAAATAGGGAGATTATCCTGGATTATCCAGTTGCGACTAATGTAATCACAAAGGTTCTTAATAGGAGAAGCGGGAGGCAGAGGAGAGCAAGAGAGAAGGCAGCATGAGAAGGACTCAGTCTAGTACTGCTGGCTTTGAAGGCAGAAGAAGGGGCCACAAACCACAGAATGTAGGTGGCCTCTAGAAGCTGCAGAAGGCATCAAAACCAATTCTCCCCAGACCCTTTAGAAGGAGCACAGTCTTGCTTTTAGTCACTGAGACCCATTTTGGTCTTACCTGCAGCTCTGCAAGGTAATAAATCTGTGTTCTTTCAGGCTATTAAGTTTGCGGCACTTTGTCACAGCAGCAATAAAAAAAACAAAACAAAAACAAAACCAACCAAAAACCCCTTAATACACTTTTATACTACCATTTTTCTCTCTCTCACCAAAGAGCAAATTATCAAGTCTCTTAACACACTTCAGAGATGATTTCCATCATACTTAGTTTGAGAAGGTCTTCTATCCAGCCTTTACCTCCCTAAAGTCCTGACGCTTCCCTGAAGCTTCCAACTGAGTCAGGGCTTCCTGAAGTAGCCCAGTGAATAACAAATATCTCTATGAAATCTCAGAATCCTGCTCTCTAGGCATTGCTCGTTGGTAAAAACTCTTGACTCTTCATTGAGCTCAAATTTGATTTTATGAGTATATTAGCATCCACCATTCTAAAAGTCTGCCCACAATAGTGTGATCGCAAAGTACAAAGCGCCATTTGTCTGAGCTGCTGGACTCTCTTGGGTCAACAGCCAAGAGCAGCCCCTCAGCACCACTGCACCCCGTCCCCCCCCCCCCCCATCAAAATTACCTGTACCTAAATCATTCGGCCAAACTGTTGCCTGTTTTTATTTGAGCACCAAGTTTGGCTAAATATTGTATTATTCCCTTTTAGAAAAGAAATTGCAAAACAAGTGACAATATGGAAGAAACATGGGCGCCTGGGTGGCTCAGTCGGCGAAGCATCTGCCTTCAGCTCAGATCATGATCCCAGGGTCCTGGGATTGAGTCCCGCATGGGGCTCCCTGCTCAGCAAGGAGCCTGCTTCTCCCTCTACCCTCCCCCTCTGATTGTGATCTCTCTCTCACTCTCTAAATAAATAAAATCTGTAAAAAATATATAGAAGAAACATTAGAGAGGGAATCTGGTCCAGATTCAGTCTAAGTGGTCTGTCACCCCTCGTGGTTACTTAATCTTTTTAAGTTACAGTCTCCTTAAGGGAAAGTTAGTACACCTGGACAAGAGCACTAGTTCTAAAACTTCTAGCCACAAAGCTGCTTCTTCAGAAATCACAGGCAGCTGAAACTGAGAAAGGTTAGCACCCTCTGGCTGAAGGAAGGAAGGAATGGCCCGAAGTCCACTCCCTCTGCTTTCCCTCCTGCCAGTCGCCTGGGGTGGGGGGTGGGGGTGCCCTGGGGAAGTGGGGAACACCACTTGAGAAGTCACTGCATGATCGACTCTCTCCAAAGTCTTCCATGGAAAGATGTTCATGATGGACACGTGGTGAAAGGGAAGGATATATAAGTTCCACTCTATTATATTGCCATTTAAAGAATTTTGTTCTTTAAATATTGGTTAAATGAAACAATGTAGTACAAATATTTAGAAGGTACTTCTTTCAAAGCAAGTAGAATATCCTCTAGAAGAAATGGAATTTCAAATATACCTTCAGAATTGAAAACTAAACAGAAAATACAGAAATGGGATATGACGCTTATGAAGTCCAGCACACAGGTGATTAACTTTAAAAACAAAACTCTGTTCCTTTCGGCACCTTTATGTTCCTGCTGGGAGCAGATGCTCTTACTCATTACCTTAACTCTCCGGTCCACCTCCCCTAAGTTTTTCTGCTCCACATGGGTAGGACTTCTTAGTATGGATTCTGACCCCACATTTGAGAAACTGTGAACTCACAGACTTGTGCAAAGTTACCTTCCCTTTAAATGGTCCAGAGTTTAACATAGAGAACAAATGCTTCCTCATTTATTTGTACTATACACATCATTTTCTGTGTATTTCCTCTTATTGCAATAAGAAGAACTCAAGAGTAAGAGGACTCTTGGATAACTCTAAAGAAGGATGCTTTAGAAGAGCTTAGAACCACAAACTGGGTAGTTTTAAAAACATCATTTTGAATAAGTGAATATATCTATATCTACATATTTTAGCTTATCATAATCCCAAGGTCTGTAAATTTATTATGGAATTCTAGACTTGAATGCATACATATACACATCTGTACACACACATATGGCTTAGTTCTTTGATAGAGGTAATATATAATACTATCTAAAATTGGTATGTGACTGTTTCAACAGCTCTATCCATGAGAAAGTTAAGAATTACGCTCTCTAGGGGCACCTGGGTGGCTCAGTCGTTAAGCGTCTGCCTTTGGCTCAGGGCGTGATCCCAGGGTCCTGGGATCGAGCCCCACATCGGGCTCCCTGCTCTGCTGGGAGCCTGCTTCTTCCTCTCCCACTCCCCCTGCTTGTGTTCCCTCTCTCACCGGCTGTCTGTCAAGTAAATAAAATCTTAAAAAAAAAAAAAAGAATTATGCTCTCTAGGCCCTGCTCACTGTTGAGAACTCCATTCTTCCATATGTGGGGCTAAACTATGACCTTATGAGTATATTAAAGACTCAACGGCATCCACAGAATACGTGCATATGTTTGGAGTATAATGTCCACTGCATGCTAAGTTCTGCTGCGAGTGACTTTTACTCATGTTGGACAATAAACCTGAGGAGATTAAATAGCTGCTTCGATACTGCGACCTAACTGGATTTTCAAGAGAGTACTTTCAGGAAATATTGGGGAGAACATGGAAGAATATATCAAGACCGAGGGGACCATAATAAAAGGACATGTTTACACCAGCCCAAATCTTTCCAATCTTAAAATAAAAATTCTTCAATCTGTGATGATGCCCAGTCTATGATGATAACCAAATTGGAGTGGGGATAAAATGCTTTAAAGGTTGAATTCCCCCTTTTCTCAGCCAAAAATACTGTAAGCAAGACCCTTGAGCCTTCAGAAATTGTCTAAACCGCAAGAAGGATCGTCATCTTTTTTTTTTTTAAATTTAGAAATCGAGAGTGTGCATGAACTTGTGTGAGCAGTGAGTGGGCAGAGGGAGAGAATCTTAAGCAGGTTCTGTGCCCAGTGTGGAGCCTGATGCGGGGCTTGATCTCCTGACCCTGAGATCATGACCTGAACTGAAACCAAGAGTTGGACACTTAACTGACTGAGCTACACAGGCACCCTCACAACAAGGATCTTCTTGATATCTTGGGCAAACACCGAAAAAGATGGGTCATCTTTTAAGGCATTTAATATGTATTTGAGTATTAAGTAACTCCTGTAAAAAAGCTACATACCATGCACTCTTTATTTTGAATGGTTTGCATTATAGTAGAGATTTTAAAACAAGTATCATTAAAATAATTTAGTAAGTAGCTGTATATATATTTGCCTATGTATAAAAAGTTACATCAACAATGGGAGTGAGCCAAACTTATCCTGGAGGAACTGGCAAATTACTGCCTAGTGGTTTAGTTCCATGGATAGCACCTAAAGAGACTGCTGAAGATTGATTATGTTCGGATTCCTATATATTTCCTATTAGAATAAAAGAATGATGATTTCTGAAAAGAAATTATACCTTTATGTGATTATTTTGTTGAAGCTCAATGGGAAAGAAAACTGAAGTGCCTTACACCTGGAGTCATGGGTCTGTTTTGTATGAACCTCTAGCCAGTAGCTGCAATTGCAACTATTTTTTCTTGTGTACCACACATTGTCAAAATCATCCTGCTGTGAGAACAATGAAAAGACATAAATGGGGAGAGATTTTGCCATTGGTATTGTGCTTCCTGTTCATACATCTGCATTTTAAATGCCTGCCAGTGCCTTTGAGTAAAAATATAACTAAAGCAAGATAAACAGGTCAGAAAACTGACCTACTTTCTTCATCTCTCTGTTTAACAGTGTATGGCAAGGCTTAAGAAAGTGAATCTCGGTAGTTTTAAAAACTTGACAATTGTAGGAACGGGCAAAGAAGATGTACTGTAAGCTTAGCCACCCCTAGAAAACAAGCAAGCAAACAAACAGCTATTTACATAAGATGCTGGGGAAGATTCTGAATGGTGAAAATTTGTAAATAACTTTCTCAGAAAATAATTTATTCAGTTATGTTTACTTAAATGGAGAATGATTTTCATAGAAAAACTAATTACTGGTTGTTTGTTTTTCTTAATTATAGTATGTAGAACCAAATTTTATTCATTTAACAAAATTTCTTGAAAGACAAATACAGGACCCTGATTCCATAGTAACCGGTCACATAATCTTTGTCCGCAAGGATTTTTTGACAGAGTTCCCACACACACAGTTGCAGTCCATAAGTGCTGAGATATATGACTAACGGAACCCTGCAAACACTAGGAAACCATCACAATGTTAATATTTGAGTTCAGGTTTGAAGGACCTGAACCGGCAATTTTCAAGCATTTACACTGAGAGAACAGAACATTCAAAGTGGTGAGCGATAGGTTCAGTGCCACAGTGATGCAGAGCACAGGGCTACGCAGGATGATGTGAGAAGAAGCTGGATAGGTGTGGGTAGGAAAGATGATCAAATTTTGCATTAACGTAACATCAGCTGTTACAATATACTATATAATATAGATACACACATACATATGTATACACATATATACACTCTAAGTCATTCACCTGTGGGCTTGAGCCTCTGGGGTCCTATTTGAGGGAAGCTCCCTCAGTTTTAACACAGAGCTTCTGGGCATCAACACATACCTGGAAGCCTGGCCTAGAAATGGTCTCTTACTTCTGCCCACGTTTTCTTGGCCAGAACTCAGTGACCTGACCATGTCTTATTGCAAGGGAGGCTTGGCAATGTAGTCTGGCTTCCCAGGATGAATGGAAAAATGATAAATAGCTGGATTGCCTTTGCCACAGGCCTGACGGGCTCTGCTAGTGGAGACTGCCGTTTTTCTCCTGTTGGGGAGTCTCACAGTCAGACGTGCTACTAACGAAGATCACTTGAATAGAGTACGAAGGATATACTAGAATAGGATAAGACTAGTAAGGGGGAATCTAGTTCATAGAAGCTGGTGATTAGAACAGAAAGAGAGTGGCAGCATCAGAGGAAAATAGAGGTAAAATACAGAAAATATTCCTGAGATACATTCAGCCGGATTCAGTGGACTACATACTGTACGGAGGTACAGAGAAGGGTAGAAAATGACTGAACATTTTACTGAAAGAATGTATTGATGGTGATGCTGTTAAGACAAGAGGCATGTCAGGTGAAGCAGAAGCATATATGAAAAAGGGGAGCACGCTTTTAGAAATGGTACGTTGTTAGTATTTGCAGGACATCTGAGTGGAAACGTCCAGTGGGAGACTGAAGCTACAGATCTGAATCGTAGGGAAATACATGAGGTGTGCTTCTTGGGGGAATGGCAATCAACCAAGAGTCTATAGCTAGGAGGCCAGAAGCAAACACCCAAGGAGAGGTCTTGGAGCAGAAGAAGATGAATTCTGCAGCTCCTGGTTCTCCTACCCCCGGAAAATTAAGAATAGGACTTCCCTTGCTGGCAATAATATCATCTTTCTCATTCAGTTGCTATAGGGATGAAATCAATCACATGATACATTTAAAGGACTAGTCTCCTGTCTGACAAATGGGGAGAATGTAGTCAATGGGAGCTTTAACTCTAACATGAATAAGAATGATAATCACCATTTGACCCTGCGTGCCTCTGACCAGTGTGTGGGGAGGGCTCTACTTCCCCTCATATCTACCTCTGCTTTTATGGATTCTGCTCCATTCCACAAGCAATGCTTTTCCTTATGTGCTACATAAATGTTCTGCTTGAATTTCTCTGACGCTAAAGGAAGCTGCCCCGTGCACTGATTGCAAATTCTACACAATTAGTCTTCACAGTGCTATACCTACTGTCTGGGATTATAACGGCCTCTCAGAATTCTAATAATATTCTTTATCAAGTGATCGCTTTGTCCACAGTTGCCACATTAAGAAACACAATTAAAATTAAAGTCAAAATCAAAGCCAAAAATCTAGGGCAAATGTGGCAATACTTTTTATGGTGGGAGGAACAAGATGTCTAACAGAGCTTTCATGCTGATGTATAATGCACCTTTACCTCACGTTTGATTCCTGTGGGCGTTCAGTTAATATGGAAACAACAAACATCATTTTATCTCCTTCCTTGAATTTTGCTATTAGAATGACAACTATCAATACATTTATTGTTCTACTAGGCTCTTCTCAGTTAATATATATGTTTTATCATAGGAGATAACACACAAAAAGGAACTAAGTTAATTTTAACATGCTATTCAAATTTAAGTTATTATTTTATCACTTAAATGAATCACAGCTAGATTCGTTTAAGACAGTGCCGGTGGGGCGCCTGGGTGGCACAGCGGTTAAGCGTCTGCCTTCCGCTCAGGGCGTGATCCCGGAGTTCTGGGATCGAGCCCCACATCAGGCTCCTCCGCTATGAGCCTGCTTCTTCCTCTCCCACTCCCCCTGCTTGTGTTCCCTCTCTTGCTGGCTGTCTCTGTCTCTGTCAAATAAATAAATAAATAAAATCTAAAAAAAAAAAAAAAAAGAGTGCCGGTGATTTTGTCAATCTATTCAGAAGACTGCTGGGTGTAAGGGATATGCCCTCAGGAACTTGACAGCAGGGAAATGGAAGGGCTTCTCACAGCAGGGAAATGGAAGGGCTTCTCACTCTAACATTATGTAAGGAGCCTGATCTGAAAGTCAGGAAACTAACTTGGAAGCACAGTGTGACCCTGCGAGCACAGCTAGTAAAGAAGCAAGTTCAAGAAAGACTGGCTCATTCAAAACAGAAGAGGGTGGGCAGAGTGCTAGTCAGGCTCTTTTCTTCAGGAGACCAGGGACCCTGACAGAGATGGACCCTCTCTGAGGGACAGATATCACAAATAGTGGGGCTCACGACCTCTGGTATAGCTTGGTGCCATTACATATACAAATCACACAAGTTCTGATCAGATGATCGTCAAGGAATCTTTTGATTTTAATTTGGCCTCTCATGGTTTTTCTGACTCGGAAGGGAACATTCTGGTCAGAGATACCTATCTTCATCTCTCATCCCCGTGGCAGATGTATTTCTCAATATAAGTTAATAAATTAGGCCAATTTAGTGATAGTTTGTTTCATGGGAGTGAGTTTGTATGAATCTCTTACAGTCATCTGTGATGACAAAAATCAAATTTCTGAGGCTGAAAAATGGAAGACCAAACCAAAGAACAAGGGATATCTGGATCCTAGGAGGTCTCCTGGAAGAATGTCAACAATGAGATATTCCCCTTTAGACATCCTTATGACCAATATTATTTAAATATGGAGGTTGACAGACCAACTTCAGTATAGGAATACCGACAATTTGCAAGCACAGTTTTTATTTCAGCGTGATAATAGCTGACACTTATGGAGTCTGAGGAAAATTAAACTGTTCAGCTTAAACAATGAGTATAAGTTGCAGGTTTTAATGGGCCTGAACGCTTATAAAAGCTCAAGGATTTATCACTTTACCAGCCAGAACACTGTGCCCAATCCTCAGTTCTCAACTGATTACCATCTCATTCACACTAAAAAAATAATTGAAACTACAGCACTTAAAACCTTATTTTAACTAGAGTGAAAATACATACATTTTAACTTCTCTTAACTACTGTCTTGTCTATCACCCATTTAAAAAATGGTATAACAGTCTGGTAAAGACTCAGGATACTCCATAGAGCTGTTTTGATTGCTCATCGTTTTGTACCCTAACAAAACGCACTATATATAATTAGAAAAAATTACTTGAAGTCCACTAATTTTATTTTTTGAAATGTATTACTGAAGTATAGTTGACATGAATTTTCAATAAAAATGTGGTAGGAGTAAAATGAAATTATTCTGATCATGTACAAAGATGGAAAAATAATCATTATGGGTTTGGTCTCTTAGTCCCCGAATACTAATTATTTTTAGGAATATCGTGCATACCTCTAGTCATTGCTACTCCACAGTCCATTTTAGGCAGCAAACACCACTCAAATATTCTAGCAAGCACACGCCATTATATTTTTAATTTGTAGTTTTCAGCAATTACCAGAATGGGAAAGCCAAGCCTTTGCGGTACTTTTTTGCAGGTGGTGAGTATTAATGTTTCATGCTTATCTTTGAATGGCCACTAGACTATGCACATAGAAATGCAAAAATGGGGTGTATCTTTTAGAATCCCTGCATTTGTACTCTCTCATTTTACGATCAGGTGTAACAGAAAGTTAGGCGAAGATTAAAAAACTTCTCAGTGATTCACATAGTTGTGCTTCTTCAACATAATTGTTTATTGTAAAAATGCTATTTTCACCATCATCGCCTATTTGACTTCGAAGGATATTAGCATGCAACTTCCAAGAGGGAAAAACGGATAACCATTTTGAAAATGGATTCAAGATAATAATGAAAACAGAGGAAGCCACCATTCTTTATCTCTCAAACATTTTTCCTTGTAACAAGTAGAATGTACCTACTGTTAAGGTTTGGTAATAGCTTGTTTTCTAGTAGGCATACGCATGTATATGTAAATATATGTATATGTGTGTATACACATATCTCTGAAGCAACCCAGTCTTCAGTGAAAAATTGTGAAATTATCAGCTTTTCACTTACTGACCTTTATTCTGGCTTCAAAAATCATATATTAAGTTTCCTTTATATAGAAAAAAATTTTACAAAATAATTAAAAACCAAGTATATTTATTCTTTTATTTTCAGGAATAAAACCTGCATACACAAAAGCGCGGTAACACTTGCAAGCTGTTTTTATATTTCCATTACATCATTCAACTGAAACATAATACAGTGTTGTGCGTAGATCACAGATCCTCAGTACAATACCTGTGGGTAATTTTGTTTCTTCTTAAAGGAACTTTGGGTCACCAAATGAGTCACTGTTTGATCCCAATGATCAAGCAAGCACCCATTGTGACATGTTGCGCTGTTCTGAATATGGGCGAATAAAGTCATTTTTGTTTCGAAATAGGTCTATACAAATAATATCAATAGCTATCATTTAGTTTTTACTTTGCAGCCAGATATGGCATTAACAGTTTTGTAGGGATGTCTGTCATTTAATTTAAAAACTTTGTAAAGGAGATCTTATCCACGCCCACGGTACAGAGGGGAACCAGGGCATCTAGAGTTCAATGGTTTTGTCCAACATCGCAGTGGGAAGAAGTGAGTAAAACTCATCCTCATTTCTTTTTGACTCCAAAACATGTGCTCACCACAACTGCATTTTGTTACGGATGTTACCAACACAGTGCACACACTCGACACTGGTTATGTCTGTGCAAGCACAGGTAGGGCACGTTCACAGAAAGATTTACGTATGTTTTCAAGTCATTCCCATTACTTTATAGCAACACTTCACATATTAGTGATAGGTATGTACCCAATCTCAGAATTTCTTTCCATTATTACCAACATTTTCAAAGACTTCAGAGAATTATTCTAGCAACAAGATACATGTGATATGGGACAAAAATTTCGGTACCTGTGGCCTGAAACAGAACCCAAACCTCCCAAGATTATGCAATCTCTTTTCTTTTTTTTTTTTTTAAAGATTTTATTTTATTTATGTGACAGAGAGACAGCCAGCGAGAGAGGGAACACAGCAGGTGGAGTGGGAGAGGAAGAAGCAGGCTCCCAGCCGAGGAGCCCGATGTGGGACTCGATCCCAGAACGCCGGGATCACGCCCTGAGCCGAAGGCAGACGCTTAACGACTGCGCTACCCAGGCGCCCTATGCAATCTCTTTTCTTATAAGCAACAATTCCCGGTGTAGTAAAATTATGAAAAAAAAAAATGCTCACAATTTTTAAGGTGATTTCTAGAGAATCTAGACAGAGCATATTTTTAGAGTGCCATCTATTCTAAAACATTCAAATTTTCTCTTGGCCTGTCTATGTTACTCCTTTCGGAAATAAGAAAACAAACAAACAAACAAACAAACAAACAAACCATAGAGGATCACAGGGAAAGGAGAGCAAGGAGTGAGAGAAGCATATGGGGGAGCAAGGGGAAAGTGGAAAAATGTATTCTACCCCCAAGCTCCCTGTTTTCATTAAATCTTCGAGCCTCCAACAGAATCTATCAGATTCTAGGAGAGGGATTCTCAGCACATTCATTGTTACCTCCCTCTAAATTGTGACAATGATCAAAATGCCTGTGTATAGTTCTTGACAAATGGAAAAAGAATTCTGTCACAGAGCTTCTAAACGGTTATTAGAAACATGTCTGAGTTGTACTGACAGACTGGCTTAGATTCTAAGCCCTGTGGGGGAGGGATTGATAGCTTTCCGGGTGAGGTTGTCAGAACTTACTTCAACACTTAATAAAAACAGCAGTACAAACAGAGTGGGGGAGTGGGGAGAACCCTTTGACCCCAAATTGCAAACTTGGAACAAAATCCTGTACCTTCTCCGGAATTTCATTACCAGAGTTGGTACGAGTTTTAAGGGGATGCTGCATTTAAAACATATTATTTGTGATACACATTCTGGGATAGAAGTTCACATGAAGCAAATACGATTATTCACAGATTCTTAGTGGCCAATAAAATTAACCAATCTCTTCAGTGATATTAATCAGTGGTGGTTCCAATATGCCCGAACAAACAGAGCACCTGACTGCCGACGAACGGCGCCTAAAGACGGCTTGTGCGTGTTAGCGTATCGGCAGACCATATGGCAAATGAGACTTCTCTCTGGTAATTTACCCGAAGGAAGCCAGAATAATTAGAAATCACTCTCAATAGCTGCAGTTGCACACAGCAACTCAGTCACTGAAATGACACAGTTTGCAGAAATGCCTGGTTTGCAGGTACATTCCACACAGCAGGCTGCAGACTCGCTGCTTGTATTACACACCATCATGTAAAATGGGCCTGCAGACTGAATTTTAAACTCTGAAGTTGTTCTCCGTCTGCTTTCTCTTTTGATTTGACTTTGAAAGGTTTTGTTTTCTGGTCAAGAGAAAACCTGATCGGGAGGGCGCCAAACACGGTCTGTCCATTTCCTTCTAAGGGACAGCCATTGGAGGGTGATGGAACCGACCCGCAGTTACTCAGTTTATTCTGTCCAGGGATGTGCTCTATTATACTGGAAAATTTTCAATAGTGAATATCATAAATATGAAGACACTATGGCTCAGTGCTTCTCCATTTTTTAATGTGCTTATGAATCACCTGGACATTTTGTTAAATGACGAATTATGATTCAGCAGGTCTGGGGGCTCAACATTTTATGTGTTGCTGATGCCGGGCTGTGAATCACAATTTGAGTTATAAGGCTAAAATAGACGCACCACACTTCACTGAGCAAATGAGTGCTCACCAAAAAAAATAAAAGGGCATTTGCAATATTTGCAATGTCTTCGTCATGAGAAGCAGTAAATGGTTTTCTCCTGCCCTTTGAACTTTGTTGAAAATCAAGGAGTACCTTATCTAATTCAAAACCTAAGTGTCATTAACCCCAAATGACAGAAAAGTCTTAAAGTATTATTAATACATTTATTCCATAAATATATTGGCATCTCCCCCAGGTGAGGCACAAGAAACAGAACATGGCTCTTGGCAACATGAGGCTTATAGTCCAGGTGAAGAGACAAAATAAATATACATAAATATGTATTTCTTTGGAAAGAGGAACTGAATACTAAAGAGGCAAGAAAATCTAACCTAGTAGGTCTATCTGGGAAAGTGACACTGCAATACACATAAGCATTATGGAAGAGGAGGCCAGGCAAGCAGGCCGGGCCACACAGGGAAGTACCAGGGTCAACAAGGAGGCATAAGGTTGGGGCCGGGGTTGGAAGTATTTTGTGTGGTTTCCTCAGTAAGTAATGGGTGAGCAGGGTAACGAGGTTTAGGATTTGCTTGTTAAAATACTCGCAGCAGACTCTGGAGTATATGGGTTGGGTCCCTAGTTGTCTGGCCCTGAGGTGATTAGGGCAGGGGAGTAGTGGCCTAGAGCATAAGAACTGATGAAGGATGTGGTTGGGAGTATGGGCTCTGGGGTGCTGGGTTTGCATTTCAAAGACATGCTCAGGAGAGAGTTAATTATCTTTAGAATTAGCTAACCTTGGGAGGGGCAGTCCCTTTGTGTACAACAAGGCCTCAGATGTCAAAACACCAAAATACAGAAAATTAAAACAAAAAAACCCCAAAGCTCAGTTAATGCAGTCAGCGTAATAGAAAGGTGGATATATACATTTGAAGACCAAAAAGGTTAGGGTCAGACTTAAGTTTAGGAACTATAAGCATATGGATGTCATTTAAAGCCTGGAGGTGATTAACATACCCTCTGGTGAGAGTACAGAATGGGGAGAAGAAGGTCTTGGACAGATATGATCAATTAAAGTTTGGAAAGAAAAAGAGAAATTCTCGGTTTACTGACAATGATTAGTTAGAGGAGTAGGAGAAAGTCAGGAATGTGTAGTTTCATGGAAATCAAGGAAAGAAAAACAAGGCTAGCTCCATGAATGGCATTAAATATAGATGAACAGAGAAACAGGAAGAGAGTTTGTATCATCATGCCGATTTATGTTTTCTTTAAAAAATTGTTTTGTTCTTCAGATAACTAAAATGACTTTTGCAATGATGTATTCTCTTCAATCCACTGTTCTATTTGTCTTATAGCCACAGATGCTATTGGGGAGTTTTAAGCAATTGGGATATTAATCATTATAAATACTATCATTTAGAGTCTAAACTTTATTAATACACAATGAAAATTAGACTGAACTTTCACTGATTCCTTTATGATGACATCTTATATTCATTGTTCTGTCTTGAGCTGGGTGAATTTTAGACATGAAAGTGCTCCTATATTTACTAATTCAACAATCATTCTTTAACTAGATAGTATGGCCATAGTCACAGAAACCATGTAGTTCCAAGATTACATTGTTATTCAGTTGATTTAGAAAGGTTTAGGAGTCATAACTTATATATGATATTTGGCTTTATTAACATCTTTCAAGGGTCACCTTTTTCAGCTGATGCAAACTCCAGTAATAGGCCATCCTTTTCTCTTTCAAGGTAGTTCATTTAACCTGACACCTCTAATAGTTAGCCATTTTAAGTTTATATCCACTCAAGAGCCACCTTTCTAGAACTTGACACTGGGGCTTGCCTGATTGACTCTCTTGTCATCCTGATAGGTACCATGAAATATTCCAGGGTTTATCATGTCTTTTCTCCCTACACATCCTCAAGTACCCCAACAGTCTTCTTATATATGGCATGGCTTCAGTTATATCACCATATTCATTAGTTTGGTACACTATAGAATTTATTGGCCTTTCTAGCTAAAGCCAAAAACTAATCTCACTCCTCTAGATGTGGTCCAACCAGTACAGGATATGACTATTAACTTCCTTGTCTTGGACACTGTACAAAGACTATTGCTGGCTTTTTAAATAGCCACATTATGCTCTTGATGGGTTGAGCCTACACTCGTGCAAAATTCCCTAAGTTATTTTTTGCAGATGTACCACCATGAATTTTGATATGCTCATCTTGGATTTTTATTTGATTTCCGTGAAAAGATACATTACGTTTCTATGGCCTCTATAAGGTTCATTCTGTTTGATTTCAATTACTTTTCCTATCAACCCTTTCCAGATCCTTTGAGTAGCTTACATCATCTCATATATGATGATACCTCTTAACTTCCTGTCAATTCTCAATTTGAGAACCATTATTATCTTGTCATAGGAGCCACCGATGGTTGAGTTTTTCAGTGATGGGCCAGTGAAAGGGCCCTTCTACGCGAGGTTCCACAGTGATGTTAATGGGAACACCAATCAGCTTTCTAATTCATGTTTCCTCATTCAACCAAAGTGCAAATCAATAAGCTATACTATCATTCAGCCAATGTTTCTGCATTGTGCTCACTAGACTACTGCGGAAATGAAGTCAATGCTTCGTTGAAATAAAAGCTCCACATTTACTACCTTTCTGTCACCAGTCAATAGTAACCCCATACAAATAATGTGTTGATATTCACAGAAGAAAGAAACTTGGACACAAGAATAGTGATAAAACTGCTTATAAAATTTTAGATATCTGGACTCTCAATTTTATGCTTTTCCTTCTCCCTACCCCATTTTACTTTGAGTGCTTAAGATACAATCATGTGAAAAGTGGAAACAACTCAGAGACAAGTGTCCAAACCCTCACTGCCTGGCTTATTATTTACTATTAATTGTGTATTGAAATTGCCTTTCTTTTTAGTCAGAGGTAGAATTCTTGTGATTTGGGGCTTTAATTTTTTTAAACAGGAACATACTGTAGTGAGGATCTGTAGAGCACAACTTTATGGGCTATAAATCTGCACTGGTATTGTAGCTATAAAATGTCTGGCTAAGCATATACTAATAAACAAATCTTACTGCATTGGCTGAGAGAAGAGTATCAAAATAAACGATTCCTACCTAATATGGACTTTATCACCAGCTATCATACAGTGAATATTTAAACTCCATTGTCTTGCCTCAACTGAGAAAGCTTTCCTGCATCAGCATTTCTTAAGCTGCATGAATCACATGTAATGCTAATGTGCGGTAATAAACATCTTCAGCTACACTTCACCCACGGGGGTTCCCCAGAAACAATTGTCACACTAATCGTAGTTTATCAAAGCCTGGTAGGAGTTCTGTAACTGGACACGTAAGTCCTAGACTACATACACAAGTACACAGGAATATATTTCTGTGGTTTTTCTCCCTTTCTTTAGATTCCCAGACCACCCTTCAAAAAATAAAAATAGTCTTCTGACTTCAGTGTCTCTCAGCCCTAGCTACAAAAGCAAATGACTAAAAAAAAAAAAAAAAAAAAAAAAAAAAGCCATTTTAATCATGTGTACTCACTAATGTATTTTTTTTTAAAAGATTTTATTTATTTATTCGACAGAGATAGAGACAGCCAGCGAGAGAGGGAACACAAGCAGGGGGAGTGGGAGAGGAAGAAGCAGACTCATAGCGGAGGAGCCTGATGTGGGGCTCGATCCCATAACGCCGGGATCACGCCCTGAGCCGAAGGCAGACGCTTAACCGCTGTGCCACCCAGGCGCCCCACTAATGTATTTTTTAACATAATTATTTTAAAGAAAATTTAATATTGAACTACTAGGGATTCACAGGAAGTTGTTAAAAAAAAAAAAAAGTCTACAGGACAGTCCTGTGCATCCTTGACACAGTTTCATCTAATGAAAACTATAGTATAATGGAAGCCCGGAGACCGATAATGGAACAGTCTGCAGAGCTTACACAGACTCCAATTCTACATGCATTCATCCTGTGGTTTTAAGCAACTTTAATCCATGCGCGGAGTTGTTACAGCACCACCAAGACAGAGGATTCTTCCATAACCATCAATCTCCTTTGTGCTGTTCGTTGATAGCCACACCCTCCCCTCCCTCACTCCTGACAACCGCTGTTCTCCACCTCTCTAATTTTATCTCAAAAATATTACATAAATGGAATCATACAGTACATAACTTTTTTTTTGACTGGCTTTTCTTCTCCCCACGAGGCATAAATCCCTTGAGAGTCAATCAAGTCCTTGCATTTTTCAATGCGGTATTCCTTTTTATTGCTGCGTAGTACTTTAAGGTGTGGGCTTACCAGGTTTTTACTCATTCACCAGTTGAAGGGCATCTAGACAGTTTCCAGTTCTGGGCTGCTGGGGCTAATGCTGTTATGAACATTCCCGTACCGCTTTTGGGTGAACATAAGTTTTCATCCCTCTGGCAGGAATAGCCGAGAGCACAATTGCCGAGTGGCATATGGTAAGGGCATGTTCAGTTTTATATAAAACCGCCAAACTGTTTCCAGAGGAACTGTTTCATTTTATACCCCCACCAGCCATGTAAGAGTGACTGAAGTTCTTAGCAGCTCAATTAGTATTTGGTGTCAAATGTAATTTTAAGGTCACAACTAGGTTGTAAATTTTTTGTGGTCGGGTGCTGTTTTATTTCACCTTAAAAACATGTTTATGTAACAGAGTAACATTGGGTTAATAGGAACTTTTTGGATATTTGCTAGAAGCAGGATATTGAACAGGACAAAGACATGCCTTTCCTCCAGGCAGGAGCTCCAGGTCCATGTGCATGTAGCAGCTGCCAACTCAAATGTCAGAGGCCAGCCAGGCGACAGAAATGAGTAAAGCTGCCAGTGAATCAAGGTGTGTGAGAATGTGGTGGGGACCGTGGCCCACTGGAAACACAAGCCTGGCTGAAGTCACACTGTCCCCGAGCAGCCATTCTAGACGCTCCGGACATGTTTCTAGACATTCTGATTTTTCTAAAAACAACCACCACCACCACCAAACCCTAAAGTACAGTTTCTAAATAGGAAATCTCCTGATTTGTAAATGTAGACGCCAGTTTTGAAAGACTCCAGCCTCCACAAAAAGTCTTAGGGATCAGCTCTGGCCTAAAGACAAGTTGAGAACGATCATTTAGAGATAGGAGAAGTCCACTAAAAAGAAAATATGTGTGCCGTCTTCAGACACCAGGAAAAGGTTATTTTAGATCAAAGAATTACAAAAAGCCTTTTTAGTGTAGGACTGCACTTCTGAAACTCTAACGTGCTTATGAATCACCAGAGGATCTTATTAATCTGAGTTAATAGGTTGGGATGAGGACTGAAGACTGGACTTCTGCGTTAATTCTGTGTCCCTTGATGCTGCTGGTCCAGGAACCACTCTAAGCAACAAACGTGTGGGAAATATCGGAGTTGAACCCTGAAGGTTGGGTAGTGTTTGTAAATCCAAAGATGGACCCTAGTAGTGAACACGGGATTATTAGTCATAAAGGTAGGTAAACTGGGGATTATCTGGGGAATTGTAAAATCTTCCATTTGTATTGTAAATAGCTACACAGAAGCAAGGAGATAAACTTGGAAAGGTAGACTTTGAGATGGGATCATGCTAGATTTTCTTTATATTCAGCAGCCTTCAAGACACATCCAGTCCGATTACTACCAGGGACAAATGTCCACAATTCCTATGATCCTGCTCTTGATTATAAATGGGTCTTTCAGATTACAGTCATGCAATGGCACCCAGGTGTGTTCCTCTCAGTTGATACAATGTCTTCTGCCCCCAATTTAAAGGAATGTGCATTGCTTTAGGGCTCCCTGTGTCTGTATCGAAGCTTCTGTCTGCTTCATCTCTCTAATGCACTAATGCTTGGAGACACAACTGTGCTGGATTCATGCCTTTCACCTCTTAAAAAAAAAAAAAAAAAAAGATTTTTTCACCTGAACTCCAATGTGTCTCAAGGACTCTTGGAAACAGATACTCATTCTACTGGCTGTATTTATATCCACAGGGACTCCAACTCTAAAGGTCTGGACAACCTCCTTCATTATTCTTGTTATTTTCTTCTTCAATAAGAAGGTTTTTTTTTTTTTTTTTTTAAATTCAAAACACAAAACATTTCTTTTCTAACAAAAGAAAAATCAGAGGTCACACGTTTATTATACAAACACTAGCTTTTAGGGGTCATTGGTCCACTCTGTCCACATGTAAGTAAAATAAGATTTCCCACATTTAAAAATAAATGAAAAAAAAATGAATAAGAAATTAATGAAAGAGTGAATTTCTATTTTAACAGAGAGAGGATGGTGGAAATAAAGGGAGATGGAAAAGAAAATTGCAAAGAACATGTGGTAGAGACCCTGGGAAGAAGAGCAGAGAACTGACAAAGAGGAGAAGGAGGAGAAGGTGGGTCTAAGAAGATTTCCAGGCTAGAAATCATCTTTGAAGGTTTTGAAAAACTAAACTGGTGAAAAACTATACCTATAAGGGGTAGGATATTTCTATCTCTGATGACTGATACCTGTCACCAGCATTATTTTTAGTTCCCTTTCTTCCACTTTTTAGTTAAAATAGGTCTTTAATTGTTCTTGGTTACTATATGGTTCTGCTTTATGAGAAGCTATGGAAATGTCACACATATAATTGTCGATGAGGTCATTACATATTATTATGTAATTTATTTTTACTTATTATAGAAATCCTTCCAATAAATCCATACTCCCAGTCAGCATCTTCTTGTTTTTTATAGATTCATAGCATGGGATGCCTGTGATGGCCATGAGAATGTGGTTGTAGTCCATCGGCTATAGCAGGTGTAATTGAGCAAAGTCCTAGGAGCTATCTGAAATTCATCACCAAGTTTGCACAGAGGCCAGGTCTCCCACAAGCTGCTTCCAGCCAATGACTGAGTGTGGCAAGGATAGTTTATCTGTTCCTGCTAGACATGGACTCCTCTGTTGGCTGACTTTGGCTGGAAGACTCTGATGGCTTTGCCAAACCTACCTTAGGTAGCATGGCAGTCTATGATGCTTCTACCCAATCTTTCCTGCTCTCCTTACAGAGTCAGACTTGCTTTGTAGCCTGATGGCTCTCACAGTCTTATCTGTCTCGCTTCCAATTTTCTCTCCTACATGCACCTTCAATAATGACATCTCTGCCATATACATCTCTGAAGAAACAGACTAAGCAATGCCTACACCATGACATATAAAATATTTCCCGATTGGTGGACATTTAGCTTATTTTCAAAATTTTTTGTTAATACAAATATCATGGTAACAATTGTCATCTACTTGTAATTTTAGGTATTGATAGTTTTTTTTCTTCTTTTGACTAAGTTCTGGGAATGAAATTGCTTAAAGGGTATGTTTATTTGCGGTTTAAATAAATGTAGTACAATTATTGTAATGAATACATTTAAACCAAAATACAACTTAGAAAAACCCCAGGTATTAATGAAATACTTTTCTGATTCAGAAGTGACAACATGGCAGAAGTACATCCTAAGGAAATTGAGCTCTTAATATGGTGTCTATAATCTGTGGCAGGTCTTAACAATAAACTTCTATAGACTTATATAAAATATCAAATATTGGACATATCTATTAATAATCTAGAATAGGGGTACCTACATGGCTCAGTTGGTTAAGTGTCCAACTCTTGATTTCAGCTTAGGTCATGATCTCAGGGTTGTGAGATCCAGCCCTTTGTCAGGTTCTGTGCTGGATATAGAGCCTGCTTAAGATTCTCTCTCTTCTCCCTCCCCCCCCCAATTAATTAGTAATCTAGAATATGAATTACTGCTTACCTTTTGATTGCTAGCACTTATGTAAAAAGGTAAACTAAGAAGAGATATAAAATGGAAATAATTCTAATGTTTACTTTTATTCAGGAAGCTTTATAAATTATTAATCTTCAAACAGTGACATCTAGATATTTGTGTCATCTATAGCTATATTTTATTCATTTTCCCTTTTAAAATTTTCAAGGATTAGTGAAACCAGAGAGCAGTTGCAAATTTCAAATCCACCTGATTACATGATACTTTAAAAATAATATATAAATTTATTGTATGATATCTATTTCATCAATATGCATTACCTGGAATCTTGTATAACAATTGATCATAAATATGAATTAAACAGAGTGGTTATCTAGAACAAATCATTTTATATGATGTTTATTTTTTATTTTATTTTCTTAAATTCCAGTATAGTTAACATACAGTGTTATATCAGTTTCACGTTTTATGATGTTTGTTTTAAACAGTGCTGGGCAGCTAACTTTTTTGATCAAAAATAAATGGTGTGAGGTCACCCAGATGGTGACATAGGTTGTTCCTAACATTGCTCCCCATCACAGGAAGAACTTCTAGCAACTATTGAAAAAGACACCACTACAGAATCCTAGAACATGGGCGGAGGCTGAGGTACCCCCCATAGCAGAGACCAAGACAGATGGCATTAGAAGGGTGGGGGAAGTGCTTCAACAAAGGCACTATCACTCCCCCAGGTCAGCACAACATGATGAAAGGGGTCTCTCCTGAGTCTTCAGTTCCTTCAGTGAAAGAAGAGAACCTGGGGATATAGGGAGCTCCCCTGGCATTGTAGGTTGCTTTCTGGGAGCCCCCACTCTGTCTGATCTTGCACCACAGGGATTGTAAGGGAATCTGCAGGGCTCAAACACTGGGAATATGACTATGAGAGAGAAGGGGCTTGCCACAACCAGCATATGGATCTTGGCAGACTGAGTTCATTCCGAAGTGCCCAAGTAGTAATCCTAACCAATGGTTGTGCTCATTTACAATACCAGATCAGGGGCACACTCTGACTAGGGAACTTGGTGCGGCACACATGGGCCTAATTTGGATAATCAAACAAGGAGTTCTGCCAGCCCCAGATCCTGGTTTGCCCATGCCCGGCAAGGAGCTGAATCACAGTGCCATCTGCTGTGGCGCGTCCTCCTGCCCCATCTGACTTAAAGGGCTGGCAACAACTCCTGGAAGCAGTGTGGTCCAGTGGCACTTGAGTAAAGAGGCAGGCAGACAGAACTGATCGCCCCCAGAGCAAAGCCAGTAATACCAAACATGGAGGCTTCTCATGTGAAGCACAGGCAGGGGAGTTAATTTATAGCTGAGTGTTGCTCCCAGGCTCTCCCAACTGAAGAGCCTGTTTGGGAAATTAAGAGTAGCTCTGGAGCAGCCCCTTAGCCCTTCTGACCAGAAGGGCTGGTAACAGCTCCTGGAAGCTGTGTGGCCCAGCAGCACTCAAGTCAAGAGGCAGGTGAAAGAGCCAACAGTTTTCATAACAAAGCCAGTGGCTCTGTTAGGTCATGGAACTTGGGGTGTGGCTGGCTTTAATTAAGGCAACAAATAGAGAGCTTTACTGGCTTAAGTGCTGCTTCTCCTGCTGCTCCAAGGCAGGGAATTTAACCCAGAGCCCCACTTATCACTGAATACAGCTTTCAGCCTGTCTGGGAATGGGGAACCTAACCAGAGCACACAGGAAGCTGCATAACCCATTCAACACCCTATGTATAATGGCACTTAAAGAGAGTACAGTCCCCTTGCAGAGCAAAATGGTAGTCTCAACTGACCAGGGAATTCAGTGCACACTCTGGCCTGATTCAAGGTCCCTAAAAATGTGTTGTAAAGGCCCTGGGTCCCATCATACTGCCTGTTGGGACAGGAAAGCTAATTCATAGCCCCATCTAGTAATTAATATAATATCCCTTTGTGATCATCTAGAAGACCTGACCATACAATCCAGTCAACCATGGGACATATCCTACAGCCTCACTTGGGTCCAGAACAAAGCCAGCAGTTTTATCCAACTATTCTCAGCCCTTCGTACTCTTTCCCATTCCTATCCTCAGAGCACAATCAGTTGCCTCACCCCAAAAGTGACTATAAGAGGCCCACTTACTCAAGAATGTTATTAGCAACATACCCAGAAACCCAAACTGAACTGACTGGTGAAGAAATCAGTCTGCCAAAACAAATCTGTAAAATCTGAAACAGGAGACCAGTTACTCAAATGTGTTCTCCTCAACATAAGGAATCAGGAAAATAGCACCGAAAGAAACTAATATGGCTCCAATAACTGATCTTAAAGAAATGGAGAACTATGAACAGTCAAAAAATCCAGCATAATACACTTAAGAAGGTTTAGTGAACTACAAGAGCAGAAAAACAGACAGCTAAATGAAATTAGGAAAATAAGGCATGACCAAATTAAAAGTTTTTTTTTTTTAAAGCAATCATCAAAAACCACCAAATGAAATCCTAGAGTTGAAAATACAATAACTGAAAAATTCAATAGAGACTTTCAAAAATAGACCTGACCACACAGAAGAGAGAATTAGTAATCTGGAGGATAGGACATTAGAAATTAGACAGAAGAACAAAAAGAATACAAAAAGAACGAAGAAAGCCTATGGAAATTAAAGACACAATGAAAGAAACATTCACATTATGGGAATTCCAGAAGGAGAACAGAAAGGGATAGAAAGTATTTTTAAAACAATAATGGCTGAGAATTTTTCAAACCTCGAGAGAGAAATGGACATCAAGATCTATGAGGCCTAAAAAATCTCAGATAGATTGAACACAAATAAGGCTACACCAAGACACATTATAATTGTCAAAAATCAAAGACAAAGAATTTTAAGAGCAGAAAGACAATGCACATACATGAGAAATCCGTAAGACTATCAGAGCAGAAATTTATCTACAGAAATTTTTCAGGCCTGGAAAGAAGGGGATAACATATTCAAAATATTTAAGGAAAATAACTGTCAACCAAGAATTCTATACCTGGTGAAGCTGTCCTTCAGAAGTGATAGACATATAAAGACTTTCCCAAACCAACAAAAGCTGATAGATTTCATTACCGCCAGCCTTACAAAAAAAATGCCAAAGGGAGTTCTTGCATGGAGGTTAAAGAATACTAATTAATACCATAAAAACATTAAAAGATAGTATAAACCTCAGTGGTATTGCTAAATATATAGTCATAACCACATTCTGCAATATGATAATAGTGGCACATAGTTCACTAACAACTCTAGTTTGAAAGTTTAAATATAGCAAAATACCATTTACAAATTTTTATATATGTAACTACAATCCAATTATTGTAGTTATGGTGAATAACAATAACCTAAAATATGAGGGGGAGAAGATATAAAAGTGTAAAGTATACAAATTCTATTAAAGTTCTTCTCAGTTTAAAAAAGGGTGTTATCATTTCAAGATATTTTACGTAAACCGTATGGTAATCTCAAGCAAGAAATCTTGTAGCAATTACAAGAAAGAACATGATAAAATCAAAGCATACAGATACCAAAAGACATCAAAACACAAAAAAGACAGGATAAAACAAATAAGCAAACAAATAAAAAACAAAACAAGGAACAACAGATCTACAAAACAACCATGAAATAATGAACAAAATGGCAATCATAAGCCCTTACCTACCAATAATTACTTTAAATGTAAACAGGATTTTCCATTTACAAGTTATGGAATGGCTGAATGAATGAAACAACAATATCTAATAACATGCTGCCAGCAAAAGACTAATTTTCTCTTAAAAGACACATATAGACTGAGAATGAAAAGATAGGAAAAGACATTTCAAGCAAATAGTAACCCCAAAAAGCAGAGGTATCTACATTTACATCAGAAAAAATAGACTTCAAAAAATGGAAAAAAGAGCTAGAGAATGGCATTAAATAATCCGTATATCAAAAAGATACCACAAGTGTAAATATTTATGCCCCTAATATTGGAGCATTTAAATATGTAAAGCAAAAACCAGCAGAGCTAAATGGAGAAACAAACAGTATTATAATAATAGTTGAGGACTTTATTACTCCGCTCTCAATAGATAGATCATTCAGAGAATCAATAAGTAAACAGCATGTTTGAACATGCTACAGACCAAAAGGTCCTGATAGACATATCCAGAGCATTCTATCCAACAACAGAATAATACATGCTCTTCTCAAGTGCTCATGGAACATTTTCTAGAATGGATTATATGTTAGGTCCAAAATACCTCTTAGTAAATTCAAGAAGATTAAAATCATGCCAAGTGCCTTCTCTGACCACAATACACAAAATCAGAAATCATTACCAAGAGGAAAACTAGAAAATTCATGAGCACATGGAAATTAAACACTCTCCTGGATGACCAATGAATCAAAGAAGAAATTAAAGAGGAAATAAAGTTTCTTGAGACAAATGAAATGGGAACACAACTTACTAGTACTTGTGGGATGCAGCAAAAGCAATTGTAAGAGCGAAGTTCATAGCAATATACTTCTACCTTAAGAAGAAAGGTCTCAAACAACCTAACACTATGCCTTAAGGAACTAGAAAAAGGAGAACACACTGAACCCAAACTTAGCAGAAAAAAGAAAAAAGGATTAGAGCAAAAATAAATGAAATAGAAAACATAAAAATAGAAAATATTATTTAAATTAAGTTTTTTTTTTAAGACATGAGAATTGATAAACCCTTAGCTAGACTAACCAGGGGGAAAAAAGGGCTGGAAATTAACAAAATAAATGAAGAAGGAGACATCACAGCTGATACCACAGAAATACAAAGCATCTTAAGAACCTGCCAACAAACAAGACAACCTAGAAGAAATGGAAAAATTCTTAGAAACATACACCTTACCAGGACTAAATCAGGAAGAAACAGAAAATCTAAATAGACCAATTACTAGCAATTAGATTGAATCAGTAATCAAAAATCTCTGGACCAAATGAATTCACTGGTGATTTTTACCAAACATTTAAAGAAGAATTAACAAACAATCCTTCTCGAGCATTTTCAAAAAGTCAAAGAGGAGAGAATACTTCCAAACTTATTTTACAAGGCCACCATTATCTCGACACCAAAACCAGAAAAGGACACTACTAGAAAAGAAAACTACAGGCCAATATACCTGATAAATATTGACGCAAAAACTGAACAAAACCGAAGTCAGCAGCACATTAAATGATCACACACCATGATCAAGTGGGATTTGTCCCCAGGATGCAAATATGGTTCAACATTTGCAATGCAACCAATGTGATACATCACATTAATAGAATAAAAGAAAATAATTACATGATCATTTCAATATGCACAGAAAAAACACGACTAAATCTAACATTTATTCATGATAAGAACTCTTAACTTTAGAACGAATCTACCTCAACATAATAGAGGCTACATACAGCAAGACCACAGCTAGCATCATATTCAATGGTGAAAGGTTGAAAGCTTTTCCCCTAAGAGAAGGAACAATACAAGGGTGTATACTCTCACTACTCTTTTTTAGCATAGTACCAGAAACCCTACCTAGAGCAATCAGGCAAGATTAAGAAATAAAAGTTATCGATTTGGAAAAGAGGAAGTAAAATTTACAGACAACTTAATTTTATATATAAAAAGTTCTAAAGACTCAACCAAAAAACTATTAGATTTAATCAATGAATTCACATAGGTTTCAGTAAAATTAATATACAAACATCAGTAGCGCTTTTCTAAATGCTAACAATTTTTCTGCAAAATAAAAAAATAAATCCCATTTACAATAGCATCAAAAACAACAAAATACTTAGAAATAAACTAAAGAAGTAAAAAAAATCTCTACTCAGAAAACTACAGGATACTGATGAACAAAACTGAAGACAATGGAAATGGAAAGAATATTATTATTAATAATAATATATTGATGACTGTAGTAATTAATATTAATATTAAAATGTCAATACTACTAAAATTCATCTACAGATTCAATGCAATTCCTATCAAGATTCTAATGTCATTTTTTCATGGAAATAGAAAAAGCACTCCTAAAATTTAAAGACCCCAAATTGCCAAAGAAATGATGAGAAAGAAGAACAGAGCAGGAGGCATCACACTTCCTGATTTCAAGGTATACCAAAGGGCTATAGTCATCAAAAGGGTGTGGTACTTGTATAAAAACAGACAAGCAGAACAATGGACAGAATCTAGAGCACAGAAATAAACCCAAAGACACGCAGTCAGTATTTGACAAGGGAGCCAAGAATAATCAATGGACAAAAAAACATTTCTTCAGTAAATGGTGTTGGGAAAACTGGATAGCCATGTGTAAAAGAATGAAACTGGACCCATCTTATAGCACTCACAAAAATTAACTTGAAATGGATTAAAGGTTTAAATGTAAGATCTGAGACCATGAAACAACCAGAAGAAAACATTGGAATAAAGCTTCCTGACATGGATATGGACTTGGTAATGATTTCTTGGGATATGACACCTAAAGCACAAGCAACAAAATAAAAAATAAACAAGTAAGGTTACATCAAACTAAAAAGCTTCTGTAGAATGGTGGAAAATTTTTGCACACCATACCTCTCATAAGGGGTTAATATTGAAAACAAAGGACTCAATAACAAGAAAACTCAGTAATAAGAAAACAAATAGCCAATTGAAAAAATTGGCAGAGGACCTGAAACACATTTCTCTAAAGAAGATATGAACGACCAGCAGGTACATGAGAAGATATTCAATAGCACTAGTCAGTAAGGAAATACTAAATAAAAACCATAATGCGTTACCACCTAACACCTGTTAGAATAACCATTGTGAATAAGACAAGAGATAACAAATGTTGGTATAGATGTGGAGAAAAGGGAACTCCTGTGGACTGTTGGTGGGACTGTAAATTGCTCTAGTCACTATGGAAAATACTATGGAGGATCCTCAAAAAATTATAAGAACTATCATATGATCTAACAATCCATGTCCGGTAATATATCCAAAGGACATGAAACCACTAACTGGAAAGATCTGCACCTCCATGTTTATAGCGGCGTTATTTACAACAGCCAAGACATAGAAACAACCTAAGAGTCCACCAGTGGATGACTGGATAAAGCAGCTGTGGTATGTATAAAATGAAATACTATTCAATCATAAAAAAATAGGGAAATCCTACCATTTCAAACACGGATGGACTTTGAAAGCATTATTGTAATTGTAATAAGTGAGAAAAAGACAAATACTATACGATCTCACTTGTATATAGAATCTAAATAAACAACAAAAAAATAACTCATAGAAAAAGATAGAAAAAGAGCTCAGACTACTTCTGGTTGCCAGAGGCAGAAGGTAGGTATAGGAGAAATTAGAAGAATGATAAATAAGTACTAGGGATATAATGTACAACATGATAAATATAGTTAATACTGCTGTATGGTATGTAGCTAATTTGCTGAGAAATCCTATGAGTTCTTATCACAAGAGGAAAATATTTTTCTTTTTATTATATTTGTATGGGAATATGGATGTTAACTGAACCTACTGTGGTAATCATTTCACAACATATGCAAACCAAACTAACACTGTACACCTTAAATTTATACATTAATGTATGTCAATTATTTCTTAATAAAACAAAAAAATGAACACTTGCATCATTGTCAAATACCATTTGTGTTTAATGGAATCTGCATAAAGCATCTCTATTTTGTATATTTCCCAAGTAATTATTGTAGTTATGTATCAAAAAAGAATATTATGCCATTTTTTCCCTACTAGGCAAGGATAGCATAATATAGAAGATCACTATATAATTTCATAGAATTTAAAAACCACTACAGAGCAATATTTGACACTAGCATTTCTATAAGTACTTTTATATATTCTGCTAAAATATCAAAACACCATTTCTATCTATATAGCCAGCCACACTCTATCAAGTCAAAATTAAACATCTGATCTATAATTACTCAGAGGAAGGGAGGAAAAAAATGCTATTTTAAAGCTTGCTAATCGGATGAATTAATCAAAGGCACTTTTTAGACAGATCCTTTTTTATCTTCTTTTTGCTAATATGTGTAAAAACTGAGATGTACTCCGTGGTTATATTAAAAAAAATCTTTAGTGAGTTTTTTTTTAAATCCCTTTTATGAAAACTCTTTCTTTCGTGGGAAAAACAAAGAAAAAGAAAGAAACCACACTATCTTACGTGCAACCAGCTATGAAATTAACCAGGTGCTATTTTTACTTTTTCTGGTTAAAATGGACATAGAAATATGCGGAAAACTTGAATGTTTTTCAATTTGATACTGGATACTTAAAAATCCATTTAGGCAAAACTCTGCAAAGTACAGAGCAGAAAAACAGTATCTCTTCATTTTACCTTGGTCAATATAGATCTTTCCATCTTAAATATTTTATTGGCAACTCAAAATAATTTAAAAAATAAAATTTTAAAAAATATGATCTAAACGGATTAGCTTAAGTCTATGAAATGTACTGAGCATTTAAATTTTTTCCACCTCATTTTGAAGGGTAAATTACAAATGTGGCCACACTCTAGTTCAGAAATCATTAGTCTCAAGAGCCTTCCCACCCCAAATAAGCCTAGTAAATAATGTTCAAGAAGCTTAAAGTAGAATACATATACTTAAAAAATGTATGTAAACTACCAATACTAACCTCAGTGCCTGCTAGCTTTCCTATGGAATGGGACTCTATGTTTTCTCTTCACCCTTCTCCACTCGGCTCTGCACTCCTAGGGCTAAAGAAACAAGCTCCATCAATGGGCTCCCTTGTCCTCTGGCTTCTGGTTAGTTTGGGCCAATGGCTTTTGAGCACTTGCAATGGGCTTGATTCTCCCAAGTCATAATCTAGTAGGGAAAATCTCACATTACCCCACAAAGAAAGGTGGAAAAAATATAAGTTGGGACAAGGTTTTTTTTTAATTGTTCATATTAATTCAGTCTCCTTCTAGTAATTGTGATATTGATCTAGCTGCACATTTTATTCCTGCATCACTATTCTCAAATGCTTTTAATGGTTTCCAGAATTAGACTTCTATTATTATCAGCCAAGAAACTGCTGGGTAAACTCCAGTGTTTGCTGTTTGTTCTGTAGCCTGTGAGACACTTATATCTCTTCACACCTTACAAAAACTCAAGAGTTTTTAATTTCCCTACAAGTTCTCAAGGAGATGATCTCTCAATAGGGTCCCACCGCTTCATAGGATCTCACAGACTCCAAGGAGAAACAACACTTGAACATTAGTTCTGATAGATGTTAAGTTTTTAAGGTACATTAAGATTTCTCTTTTTCCTTTTAAAGCAGGAACAGTGATATGAATATGTTTAACACAGCTGGAATGACCAACTTTAATCAAAATAATTAGATTAACAAATTAACTCCGATACTCCAATCCCCAAAATATTCATATAAACTAATGACTGTGAGTAACACTGCCACATATGCAGGAGAAGAAACCAAGATACAGTACAATTTATTCTGAGTCACCAGGGAGCGGGGAGAGGGGAAATACTCAGCAGAAGGAGCCATGAGTGGATACGTGAAGGTATGAACCGGTTTGCGGTGGAATATATAGTGTCTGGTGTGTAATGTGCCCAAGTTCAAATGTGGAATGTAGAGTGGCAGAGGATGATGTGACAATGAGGAGTTACATTTTTAAGGCATTATTTTTTAAAGCACTTGCTAGTTTCTGCCTCTGGGCATTCTGCCAAACTCTTCTCATTTATTCCAGAGTGCTAGTCACTACAAGGAAAGTATAAAATACACACTTGTAAGATATAGACCTTCTCAGAAAATACTCCTTAAATGACTTGATCAAATAACATTCGTTTATAATTTTTTACTGTAAGTTTTCCTGGATGGTTAAAATTATTTTAGTTTTGAGTTTCCTAGATATTCCATATTTAGTTTAAGGTTTTTTTCCTTCAATCTTATCGAAGAACTGACAAGTTATGAGATATTTAAAGTGTACCACATAAGGATTTTATGTGCGTATACATTGCAAAAGGATTCCCCGAGTCAGTTGACCCATCCATCACCTCACATTTTACCTTTCTGTGTGTGAGAACATTTAAGTTCTAACTCTTAGCAAATTTCAGTTGTACAGTTCAGTGTTATCATAGTCATGTCATGCATTCGATCCTCAGATCTTATCATCTTACAGCTGAAACTTTGTAAGCCTTTTGCCAACCTCTCACCACCCCCAGGCGACCCCTTTTCTACCATTTCTAAGAGTTCAACTTAAAAAAAAAAAAAGTTTCCACATAGAAGTGATATCATGCAGTATTTGGCTTTCTGCCAGATTATTTTATGTAGCATATTGCTGCCCAGTTTCATCCATGTCGTTGATGACGACAGGATTGCCTTCTTTGATAAGGCTGAGTACTGGTCCACTATATATGTACCACATTTTCTTGATCCATTTATCTATTGATGGACCCTTAGGTTGCTTCCATACCTCTGCTTCTGTGAATAATGGCGCAATGAACATGGCAATGCAGATTAGATATATTGCATTTTAACAAGAAAATACAGTGGCTATCTGAGATAGCCTTCAGTCATGTAACTTCAAGGCACAGTGAAGTTTATTCTAAAGTAAACATAAAATCATCAAAATAATCATTAAAAGGTACGTATAGATTCTTCTATTTCCCATTTCCTTGTTTGCATCTGGTTCTAAAAGCAACAATTTCAACTGTGGTCTGTGTTTAGTGTTTTGAAATTAAGGTACTTCTTGCTTAACCAGCAGCAAACATCAATGGTAACATGCCCAATGCTGCAAAGATTTACTCCTTCCATAGGGCATCTGTGTAAAGGGAGTTCCTCTCTCCCTCCTCTGTTGCAGTAATGCCTGTTCATTTTATAAGGCTCAGCTTCAGTACATTACCCTCCAGGAAAACCGCCATGACCAATTAGGCTGGATTAGGTGGCCCCGTCTGTGCTTTCTCATGCCCTGTGCATTTAAAGATTAGCCGTGACCCACTGCTGCACTTACGATGTAGTTTAGTGATTATTTATGTGCTTATTTTCTCACTAGACTATGAACTCATTAAAGATAAAAACTTTTATTTTTCTTCATATTCCTAGTACCTAGCATGTAGTTGGCTATTTAGTAAGTAATAAATATTTGTTTCATAAATGAATAAATGAATTTCACTTTTTTATATACCAAGACAAAGCCTTAAACAGTTGCCCAGTTGAGCCTAAATCTCAGCAGAATAACAGAGACTGGAAGTTGTGAGAGCAATTCCAGCCTCCTCACAGCTGTTAAACCTTTCTGGAAACCATTGGCTCTGGAAGCAGTCTTCAGAAATTGTTGCTCTTAAAGGCAACCTATTCTTGACTTCCTTTTAGTCATTGTCATTATTTTATTTTTTAAATATGGGGTTTGTGCTTTAACTTAAAATGTACCTTGCCAGCAAAGCAATCCATTGGTTACCCCTTGCTAACTTTGGTTCTGGTCTGACTTGAGAAACTGGCTATGATCCTAGGGAGATTTCACAATCAATTGATTGATTTCAGGCATTATCCACGATGGCTTACCTAAGAAAACGTAATGGATTCAGGGCTTCTTTAACCCAAAGAACATTCTGAGCAAAGGATTATGGAATATAATACTCTGTTGCCTGCCCTCGTTTTCATGTCTTAAGTGTGGTTGGGAATAAACGAAATCACTAGATAACATAATTTGTCCAGCTTTGCCTTTTCTTTCCAGCCTATCTTCCACCTTTCTATCATCAGCACTTGTTCCTGAGAATGCCCTGGTCCCATGCAGAGATACCGGACTAGGCTGTCCTTCTCCAATCTGGGACACAATGTGGTCCTCCCAATGCTCACTCATAGTCCATTACTGAGACCTTCAGTGTATCCTGCAGTTTATGAACTGGATCCCATCACTGCTGGGCCTTCTGAGCTTGTTAAGAGAATATCAACAAGACTAATCTGATAAATGAATTTGTTCACTGGAGGAAGATTAAGAAAATACTCAAGGACTTATGCAGCTACAATGACTGTTTTCCAATTCTATGGTTGTCTGCTTAGAGGGAAATGGATTGTTTCATGGCCAGTTATCAGGGACTCATTTTGATCCTGAAGCGTACTATACTCTTCCATTCCGTATCTATGCAAAGAACCATCCCTGGTTTGGATATGGGATTTTGCGATACATTTCAAGGTAAAGTAGGGTTTCCACTTCTCACTTATCGTAACCACATTTTCTTGCTCTCTAGACACCTCGAAATTCGAATCCATAAGAGAGATATAGGTAAAAGAGGTATGATGTGGTAGAAAGTGGCTGCCTTTGATAGCAAGAGCCACATTTGTGTCCCTAACCAGTCGCTTACTACCTATATGACTTTGGTCAATTTTTTTATTTTCAGCATCTTAGCTTAAGTTTTATTATCTTAAATAGGAGATCATAATTGTTGCTTTGCCTGTTTTGTAGGCTTGTTGTGACTACCAAATAATTTTATGGGAAGAAATATGTGCAAAATATTTGTTAATTTATTCGTTGGCTAATTGCCAATTCTGTTATTCCATGGCAAAAAATTATTATTCTGGTAATTTCATCATCTTCAACTTTTATGATTTTTACTCTCCTGGTTTGGTTTGAATAATTTGGAAATGTTGTTTTTATGCCAGAAAAGATTTCTTCAAGTTACTGTCCTATCATAAGACATGCTGAGAGCATCTATGCTTGTCACTCAATGATGAAACATTTTTACTCCTTCATGAAGCAGCTGTTTTTCATTTGTGATTGAACAATACCTCCATGTAAGATAATTCATCTAGAATCTCCTACATTAAAAAAATTCAATTCCCTATCTCAACAGCACTTTGTATGTGTTATATTAGATCACAAAAATTTGTGTTATATGTCTTTATCTTCCAGCAAACTCAGGACCACAACTACACACACTGTTCATGTTTGCAGCTTTATAAATAGACCTAAAGGACTTAGCATAGCAACTTCAAAGTCATTGTTTTGAGGTTTTTCAGGATTCACTAATGGGTAATTTCACCGTAAGTGATTAAGTATGGGCTACTAAAATACTTCCTAACACACAGGCACAAATCCACTTATCTCTCAGTCTTACTAATGTTGCAGAAACGCACGCTTCAAATTTTGCCAAAATGTCCTTAAAATCTTCAACTGAAGAATTCTGCAACAAAATAGTTTATTTCACATACATTGAGCATAAAACAGTGTGAACAATATATAACACATAGGATAACGGCTGTTGCTTATTTTTGTGAGGATACTTGCTGGATCTAGACCTTTGTGGTAATATTTCCTGTTGCCCCAGAAACAATATTTTTTTACCATTTAAAATGTATTGCCTGATATTATAAGTTTTTAATATGGTACGCTATATAAAGTTATTCATCACAACTTTAAAGACAGAATCATTCATGAATTATGTTGATTTTCCAGAGTTTTATGCACTGGAAGAGTTAAGTGAAGTATACATCTTATTGATAAAAAAGGGGAACATGGGTCCTATTTGTCTTTTTCAATATGCATCTAACCCAAAGTGAAAAGAACAGGCACACAAGCCCATTGCTGCCATGCACCCTACTGATCAGAAGGCCCGGAGTGCGAAAAGTAGCAAGGCTTTTCGGTCTTTTATCTAGTGAAGCCTGTCTGCATGAAGAGTTCAATGAGGTTTTTAACATATTATTCTCATTAGACTATGCAGGAATTTCATTTCGCAAATCCAATTAACATGAATAGATGATTGGTGGCAAAATTCCTGCCCGTTACACCGAAAATTTTCATTTACTTTGCAGGGTGGAAATTATTGAAGCAGAGCTCACTGCATTTTAGGACAAATTAACTCAGGGTGAGTGAGGGAGGGAGGGAAAGTGCAGGCACATTGGTGGAGAAGGCACTTTCCCTGCAAAAGCATCACTCACGTTATGGGAAAACCAGGTCCATTTTGAGGATGTATTTACACTGTTACTTTCATAAGAAAATTTGGAGCACTTATGAATTTTAAAATTCAAGTATTAGTGATGTTGTTTTAGTATTTTACAAACTAAATGAACTTAAAGTCTGGGCTATTGGCAAATTTAAAATAAAGTGGTTAAGGGTGCCTAGGTAGCTCAGTTGGTTAAGAGGCTGCCTCTTGATTTTGGCTCAGGTCAGATCTCTGGGATCAAGCCCGGGGTCAGGCTCCATACTCAGTAGGGAGTTTACTTCAGGATTCTCTTCCTCTCCTTTTGCCCCTCCCCCTGCTTGCTGGCATGCTTTCTCTCAAATCTTAAAAGAAAAATTTTAATTAAAATAAGGTAAAGTGGTTAAAGTGAGAAAACTGTTATCCAGGATCCTCATCTGGGAATTTTTAATTTCCAGTTTTGCTTTTGGTTTTCTGTACCATTATGGTGAATATCCTTTAATAGTGAGATGCATAGAATGAGAAGCAACACTCACTTTGATATAAATGCAGAAAAATGACTGAAAAAATCAGAAACCCTTCAGAAGCTAACAGTAGGTGCAAAAGTGGCCTAGGATAAATAGCTTTTATGGATTTATCAAAATGTAAGGAGTATACAGTATCACTTACAGTAAAAGCCAAAAAATGTTTTCTAAGGCTGAGGTTTTTCTGTCCTTCCTTAATAATTTGGGACTGCAATTCTCCTCTTTTAAAAAGTTAACAAAAACCCTCTGCTAAAAGTGAAACAGATCTTCCTGAGAAACTAATTTTCAAGGAATGCCACGTGAACATTTATAAAGAATTCCATAGATTCTTAAAAACAAACAAAAACAAACAAAAAATCTCTTGAAGTCCTTGTATTTACTAGGTACTCAGGGATCCTTAGAAGAGATTGGGATGAAAGTTTAGCCCATCCTTACTAGACTCACCTTGAGGTCACCGATATGGCAGTACATATAAGTACTGACCTCACAATCCAGCATTGACATTTTGAGTCTCCTAGTGTCAATTTTTTAAAATGACCTTAGAAATAGTCATTTTGATCCATTTTGAATAAGGAAAAAACATGTTTCCCAATAAATATCTCCCATGCTTCCCCTCCAATCACCCCACTCCTTTCTCCTTTCTCCTACCCATTGCTCATACAGTTCCCAAATCAATCTCAACCCTTAATTAGATCTTGCTCATGTGAGTTCATCATCGTCTTGAAACTATTTATGAAAATCTTATGGTAAGGAAACATCCTAGTTAAGAAGTTAAACCCTACTTAAAAGTCATTATAGGTTTTGGGGTTAACAGAAATTCTAAGAAGTTACTTTTTGTGCACTTAACCACACACTCCACAAAGGGGAGTCGATAGGTTAGTGTAACCCTAGAATACACCAAAGAGATTCAAAATCACTTTTAAGGCACAAAATAGGCTGTTAGTGATATAGTTTCCTTTACTTGTGTCAAGCATTGTAAACGAAACAAGGAAACCATTTAGAAATGTGAGAAATATATTGAGATGTGATCTATAAAAGGCAAAAAGATAAAAATTTCTAACTTCAGAATGGGATTTATTTATTGTGCTTGTAGAAAGTATAACCAGGATCTTGAATTTGGAATAACCTTAATGCCTCCTTGCTATTTGAGCAGGACCTTATTCGCAGGAGTTGGCCTTTACTAAATGGCAGTAACAGCCAGCATAGTGGCATTTCTTTGCCCCTCCCCTTTTTTTTAACATAGTACCTCTGTCAGGAAAAAAAGATTCAACTATTGAAATTTGAAAGCAGATATGAAACAACATGGTAAGAACAGAAGTGCCTTTTAGTCAAGTTTATTTCCTTCTGGTTAAGGAAGGAAAATCTGCAAAAACCTGCAAAATCTAAGGAAATATTTTAAGTGTTCCTAACAAGTTATTAAAATATAGACTCATTTTAACCTTCATGTGATTTTTCAGGTGTATCTTTGAGATATGCTCCCTTACCTGCCTCACAGTTCATTGGCATAGGAAGAGCTGTAATGTCGGAATCACGATAAGTTATCCTGCTGAGTGCTCCACATTAGGCACTATTACATACACTGTACAGGTATTATCTCGTCTCATCTTTACAAAAATTATGTGAGAAGTCACGCTATAATCCTCATTTTACAGTTAAACTTAGTGTTTAATTTTCCTTAAGTGACTCCCTCGAGGAGTCATAGTAAGTGACAGAATCCAGGCTTGGATTGGTCTTCTCATCCTCTTCATAGTGTCTTCCACAGAGAAGTTCTTTAGGTGAAGTACAACTTCTATTTCGTAGAGGACTTTGGTGTTGTGTCTAAAAAGTCATTGCCAAACCCAAGGCTGTCCAGATTGTCTATGTTATTTCTAGGTGTTTATTTATTTTTTAAGATTTGAGAACTTTCATGAGTGCAAGAGTGCATGGTGGGGGAAGGGACAGAGGGAGAGAGAATTTCAAGCAGACTCTGCTCTGATCATGGACCCCAATGCAGGTCTCGGTCTCATGACCCTGAGATCAGGACCTGAGTCGAAACCAAGAGTTGGAAGCTTAACTGAATGCACCACCCAGAGAACCCTAGGAGTTTAATTTTAAACACAACAGACCTATGATTCATTTGAGTTCATTTTTGTAAAGGGTGTAAGAACTGGGTCTAGCTTATTTCTGTCCCATATAGATGCCCAGTTGTTCTCGCATCATTTGTTGGAAAGACCGTCCTTTTTCCATTAATTGCTCTTGCTCTTTTGACAAAGATTAACTGTATTTGTGCATGTCTATTTTTGGGCTATTCTGTTCCATTAATCTATTTGTCTATTCTTTTGCCAATACCAAACTTTATTACCATAGCCTTATTTAAATCCTGATGTTCACTGCTGCCAGTGCTTTGTCTTTGTTCTTTTCCTTCAGTATTATGTTGGCTATCCTAAGTCTTTTGCTTACCATATAAACATTAGAATCCATTAGGCAATACCCACAAAATAGCTTGCTGGGATTTTGACTGGGATTACATTTACACTGTTGATCAAAATAGAACTGACATTTTTAAGAATATTGACTCTCCTGATCATGACCATGGAAGGTTTTTTTTGTCAAGCTTTGTAGTTATCTTGTTATAGATATCGTATTTTTATTAGATTTATACCTAAGTATTTTTTTAGTGCTAATGTAAATGGCATCGTTTTTAATTTCAAATTCCAATTGTTCCTTATTGGTACATAGGAAAGCTGTAGACTTGTAGATTAACCTAATATCCTGCAACCTCATTATAATTGCTTATTAGCTTCAGGTTTTTCTTTTTTTCATTGATTCTTTTGGATTTTCTACATAGACAGGTAGGTCATCTATAAAGATACTTTTCTTCTTTTTCATCTCAGATATTATTTCCTTTCGTCTTATTGCATTAGCTGGGTCTTCCAGTAAGATGTTGAAAAATTGTTGAGAGGGGCATCCTTGCCTTGTTCCTTACCTTAATGGGAATTTTAGTTTTTCACAAGAAAGGCATTAGCTCTAGATTTTTTTTGGGTAGATATTCTTTACCATATTAAGGGAGTTCCCCTCTATTCCTAGCTTGATAAGAGTTTTTATCATGAATGGGTGTTGGTTTGTGTATTTTTACACTGAATTTGTTAATGTTTTTATTAACCTTTACAATTAGATGGTAGGTTGTGCACTAATAATGTCATATACATGTAATTATTTGTGTGTGCGTGTGTGTGTGGTGTTTGGTTTTTATTTTTGGAGGAGGGCTAAGCCAATTTTCTCCCAGCCATTTGAGAAAAAAGTATTTTTGTAACATACTCTTGCTTCAAAAATAGAGTGGAAAACATGGTTTTGAAGAGAGAAAGCCTTTAAATGTGTAATTTGTGTTAAGCATTCATAAAGATAATAATGGCTATGAGAATCTCCCATCATCCACCACCCATCACAACTGTTAATCATTTTCTCTAAGTGCTTTTCCATTTGGCAAATGATACCTTAGTACCTCTCAGTGGAAATGGATAGCACATCCTCTACTTAATCACATGGAACGTTTAAGAAAAAAGAGACCGTTTCACCTATAGGCAGATTGTTCACTGATATCTTGAATTATTTCTTTGTTTTTTTAAAGATTTTATTTATTTATTAGACAGCCAGCGAGAGAGGGAACACAAGCCAGGGAAGTGGGAGAGGAAGAAGCAGGCTCCCAGCGGAAGAGCCCGATGTGCGGCTCCATCCCAGAACCCCGGGACCACGCCCTGAGTTGAAGGCAGACGCTTAACAACTGAGCCACCCAGGCGCCCCATCTTGAATTATTTCTAATATGTATGAGCTTTTTACTTCATAATCAGAGAGTTGATTCATGATATAAATTCAAGAATCTTTAACCTTGCTCTTTACATCTCTAAGTTAAAAAAAAAATTTTTTTTTTTTGAACAAGTACACAATGGGCAAAGAGAACTTTCACTGCCTCTTCAGCTTGGCTCCTTTTTCTTCTTTTGGTTAGCTCTGTGAGGAGGTCTCCGTTCAGACTCCTGAGCTTCTCCATCATCCTCCCAACTCCATATTCCTCCGGTTCTTGGTTCTGACACTAGAACTCTATTTCAGCTGTTTGGTTTAGGGCTCTGCTTTGTTCGGCTGCCTCTAGGACTTTGCTTCCCTATCATTTTTATAAAGGACATCAATACTATGCTCTTGTATATCCCTAATACCACAAGATCTAGAAATGGCTCTAGGAGTTCTCCTTCCTCTTTAATGTCTTCTTAAGGACATTTTCCCTCCCTCCTTTCTAAACTTCTCAGCTTTGAATCTCATGTTATCAGGTCCTTTACCCTATTGTTTATTGATGCCTCGTCTTCTTCATTCCTTAGTATTTATGGCTTCTGACTGTCACTCTAACGCCATTGTTGACTTAGTTCTTTATAACTTTACTATTCCCTTGGTTCCTTGAATCCACTTCCCCAATGATTAAATCCTCTATTCTTTGTCAGCTACTCACTCCATTATAAAATCCTGCCTTTGCCATTTGTAGAACTGTAATTTAGAACTGCAATCACAAGATTGGGATGGCATTGCTATTAGATATGGGAATGGAGGCCACCACTGTCAACAGGACTGTGTTGTTTGTTTAAGCAAAATCTGCCAAGATAAGACTGAACTATATACCAACAAATGACTTTGTTTTCTTCAGGAAATTTCTGCCAATCAACTTAACTAATACCTTTACCTAAGTTAGTTCACAGGGGTAAAAATCGCCCCACAACAATTACTTATCTAGTCCTGCTTCAAGACCCTCCTGTTTTGTCTTTCAATTCCAAACAATTGTATCACCAGTTCTGTTCAGTTTCCAGCCATGAAAACCTCACTTTCAAACTTAAGCCCACAATCCCACACCTCTAAAGAGCCTTTCCTGACTTCCTCCTTTGGAAACATGACTAGGACTGTGAAGTTCATGTTCTCCCTACTGGAGGGAGTTCTAATAAACTTAGTTTTGCTTTATTAACAGCTTGCTGGTGATATTTGAGACTTCAACACAATTCACCCATGATGCTAATTTTAAGCAGTCTACTCTCTGACGCTATTACAACATGCCACCTCCATCAACCCTACAACTCCATGGAAAACTTAAATCCATTGATCTTATTAATATCCACTATCCTTCACTGCCTCTTGACCTCATTCTCTTCATATCTAGCTTCAATTCTCTGGCCATAATTACTCCCTTGTATACACCCTCAAAATCAAAGCCCCTCACATATGTCATCACATTTACTTGGAAAACTTATACCCATCAAATCTAATTCTCTGGTCCTCAGATCCATGAAAGGATGGCTGGTGACACACATCTATGTGGAACAGACTCACTTTAAGTTTCTTACTAAAATAGTGAAGTTGGTCTTCAGTGCTGCTTGAAATATATTCTATATTGCCTCAATTCACTGACTCTCACATTCTTTCCAGCCACCTGTTCTCTCTCCAGAGTTCAAACGTCCCCTTCTCAATTCACTACTCCTAGTTCCCTGAGAAATTTGAAGCAACCAGAAGAGAAATCCCTTCTTCAGTTTCCATACCGCATTTACTCACCTACCAGCATTTTAACAAAATCCTTCCTTTCTTCTTTTGAGTAAAATTGCATCAACCCTTCTCCCATTTTACTCATTTATTCACATCAGTATACAAACAGGCTATTATTTTGTCCATTAAAAGGACCAAACAAGCCAATGTTTCTTATCATCCCATTTTCCTCTAGCAACCATTCCACCTCTCTGCTCTTTTTAAGAAGTTAGCTCATTAAAAGGGTTATCTACGTGCTATGTATACGTCTTTTCTATTCTATCTTAAATCCATTCCAACTGGAACTTCTATTGCTAAAACCAATGGTTGACTTTTAGTCTTCATCTGATTTACCAGAAACATTTGGCCAAACGCCTTTCTCTTTAAAATCGATCTTAAATCTATCTTCCAGGGCAACATATTCTTCTAGTTTTCTCTCTTCGTTACTTGCTGTCTTTAAATCTTATTATCTGATTTCTTTTTTCCATAACTCTGAACATCTGGACCCTTGATGATCTTATCCAGGTTTAGGGCTTCAAGTATCATTTAAATGTAACCAGTACTGTAACTTCTATCTTCAACTAGCACCTTCCCCTGAGCTACAGATCTGATCCCTCTCACTGCTGAATGGACATTCTCACTTGGAAGTCCAGACATCTTAAATTAAAGCCCAAAGAGGAACCTCATCTTCTCCAAGAATGTTTCTCCCACAGTGTCATTTCATTTCACGGGAACTTCCAATTTCTTAGGCCCAAAACCTTGGAGTCCTATTTAACTTCTCATTTTTCTTCTTTATATTCACTAGTTAGCAAATCCTCTTGGTCATAACTTCAAAATCTATCTACAGTCTGACCACTAACAGCATCCTGGTCCCAATCAAAAAGTTTCTCACCTAGATTATCAAAATAGCTTTCTAACTGGCCTCTCACCCTTATACATCTTCCACCTCAACACAGCAACCAAAGTGATACAGATAGAACAGTGTCGGACTGTTTTTTCCTTCTGCTCAAAACTCTCCAGGTTTCTCATCTCACAGTAAAAGCAAAATGTTTGTGATATTTTAAGAAGTCTGTGTGATCTTTCTTCCTTAGGGCTCTGATCTTGTCTCCCATTCCTCTTTCTACTGCTCACCAGCTATTCTAGCTTCTGGCAGTTCCTCAAATATGCTTGGTACATACTTACCTGAGGAAATTTCTGTGTGTGTGTGTGTGTGTGTGTGTGTGTGTGTGTGTTTCTCCATTTCTAGGAATGCTATTCCTCTAGGTATTCATGGTTCACTCCCATAAAAATCTTCTTCAACATAGTCCTCTTAGTAAGGCCTTCCTGGATCATCCTTTTACAAATCACAGGGCTCACTTCATCCCTGTACCCCTATCTTTTACTCTGATTTTTATTTCCTTAGTTTGTGTAGATTTTCATGCACTAGAATGTAACCTTTACAAGATTAGGTTTTTTTTCCTGGTTTGTTTTTTTCACTGCTTTATCCCCCGAATCTAGAACATTGCCTAACATATAGTAAAAGCTGAGTTAATTTTTTGTGGAATAAATGCATTGAAATTAATGCTTTAAAAACTATACTTATTTAGGTTTTGGACACATTTCACGAGTTACATTCTCCTATGGACTTTTAATCTGTTCAGTTGTTTTTGGCTTCTGTTGTCCAAATATAGAAATTAGCTGAATGCTACTTTTATTATTCAGCATACTTTCAGTAACATCCCATTGTTTCCAATGCAAATTGGATCATAATACTTTGTTATTTAATGGGAGGTCACAAGTCAGGACATTAACTAGCACTTTTGTCAACTCTCATATTGATTGTGTGAGCCAACTCAAGAACAGCAGGGATAAAATGATTTCCATGCCAAAGCCCAGTAGATCATAGAATCACTTTTAATAAAATACTGGGAAATTTTGCACAGAATAAAAGCGTAAAAGTTTTATATCCTACAAGTAACATTAAAGTAAATGCATTTGGGAAGAATTATTTCGGGCATTTCCAGTGGACACTTTTATGAGGTGCTGTTGATCAATGTTTTTAAAGTATCACATTGAGCAGTTTTACTTCCTATCACATTTCTTTTAGAAGTAGTAAATAGCTATGATAATTCTTATTTCATCATCCCTGTCACATATAACAAGCAATAATCCATCTTGTTTTCATTATTAAATATGGGTACTGAATATTGAAAGACTAGATAGAACAACTCTGTCAAAGTCTTGCGGCTGCCAGGGTGATAATTTGTCCGGGAGTAATGTTGCACTTAGAAGAAGTATGTAGGGTTAAACTCTCCTTCAACCAAGAACCTTTTTGAACCCCCCCCCCCCATAACTCTAGTGTTTCCAAAAAATGCATTTGGTGTTTTTTAAATTGCAAGTAAAATGATCTTAGGTGTGGCACGGGAAGACAAGTTAAAAATTAGCATCTTCATTGTAAAATGTATGAGAAATAATAGCAGAAACGGTACTCGGCAAATACCAAGATGGTGAGAACCAAGATAAGTGAAGTTCAGAACATCCTGATTATTGAATTAATGACCAACTAATCTCTAAATATTATTTGGTTACAGAAGGTGGAGTTAAATTGGTTCACTTAAAGGAATGTTATCAGATATCTACTCTCCAGAGAGAATGCTTGTTAAAGTATCTGACTCCAAATGACTGAATGAATAATGATGACCAAGGTCAGGGTTAGACGTGTTTCAATTTTACTATTCCAGTGTATTGTTTGGTTCTTGCTGGTAACATTAGGAAAGGAGAAATAATTGTCACTGCTATCATTAAAAGTTAAATAGGTACTCTGAACTTCACTTTTTCATATCTGTATGTTAATAGAAAAATCTATTTCTTAAAGCACAGTGTCCTTATATGGAAAGTCTAATCATAACTATACTTTCGTACATCCAGAACAAAAATGTCATTCTTCTCCTTTCTAACTCATTAAATGGCAAATACTTCTCTCAATTGTCCTTATGTAATAACTGTAGTGTAAGTAGAAATTAAATTCCCTATTTGAAAATTTTATAATCATATTCTAGAAATTCTGAGATTAGCACACTTTTATTTAATACAAAACTGCACTACTTCTATCTTACACTTAAAATGTCTCACACGATCAAGGAAAGTCTAAAGTAAGGGAAAAACAAAAACAAAAACAAAAAAACAACAAAACCCAAAACCCACCACCAAGTGGTTGTTACCAGTTGGGCTTCAATACTTGCCTCCATCTTTCACTAGCTGTGTAACTTTGAACATGTTACATTATCACTCAGAAAGTTATTTTTCTCATATGTCAATTAAGAAAAATACCTTGTTTTGAGAGAATGTGAAATGTCAAAGTATTTCATAAACTGTAACATGTCCTACACATTTTAGGAGTAAATGTATCTAGGTAACTAAAAAGCACCTTAAATGTATATAATTTACTTCGGATAGAATTTTGTGCTTTTCCTCCAATTTTGATTGTTCATATGTAATTATTGGGAACATAGTTCTCAGAATGCTTAGACAAATATGTGTGCTGATTATGAAGACTTACTGGTCCTTTATTTCTGGTTGAAAATTTCTTAAATCTTTCCAAAGAAAAATGATTTTCTATTTTTATCTGATTGAAATAGTAGTTATGAGAACAGGTTCAGGAAGTTAATCCTCTAGGCATAATACAAATCTTTACTATTTGAGTATTTACATTCAGAAATTTTATTTTTATTTGCATTTAAATATTGGGGTTTGGGAGGCAATGATATACAGGGCATATACCTGTCACATAGCTTTACTGTGGTCCTGTAGACACATCTCTCTTACCGGCTTGTTAAAATTTTGAAATGTGCACACCAAACCAACAAAGAGTAGCATCTAATTACCACATCAGTGTTGCCCTCTTTCTCCTCACCTATGTAGTGGGCATAGTAGTATCTGTCTTGGGGCGCCTGGGTGGCTCAGTCATTAAGCGTCTGCCTTCGGCTCAGGGTGTGATCCCAGGGTGCTGGGATCGAGCCCTGCGTAGGGCTCCCTGCTCTGCTGGGAGCCTGCGTCTTCCTCTCCAACTCCCCCTGCTTGTGTTCTCTCTCTTGCTGGCTGCCTTTCTCTCTGCCAAATGAATAAAATCTTTAAAAAAAAAATAGTATCTGTCTGAAGTGTTGTACGCACAATTAAATGAGGTAAAACAACTTTAAAAGTACAAGAAAATATAGAAAAAGATCTTTATGATCTTAGCATTGTCAGGGACTTAAAAAATGAAGGACCACACCAACCATATAAGAAAGAGTCCAGGTTTGATTAGATACTATTATACTATGTGAAAAATTAAGCAGTGCATTAGAAAAAGTATGGAATATGCAGCAGACACAGGGAGATCATGAAAATCAAAATCCACAAAACATTTAAAAAGTGTTAATTATCAATGAAAGGCGAGCAGAAATTTGAAAAGAAACTCAAAAGTTCAGTAAATATGTGAAGTGATGCCTAATTTATAAAAAATAAAAACATGATGAAATAAAACTCAACCTAGATAACCACTAAAAATTCAGATACTGAAGTTCAGTCAGAATGCATGTAAATATGAAATTTCTCAAAAGGGTTTTTCAGATATTGGTTAGTACAGCTATTCTGGAGAAAAATTTGAGAGTTAAATATTAGAATAGTGCATGCTTATAGGACACAGCCATTCTCTTCTAGGTACAGGTCTTAGAGAAATTTTTACCTATGCAAAGGGAAACATGGAACTACTAGAACATTCACTGAAGCATTGGTTATTAAAAAAAATCAATTTTTTAATTTCAAAATAATCTTCATATACATTAGAAAAGGAATGGCTATATGTTTCTCACATCATGAATCTTAAAAACAATATTGAGTGGAAATTTATTAATGGAGTGTCAAGTTTATGTACTTTTTAAAAGCACATATACACAAAAATGCTATATTTAAAGGACAAGTATTAAGTGTGTTTTGGAAGGACACATCAAGTGTAAGATAGTGAGTGTCTGTGGTTTGGGGAAGGGAAGGGAAGGCAAACTGGGATAAATGAGACAAAAATAAGGCTGTAGTTAACTATGGGCTACAGCAGCACAGGACAAGGATTCATCAATCCAACTCTTAAGATTCCATGTGCAGAAAAGGAAGAAAGGCAAATCTAACAGCACTTAGTGTAACATGGACAATTTTAATTTCCTACCTTTTCCAATAAAGTTTAGTCAAAATCAATTCTAACTTTCATTTTGCCAGTTTCTTAAAAGTTGCTATTTTCTGTCCTTACAAAATATCTAATTTCACTTAAGCAATAAACCAATATATGTGGGAAGTAGGATAAATTCAGAAGTCAGAATTACAGAAGTCAGAAATTTAATCGCTTCTCGGCCTTTTGGCTAAGATCAAGTGTACAGAAGTCAGAAATTTAAAGTACTATTATTATCTGAGTGATAATGATGTAAAAATAAACACTGGTATTGACATCCCCTTTCTGAAGCTGATATTTATTTTCTATGTTAATCAAAGTTCTTCATGCTTAGAGAAACACTGAATTTCACTGGAACTGCACCAGTTGGACAGGACTGATTATCTGTTTAAGAAAAGGAGGAGAGTCAGGTCAAACCTTGCTGTTCATGGAAAGGTGTAGAGATTTTCCTATTCCCCTGAAGATATTTCTGATTTGTAATCCCAGCTTGCCAACTTTCAGCTTCTATACTGATGAACTTCCATAGCCAGGACCCTCCGTCCTGGTGAGCTAGCATAGTGCCTGGGGGATGGTTGTTCGCAAGCATGGGTCAGTGGTGTGGAGAAAGTACTTCTTACAGCCCTAGTAATTTCTGTTCAAGTAGTTTTCTTTCTAGTTTCAATAAAGAACCTCTCGATCAAAGCCAGAAACTGCACAATTTCCCCACACAGACACAGGAAAGAAAATGTTAATGCTTTACAGTAATGATTTGTACAATTCATATTTTGCACCTTCACACAAAATGGATTAGGTCTTGATGATGTCCCAGATGTAGAATTATGAAATATTACCTAGCCAAATCTTTATATTAAGGTGGCCAATTGAAGATTACACAGCATACCTCCAAGGCTTCTGATCTGAAGTCCAGTGCTTTTCTATTTTGTCATACAGCTACTCAAAAATGTTGACATCCACACCAAGCTTTTAAATTCTGTATGTACGTACACACACACACACACACACACACAAAACTATTCTTCATATATACCAAATGTTTTCAATAGCTCAGGATGAATAACTGGGCTGATTATGTCATTCCCCCAAATGTAGATAATTTAAGACATAAAAATCTAAATATTGTATATTAGCAATAAACTGATTTCTTTTGGGTTCACAGTCAAATATTCCTGGCAGTAACTCCTTTGAGGAGAAGGATTAAATCATATTAATCTCTTTTCAAAAATCCAATACAGTGCCAGGGTCCCTATAGGGGGTCCCTCTGTCTAATGCTTCTGACATTATTTCTGCTAGTTCTTTGCCTACATCCTCAACACCTGGTTGCTACCTCCTTATAGGTCTCACCACGTGGATGAACACCTGGTCTGTATTTAGCCCTTTCTTAAGACACTTTCTCAGATAAGAACTCTTCTTTGGATGTTTACTCATATTATACGCTGATTTTTAAGCAATGAGTCAAAACTTGGCATTCAAATGAAACCCACATTTTTAAACTAAGCTGGCATTACCCTGGATTATTGATATTCCAAGCACTAAATTTCAAAACTGCCTTTATTATACATTAATGTATGCTTTCACTTATGTATCTAATTGCCAGGTGTAGTGTTAGATTTAGGGGTTAAATAGGTGAGCAGAATTTAATACCTGGTTGAACAGAACACTGTACTTAGTCTAGAGGACACGATCCTTAACCAGAGATCTATATACATATCTGTATCGGGAAGTTACTATTGTTCAGAGAAAAATCTTTTGCCACAGGTTTTAGTGCAATGCAGGCCAGCTGTCCTGGAAACCATTTCCCCTTGGTCATCAAAGACTACATAAAAACATTCATGTCCCCACTAATTTAAAACTTTATTGAATGCCTCATATTTCAGACACTGTAGTTGACACTTAGGGGGTCATTATTGAATGAACACATTAATTTATACCTTTAAAGTTCTGCCTATAATTCCGAGAGACTCTGATACAGAAAAGATGGTATTCAGTGTATTGAGAAAATTTGATAAATTTTTATTCACTGGCAAAAACCTAGCAGTATTTACCCAGATAAAATACAGGTCAGCAACAATTCCTGGGGGAAAAAGTGAGCTTATGAGGGGCCGAGACTTTAGGTGGATGGTGTTAAGTTTTAGTGTCATTCCCTTCTCACAATTTCATCTCAAATTAATGCCAAGAAGGTCTCAATATTTTAATAAACTAATTTGGATTCAATGTTTTAATATATCAATTTTCATTTGTAGATGAAATATTCCCAATATTCTATGTTGATAAACATAGATATATATCTCCATATATTTCAATGTAGCTTACACGACATGTGTCAAATGTTTAAACAGAGACAGCCCTCAGTTATGGGAGTGATGGAGTATATAATGGTACCCCATAGAAATTCTTATTGTGAGGGAAAGTTCAATGTGAGGGAAAGTAATCAACTTAGTTTGGACCGTACTTGGTACACGTAACCTTCTTTAATTGTTCATATTTACTCCAGGAGTAGGGATGGTAGAACATGGGGGGAAAAAGCTGTCTAAGATGTATGGCACAGTTCTTGGATATGAAAGGTTATTCCAAAGTTCTTAGGTAAATTTTGGCAGACTTTAGGTCAAGATAATGGCTCCTAATCAAGAAAGTACCCAATCAGAACTCTGCGTGAAGGGAATGAGACAAGAACAAAGTGAGAAACAAACAAACAAAAAAAAATCAGAACCTAAAAGATTTAAAATTGATTAAGGCTGAGACTGACAACACTTCTACAAGGTTTCCAAACATTAATTTGAGAATAGAAACTATAAGTTTCTATTACAACTTCAGGTACTGGGTTGGAAGAAAGGATAATAATTTTCCTTCAATTCTTATCTATAGAACAGAGCATCTTTTTTTTTTTTTTTAAAGATTTTATTTATTTATTTGACAGAGATAGAGATAGCCAGCGAGAGAGGGAACACAAGCAGGGGGAGTGGGAGAGGAAGAAGCAGGCTCACAGCAGAGGAGCCTGATGTGGGGCTCGATCCCAGAACGCCGGGATCACGCCCTGAGCCGAAGGGAGACGCTTAATCGCTGTGCCACCCAGGCGCCCCAGAACAGAGCATCTTCTATTCACTCAATAGTTCAAGTAAAAACTGATCAAAGATAACGGATTATGGGTCTACAAGAGTATCTGATACTTTTTGTCCTAACAATGGAAATATTTATTATTAGCTTGAAAGAGATAATAGAATATGGTTTTAGTTTAAGATAAACAATAGAGATGCCTTGTCCCTTTGGTCATCATACTCCCTGAATTTATGTATAATCTCAATTCTCCTCCATTATCTTGTTCTTATCACATTTTATCAAAACATCTAAAGTTGCATCTCATTACCTAAATATTTCTTCTTTTACATTCAATAGGATTCAGGGCCTCTGCCAGGATAAGCTTCAAAGTTGTCTGCTGCACAGAAAGTATACAAATTGAACCATAGCTTATAAGATACATATTTAAAGCTAAAACTATTTCAAAATAAAGGGATGGGCAAGTAGATGCCAGGCAAAAATATACAAAATAAGGATTAACAAGGCAGCATGAAAGTGATAGATCTGAAGGTTAGAAAAAAGTGCTAAAACGCATAATTTATGATGAAGTTATGAGAAATAAACTTATGGTCTCCCAAACAGTCAAATATACAGCAAAATCATTTTAATGGAAGGAAAACATTACACAGAACAATCAATATGGATGATTTTAGTATACCTCTATCCACATTAGACAGATTTAATAGGTTAAATACCTAATAGATAGGTAACTACACGGCTTCTACTTATAGCAATACCATAGCCTGAGATTACATACAATTCTCCCCAGTGGAAAGCACTTAAAATGTTAAACTGTAAAACATTCTCGTAAATGAATATGAGCTTGAAATCAAGGAAAGAAAATCTGTAAGAGCCAAACAGAAGGAGACAACTGGTTTTTAAAAAGTAAACTAGTGATGATGCCCTTACTCTGGAGGTACTCACTCATCTTGGTTAATTTAAATAAATAAATAAATAAATAAATAATAAATAAATAAATAAATAAATAAATAAATAAAGAGGCTTGCATTTTGAGGACAATAGAGCCAGGAAACAAAGCAGTAGGTTTGGAATTCATCTGTGTTCGAGCTGAAAACTCTGGATAAATTGGGACCCAATAAAGAACTAGCAATGAAAACTTGCATTAAGAAAATGTGACCAATTGAAAAGGTCACCTAAAAGAAAAATTATTTGCCCTGATTTGAGCTATAGGTATGGATAAATGTCTCCTCTGAGAGTTTGTAGTCACTGTGCTGTCAGCACAAGGATTAAGATTAAAATTTACACTATTTACACTTGGCTGGGGTACCACAAACTGAGTAATTAACATAAAGCGGTTAACACAAGAGGACAGAACTGGCAGAAAAACATGCTAAGAACACAAACCACAAAATTATAAGACATCTGAGGAAATAAGTCACTAAGTATGTGTTAGCAATCTTACTCTGCTTTTTATTATTTCTGCTAAGAATTTGAGCTAATAGACTTTCAGGTTATAGACCAGCACAGCCTAATGAAGAAATATAATGTAAGGTTCATACTTGATTTTAAATTTGTTTAGTAGTTTCATTAAAAGTAAACAGGTAAGATTTTAAGAAAATTTCACTTCAAGCATAAGGTGAGGTGGGTGGGGAATGGGTTAAATGGGTGAGAGATACTAAGGAGGGTATTTATTATGATGAGCACTGGCTGTTACATGTAAGTGATGAATTACTAAATTCTACCCCTGAAACCAATGTTACACTATATTAACTCACTAGAATTTAAATAAAAACTTGAAATAAAAAAAAATAAAGCAAAGGAACAAAATAATAACATGACTAGAAAATTTACTCCAAGCATTATTTCAACACAGAATGAATAAAATTAGATATTTTTAAATATTAGGTCTTTGAGATCAGTGAGCATTTTACACCTTTTGTACTTTTCAATTCAGACTAGCCATATTTCAAGTCCTGAAGAGCTATGTGTGACTAGTGGCTACCATACTGGACAAAGCAGAAAAAAAAAAAAAAAAAAAAAAAACCAAAAACCCACCATAGGTATTGTTAAAATCAAATATATATAAAATATAAGAAAAATAACTTCAAGACATTAAGATACATTAATCAAGACCAAAACTCAGTAACTTAGGAAAACATTAGAAACAGTGAAGAGGGAAAGAGGTGTTAGAATACTAAGTAGCTGAAATTACTCAGAATGCAACAGGGGAAGAAAAAAAAAAAAAGCATAAAAGAAGTTGGAAGATAGAGAAGGTCCAAGATACATGTAACTTTAATCCTGGATGGGGAAAATAGAAGAAGAGAAAAAGGGAATATTTGAAGAGATTATGCTTGAGAATTTATCAAAATTAACAAAAGCTTAGAATCCTTAGATTCAGAAACACAATGAATTTAACTTGAATAAATAAAGCTATGCCTATACATACCCAGTGAATCCACAGAACGAGAAGGGACGTCTTAAAAAGCAACTAGAGAACATTTCAGCTTATCCTTGTTCTTTGTGACAGTTATGTTCTATAAAGTTGCTATGAACACTGAATTAGCTAATACGAAACCATTGCACCTCAGGGAAATACGGGGTTGGGTTCCTATCAACCTCTGGTCAAAAACTTTTCATCAGTCAATCAATATATAACCTATTTCATGTGTGTTTCTATTGAAAGATATAGTATTTAATATATACTTCTTACAAATAACTGCATAGTCTTCCAATGATTTAAAGCCAGGAGCTTTGGAGTCCACTTGTACAGTTACATTGCCCAATGTCCTTAAACAAAAAGCCAGTCTCACAGCCTCCTGATATGCAGAACATGGCTCACCTGCAATGTTTTACATTTTTCATGACATATTGCCTTTTGAAATACGCAAGTTAGTCAGCACTAGTCAAGAAGGGTTTTACATTTTCCTAGCTTTACGTAATGTGACTGTAAACCTATTTGGCTTTCAGCCTCACAAGGATGTTGTATCCTATGCTTTTGTAATTGGGAGCAAGGATAGTTTCACTAAGTATTAAGACTTTTTTCAAATGATGCTATAACCAAGCAGTGTGGTAATGTAACAGAAGTGGACCAATTGTTCAATGGAGTAGAAAAAGCTCTTGATATTTACAGAAATTCAGTATATGTAAAAGTTGGTATTGAGTGAGAAAGGATATTTTATAAATTATGCTGGCACAATTGGCTGCCACTCATCTGGAAGAAAAGAGTTAAACATTTACCTTTTTAAAAAGATTTATGTATTTGAGTGAGAGAGATCACAGAAGGAAAGGGAGAAGCATACCCCCCGCTGAACAGGGAGCCCGATGTGGGACTTGATCCCAGGACCCTGGGATCATGACCTGAGCTGAAGGCAGATGTTTAACTGACTGAGCCACCCAGACACCCCAAACATTTACCTTATGCAACATAAAAAACAAGTTATAAAAGGATTCAATACTTAAATGTAAAAAGTGAAATTTTAGAAATCTATTTATAATTTAGGGGCAAATGAGAATATTATAACTGAGCTCATAAACTGAGCTTCCTAATTGTATATTTTTAGACTAAAGATTTTTTTTTTTTGAGACATAGCTTTGGGTTGAGTGGGGAAGTCTGGTTCACGGTACCATACCTTATTTCCCAACCTCTGTCACTCTTCATCTGTGTACCTGTATTCTACCTAGTTTAAGTGAGTTCTCAAAAGTCTCCTCCTCAATGTGTGGCTGGCCTGAGCTCTTATTGTGTGAAATAAAACTATCCATTTGGACCAGACTTTTGGGGTAAAGGGTGGGTAAGGATCTAATCATGCTTCTACGGTATTGAAATACTCTCTGAATTATTCTTGAGATTACGAAGAAAAAGAATAAGGATAATAGCCCTGACACTTTATTACTGTCTTGTTGCCTCAGGGAACAAGTGTTACAATCACAGGCTGCAAGTCCCTGGTAGATCTAGGCTACTGGTGTCAGATAGAGAATTAACAGGAACTTGAAGACTAATGAGGAAAGGAGCCAAGTTTCTAATACAGACCCAAGGTCAACTTTTTAAAGCTTGTGCTTTTACAATATTTTGATAGAAACCATTGACAAGATCTAGATTTTAAACACCTGGAAGAATGATATATTTACAGTTGAAAGACAGGTTTTTATTTTTGGAGAAAAATGCCACCTGATCTGGTTTTCATGAATTCAACGTTCCTATTAAGATAAAGTTTTCTATGAGCATATAGAAATACATTTTTATTAAGAGCTTATGTTAAAGCAAAGACGAATTCTATTTTCTCATGCAAATACAGTATAGGGATTCAACTAAAAAATTTGAAAAGTTACTGTGTTAATACTTAGTTTGATTACTTGTGAGCACTCAAATGGGGCAGAGCTCATCTACCAGGGAGCTTTCAGGTTGGCAAAGAAGTCAATGGAACTTGTTTCCCCCTAGCCTTAAGATATTTAAGTTTCAGTGTACAATGTAATACAATGTATTATAGTTAACTTTGTTTCAGTGAACTCAGTACAATGAAACCTACCAAATCCCACAAACTCTGATTTCCTTTTCCTCATTCAATGCTTATAGGATCCACAATTTCCATTTTAAATCCTACTCTGAATTATTTTGATCCTCTTATACCCTTCTGTCCCTAGATGATTTTTAAATCCTGGGTCATAGTTCAGGGGCGCCTGGGTGGCTCAGTCGTTAAGCTTTTGCCTTCGGCTGAGGGCGTGATCCTGGCGTTATGGGAACCAGCCCCACATCAAGCTCCTCTGCTGGGAGCCTGCTTCTTCCTCTCCCACTCCCCCTGCTTGTGTTCCCTCTCTCGCTGGCTGTCTCTCTCTGTCAAATAAATAAATAAAATCTTTAAAAAAAAAATCCTATAAAAAAAATCCTGGGTCATAGTTCAAAATTTTTGTTTATGTATGCATTTTCTTCTAGAAAAAGGAACAGCGAGAAGTATGGAAGTAGATTATTCCAGATACTGCAATTCAACTAACTTACCTACAAATATGAAAAACTGTAGTAAATAGATTGAAATAACCCAAGTTGATAAAATTTTATTAAAGAATCATCTAGTTTCTAGGTAATTAATATTGTTCTATAAATATTTGCACAGGTCACTTTAGCTTTGATATTTGAAATACAAACATGTATTATTTTACTGAAGTATAATGAATGAAAATTGTATGTATTCTTGACCCTTGAACAATGTCCACACCCTGTGCAGTTGAAAATCCATGAGTAACCTTTGATTCCCCCAAAATTTAATAGCCTACTATTGACCAAAGTCTTACTGATAGTCAATTAACATACGTTGTATGTTATATGTATTATATACTGTATTTCTTACAATACAGCAAGCTAGAGAAAATGTTAAGAAATTCATAAGGGAAAACACATTTACAGTACTGTAGTTATTAAAAAAAATCCATGTATAAGACTTGCACAATTCAGAGCTGTGTTCAAAGGTCAACTGTATTTAAGATGTATACCTTGATGTTTTGATATACATATACATTGTAAAACAATCACCACTATCAAGCTAATTAACCTATCCATCACCTCACATACTTTGTGTGTGTGTGTGTGGTATGGTGAGAACACCTAAGATTTATGATCCTCTTAGTAAATTTCAAGTATACAATACAGTACTGTTGCATAGGATCATATTGCTGTATATAAGATCTCCAGAACTTACTTATCTTGTATAACTGAAACTCTGTACACTTGACCAAAATCTCCATTTTCCCCTCTCCCCCACCCCTGGCAACTACCATTCTACTCTGCTTCTAGGAGTTACACTAGTTTAGTAACATGTAAGTGGGAGCATGCAGTGTTTGTCTTTCTGTGCCCGGTTTATTTCCCTAAGCATAATGTCCTCCCAGTTCATTCATGTTGTCGCAAAGGTCAGGATTCCCCTTTTAAAGGCTGGATAATATTCCATTGCATACACACATTTTGTTTATTCATCCATCCTTTCCATGCAGTTAAATTACATTCTTAAGCTCCTCAAGCTAGGAACCATATAGCTGTGCTCTGGCCAATGCTAGATGGGCAGGAAATTACTTATGTAATTTCTAGGCCTGGCACTAAAAATTCCCCATAGAGATTCTTCATCCTTCCCCTTTCCTGGCAAACTTGGAGGGAGGTGTCATGTTGAGGATTATGAGGACATTATATGAAAGGATTCTGGGTCCCTGAAGGACTGCACAGAACAGAGCTCTCCTCCACCATAGCGGACCACAAGAGTGCACAATAAGCTTGAATTGTATTCAGCCGAAATGTGGGTATTGTTCCAGCAGATAGCCTGTTAATATGAGGACTACTGACAGCAGCAGTATAATGAGTAATTAATGGCTTGAGTTCTAAAAATCAGACAATGTAAGTATACATTTTACTCTGTTTCTTATTACCTATCACTTTATGTAAATCACTTAACATCTTCCATTTCCTTGAGATAAGAGGGAATGTATTAGTAATGCCTAACTGGCTACAGTTGTTGAGACAAGTAGGTCCTTAAAAATGAGCTAATATTTCATAGTTGTTTCCAAGATTTTTTTTTTTTTTTGATGAACATAAAACAAAATCCTAAATCTCCTAACTGAAACTATTAGTTTATACAAGATGTGCTGAAAATATACAACCATGGCTAGGATAGGGAAGTAACGATCTTCAAACTGAAGAGCTGTACAGACAGTTCCCCAGTCATGTTTTATGGAAATAAAGACTAGAAAATAAAGGCTATGGAATTCATCTTCTGGAGAGGATAATGTAGTAGCCTGGGTCTCTAGTCAAAACTAATTAGAGGTTTCGGTTACCACAGAAATCTTAAGAATACATTTTATCAGCATTTTTACAGGGTAATCATATTCATTAAAATTTTGAGATCTTATCTATACAAAGTGTTCAAATGTCATTCTTCATCATGATTATGCAGTACATATTTCAATATTTTGTCATCTTAAAGATTTATTGTAATTAAGTTTTTTTTTTTACATTGTGAAGATTTTAGGGTCTATGTAAAAAACCAATTACATAAGATTATTTATGAGTATTATACACGGTACACAAATCTATGGAAGAGTTTTAATGAAAAGTTTATTCCAAAAGCAAGAAAGCTTTATTACATCCTCACACTTTTCAGGCAGGGCACAGAGGAGTTTTGCTAAGTAAGTGGTTTCTCTGTCTGCCAGCAGAAGACTAGAAGTCATATTTCATAAGGTTGGGAAAGGCAGCACATTATAACTACAAATTTTAACACTTCATAATCTGTTAAACATTAATTGTCAGTAAACTTGTAGGAATCTGTGTGCCTTTTTCATAGAATGTGTAACTACTGGCATTTCCAAGAAGTTTAAGATATTTAGACATAACTATTTCCATTGAACAAAGCCAACAAGGTTGACAAGTGTTTGTGACTGTAGAAGTTGCTGATGGGTACACAGGCTTTCACCATACAGGTCTGAGGTTGAAAATCTTAACCAAAAATTTTAAAATAAGTCGGCGGTACCATTTTTGTTTGGCTTAGCACAGAAAAATAGTAAGGATGTAGATAATGAACAAACTTTGGAGCCCTAATTTACCTTCCCCCAATTTCAATTAGGTAGGCTTTGTTTCAGGAAAGGATTCCTATAATGGCATTTTTTTTTCAGACAGATTTTGGGAACTTTTTTCTTCTATTGTGATAAAAACACTTCACAGGGATGTGGAGAAATCCCTGTACACTACTGGTGGGGATGTGATATGGTGCAACCATTATGGAAAACAAATGAAAGTTCATCAAAAAATTTAAGATAGAACTTCCATGTGATCCAGCAATCCCACTTGAATGTAGATCTAAAGGAAACAAAATCACTATCTCAAAGAGCTATCTGTACCCCCATGTTCATTACAGACTTACTTTTTATTTAAGATTTTGTTTATTTGTCAGAGAGAGAGAGAACATACCACAAGGTGGGGGAGTGGCAGGCAGAGGGAGAAGCAGGCTCCCAGCGAAGCAAGGAGCCCAATGTGGGACTCAATTCCAGAACCCCGGGATTATGACCTGAGCTGAAGGTAGGTGTTTAACTGAGTGAGCCACGCAGGCATCCCTTGTGATCAATTTTTAAAATGACTCTTCACTATGGGAAAGAAACTGAGGGTTGCTGGAGGGAAGGTGGGTGGGGAGAGGGTTTAACTGGGTGATGGGCATTAAGGAGGGCACGTGATGGAAGGAGCACTAGGTGTTACATGCAACTGATGAATCATTGAACTCTACATCTGAAACTAATGATGTGCTATGTTGGCTAACTGAATTCAAGTAAAAAAAAAAACTATGTACAAGAGATTCTAAGTTTCAAATGTTTTAGGATTTTAAGAGTGCTGAGCACCTCCCCAATATATAAACCAGTTCATCTTAGAATTTCTTAAGTTTACGTGGTCACACAGCCCTTTTATGTCCCAATAGATACTCTCATCCAATGGACCTAGTTTCTGTGGAGCAATTTTAGAATTCTGATATTTAAATAGACCTTTATCTACTTCGCTACAAAGTTGTAGTATTAAGGATTTGACATGTCACCTGTTCAAAAGTGAACCAATAGGTACATAATTGTCACACTGTCCCAATTCACCATCTCCCTCTTTCAGCAGTCAAGGATTTATCAGAAAATTTGGGACAGACCTCAATTTTTTTTTTTTGTAAAAACTTATTATGTAATGTTACATCTTCTAATTTTAAAGTATGAAATAGTTTTTTCCCCTAATTTTAACATCAAAGAGGAATGACTCCTCTTGCTTATTTCTTTCATGACTTATTCTAATGAATTTAGTCTCTCAATCATTGCTTCTGCATGTAGGAAAACAGAACTTAGTTAATGAAACTACACTCCTCTGTTAAGCTTTTTTCTTCATTTCTGTTTCTTTTCCAGTTCCATTTTATCTCTTGCAAGGAGTGATGACCAGAACTTCACATAGATTTTTCAAGTGCAAAATGTTTGTACAGGGTAGCAAAATATTTTCCATTTCCTTTGCAAAGTTCCAACTATTTCCCAGCTGCAATGTTTTACTGAAAGTGTAACATAATCTCAATCTCTGATTCATTTCCTGTGCTATAAAAGAGAACCCAAATTCCATCACACTGGAATTAAGATTTGGATTTGTTTTCCTGAATGAGTCATAGGCTATTACTTATGCAAATTTTATGTTTCCTGGTTGTTCATTAGATCTACTAGCAATTTTTATTTACAAGAGAAAAGTCTTGAGATAAAGAATCTCTTAATAGCCTATTACACCTGAACATGATTTGATATTCCAGAAAACCACTTGTTCTCTTCAGAAAATATTTACATTTTATCAATTATTTGTTTACTAATTAGAGAATGCTCTTGTTACTAATTTATCATCCTAACATTCTTATAAATTAAAGATTTCTACACATTTTAAAATTCTAATTTGACATGAGAACATGTTAAATTTATTGATTTGTTGTTGATATCTTCCAATCTTAAAATTATATTCTATCTGGATTTCATCCCCCACTCCGCAAATGTTTAAACCATTCTCAAGTTTTGTTTAATTTCTTGCTGAATGTAGTAAGTCTTTAATCATTTAATATTATATGTATTTTAACAAATTCATCTGTAGAATGTCCCAGCATCTGCAACACATGAATGAAGAGTGAAACTTAAAAAAAAAAAAAAAATTCGTACGCTCAGGTCTTTATGCCCACAGGCTGGATGATAAGTCTGTGGAATGACCTGTTTAATCATGCCAGATGTTTCATTATTCTGGCAGCCACTACTAATGACAGAAAAAGGTTTGGTATTTATCAGCTGAGGCTTTCTAACTACTAGCCTGATGAGTCAGAGCAAATCAGCACCTGTTCAGAGAATGTGCAGAGAATCATTGAGCTGGGGAATGTGTTCGAGTTTGAGGTCCTGAGTGATTGTGTGAGAGGTTTGCTTTCTGTACATTTCAGTAGAATGCATTTCTTGGAGACATATACACTAGGAAGAGTGATGAAAGGAGAAGATTTTTGAAAAGAACCAATTAAGATAACCAGGAAGGTTTTTGTCAATGCTCCTGTAAATTGCTTCTTTTACAATGGAGCTCTACTCAGAAAGATCTGAGTGGGTGGATATTGCTGTTGTTTACCTCCTAAATATATCACTGTTGAATCTAAAAAGAAATGCATTCACCTTTTTGCTTTTGCTGGGGAAAAAAAGAAAAACCACAACAAAACAACTTTAAGGCAAATATTAAGATTTAAAAGCAACATCAGAGTAAAATAACGACTAATCTCCAATTGTTCACAACTATTTTATCCAATTTTATACACTCTTAAAAAGTGAGAGTGATTTTGCTATTTTGGGGAAATGTTTCAGGCAGCAAATAGAATATTATAGTCTGCTTTCAGACCAAGATATCCTGTACATCAAGGATAAGTCTAAAGTCATAGAAAGGCATATTGTAGAAGGTATACAATGAAAATATTTGCAAGATTAAAAGCATAACGAAAATAAATGAGGTTCCAGATAGATGGAGTAGACATACTGTTCCTATTCCTCCTGCTAACAACAACCAAAACCTCCAGGTATTATATGTAAAACAAGCCTAAGAAAACTAACAATGGAGAGAAGGCAAACCAGCCGGGGATCTCAGCACCCAGGGAATGACATGGGCATTCCCTGAGTTTTCTTTTTGCCTCCCATATCTCAGGTTGCTGGAGAAGCCAGAGACCCAGAAATGCCAACTGACATAGACAAAGAAGTCCCCCCAAAAAGCCAAACTTTCTCTGCCAAAGGACTGGGAAAGGGGAAATCTTGCATATCAGAAAATTTTTAACAGTAACAGCTCTATGCCTGCCAAACACCACAGAAAACAACTGTACCCCTGCCCCTCACCCGTACTCGCACCAGCACAGTCGGGAAACTAAACTTCTGCCTTCACCAGGTCTGTAAGGAGATATTCCAACCTTACCTTCTTCCTGGTGGCATCAGAGAAGGCCGAAGAGAAAGCTGGTAGGCTGGAGTATCAGAGGAACACTAGTGGAGAGTCAGAACTTTCACCACCACACGGCCATTAAAATGGTAGAGCGTCTGTGGAGGCCACGTGAATGCTAGTAATGAGGCACTCCTGTCCTGCCCCCAGAGTGGCAACAGATGAGGCCAATAAATAATCTAGATTTCCACCTTCACCTGTCAGTAATGAAGGAGTGTTCTTCCCCCTACCCCACCATTGACAAAAGAGTCCTACTAAAATAGATTTAATTAAGATCCAGAATTTCAACACATAAGACCCAAAATGTCCAGGTTTCAATAAAAAATCATTTATCCTTCAGTAACCAGAAATATCTCAACATAAATGAGAAAAGACAATCAACAGATGCCAACACCAATATGACAAATACATTAGAGTTATCTGACGAGGATTTGAGAGTGGCCTTCATCAGGATGCTTCAACAAGCAATTATGAATATGCTTAAAGCAAATGAGAAAACAAAGTCTCAGCAAAGAAATCGAAGATAAAAACCCTGCAACACCCAGGCTGTACCCCGTACTAATTTAATTAAAATCACTGCAAGGACTCAGCCATCAGTGTTTTTTTTTTTTTTTTTTAAGATTTTATTTATTTATTCGACAGAGATAGAGACAGCCAGCGAGAGAGGGAACACAAGCAGGGGGAGTGGGAGGGGAAGAAGCAGGCACATAGCAGAAGAGCCTGATGTGGGGCTCAATCCCACAACGCCAGGATCACGCCCTGAGCCGAAGGCAGACGCTTAACTGCTGTGCCACCCAGGCGCCCCAATCAGCCATCAGTGGTTTTTAACTCCCCAAAGATTTCAGTGAGCAGCCAACTTCGAGAGCCATGCTTCAATTCCAGGTTCTTAGAAAAAGGTGTCTATCAGGGTCATCCAGAAAAGGTGATAAAGACACAAAGATTCAGACCCTAATGCTACTTCAGCAAACCTGGGTCTCTGTATTTTTGTTAGTTTTCAGATGATTCTGGAAGTTTGAGATTCATCAAAGTTTGAGAACAGCTGCTTTCACTAATCAAAGGAATTTGCAAGTGCTTCTCCGCATTGAAAGATGCTGCAACATTCTTGACCTAAAGGAGGATAGAGCTGCGTTTACATGACCTTGAAGCAAGAAGTAAAGTTTTAGGGGCGCCTGGGTGGCACAGCTGTTAAGTGTCTGCCTTCGGCTCAGGGCGTGATCCCGGAGTTCTGGGATCGAGCCCCACGTCAGGCTCTTCCTCTATGAGCCTGCTTCTTCCTCTCCCACTCCCCCTGCTTGTGTTCCCTCTCTCGCTGGCTGTCTCTCTCTCTGTCGAATAAATAAATAAAAAATCTTTAAAAAAAAAAAAAAAGAAGTAAAGTTTTAGTCATACTTAAGAAAAAAAAAAGTTGCAATCATACTTTGGATATAGGTGCCCAGGGCTTAGCATGTTTAACCTGGGCTGCCAAATTTAAGAAAAAAAAAAAAATCCACACACATTGAGGGCCAGTTTGAGAATGTAGTTATAGTGCAGGTACAGGTTATATGTGTTTCCTGGAAATAGGATGGGAGATGATGTGTTACCTGTCACTCAGCCCATGGGAGACATTAATTTTCCTCTTGGCAGAAAAAGAAAATGCTTCCATATGAGTGCTTCTCCCATCCAAAGAAACCAAAGCAAAAAGGGAAGAGTTTATAATCAAGATAAATTATCGAATAAATGAATGAATGAAACTTTTGCTAAATTACAACTTCAGATTACAACTTCAAAACAGAAACTCTAACAGAGAATGTATAATGTACTCTAAGGTTATTCTTTTAGGGTGTTGCTCCTTTGTTGTACAGGGAACGTATACACTGGAAGTTCTTGAGGCAGTTATTAAAAATACAGATTCCTAGGATCCCTGTAAGACTTACTGAATCAGAATCTGACAAGTAGAATCCAGGAATATTTATTTTAATAAATGCCTTATTTTGTTCTTAAGCATACTAAGGCTATGAACCACTGATATGGGGGTAATTAGAAAAGATATTTTTAGGGTACATATTAAAGAGGAATAATTGATTTTCAGAAATTATATTCATAGTTTGCATAAAATTTCTGCCATCTCTCTCCAACATGAGAACTTGACAAGTAATAAAAGATGTTTAGATTTTGGTTCCTATGAAATAAATACTGGGTCCATCTAATGTGTTGAGCAGGGTTGGGGATGGTTGGAAAAGCTATCCTTGATTCGCATTGGATGCAGTGATTGGAGAGTGGACTTTATTCTGATCCCTCTTATTTAAGAATAATATTTGTTCATGAGAAATTATCAGAAATATATTTAAGAAAGTGGACAAAGTTTCTGCCACTTTATTTTATCCATTTGCTGATTAACATTTTTATTAGGCTCAACTTAAGTCAACAATTCCTATTACATATAATAGAAAAATTCTAAGGTTCTCAAGTAGCCTTTTTTCCACAAACTTTACCAAATGGAAAGGGAAAATAACTAATAGTCTGTATTCCAAGTACATTCCAACATTTTTTAGACTTAAAGTGTGTTACCTTCAAACCTGCATTTCTTCTATTATTTGTATTAGTTTTATTATCAATATTAGCTAAGGGCAACTTTGTTCTTTTCAGGAGCCATACTACAAAAGTCATAATCGTCTTAAATTTCATTTCTCCTTCCTCTTCCACTTTGTTCCTCCACAACCAGTTGCCAAATCCAGCACATTCCACAAATTTCATGCCTTTCTGATCTGTCAGCTCCTCTAAGTTCCATTACTACTGCCTTGGTAGCGGAAGGCATTAATACCCTTGGCTAGATTATTGGAACATTACTTTAACTAGTTTCTCAGTCTTCATCCTGCACCTTCTAGCACATTCTATAAACTGATGTCCAAGAGAGTCTTTTAAAAGACTGAAGATGTTGCTTGCCTACGAAAAACTATTTGCTGCTTCTTATTTTCATTCAAAATACGGTTCAGACTCCTTAGAATGGCTTAAGTCCTTTTACAACCTGCCTTGACATTTATTTCCAGTATCTTGTAACCCTATTCCACAAAGAGTTGGAAAGGACCACATTGTAACAGAGGGAAATCTATTGCAGTATTTCAAGCAAAGATAAGATGTCACGCTTTTTACCATAGGGGTCCATGGCATGGTCCGTGGGAGAAACTGATTTGCCGAATCCCTTCCCAAACTATGGAGTTATAACTTCCTCTGGCAGAAAGAATCTTATTTCTCGGTGTCTTTCTATTCTCCATCTATATTAATAGGAACACTCAGAAATAAATTGAGGTCATTGGGAACTAGGAGATAAGCATTTAGATGACAAAGTATTGATTTTTTTCCCCCAAAGCTAAAGTGCTTTCATAAAAGAGTAAATAAAATCCTTTGTGGACAATTTACAAATGAAATATGTGAAATCGGCTTTTTCTAAACCATGTATTGATTTGACATCCATAAACACTTTTGCTTGTCAATATAGTGTGATCACTGCTCAATCTTTATGAAACTGCAAAAGGACATAACTACCCAATTAAATTTAAGTGAAACATTATTTATGTTAGATTAGCATTATGAGATGAGCTTCATTGTAAAGTTTGGACACAAAATGTCATATCTAGATGTTTTCATTGTGTTCTTTTAAATTAATTTCATCAGAATGGAAGTACTTTGTCCCATGAGTTCATCAATAATATTTGTATTAGTTTGATGAGAATTATGAGACAAGATTGGCTTATATAAAGACACAATCTCATTTGGAAGCAATATGAAAGACAGCTGACGTTTAAATCACCCTTGCCATATGCCAGACCCTGTGTTTTTGATAATCGACTCATTTGATCAAACCTGGTGAGTCATTACCTCTACTTTTATGAACTCAATAATGTATGTCTCTTAGAAATACATATTTCACATTTTTCCAGAAAGTACAAAATAAAAAATTTAAGGTGATATTTTTGAAACTTGTCAGAGCCACAGACTGGGAGAAAGTCTTTGCAAACTGCATATCTGATAAAGACTGGTATCCAAAATATACCAAAAAAACCCCACAAAAACTCTTAAAACTCAGTAAAGAAAACAAACAACTAAATTTAAAAATGGGCAAATGATCTGAACATCCTCCCAAAGAAGACAAATGGCAAAAAGCATATGAAAAGATGCTTAAATCGCGAGTCATTGGGGAACTACAAATTAAAACAGTAAGATACTACTATACACCTATTAAAACTCCTCAAATCTAAAATACCCAAATGTTGAAGAGGATGTGGAGCAAAGGGAACTCTCATTAATTACTGATGGGAATGTAAAATGGTACAGCCACTCTGGAAAACAGTTTGGTGGTTTCTTATGAAAGGCTACCATATGATCCACATGTTCCTTGGTATTTACCAAAGAAGCTGATAACATGTCCACATAAAATCCTGCACACAAATGTTTATAGCCACTTTATTAATAATTACTCAAACTTGGAAGCAACCATGATGTCCTTCAATAGGTTGAACGGGTAGATAAACTGTGGCACGTCCAGACAATGAAATATCATTCAGTGACAAAAAGACATAGAGGAAACCTAAATACATATTGCAAAGTGAAAAAAAAAAGGGAATCTGAAAAGTCTACATACCGTATTATTCCAACCATATGACATTCTGGAAGAAGCAAAACTGTGGAGACAGTAAAAAGATCAGTGGTTGCAGGGGTTGGGGGAGGAGAAGGTGGAGCACAGAGGATTTAGGGCACTGAAAATACTCTGTATGACACTATGGTACGGATACATAATTACACATTTGTCAAAACCCATAGAACATAACATAACACAGAGTGGACCTTAATGTAAACTGTGGACTTTAGTTAATAATAATGTATCAACAATGAATCATCATCGATTCTACCAAATGTACGACCTAATGAATGATGTTAATGATAGAGAGAACTGTGTGTGTGTATGTGGTGAGGATGGGGTGATAATGTGGGAGCTCTGTAATTTCTACTTAATTTTTCTATAAATCTCAAAATGCTCTAAAAGATAAAGGCTACTCATTAATAAAATTAGTCCCAAAGTTAGTCAGAGTAGAACTATAATACTTAACACTTTGTACACTTAATATTTTTTCTCCTGCATCTCAGCTAAGTGAATTGGATAGAAAATCTCTCCTAAGATGCATGACCCTGCTTGATCACGGCTCATTGCAGGTTCTTAGCTGCTTGAGATCAATCTTACACTACCATTCTAACTTGGGGATAATCCTATGCTTTATTTAAATGCCCCAGAGGCCAACATGTCAGAAAAGTGACAGACAGCAAAGTACCAGAACTTTGTAGCTTTCAAATTTCAATTCAAAAGTGTATATTAAATACTCCTTTTGAGATTCCTTGCTGAAGATTCTTTGGAGCTAATTCTAACAGGCGCTGCAAGGGGGAAGATCCATCTGGCAGGAAATGTTCTCATTAGGACTTTTATGAACCCCCCCTCCCCCAACTATTCTGGGTTTCTTTAAGAAGTCCTGTGGATATGTGGGTGTTAGATGTTGGCTCTTTAGGCTGGTGTTCAGTTATATGGTGACCCTCACATCCTCTCTGTCAAGTCCAGCAGAATGATTAATGTTACTAGAACGAAACTACGAAAATAAATGTTTGGTGAAAATATGTTAAAAAATCGAGACTAGATGAATTTCTCAATTATTTGCTTCTGAAGGTGAATCTTTTGATATTCATGACAACATTATTAGAATTGCAACTAAGGTAAATGAGGAATTATTAGATCAAATCTACTTTTAAAATTAATTAATAATATAATGCACAATATTTACTTGAATATCTTGATTCAGAGTACACATTAAAAGAGCTTTAGACCGAGGCTTTACAATTTAATTATATACTAATGTATTTCTAGGGTCATAGATGGTTAGATTTAACTAGGAAATATGATTTAGATTATGATATGCACTTAAATTTCAAGTTGGATTTTAAATGTTAAAAAGAGTTCTTAAATATGTACAGTGGTAATAAATATTCCAAAGGGTAATTATGAGTAAATGATTGAATAATTTCAAACTGTTATCAAGGATAGGTTTTTAATACTAAGATTTGAAACAATAAAATAAAATTCCTCAGCTTCTGGTCTTTGTGGACCTCTCTACTAGGCTGCTTGAATGTCCTTTTGAAATGACTTTCATTAGAACAAGTGACGGAGAGCAAGGAAGAAGCCTGTAAAACGGCCTGTCATCACCTCTGATGTATTCCAGTACTTACCTAGACCGACCCTGATGTGGTGTGTGGGGGGACAACATAGGAGTGTGAACTCCAGGAGGCAGGGTTTATTGTGGGTCATCTTGGAGGCTGGCTTCAAAGTTGAGCCTTTGAACCACATGGCTAAATGGTTTTCAGTTGAAATAATCACCGTCTTTGGAAATAAAATATAATCAATCCAGTCACAGCTAAAAGCGTGTGACATTCACTGTATATAACTACTCTCTATTTCACACTTCCCAGCAAAATATTAAAGCTTGAAAATGAAAAGGCAAATGGTTTTTAACTTTAATCTCTTTAGACTCATGTAACTACTGACAATATCAGTATTTATTAAAGACTATACTTTTTCATTAGGAATTTAGTTGAGAACATCAATTCCCTTCGCATACCACAGGGTTCTCAGATAAAAGTATTTTTAAATTACTGTTAATCTCCAGTATGTAGAAGCTTAGATGTGACAGGTTCAATTAATACCTTTTGATGATTCTTCCTCTTCAGTTTTAAACTTCCTGATTTCACCTGAAAAATTCTCTCAATCACAGGAAGAAAAAAGTATAATTATAGATAGATCCATTTTCTGCTAGGATCATTCAGTAGGACTTTTTCCATACTCAGAGCAAATTGACTTTGCCTGAACAAAAAGAGGAAATATTAACAATCATCAACTTTTAAAAAACAATATTGAGCTATTAAAGAGTTGTGGAGGGAAGCACTAAGAATGTAGAGATTATTTGCTCTTTGGGGTAATAGACGTCTGGTATTTTAGAATCCAGTCACTCACATCCAAACTCTTCCTTTAAGTTGTTACTGAAATTTACTGTCAAAGTCTTAATTAACAGTCAAATTTGTGACATTTTATACAAGCCATCTATTTAATATTTAGTAATAAAGGTTCAAATCACTGGCCTTCATGACCAAATTGCTTGACTGAACTCTTCACCAGCTCAACTTCAAAGGACAGTTGAAATTTGAGCCTTTGAAAGCATTTGAAGGCTTATGTTATTTTAGCATTATATTGCCCATCCTCAAACTCTTAATGGATTGGTAAAACTTAGCAGGTTTATAATTAAAAAGAAAAGATGTATGTTCTGTATCTTTTATGAGTAACGGATGCTTAAAAATTCAGGCTAACTTGGTTTCTTCCACACCAAAATTTTGGGAAGAAAGTTTACCCTTGGAACTATATTATTTTTAAAATAAGTATAAGCAGTATCCAAAATCTGGTATATAGGTTTCTTGTTCTTCCTTCTTTAACAAGAGAGTAAGTCCACTTAATACATTATCATCCATTATTACTTTTCTCAGCACAGCTAAGGATTATGGGCTGAGAGAGAAATTAGTGCCATTAAGGATTGTACTCTGATACTACAAGCCCCGAAAATAATGAGAATTATATTCCCCATTGTCCATAATAGTTTATAGGAATTCCTATCTAAAATTGAATGAGAAAATCATCAGACTTATAATATCTCCTTCTAACACATGTAACTATTTCAGAAATGGGATTGGCTCTTTCAGACTCATAAGCATATTTAGAATTGAAGCAATTTTCTGGAATGGGAGCTTCACTTGTTTTGCTTTTGTGATTATTGATTACACAGTGGCATTCTCTGTGTTTATTCCCCAAATCTGCAAATGTGATTTCTGGCATAGGTGTGGCTCTGTTAAGGGCTGAATGTTGGCATCTCTCTCAAATTCATAACTTGAATCCCTAACCCACAATGTGATGATATTTGGAGATAGGGGCCTTTGGGAGGAAATTATGGTTAGATGAAGGTATGGTGGTGGGGCCCCCTTAATGGAATTCGTGTAGTTATAGGAGAGAGACCAGAGAACTTGTTCTTTCTCTATACACAAAGAAGAGGTCAAGTGAGTACACAGCAAAATGGTGGCCACCTACAGGCCAAGAAGTGATGCCTCAGCAGAAACAACTATGTTGGCACCCTGATCTCAGACTTCCATCCTCCAAAACTGTGAGAAAATAAGTTTCTGTTGTTTAAACCACCCAGTCTATGGTGTTTTGGGAGGATGGGCTAAGTGGGTGATGGGGATTAAGGAGGGCACTTGTGCTGAGCACTGGGTGTTATATGTAAGTGATGAATCACTAAATTCTACTCCTGAAACCAATATTACACTATATGTAAACTAACTAGAATTTAAATAAAAATTTGGAAAAAAAAAAGTTCATCCTACCTAATTTCAGTTCTCAGTGTGAAACATTCAGACTATGTCTGCCTTTGGCTCAGGTCATTATCCCACGGTCCTGGAATGGAGCCCCACATCAGGCTCCGTGCTTGGCAGGAAGCCTACTCCCTTGCTTGTGTTCCCTTTCTCGCTGTCTCTCTCTGTCAAATAAATAAATAAAATCTTAAAAAAAAAAAAAAAGAGTAATGTGTCCTCCTTCCTTGGAATGTATTCTGTTGTAAAGGCACAAGATTGCTAAAGCAAGTGGAAAAGTAGGGTTGTATGGTATAGATTCCAAATCTTCAGGTTTGGGTTTGAGTCCAGGACCCTGCTCTGATCAGCTTTTGAACCAGTTGTGAGTCACCCATTATTGTGGACTGAATTATTTTGCCCTAAATTTATATGTTGAGGTCCTATCCCCAGTACCTCAGAATATGACTGTTTTTGGAAACAGGGCCTTTAGATTAGAAGGACATAAGGGTGGGCCCCTAATCCAATAGAATTGATGTTCTTCTAAGAAGAGGAAGAGACATGAGGGATTGTGTGCACAGAGAAAAGGCCACGTGAGGACACGGTGAGAAGGTGGCCAACTGCAAGCCAAAGAGAGAGACCTCAGAAGACCCCAATCCTGCCAACACCTCAATCCTGGACTTCCAGCCTCCCAAACTGTGAGAAAATAAATATCTGTTGTTTGAGCCACCCAGTCTGTGGTATTTTGTTATGGCAGCCCTAGCCGACTAATACACTTATCCTGTCTAATCCTGCATTGCTAAGCATTAGCACAGGGTCATGTAGAAAAGTGAGTCTGAAGACAGACAACTTGGGTTTAAATGCCAGCATACCTTCTTCTTGCCTCAATGGCCTTCCGTGTGAAGAGAGATTACTAGGAGCTGCTACCTCATCGAGTCCTGAGAAGATTCATGAAATGGAATTCCCTGGAATTCCATGATGCATGAAGGGAACAGATTCAGAGGAATACGAAGATTTTTTTTTAAGTATTTTTTAAAAAAGATTTTATTTATTTATTCGACAGAGATAGAGACAGCCAGCGAGAGAGGGAACACAAGCAGGGGGAGTGGGAGAGGAAGAAGCAGGCTCATAGCAGAAGAGCCTGATGTGGGGCTCAATCCCATAACACCAGGATCACGCCCTGAGCCGAAGGCAGACGCTTAACGACTGAGCCACCCAGGCGCCCCGAGGAATATGAAGTTTTTGACAGAAAATTATGGAACAGGAAGCTACTGTATGACTATGAGTTCCTTTACTAGAATATGAGACTTTTAAAATAAGAATTACATTTTCATGTTTTGGTCTCAGTATCTAGAACAGTGCCAGGTCCATTTTTGGTATGAAAAATCTATTTAGAACAAATAGTGAAAGAAAATAGGAAGTAAAGAATGAAGGGAGAAAGGAAGGAAAGAAAGAAAGAACATAAATAGTAATTGTTGGGGATAGGTGTGCAGATAGGAAATTCTGTATCGTGCTCATGCAGGGTATATTGAAATGAGTAAAACATAAAAATGGAAATGAAATTGGGTCCAGAATGTGTAGAACTTTGAAAAACAGTGGCAGATGGGTGCCTGGGTGGCTCAGTTGGTTGAGTCCCACTCCCGATTTCTGCTCAGGTCATGATCTCAGGGTTGTGAGATCGAGCCCTGGGTCATGCTCAGTGGGGAGTCTGCTTGAGATTTTCTCCCTCCCCTTTTGTCCCTCCCCTCGCTCTCGCTCTCTCTCTAAAGTAAATAAATAAATCTTAAAAAAAAAGAAAAACAATGGTAGACAACCAGAGATTTTTAAATTTTAAATTTTTTGTATGATATTATAATAAACTATTTTGGTGGCTATTTTTGCAATTTTATGGATATTGTATTAATATCAAAAGAGACCTTTGATCGCCTAATCTTATGGCAAAACATTATTGAAACATTCCTAATATAGGCATACTTATTTATCTAGTATATGTATATTGTACTATAATAATATTTCATATGTTTTAAATAACATACATAAGTAAAAATTAAAATAACAAGATAAAAGTAACAAAAGAAGTAGTTCTGGTAATTGTCTCTTTTGCCTCACTAGCTTGTGATCTTCCCTCAGGATGTGCGCATTTCACTTCGGAAATCTTCAAACAGAAGTATTGCCTTTCACACCTTTTTTCTAAACAGTTTTCTAAATATACCCGGGACAGGCTTCATGCCTTTAAGCTGCTGGAACTTTGTCCATGCCATTTTCCTTTTAACATTTAAATTTGTCTAGCTGAAGCCCCCCTATAAAACAAAACCTGCCCAATGAACCTTGCAGTAAGCGACTTCTCTGTCTTCTGAACAACAGAAAAAGCTGCTGTATCCAAATATTTGGTACTTAGCATAAAGTATCTTAAATTACATCATATTATGGGGTGCCTGGGTGGTGCAGTCGTTGAGTCTGCCTTCGGCTCAGGGCGTGATCCCAGCGTTCTGGGATTGAGCCCCACATCAGGCTCCTCCTCTGAGAGCCTGCTTCTTCCTCTCCCACTCTGCCTGCTTGTGTTCCCTCTCTCGCTGGCTGTCTCTGTCAAATAAATAAATAAAATCTTAAAAAAAAATTATGTCGTATTAAATGAATTGCATTGTTTTTGTACATGAATATGCTATATCTTTCCAATTAGATTGAAATCTTTTTCAGGGCAGGGATTTTTTTTTAATGCCTTAAAAAAAAATCCATGGAATAGATAACTCAGTGCTTTACTTAATAAAGACTTACTGACTGATGGTGGTGAGCAATAACAGCATTTGTAACTCTCCTAATTCCTTCATTGATGTTACAGTTGGGGTTCTTTGTTGAAACAGAAACTAACTCAAATGAAGGAAAAGCCAAAGGAAAGAGAGGAAGAACAGCTCTGATTCAAGCAAACATAGGCTTCTCCAGGAAGATCAAACTCATGATTCATTTTACCACTTTCCGCTTTTGTGCCACCCACTGAAGAGCTACATTTTTAGGACAGAGAGTGTGATGTGCCTATTTTGGGCCACTTGGGCATTCCCTTGGTTTCTAGTCGAACTGATATGCCACTCCCACAAAGAAAGCTTAAAAAGGGAAACTTTGCCAAAAAAACTGGGGGATGGATGCTGAAGAAGTGTCACACATCATATTTCACAAACACTGACTGTCTACCTAAAGATGATAAGTCTGAGTTGAAAAATGTCAATGGTTTGCATAGATACCTCGACATGCGGACGTACTTTGGAAAACAGTAGGTGTAGCTGTGAGCTAAAGTTACTAGAAAATTAATCACATTAAATATTTTTATGGGTTGCTATGTTGATTTCTTAATAAGACAGAGTAGATTTGTTCTTTGGCAATGGGCAGACTTGCTAAATCACCTGAGCAAGTTATTTAACATTTCTGAATGCAGTTCTATAATTTTTAAAAATGGGGACAATAATATCAGTATATTTAAATTGTTATGAAGATTAAATAAATTAATGCATATTCAGTGCTTAACATAATGCCTGGCTATAGTAATTTTTCAACTAATGTTAGCAATGACCATTATCATTATAGAGGTAACATATTCATAGGATCAATGCATCGCATATTTCATGTTTATAGTTAAACACCCTTATAATTGGCTTATTTGCATTTGAACCAAAGACACATCTAAACTCACCAGTGACCCACTTACACACTAGTTCTCGAACATGAAATTACTTTTCTTAGAACCAAAACTTAATAAAGAATTATAAGTTTAAAAAATATTTATCTTTCTCGAACATACTTTTTTTTTCATTTGGTGCAGGGAACCACAGAGCAATATTCATTTTAGACAGCTTATTTCAATGATGTTAAAGAAACTAACAGTTATCAGTTAGAGGTTTGAGAAAGAACAGAAAATGGATATAGGCAGATCTAGCTATAGTTTCAATGACTCACGAATGGAAAAATCACCAATTTTCTGAATGCCAAACAGGAAGATATCAAAAGTTGAAAGATTTATAATATTTGCAATGTTTGTAAATATTTGAAAGAGTGAGGGGAATGGAAAGGGACATACTTATCTTTGAGACATGTATATAAAGTTAAGTTTCTAAAGATCTGAGCTTACAGGGGCGCCTGGGTGGCACAGTCGTTAAGCGTCTGCCTTCGGCTCAGGGCGTGATCCCGGCGTTACGGGATCGAGCCCCACATCAGGCTCCTCAGCTAGGTGCCTGCTTCTTCCTCTCCCACTCCCCCTGCTTGTGTTCCCTCTCTCACTGGCTATCTCTCTCCGTCAAATAAATAAATAAATAAATACAATCTTTAAAAAAAAAATTAAAAAAATAAAGATCTGAGCTTACAGAGCCTTAATATTAATATAGGAGGTATCATACTTCAGCTTGATTAAAAACAAATGCTGAAAGAAATATTCGTTTTTTAAATTCTTTTTTTTTTAAAGAAATGTTTAAATTGGCCCATGTTTCATTTTCTTTTAGGTTGTCCCTGAATGACCAGAAATTTCATTTATTTCCTCTTTTATTATGAAACAACCAAATTTGAAAGTCTGTTCTGTTTTGATATAACTTTGGGAACCTTATAGTTCTCTTGTGAATTACAGAAGTAGGAAAGAAAATAGGAAAACAGGAAAGAAATATGAATGTATATTTTTTCTGTTTTGTATATATAGTCTACCTACTTTAAGATTTTCACGTGTGTCATTATGTGCTGAAGAGGCTTTCCTGGCCTCTTCAGATATGATGTGAATGACAATATTGGAGAGATATTGGAGAAACTAATATATACTGGAGCTTACAAAATCTTAACAAAAGAGTTTTTCCCTCCTCTCTCTCCCTCTCTCTTTGATTACGACATTGTCCAAATCTCTTGGCATGGTGGATGCCTGGGGGTCTATCAAATCTTCTAAAATGTTTTGTCATGTCTTTTTCTAAGTTAAATAGAGACCCCAATTCCATAATTCTCAAACTCAAGTGTACATAAAGATTTCATGGTAAGTCTATTTAAATTCCAGACTCTGATGGTCCATCCCCAGGAGATTCCGATATAGTAAATATTCAGAGGGACTTAGGAATTTGCACCTTTGTAAAACAGCCCAGATGATTGTGATATTGGTGCTCTAGAGGTCACACTTGAAGAAACACTGCCATAGAAGTTATAGTTTCTCCCTGATATCACTATCACTTATTATTATTACAATTACTACTACTATTATTATTGTATTATTTATCTACTAATCACTGCTCTTCCAATCAATGCTCTATAATTTTCCAAATGAGAGAACAGTAATAAAGAAGAGGTAGAGCATTTTATATATTACTGTGAATTGATTTTTGTATTTATATTTGAATGTGAATATTTGTTTTTAGCTGTAGGTCCCAAACCTTCATTCTATTAGCTGTTAGTGGGTGTGCTACCAGAAAAGAATTCCATGGTCAAATAGCTGACATAGTATGTGACAATAATGTGTCTTATTAGAGAGTTACAGACACATGCAAGCACACAGAATTATATAGCTTTGTTTTAAAAAGGCTTCCCAAGATTCTGATTCTGGAGTCTTCTTAGTAAGGGACAACTGTTAATATCTTGCAGAAATTCTTCACAAAGGACTAAGTCCTATCTTGCTTTCTTGCTAAACCTGGTATCTTTTCAGCAATTCAGGCTACTGCTTAGGTCTAAAATTCTTCTCCCTGGCACGCTTGAAGCTTACATGGAGAAAGATCAGTCAGAAATGGCAGTGTCAACAGCAGCTGAGGACAAGGTGTCTTCCAAACTAAATCCGATTATAGGAACTAAAGGATTTTTCGTATGGCTGAAGATTGTGACAGGTGCAGGTAGTGTAAGATGCCCTCTGAACCCCTCCTTTTGAAAGACTTGGAAATAAAATCAGCTAGACTTTGTGAGGAAAAAAAAAGAATTCAACACTTGATGGATGAAATTAAAAATATGTAAAGTCACATTTAGTGACTACTAGCATAGACTGGACTGTGGTCAAATAAGCTTTATAAACATATTTGAAGAAAGGTTCGTTATTCATCATAGGGACCTGGAAAACAATGAATAGAAAAAATAATTGTCAATGTGCACTGCATTAGATAGAAGAATATTTTGTCAAACACCAGGAGTAATATTGTCTAGCAAGGTTGTGTCTTTTGGGAGAAAGAATGTGTTAGTTTGAAAGAAATTGTTGAGAATCATCTAAATTCCTAGTGCTGATTCCTTGGGTAATAAGTATATTTCTGTGTTAGTTTTTATGTAATTCTGAAATAAGCCATATCTTGATCATGGCAACGTGTGCATTTTGGTCAGAATAAATTCACAATTCTTATTGCAAATTAATAAATTGGTATTCTGTATTACATCCCAGTCTCTCAATTTATAGTAAGTTAACATCCCTGAGTTGGATCACATCTGAGAAACAATTGATTTTCTGGGTTAAGAAGTTTCAACAAAACCCAGATAGTAATGAAATCACCCTTTCAATGTTACCCTGAGAAATTTTTGGTAGACCGTTACAAAACATATCCTGGGCAAACCCCCATGTCTATATGTGCTTCTCTTTGAAATGCAACATATTCAATATAAAGATTTGTAACAGAACATCAGCCTTGTTTCTAATGAGCCTATTTTTGTTTTTGAGAAGAAGTAAATTTAGTTTTTGCCATGTGTGGTCAGCTCCGTGTTAGCAGACACTATAGAAAGCATCATTCACTTGAGACTTGGTGTCTTCCTTTATTGCTTTTCCACAGAACTCTGGCAAAATAAAGGAATTAAAGGAAGCCCTGAGCAAATATCTTATACTCTCTGCTTAAATCTTGCAAATACAATTCCCAGTGTCCCTCGTCTAGAGTCAGTAGGTTAAACCCGGCTCATTCACGCAGTTCCAACGGATATCTGTTGGGACTTAAACCGCAGAGTTCAGTGTTCACTTTAAATGTTCTCCCTGCACCTCATTTCCGCCCAGTGGAAAAATATGTAGTTATTACAGACAACTGCAATGTGCATTAAAGTGTACATAATTTTTAATACTTCCAATGGTGAGTTCTTTTGTAGGAACTTCCTAAAGTGAAATAAAAAGGCTTTTTTTCTGCCTTTCTTCTCCCTCTAATCCAACATCTGAGATTATATAAAACTTAGAAGGTTTTTGGTACATGTTACAAAAATATGAACCATTCATATTTTATAGGAATTTGTGAAATCTCCTCACATAACTACAGAACAATCTCAAGACCGCCTTTATCTTCTCACACATATCAACTGAGAGACTACTTCACAGAGCTTTACATACACCAAATGTCTCTTTTGTCAATACTTTTTATTTTGTTTTCTGGTTATTATTATTTTATTTTCATTTTATATTTCTTAAGATTTTATTTGGAAGTAATCTCTACACCCAACATGGGGCTCAAACCCACAACCCCAAGATCTTGCTCTTGCTCCACGGACTAAGCTATCCAGGAGTCCCTGGTTATTATTTTTTTAAAGACAAATACCTGCCTACTAAATTTCCTGATGTACGCATCTGGAAACTGGACAACGAGACTGTGCTATCCTTATTTCCCTTAGCTGATTTAAAAATCACTAGAGTATTAATCCGTACTAGTAGCACTGAGATTTGTCTATAGAGTAATTTAACCATTATCCCCCAGATTTGCTCTAATATTATAATCAGAAAAGCTTTATAGCTATTCCAAGAGGCAGGAGTCTCAACCTCCTCCTACTCCCCACCTGTTCTCTTTGGAGAACGACTTATGTCTTATTTCATGTCAAAATGCAAATTTGTTGTTTTCTTACACCATCTTATAAGCAACTAAATTTCTGTGGAATGAAAATTAATGTTTGAGTCGACACCTATTTACATGTCTTCAAAATCATATTAAGACAAAAATTTGTAATCTTGTCAGAATTATTTATTTTGCCATAATAAGATAAAACACCTGGGACACTTTGCCAATTGATAATTTTCAAAAATATTTTTTCTTAGTGTCTCATTTAGCATGGCTTCATTATCACTGTATGAAATTACTACCCTTTTAAGAAATGAGGGGATATTTAAAAATCAATGGTTAGACCACACAAATGATTCGTGATGCACTTTGAAATGACTCAGGGGACTACCTCTTCAGGTAGTTTTCATATGTGCTTTGATATGTAATTATTTAGTACTTACATTAGGCCAAGTCCTGGATATGGAGATATGCACTAGAGACATATTAATGGATCGTGGTCAAATGGGTTTTAAAAACTACCAGAGGAATCAGATAATCACACGATGATTTACACTGTCATTAACTATAAGGTCCCTGGGAAGAAGAGTCTGTTATTTTGTAAAAACTGATGAAGAAGGGTATGATTAGAAATTGGTGCATGAGGAATAAATGACCTATAAGACTTAAAGTCAGGGAGAGATCCAGGCTTGTGGAACCTTTATACCATGTTAATAATTTTAGAGGAAATCCAAGCTATTATAGAGTTTTAAGCATGGGGACAATGCAATCGTGCCAGATTTACATATTTCCCCCACATACTATTATGGGGCACTTTCAAACATCAGAAAAGTACAAATTATTGTGCAGTAAACTCCCAGTATATACTACCTTGATTCTTTAACTGTAAATATTTCATCTGTCCAATCATTTAGCCATCTATTGATCCACCTTATCTTTTGAGGCATTTTGAAAATTGAGGTATAAAGTAACATAAGGTGTACAAATGAGCCACCTTATCTTTGAGGCATTTAAAAAGTTGAAGTATAATTTACAACAGAAAATTTTACCCTTTTTGGTATACATTTTTTTCTTTCTTTCTTCTTCTTCTTCTTTTTTGTTTTTTTGAGAGAGAGAGAGAGAGAAAATGCACACATGCATGTGCATTAGTGGGGGCAGGGGGAGGGGCAAAGGGAGAAGGAGAGAGATAATCCCGAGGACTCCACACTAAGCATAGAGCCCCACGTGGGGCTCCATCCCAGGACCCTGAGACCATGACCCAAGCTGAAATCAAGAGTCCGGCGCCCCACTGACTATCTACCCAGGAACATTTCTATGAGCTTTGACAAAGCATGGTGATTGTGGAATCAAGATACACAACAGTTCAGTCTTATTTTTTAATGCACTTCAAAGTTTTTTCAGACATTAGCACATCTCACCCTTAAGCACCTCAGCGTGCATATTGTTAGAGTTCAAGATTTATTTAATATTTATATTTTTAAGGTAAAATGTCCATACTGTGAAATGAACAAGGGATAACCTTTCTATGAGCACTGACAAATGCATAAACCTAACCTTTGCAATCGCAGACCCCTATCAAATGTTCTTAAAAGTTCTCATCAGGAGGAAAAAAAATGTAACTACATAGCTGGTGGATATTAACTAGACTTATTATAGTGATAATTTTGCAGTATATACAAATATCAAATCATTACACTGTAAACCTGAAACTAATATAATGTCGTATATGAAATATACCTCAATAAAAAAAGATGTAGGACATTTCTATTACCCAGAAAATTGCTATATGCACATTTGCAGTCAACTCCTGTTCCCATTCTCGCCTTCTCATTGGCAGCTAGCATTCTGATTTTTTTTTTTGTAACCATAGATTAGTCTTGCCTATTCTAGAATTCCAGATAAATAGAATCCAAGAATGTGTTCCATATAAGGCTTCTTTCAGTCAGCATAACGTTTTTGAGATTCAGACAGACTGAGCCTATCAGCAGGTTATTTTATTTTTTTAATTTCTGAGGAGTATTTTGTTGTATAAATATATGACATTCATCCTCCTCTCGGTGGCTTCTTGAGCTGTTTCCAATTTTGGCTATTATAAATAAAGCTACCGTGGACATTCTTTTACAAGGCTTCTAGTAATATATATATATATATATATTTTTTTTCATTACTCTTAAGTGAATATCTAGGATTGGAATTTCTTGGTTATGGGGTAAGTACATGCTTAGTTTTATTATTATTTTTTAATCTAGAGCTTATTCCAAAGGGATTGTATCATCATCTTAAAAGTTTTTACAAAGAATCTATCTACAGGATGGAGAATGGCTTGGAAATATGCAAAAGTTGATAAGGGAAGACAAATGCAATGTTTGGGCATAATAGGGACTCGTGGAAAGAGATAAGAATGAATATAATTAAGATATATTTAGGAGACAGAATCAACAAGACTTGGTAGTGGACAGGATTTAGGGGGAGGGAGATGGATTAGTCAAATTTCAGGCATGAACAAATGGTGGTATAATTGACCAAGATGGAGAGTTCTCATGGGGCACCAGGTTTAGAGGAAAAGTCCTGAGCTCCATTTTGAACATGGGCACTTTGATGTGGCTATTTTCCCTCTCAGAATAATGATTAGCTGATTTGTGACAATTTATATATTGTCAGAACCAGAAAAAAAAAAAATGAAATGCAGCCCATTTTGCTAAGCACCAAATGGACTTGTAGTTTCCAAATTTACCCTTCCCTTGAACTAAAATACTAAATACTATATCCTCATGATTTAGCCAAAAAAGGGAACACAGATTTCTATTATTTATTAATGTTTAAAGTTATACCATTAAATTATAACCTATCAAATTCCATTTATTTCAATACCTTGGAGTGTATGACTTGTTTGAAAAAAAATCACGCACTTTTACTGGACAAGGCGATGATTTATTACATAAGACCTAATTAGGATAAATGGGGGATATGATATGGTACAATATTTTCACAGATGGTTGAAATCACTTTGGGAAAAGCTTGGATTCAAGTTCATCTATATAAGCTGCTTAGAATAATTCACATGGAATTCAAAATAAATAAGTTTACTAGCAGTTTAAAGTATTAAACTTAAAAAAATATAAACACTAATCATAATTCTTGGTGAAGTTACTGCAGAACTAAAACTCTTTACCCAAGAAAGTAAAAAAAATTTAGTCTTTAAAGAGACTTTTAAAGGTCTTTGTAATTTGTGTTTTATTCAAAAATAATATGACTGCCTAATGTTAATGAGGATTCTAATAGAATTGATTTTAGGTACGATTTTAGCCAGAACACACGCTTTCAATTTAGCTATCCCTGAAATAAGATAATAATATTTTTAATAATTATGTAAGTACTATATAACAAAAATGATAAACAGACATGCTACATATACAAAAGGAATCTCTACTAGCCATTGAATCATCAAATGTTTTTATTACTCACAGTTTTATAAATGTTGAGAAAAACAATTCAAAATCTGTATTAGCAGCTCTTAATCTCATGTTATACCGCCTAATATAGTTATGTAAAGTAATATGAGTTGTCATTAAAATGTAATTAAAGATTCACATTTCATGCCAAGCTGTCAACAAGCCTCATTTTGCTTAATTATCTACAGATTTTCAGGACCACCTGTTTCCAGGAGGGCTTCTCATTTGGAGGCGGTCAATAAAAGGAAAAGAAAATGAAGATTTGCCAACCTCTTTGTCTACCATCCATTTGTTCCTGACTGAAGAATGTCTCTACCTTACTTTAATGTGTGGTATTTAACTCTGATGTAATGGTCCCAGGCTTTTCACAGACACTGGCAACGTCTGGCTAGAAGCTAGAAAGACTACTTATTTTTTATTTTATTTTTTACAGGGGCAGAATTCAACTTTATTAATAAATATATTTATATTTAATCACAAAATGTATATTCTTTTGAAAAATTAAAACAAATATATGTCAAGTCATGGGGTGATGACCCCTTAGCTTCCCAGTGTCCACTGGCAGTAATCACTGTTAAAGTTGAAAATGTGAAGTTTAAAGTGCTTTTTTCTATCCTTCATTCTTGGTCATATTTTTATTGAAAAAGAACTATTTAAACAAATACTACTTAAATCCTGCAAAACCTGATATTTGGTAATAGTAAATTTGTTACTTTTTTGTTTGTTTGTTTGTTTTTTCCTTTGGCCTGTCAAAGTTTCCTATGTGTCTCTCTTAACGCTACATAAAGTTTTTATTCAATAGTGACTCATTGTTTCCAACTTGCTATTGCAAAGTCAAGGAACATATGAACTTTGATCAGAAAGATGATATTAGTTTCCTAAGACCTACATCAATATATGGAAAATAATGTTTAAAAATAAAGAATACTAAATGGATCATTATTTATAAGAATTGACAATGAGAGGAGATCCTTGGCTTATGTTAAAAAAAATAATCTGCAGTGGCTGGCTTGTCAGCATTTTGTTTGTTTTTGTTTGCTAATACACTTAGAGATTCAGTGGCATTTAGAAAGTAAATATTTTACCAACTTGTTAAATCACATATTGTAGTTTTCCTTCACATTTTTTTTTGTAATCTTTTTTAAAAAGATTTTACTTATTTATTTATTTGAGAGAGAGATTAAGTGAGAGAGAAAGAGCAGGAACAGGAGCAAAGGGAAAGGGAGAAGCAGACTCCCCACTGAGCAGGGAGCCTGATGTGGGGCTAGATCCCAGGACCCTGAGATCATGACCCGAGCTGAAGGCAGACACTTAACCAACTGAGCCACCCAGGTGCCCTTCTTTCACATTTCTTAAACTAGGGCATCTCTTATGGAAATGCAAGGAAGGCGCAGTTAAGACTCAGGCTTTAGTGCCAAACTGCGTGGGTTTGAATCCCAGTATTATCATTTTCTGAAAATAACCTTGGGCAAGATACTTAATCTCACTCCGATTTGAAATCCTCATCTACAAAATAAAGATAAGATCAGCCTCCACATACGTGACATAGTTATGAAGATTAAGGACACCTAAAGTGGTTGTTCCAGGTAAGAGATGAAGTCCTTGCAAGAGATGGAGGTCCAGCGGCAACACCGATCCCAGCTGTAGGTCACAACACTTGAATTCATCACAGCCATGGGTGGTGGGTAGAAAAGAAACACCTCCTCAGCCTTCTTATCTGGAAATATTTGTCTTGGGCCACATATCAATTAGAATGGAACATTCAGGGAGGGAAAATGGAGCTCAGCTTGAGACCAAAAGGGAGCTGGGGATAAAGTCTGAAAATGGAGTTGAAAGTGTGTGTCCTCCTGGTTATGAGAATCCACCCAGAAGCAAGCAAAAGATTTGGACTGGTATGGCGAGTGAATGTACAGGTCAAGGGGCTCTCACAAAATGAAGGTTATTTTAAAGTTATCTACTTTATACCAACCACGCTGCTGAGCACTGGTGAAATAATGCAGAGCATGCTAAAGGACCAGGAGTTATCCTGCAGTGGAAGGGATGGACGTATAAACATAATTATAATACAATTTTGCAAATGCAAACACACTAATATGCAAAAAAATCTTCAGAGGGTGCGATTAGAATTTATATCATGGGTCATGCATTCAATTTACATATGCTTTCCTCTATATTATCTTATTAATGAGAAAAACGATGCCTTTAAATAAGAAAAACAGTTAAAATATCTGACTACATACATGTGGTGTTTAATTTTAGGTGGCCAGACATTTCCATGTGGAGATCAAGACAGCCTTAACATTCCCCTCAGCTTGACAAACTTTCTCCAGTTTCCTTCTTCACTCTAGGCCTACCACTTCTCTTTTCTTAGAGTGCTTACTTCAGAAAACTTAAAATTGTGAATTCTTCCTCTGCCCCTTTGAGATAGAGATCTTTTTAAAAGCCTCTTGCCAGTTATAAAAGCCAGGAATGTCTTTCTCTAGGACCTGGGATCCACCCTTTTGAAATAAAATCAAGGAAGATAACGCCCCTGTGTTCCAGGCTAGGTAGGACCCTACCAAGGGAGGAGAAAATTTACTTTTCCTTTGGATAAAGCTACTTAGGAAACACAGATGGCTTATGGTTCCCTTACCTCATATCCTAAAACCACTGCCCTCTTTGTCTCAGAGATGAGTGTCCACACTTGGTCTGTACTCTATCCTCCATCATTGGCAAAAGTATTAACAAAATCAATTTCTGTTTGCTCATCTTGTCCAATGAGATTTTTCCTTTAACAGTGGCCAATACATTCTGTCAACATTTCTTTCAGAATTTCTTAAATTTTATTAGACCTATTTAATTTGCCTATCTTTTGGATACTATTCTATGTGCTCCCACCTCTTTTTTTTTTTCTTTTAAGTAGTCCCAGTGTGGGACTTGAACCTCACGACTGAGCTGAGATCAAGAGCTAGACACCCAACCACCTGAGCCACTTAGGTGCCTGTCTTCCCCTTATTTTTTGGATCAAGAAAGAATTCCTCTCTTCTGAAAAATTCATCCTTCCATGTGTGCTCTGATTTCTATCCCCTCACTTTTTTAAGGACTTTTTTCCTCAGTCATTTATCGTCTTTCCTGCAACACTGATGCCACTATATATACTAGAATTTTGCAAACAGCCTATAAATGTGCTTTAGTATCTTCTTCTAAAACAAAATCCTCTCTTGACCTCCACTATTATTTTCTTGTTTCACCATTCACAGAACAAACTTCTCAAGAGTTGTCTACATAGCAAATCCATTTATTGACCTCCCATTCATTCCTCAACCCACTTATAACTGGCTTCTGCCGTCATTTGTCCACTAAAACTGCTCTTGTCCAGATCGTCAGTGATCTTCCTCACATAAAATCCAATGGAAACTTTTGGGCAAACTTTTTGACACAATTGGGCAAATTTTCCATCTGGAGATGGAAGGTTCTTCTCTAATTTACATTCTACCTTAACGATCACGTTCATTTCCATACCTTCAAATACTATTTCATATGTGCAGTCCAACACTCTCTTTTGGACTCGATATCCATCTGATGTCTTATTAGCAAAACAGATGTATTTTGATGTGTTACAAATATCTTAAATACAAGCTATCCAGAATCAAACTTTTTTTTTTTTTTTTAAGATTTTATTTATTTATTTTGACAGAGAGAGACAGCCAGCGAGAGAGGGAACACAAGCAGGGGGAGTGGGAGAGGAAGAAGCAGGCTCCCAGCGGAGGAACCCGATGTGGGACTCGATCCTGGAACACCAGGATCACGCCCTGAGCCGAAGGCAACCGCCTAACGACTGCGCTACCCAGGCGCCCCCAGAATCAAACTTTTTATTTCTACCTTTAATCCCTTCTTCAAATATTTTTCTCTCAAGTCTATTCTTTTCCAAGAATGACAATACCATTTCCATAGTTACTCAAGCTAGGAGCTTGGGATTCATTCTCAATTATTTCCACACCATCCTTATGCTCAACCCAATCCACAATGCCTGTTAATTAATACTTTTGAAGTACATTTCAAATCTGTCCATTTCTGTCCATTCTATTAACAAGTCTAGTATAAGCCATCATTTCTGAGCAATTTTTCACAATTGCCAACTTCTAATCAGCTCAATTTTCATATAGTGATCACATTGATATTTTTAAAACAAATTTGTTCATTTTATTTCTCTGCTTTAAATTTTTCAATGGCTCTTGCTTATATTTAGACTAGACCACACAGTCCTATAGTGGCCTACAAAGCACATCCTGCTCCCCACCTCCAACAGAATAAAAGCTAATTTCCCAATTTCATTTCTCATTTTTCTTCATTTCCCCGTGATCACCATGTGACAGCTATTTTCTGTTCTCTGTTCTTTTAGTTCCTATACTCATTCCCAGGCCTTTACACATCTTCTTTCTCAGATCACTCCTCCTCACACTCCTCTTCACTGTACCATTGAAGCTATACATCTATGTAGTTGTCCAATCAGTTATGCCTAAACTAGTCTCCCTATACTTACTATTAAAAAAAAAACTGTTCATTTTCTTATATCATGTATGGTGATCTGTAATTATTCTCCTTCTGTTTGTTTTATTTGCTGCCTGTCTTCCTCACAAACCCGAATTGCCATGAGGTTTGGGACTATGTCTGCCTTGTTAAAAAGTGTTCACAGCTGTGCTGTCCAATACATGGGAGATGTTCAAAATGTTTCTTGGCTACATGAATACTCCTGTCGGAAATCCCTTTCTGGCTCTGTGTCGGTGAATCTTCATATACGTGTGTGACCTAAATGGACTCACATTAAGAGGATACAAACATTAGTTCAGAATGTTCTTGGTAGTTCTTTGACATTTTAATACCACCGTAAGACAAGGAATGCCTTTTTCTAAAGTACCTTCTGCTTTTAGTGCTTTTTAAAAATTGTGCCTAACCAAGTTCTTTGAAGAGTACATTTTATAAAATTACCCTGACTGAATGCGAGTGGGCAAGGGATGGGCTGCATTGGGCTGCTGTTCCACAGTAAGACCTTTTCCTATCTATTTGAGATCACAGGGGAGGCACGCTCCCAGCCACTGCTATTCAGTGCTGCTCTGCGGCACTAGTGAGATTATAAACAATAAAGAGACCAGAATCAGAGCCTCCCCAGAAAGAAACAGGAAACTTGACATCTTCTCAGTCAGCACAACTGTTGGAAATTGTTCCCCTGGAGAAAGTGGATGCTCAGGAACACTAATTAATTATTAGAAGAGCTTTGCTGTAAAACACATTTGAGTGTATTTACATGCACTTAAATGTTCAAACACAAGCCCCCTAAATAACTAAGTTATGTCTGAAATCAATTTTATGAAGTATTCAACATTATGATGTTCTATGATTGAGCTATCAGCTTCATGAAAATTATTATTATTATTTAGGATGAGTTGTTCTTTTATTTTGCATGGGTCTGAAATGGAGTGGTTTTCTATGATTGCTCACAGAAATGAATAGGCTCTAGCAACAATAATTAATGCATTAGGTTAAGAAAAACCATGTATAATTATTTTGACTTGAAATTTTACTCCCATTTTTGATTGTACGTCTTGGTGAACATATATGAGCTGAAGGTGAGAAACTAGTATGCAGCTGGTTTTATGTTTGCTTCTCAAAATAAGTATTACCTTCAGATTAGATTTTCAATATTCATAAGGTTTCAAATGAATTCTATAAACTCAGAATAAGTAAATGTCTTATTTTGTGTAAAGCTTTTCTTTTTCTTTTTTTTAAAAGATTTTATTTATTTATCCGACAGAGATAGAGACAGCCAGTGAGAGAGGGAACACAAGCAGGGGGAGTGGGAGAGGAAGAAGCAGGCTCATAGCAGAGGAGCCTGATGTGGGGCTCGATCCCATAGTGCCGGGATCACGCCCTGAGCCGAAGGCAGACGCTTAACCGCTGTGCCACCCAGGCGCCCCTGTGTAAAGCTTTTCTTAAACTCCAGATGTGAGTTAGGCGTTAATTTCTCTGTGTCTCATAATGATTTGGACAAGTATGCTTTATTGTTATGATTAGTACTTCATTTGTTTTATAAGACCCAAAGCAGGAAGAATAATTTTTACTTGTAGATTTCTACTGCATAAAACAGATGCTAAATGAAATTTTAAAATTTAACGGTGGTTGAATAATATTTCAACAAAGAAGATTTTTACTTTTAAAAATTCATTGTATGCAATAATATATACATTTCTAACTGCATTGCATCAATATGTAAGATTAAGAAACTGAAATTGGCTCGGAGCGCACAGACCCAGTGGCGGCGCAACGCCCGCGGCTGAGCTGGCCCTCTGTTTGTTGCATGAAAGTTCAGGAAGCAGCCTGAGAGTTTATTCTGCTAATTAATTGGAAAGGGGTCACGCTAACGCCGCAGTTTCCTCCATCCGCTTGGTTCTGCTGTGAGTCTGGACCAGTACCCATGTCCTGCTTTGGGGCCTCTGCAGCCTTAGGGTAGAGTATCTTCAGAAGGTGGCGGAGGAGTAGGGGACCCCTTTTACAGCTGGTCCCCTGAGTCGAGTTGGATAGGTACCAGACCAGCCTGAACATCCACGGAATCAGCCTGAGATGCAGGAAGATACATCTGGATCTCTACAAATGAACATCTCCAGTGCTGAGTATTGAGGTACGAAGCAGGGAGCCGCGAAACCGCGCACAGATATTGGAAGATAAACGGAAGGGGGAGGGAGCCGCCGCGCTTGGGCTTGGGGAAGCGGTAGCCACCTGTACCGGAGAGCAGGCCGACTAGTGACGGGAGCAGACAGAGGCCGTGAGCCGGGGAGCGCGTGCCACCAGACTTCTCACGGAGGGAGCTCCGGTGCGCTCACTGGAAACAGACTGAGACCGGGAGATCCGGAGCGCGCGGGTCGGCTGGCGGCTGGCAGCTGGCGGTGTTAGAATCACAAAGGACAGAGACACAATGGCCCTGGAAGTGAGGGCTGGGACGCCGGGTGTGGGTTGCACATCCCGGGATGCTGCAGGGTTGAGCAGCACCAACAATAACAGAGTTAAAGTGGCCAGAACATCAATGGAGAATGGTCCGCAATCCCTCTGTTCTGAGACAGAGGCTGAGATTCAGCCACTGTTGCTCTGACTCTCAGAAGAGGCACAGCAGACCGCCAGGGAAAGCCGCCAAAGAACAAAAGCCTGGAAATACCAGCTCACAGGGTGCCCATCCGCATCCCCCCTCGCAGGGAACATGGAGACTCTACCCAAACAGGGTTGCCTGAGTATCAGCGTGGCAGGCCCCTACCCCAGAAGGCAGGCTGAAAAATCAAGAAGCCCACATCCCGGGGCACCTGGGTGGCGCAGTCATTAAGCACCTGTCTTAGGCTCAGGGCGTGATCCTGGCGTTCCGGAAAGGAGTCCCTCATCGGGCTCCTCCACTGGGAGCCTGCTTCTTCCTCTCCCACTCCCCTGCTTCTGTTCCCTCTCTCGCTGGCTGTCTCTCTGCCACATAAATAAATAAAATCTTTAAAGAAGAAGCCCACATCCCTAAGATCCCTATGAAACAAGGGCGCACCGCCTGGGTCCCGGTCAATAATTTGGGTTCTGGACAACCCCGCAACCTCTCCTCATCAGAATGATGAGAAGGAGAAATCCCCCCCAGGAAAGAAAAGACAATGAGTCTGTGGCCTCTGCCACAGAACTAAAGGATATAGATGTAACCAAATTATCAGAAATGGAATTCAGAGTAACAATGGTCAAGATGATGTGTAGACTTGAAAAAAGTATTAACGAAAATGTTAATGAGAATATAGAATCTCTAAGGGCGGAAATGAGAGCGAATCTGGCAGAAATTAAAAATTCTAGGAGCCAAATGCAGGCAAAACTAGAGGCTCTGATGGCCGGGGTGAATGAGGCAGAGGAACGTATTAGCGAATTGGTGGATGGGTTAGAAGAAGAAAAAGCGAAAATAGAAGTTGGACTTAAAAAAATCCACGCCCACGAATGTAGGTTACGGGAGATTACAGACTCAATGAAACGATCCAATGTCAGAATCATCGGCATCCCCGAGGGGGTGGAGAAAAACAGAGGTCTAGAAGAGATATTTGAACAAATTGTAGCTGAAAACTTCCCTAATCTAGTGAGGGAAACAAATATTCATGTCCAAGAGGCAGAGAGGACCCCTCCCAAGCTCAACCACGACAAACCTACGCCACGTCACGTCATAGTGCAATTCGCAAATATTAGATGCAAGGATACAGCATTGAAAGCGGCCAGGGCAAAGAAATCTCTCAAGTACCAAGGCAAAGGTATCAGAATTACATCAGACCTGTCTACACAGACCTGGAATGAGAGAAAGGGTTGGGGGGGTGCGTTTTTAAAGTTCTTTCAGAGAAAAACATGCAGCCAAGGATCCTTTATCCAGCAAGGCTGTCATTCAGAATCGATGGAGAAATAAAGACCTTCCAGAATCGCCAGTCATTAATCAATTTCGTAACCACGAAACCATCCCTACAGGAGATATTAAGGGGGGTTCTATAAAGGTAAAAAGGCCCCAAGAGTGATACAGAACAGAAAGTCACAACCGATACAAACAAAGACTTTACTGGCAACATGGCATCATTAAAATCATATCTCTCAGTATTCAGTCTCAATGTGAATGGCTTAAATGCTCCCATAATGCCACGGGGTTGCAGATTGGATAAAAAGAAATGACCCATCCATTTGCTGTCTACAAGAGACTCATTCTGAACTCAACGATACACTCAGATTGAAAGTAAAAGGATGGAGTACCATCTTTCACACAAATGGGCCTCAAAAGAAAGCTGGGGTAGCAATTCTCATATCAGATAAATTGGATTTTAAACTACAGACTATAGTTAGAGACACAGAGGGACACTATATTATTCTTAAAGGATGTATCAAACAAGTGGATATGACAATTATAAATATATATATGCCCCCAACAGGGGAGCAGCAAGATACACAAGCCAACTCTTAACCAGAATAAAGAGACATATAGATAAAAATACATTAATAGTAGGGGACCTCAACACCCCACTATCAGAAATAGACAGAACACCCTTGCAAAAACTAAGCAAAGAATCAAAGGCTTTGAATGCCATACTCGACGAGTTGGACCTCATAGATATATATAGAACACTACACCCCAGAACCAAAGAATACTCATTCTATTCTAATGCCCATGGAACATTCTCAAGAATAGACCATGTTCTGGGACACAAAACAGGTCTCAACCAATACCAAAAGACTGAAATTATTCCCTGCATATTCTCAGACCACAACGCTTTGAAAGTGGAACTCAACCACAAGGAAAAATTTGGAAGAAACTCAAATACTTGGAGACTAAGAACCATCCTGCTCAGGAATGATTCGATAAACCAGGAAATCAAAAATCAAATTAAACAATTTATGGAGACCAACGAGAATGAAAACACAACGGTCCAAAACCTATGGGATACTGCAAAGGCAGTCCTAAGGGGGAAATACACAGCCATCCAAGCCTCACTCAAAAGAATAGAAAAATCTAAAATGCAGTTTTTATATTCTCACCTCAAGAAGCTGGAACAGCAACAGAGGGACAGGCTTAATCCACTCACAAGGAAGCAGTTGACCAAAATTAGAGCAGAAATCAACGAATTAGAAACCAGGAGTACAGTAGAGCAGATCAACAGGACTAGAAGCTGGTTCTTTGAGAGAATTAATAAAATTGACAGACCTCTGGCAAGACTTATCCAAAATAATAGAGAAAGGACCCAAATTAATAAAATTATGAATGAAAAAGGAGAGACCACAACCAACACCAATGAAATTGGAAGGATTATTAGAAACTTTTATCAACAGCTTTATGCCAATAAATTAAGCAATTTGGAAGAGATGGAGGCCTTCCTGGAAACCCATAAACTACCAAGACTGAAACAGGAAGAAATTGATTTCTTAAACAGGCCAATTAATTATGAAGAGATTGAGTCAGTGATAAACAACCTTCCAAAAAATAAAACTCCAGGCCCGGACGGTTTTCCTGGGGAATTCTACCAAATATTCAAAGAAGAAATAATACCTATTCTCCTAAAGCTATTTCAAAAAATTGAAACAGAAGGAAAGCTACCAAACTCATTCTATGAGGCCAATATTACCTTGATCCCCAAACTGGGCAAAGACCCCAACAAAAAAGAGAATTACAGACCAATTTCCCTAATGAATATGGACGCCAAAATCCTCAACAAGATCCTGGCAAATAGAATCCAACTGTACATTAAAAGGATTGTCCATCATGACCAAGTGGGATTCATCCCTCAGATGCAAGGGTGGTACAACATTTGCAAATCTATCAGTGTCTTAGATTTTATTCAGAAACAAAAATTCAGAAATCATATGATTCTCTCAATAGATGAAGAAAAAGCATTTGACAAAATACAGCATCCTTTCCTGATTAAAACCCTTCAGAGTGTAGGAATAGAAGGTACATTTCTCAATCTCATAAAAGCCATCTATGAAAAGCCTACTGCAAATATTATTCTCAATGGGAAAAGCCTTTCCCTTAAGATCAGGAACATGACAAGGATGCCCACTCTCGCCACTATTATTCAACATAGTACTAGAAGTCCTTGCAACAGCAATCAGAAAACAAAAAGGTATAAAAGGTATCCATATCAGCAAAGAAGAAGTCAAACTGTCTCTCTTCGCAGATGACATGATACCCTATATGGAAAACCCAAAAGAATCTACACCCAAACTATTCGAAGTTATAGAGCAATTCAGTAATGTGGCGGGATACAAAATCAATGCTCAGAAATCAGTTGCATTTCTATACACGAATAATGAGACTGAAGAAAGAGAAATTAGGGAATCCATCCCATTTACAATAGCACCAAAAACCATACGTTACCTTGGAATTAAGTTAACCAGAGACGTAAAGGACCTATATTCTAGAAACTATAAATCACTCTTGAAAGACATTGAGGAAGACACAAAAAGATGGAAAAATATTCCATGCTCATGGATCGGAAGAATTAACATAGTTAAAATGTCCATTTCACCCAGAGCAATCTATACTTTCAGTGCTATCCCGATCAAAATACCGATGACATTTTTCAAGAAACTGGAACAAATGGTCCTTAACTTTGTGCAGAACCAGAAAAGGCCCTGAATCACCAAGGAATTGTTGAAAAGGAAAAACAAAGCTGGGGGCATCACAATGCTGGATTTCGAGCTGTACTACAAAGCTGTGATCACAAAGACAGCGTGGTACTGGCACAAAAACAGACACATAGACCAATGGAACAGAATAGAGAACCCAGAAATGGACCCTCGGCTCTTTGGGCAACTGATCTTTGATAAAGCAGGAAAAAACATCCAGTGGAAAAAAAAGACAGTCTCTTCAATAAATGATGCTGGGAAAATTGGACAGCTACATGCAAAAGAATGAAACCTGACCACTCTCTCACACCATACACAGAGATAAACTCCAAGTGGATGAAAGACCTCGATGTGAGACAGGAATCCATCAAAATCCTGGAGGACAACATAGGCAACAACCTCTACGACATCAGCCAAAGCAACCTTTTTCATGACACATCTCCAAAGGTAAGAGAAACAAAAGATAAAATGAACACGTGGGACTTCATCAAAATAAAAAGCTTCTGCACAGCCAAGGAAACAATAAAAAAAACTAAGAGGCAGCCCACGGAATGGGAGAATATATTTGCAAATGATGCTACAGATAAAAGATTGGTATCCAAGATCTACAAAGAACTTCTCAAACTCAATACGCGAGAAACAAATAAACAAATCATAAAATGGGCAGAAGATATGAACAGACACTTTTCCAATGAAGACATACAAATGGCTAACAGACACATGAAAAAATGTTCAAAATCATTAGCCATCAGGGAAATTCAAATCAAAACCACACTAAGATACCACTTATGCCAGTTAGAATGGCAAAAATCAACAAGGCAGGAAACAGCAATTGCTGGAGAGGATGTGGAGAGAGGGGATCTCTCGTACATTGTTGGTGGGAATGCAGGTTGGTGCAGCCACTCTGGAAAACAGTGTGGAGGTCCCTTAAAAAGTTAAAAATTGAGCTACCCTATGAACCAGCCATTGCAATACTGGGTATTTACCCCAAAGATACAGACATAGTGAAGAGAAGGGCCATATGCACCCCAATGTTCATAGCAGCATTATCCACAATAGCTAAATCGTGGAAGGAACCGAGATGCCCTTCAACAGATGACTGGATTAAGAAGTTGTGGTCCATATATACAATGGAATATTACTCAGCTATTAGAAAGAACGAGTTCTCAACATTTGCTGCAACATGGACGGCACTGGAGGAGATAATGCTAAGTGAAATAAGTCAAGCAGAGAAAGACAATTATCATATGATTTCTCTCATCTATGGAACATAATAACTAGGAAGATCGGTAGGGGAAGAAAGGGATAAAGAAAGGGGGGTAACCAGAAGGGGGAGTGAAGCATGGGAGACTATGGACTCTGAGAAACAAACTGAGGGCTTCAGAGGGGAGGGGGGTGGGGGAATGGGATAGACTGGTGATGTGTAGTAAGGAGGGCACATATTGCATGGTGCACTGGGTGTTGTATGCAACTAATGAATCATCGAACCTTGCATCAGAAACGAGGGATGTACTGTATGGTGACTAACATAATGTAATAAAAAACATTAAAAATAAAAAAAAATATTATTAATAAAATAAAAATAAAAAATAAACTGAAATTGGGAAAATCTCTATTTTTTTGGTAATTTTTATATAAAAATCAACAAAGTTCAGAAAATTTTTGAAGCACAAGCAATGAAATATAAAATAATGACTATACACATAAAGGCACACACTATATATATCATACTGGTAATCAGGATGGTAAAATTTTTTGTTTTTTAGAGAGAGAGAGGGAGTGAGAGAGTGTGCACACAGGTGGTGGTGGTGGGGAGGGAGAGAGGGGGAGAAAGAGAATCTTAAGCAGGCTCCAAGCCCAGCATGGACCCTGATGTGGGACTTGATCTCAGGACACTGAGATCATGACCTGAGCCAAAATCAAGAGTCAGATGATTAACTGACTTAGTTAGCCAGGTGCCCTATAATTTTTTAATAACAGAAATAAATACTAGAGGAATATAGTGCAAGAGCTATATCTACACTCTGTTGATAGAAATACATATTTTTTCAACCATTTTTAAAAGTAATTGAAAATTATGTAATAAAAATTTATCAGTGATAAGCACAAAGATTATTATTCCAAGATATTCATAGTATTCATTATAGTAAATCCTACTGAATGGGGGAGAAAACTTAAATAGCCAACATGAGAATTCAAACGTTCTAAAGTAGATTTTGCAATATTATTAGTATTATGCTTTCAAATAATTTTAAAGGCAGGAAATACTCATAAATTAAAGTTAACTTTATATGAACCATATACAATTGTGCGTGTGTGTGGTATTGGTACAATTTCTATAAAACAATGATATAAAAACAAAACCTTCTAGTTCAAAATTACAGAATAATTTTTTTTCATTTATCACTGCCCCACTACAGCAATTTTTAAATGAAATTAAAGAAATGAATAAAATAAAATATAAATTCAAAAGACAAAGGAAACAGGAGAAGGAATGACACACGAAAAATTCTGCAAGATGGAGAGGATTTGGATAAAATTGAACTTTGGGCAATGTGACAAATTGCTCAGAGGGACCTTTCTGTAACAGAACATTTAGGTCCTTGATATGATATAGTCTTTTTCAATAGATTACTGAATTTCTTCAAGGAAAACTATCCTCCCCTCTTGGGAAAACAGACAAAAATAAAAAGAGCAAAAAACAAAAACAAAATAACCCAAAAATCAGTGATCTGGGGCCGAGACTGGGAGCAATGAGTAGATTAGAAAAGCAAAGGTTCCATGAGGTTGGAAGCTGCAATCAACACTGAATTGGATGCTGGGCCTTGGGCAATGGTGAAATCGTTGAACAAATATTTTTCTCTCTTATATTAAGGTGGGGCCTTTGGGGAGCTGTACAGTCATCCCAGATTGGTGGCATTCCATGGTTCCTGTCAGAAACAAAAACCTCAATTTAAGAATCAGATTTCTGGGGCACCTGGCTGGCTTAGCCAGTAGAGCATGCGACTCTTGATCTTGGGGTTGCAAGTTTGAGACCCACATTGGATGTACAGATTACTTTAAAAAAATAAATAAACTTTAAAAAAGAAAGATTTCATGACTCATCAATTGCACTACTGGGTATTTACCCCAAAGATACAGTGAAAGAAAGGGCCACATGAACCCCAATGTTCATAACAGCAATGTCCGTGATAGCCAAACTGTGGAAGGAGCCGAGATGCCCTTCAACAGATGAATGAATAAAGAAGATGTGGTTCATATATATAATGGAATATTACTACTCAGCCATCAGAAAGGATGAATACCAACCATCTGCATGGACATGGATAGAACTGGAGGAGATTATGCTAAGTGAAATAAGTCAATCAGAGAAAGACAATTATCACACGGTTTCACTCCTATGTGGAACATAAGGAATAGCATGGAGGACATTAGGAGAAGGAAGGGAAAAATGAAGGGGGGAAAATCAGAGGAGGAGATGAACCATGAGAGACTACAGACTCTGGAAAACAAACTGAGGGTTTTAGAGGGGAGGGGACTGGGGGGATGGGTTAGCCTGCTGATGGGTATTAAGGAGGGCATGATATTGCATGGAGCACTGGGTGTTATACACAAACAATGAATCATGGAACACTACATCAAAAACTAATGATGTACTGTATGGTGACTAACATAACATAAAAAAAAAAGAATTGAATGAGAAGGTCTAACAGGACTTTAATAAGAATAGGCAGAATGGTTTTCGGGTCTGATCAAATGGACTAGGCTCAATACAACTTGTGCTTCTCACTAATTCTAATGAAAAACTCTGGATAAACAACAAAAAGCAATTACCGGGAGCTATTACCTGGAGACCTGAAAAATAAAATCAGGCAGATTGGAAAGTGGGAACTCAAACTTGGAGGAGCAACCCACATGGACAGAAATCCCCCATTTTTTTTTTTTAATTTTCTCATGGCTTTGCATAGATACAGAGCTTAAAGCAATACAAATTTGTTATCTCACAGTTCTGTAAATCAGAATTCTGGAATGAGAGTGCTGGATGCTCTGGTTTTCACTGGACTAAAATCAATGTATTAGCCAGTGTGGGCTTTTATCTGGAGGCTCTGGAGTAGAATCCTCCTCGTGCTTTATTTCAGACTTCCTCTTCTGCTTTTAAGGGCACCTGTGATTTCATGGACCCATCTAAATAATTCAAAATAGTAAAATAGTGTAGCCATTTAAGGTCATGTAATTAGTAACCTTAATTACATCTCACAGTTTCCAGGGATTAGAGCATGGGGTCTTTGGGAAGCCATTTTAGAATTCAGTTTCTCACACTGCACAGAACCATTAAAAGATGATTCTTCTTCTATTCTCTGAGTTTGTGTAAGGTTATAATTAGCTGTTTCTTAAATATTTGATATAGCTCACCTGTAATGTATTCCTGACCCTGGCTTTGCTTAGTGGGAAGGCTTTAAACTATTAAGTTTCTTTAAAATCAAAAGGTTAATTCAAAGTTCCTATTTCTTCTTGAATAATTTTGGGAATTTATATTTTTCTAGCAAGGTATGCATTTCTTCTAACTTCTAATTATTTTGTGCAAATATTTTATTACTGAATTATCTTTCAGTATTTGTTGTTACTTTATTCATTACTAGTATATTTGTTCATTATTTATACATTATATGGTTTAAGATATTTATCTCTTTTCCTAATCTATTTTGAGGTACTTTTCAAATTTATTAATCATCTTGAATCATCACCTGTAAGTTTTATTACTTATTTTTATCTTCTTTTCGGAACTAATTACTATATTCATTATTTCCTTCTTTCTACTTCTTTTGGGCTTATTCTGCTGTTCTTTTTCTAACTTCTCAAGTTGAAGTTTAGATTTTTAAAAAATTTTTCTGTCACATTTAAAAAATATAACATGTCCCTGATGTATATTTTCTAGCATTTGAATATAGAAATGATATAGAAATATACAAATGATTAGATAAAAGTTAACTGTGTTGTTTAAATATTTCTATCCTTGCTGATATTTGTAAAAACAGACTTAGTCATCTGTTTCTTAAAAGTTCATTAAAATCTTCTGCTATTAGGTACACCTCAATTTTTCCTTATAGTACTTTAAACTTAGTTTAAGTATTTTGAAATCATTTTCTCATACATAAAATATGACAATTTCTTTCTCAGTTAAACCTTCTAGTAATAAATTGTTACCCTTCCTTTTGCTATCTCATAATTTAAGCCTCAGAATTACTTAATCTAATAAAATTGGAATAAAAACGTTTTTAGCTTTGAGTTCCTCTATTTTTTTTAAAGATTTTATTTATTTATTTATTTGACAGAGGGTGAGTGAGAAAGCACAAGCAGGGGGTCAGCAGAGGGAGAGAAAGAGGAGCCCAATATGGGGCTCAATTCCAGGACACTGGGATCATGACCTGACCTGAAGGCGGATACCCAACTGACTGAGCCACCCAGGCACTCCAAGACATTATTTTTTAAATATAATTTTGTTTTCAACATTTTTTCCTTTTGTTTTAATCATGCCTATTGCATATATCATATGGATATTTTTCTTAAAATTCTGTATATAATTTTTGATGATTAACTAAAGAGTTTAGTCCATTTTTACAGATCATAACTATTCATGTAATTAAACTTATCTAATATGTGAGTTTATTTTTCTTCTTCCTGCTTTTTCTGTTTTCTCTCTTTTTCTACTTTTTTGGATTAATCATATTTTTAATCCATTTATTTATTTTAATACTTTGGAAGCTATAGAATCTATTTCTGTTCTTCAAGTGATTACTCCAGAAATTTCTGCATGAATATTTAACTTAGCAAAGATTTACATTAGTCAATATCTTTACCCCCATGGATTTGTTCTTTCTTCTTTCATTCCCAGCTCAGAAAGACTTTATGAAGGATCATTTATAATTTGTTAGAAATTTTGGCAATTTTTGCTGGGAAAGGTTTTTATAATTCACTGGAAGCATAGCCCCCAAAGGCAATAATTTTTATTGTGAAAGAAATCCTCATTTAAAACTTGTTATTATAACTTGTTGAGACAGACATTTTAGCAAATAATAAAGAAGGATTGTGAAATAGGTAATACATCTGTAAAACTGAAAGAAATGGAAAAATACTAGAAAGATATAAAATGCCAATTATGTCCCAAGAAGAAATAGAAAATATGATTAGATAAATAAAATTTAAGAAATTGAGGTAAAAACAGAATCCTTTACAGATAATTCTACCAAAAATTTAAGGAATAACTAATTATATATTACACAATTTATTTTGGAAAAAAAATCTTTCTACTATCAAATTCCTATTGTATATTAATTTGCTTTTTATTTTAGTCACTTTATATTAGGTCAGTGCCTTATATTTGCAGATTTTTTAAAGACCAAACTGAAAGTCTTTGTTTTCTATGAGTATAGATAATAAATTCATAGTTTAAAAAAAAGGAAACACATTTGCTAAGGGTCCTACTTCTTCCAGCTTTGGAACAAATTATTTTACAAAATTAAGGATATTCCAGATATTTATCCACTTTCTAACAAATATTCCTTGCTCTGTGATCATATTTTGTAATTGTTAAAAAAAAGGGGCATGTGCTCAAGGAATCCTCTCATCCACTTAAAGTTAATGTTGTAACTAATTTATCATCTTGGTTCACAAAAATGATCTGATTAAAGTTATTTATAGCATTATTGTGATTTTCTATGGTGGACATTGGTATATTCTGAAATCATGAATACCAGGATGTGGATGCTGATTTTTGTGGTCCTGATCGGTTACATGTTGAAGCTGACTCTGAACTGGGTTTTGAGGGAAATCTTGGTTTTGATATTGTCATGCTGGCCGAGTAAAAAGAAATTTGAAATTCACCTTTTCTCTTTATTCTAGGGCCAGTTTAGATAGCATTGTAAACTTCTGTTTACTGAAGGATCAATATGATTTACCTAGCTAGTACATTTTGTGGGGGGTAACTTCAATATTGATTCAATAATGATTCAATAACCTTTGTTCTATTTAAAGTTTCTAACATTTTTAGGGTTGAATTTGGGTCATTTATATTTTCTGGAAAAATTACCAACTCCATCTAGTTTGCAATTGTTCTGTACAATTTTTGTGGAATGACTAAAGTATTGTCATATTATTTTAAATATTTCATAAATAGATGTTTATTTCCTTATTACTATTTTTTTTAAAGTTAACATGCTTTATGTTTTTGAGCAGTTTTAGGATGACAGAAAAATCGAGTATATACAGAGTTTCCATATATCCTTCCCCCAAACAGATCCCCTACTATTAACATCTTGAATTAATGTGCTACATTCATTAGAGTTAATGAGCCAATATTGATACATTATTATTAACCAAACTCAATGATTTACATTAGGGTTCACACTTGGTGTTGTACATTCTACTGATTTTGATAAATACGCAGGTGTCGCTATAGGATTTCTTCTCCTATTTTATTATTACGTTAGCTAGAAGTCAATTTATTTTATTAGTTTATACAATAAACTTCTTTTTATTTTATTTATTAGTTCTACCACTTCTGTTTTCTAATTCTTCATTCGTGTTTGTCACTGTTAAATTCTTCTGATACCTTTCCTTACAATATTTTCTGCCTCCTTCTATTGAATATTCAAGTCAATTATTTTTATATTCTTTGTTAGTAATGGGGCCACTAGGTCGATATATTTTCATCTGAGCACTTTTTAACTATGCCACAAGTTCTGATATACAGTATATTCCTTATAGTTACTTTTATTTATTATGACATTTGTTTCTATTTTTTATTTTAATTTCTAGTTTTAGTTCACTGTAAACATTAATGTGGTCTAATATTATCTCAACTTTTTGAAATTAGGTGAAATTTATTTGTGATTTATAACGTGGTCAATTATTGTTAATGTGCCTATACACTTGAAGAAAATGTGAATTATTACTTTCCAATGTATAAAATTTGGCATTGGTATTTGATTCAATGTGGAAGTCATTTTCATTAATTATTCTTTTTTTAAAAGATTTTTACTTATTTATTTTTGTGAGAGAGAGAGAGAGAGAGAGCCAGCGCGAGTGGGGGGAGGGGCTGAGGGAGAAGCATGATCCCCGCTGAGCAGAGAGCCCAGTGTGGGACTTGATCCCAGGACCCTGGGATCATGACCTGAGTCGAAGGCAGACGCTTAACCGACTGAGCCACCCAGGCGCCTCATTAATTGTTCTTTTATTGTATACTTGGTCTTAGGTCTATTGTATTTTTGTTAGAGTTTTCATATTGGATGCTTCTTTTTTCTTTTTTCAACATTTTTATTACTAATTTTTATTATTCATAATGTTTATTACTAATGTTTGCTTTCCCACTTTTTTGCTTTTCCACTGTTCTATGTCTATACTTAAATTAATTTGATTCTTATTCAATCTTTACTATACTTTCATTACCATTTTTTCCCCTTTTTCTCTTTCTTTTGTTTTGGCTGGAATTCCTCATCAATTATTATTGTCAAAAAGGGCTATATTTGTGGATGTTGTACTCCCTGAATTACTCTGCACTTGAAATTGCTGACATAAGTAGAAAGGCAGATGTAGGACATGCTTCCGTATTGGCTAACTCGTAATTTTTCCATTTATCATCTTTATCCTTGTGCCTGGAGATGCCTACAACTGCTCTGGGCTTCATATCTACATAAAATTATAATGTCCAGAGGAAGAGGGACAGCTCTCTTCTCTTTCAGCCACAGTCTCTCAGGAGAAAGACAACATTCCCCCAATATCCCTATCAAACTCTTTGCATGTCATTGATTCAAACTGTGTTACATGCCCATGGTTGAACCAATCAGGGTTGCTAGGAGAAGAGCATGTGATAATTGCACAGAACAGATTTACTGAACCTATCACTGAGAAGGTAATAACACTGACTTCCAACAATATGGGAGCTACATAGGGAAGCATGCCTACTTAGAAAGAAATACAAGATACGATTTGGAACTAAGTAAACGGATGCTGGTTAGGGAACCAGCAATACCTCCATGGTATTTTCTTTTTGATGATTAGTATGATTTGAAGTGGAGCATTTATTCTGCACCAGCTATTAATTGAAGCTTAGTGTTGGAGATAGATCAGGGGACTATGCAGAGTCAGCAGGCAACTTGGATTCAGATACAAGATTCTGATCATTTTCTCACTACTTCTACTAGGGTAGAAGTCCTGGAGTTGCCCCTGGGAGAGTGTCTCTTGTTTTTCTCTCGGTGGTCTGTGTCACCTTGCTTTGGGGTAAGCAGGTAGATGGTGGTCTGGTATATGATGTGACTGTATGTGCTTATGTGTTTTGTTTTACCATTTATTCCCACCCATGTGACTGTCATTCACAGCTTCAAAGTTGGTTACCACCCACGCCTTGCTCCTCTGCTCTGCCACACTGATACTACAATAGTCGAAAAGAGACTGTATCCTTAATAGTTTTGTTCATTTCACGTTCTTTAATAGGCTACCATCTTGAATGTGGTTAAGGTACACTCCTAAGCTGCATGTACTATGTGTCCTATGGCCTTGTACTCCGGAGTAAGTGACTGCTGATTTCATAATTCAGTTAGATTCAAAATATGGGATGGGGCTATCATACTGAAATTTTCTAATTTTCCAATTTTTCCAGTGTGTGTATTAGTTTCTAGGAAACCCAGTATTTAAGACTAGGTCAAATTTAAATTATGAAAGTATCTTAACTTAATTATGGTTCCCCTCCATTTCCTTTAATGGCTAAGTGATGCTTCTAAACTGAACTAAGTCATCTAAAAATTATGCATTAGGATCCTGAGTGTTGAATGAGGAATGGTACACACAGGTGCCTATGCTTCCAAACTTTTCCCATTTTACTTAAGATCCCCAAATTGCAGGAAGTATTAAGGACATTTTCTAGGAGATATCTTCTATTCATTTCTTTTAAATTTTAAAAAGAAAAATGTACGTAAAACTTCAGGAGTTTTTCCAAAAAGTGAAATTAGCTAATTTAGAGCAATGTCCGAGGAGAGTAAAAAGTTTCTTTGTGAAAATAAATTTATGCAAAAAATATTTATATGAAATATTTTTAAATGGTATGTTATAAATATATGAAGAAGAGTTGTCCATATAAGGAAAGAATAATTTTATAATGTTTGGATTAATTGTCCCAAAGCACTATTTCACTCCCTGTTTAATTCTGCAATAGTTTTCAGGCATTTGAAAGGGTTCAAGCAGGTAACAAAGTAGATCATCACCATGTTATTCTACTTAGAAGGTTCATCCATCTGACCTCACATAATTTTTCTAGAGAGGCATATATCAAGCAAAAGTGTATTATCGAGCATTGTATGTTAGTTAGATGATTTGGATCAACATGTTATAAATGGCTCAAGAATAACTAATGTCTAGGTGGTTGTTGAAAAACTCTGAATTAAATAAAATACCAAGGGTTTTGGTAAATTAGAAACAATAAATATCACCAAAGACTCAAGGTGGCACTTTATTCCAGAATTTGGTTTAAGCTACATTTTACTATTTACTCAGACATGTTTCAGTAATTAACTGAAGCTTTTCAAGGAACTTCTGCAGGACAAGAGTACTTTATCTGCAGACTAAGTAATGATTAGTTCAGGCCTAGGGTATAAACAGTGAGGTATGCTTCTAATTTTAGGATATCGACAAGTTATTCACACCTTTCTAGATTTTTTAATTAATACTTTATTTGTAATTTTATGAAAAGAGTGTGAGTGTGTACATACCTTCAGGCACATTGCTTTTTAAGGGAATATGAACAGAAACAGAGTGTGTGTCTATTATATAACTATAAGCTTGAAAAAGATTATAACCGTAGTTTTTGTGATTTTTTGGCTGTTTTATTACAGCAGGTTTTCTCACAAATGAGGTAAGAGTGGTATTCTAATTTTCTAAAATAACATAAATATATGGATACAAAAGTGAGCACTCAAATCTACTACTATTAGATTGATAATCACACTTCCCTGTAGTAGAGTTTTATGAAAACAGAATTTATTTTAAAGATAGACACCCTTTTTTTTTTATTCTGGAGAACAAAAAGGAAAGGTCTTCAAAGAAAAACCCAACCTAGACTCTGAGCCATTTTTATACAGCATTACCTTATGGATGGTAACAAAACATGCTTGTTCTCTATTTTCCTATCTTCTCTCTAAACAGTCATCTTGAAATCTTAGGTTTTCTTTCATAACAGACTTGGGGTTCTACCTCAGTGTTCCTGAACACTGAGCCACAATACTATGTTTTCATCCCAAATCCAAAGCCAGCCCCCTAATGATTTACTTTGCTATCTATAGCACTGTCTCCTCCCAAATGCTTCCTCAAGCTCCCCAAGATGAGATTGACTGGCCTCACCTATAAGCTTTTCTCTATTGGGTCAAACTATGTTAGGTGTCTTCTCTCCTTTTCAATAATGTCTTGGAGATATGTTCCCTTGAATTCACCAACTAAACATATTCTATTAATGAATCCTGGTAAGCTTTTTCTTTCAACACAAGAAATTTCTAGTTATATTAATAACCAACATGCATGTAATGCCCTCTTCCCACAATTTCTCCTTTATGCTTGGCGAGTCCCTATTCATCCTGCAAAATCCAGCTCAAATAGGACCTCCTGTACTTAGTAACCAAAGATATGAGTAGTTATTTTTCCACATGTCCATAACATTTGTTCATTACTCATCACATTTGTTATAAATTTATGAAGTTTTTTCCACATTTCAATTTTATTTTTTACTTACAAAAAGTATACAAGTTCAACTCTTAAAAAAATCAAACACCACTCAAAAAAAAAAAATCACTGAATTACCTCCTTACTGATGCTGTTTTATCAAGTAAGTCCCACATATAGGAACTATCTCAACAGAAAACCAACTCCTTACTAACAAGGACAGAAACAAAACAAACTACTGAGTCCTTTCATTAAGGTACTTAAAGTATTTTATCCAATATGTTTTATCCAATATATAAGGATGTAAATGAGTTATTTTCTATATTTATATTCTGTAAGTACTTTTCACAATGTCTAACAGTTAATAGTTGCTCAATAGGTGTGAAATATTATCCTAAATCACAGGGTTTTTTAAGTTTTAATATGGTTGGTATATTAAAGCTTGAAAAAAACCATACTGCATTCAACTGGCTAGTTTCCATGCAGGATCAATTATTTAGATAGAAGCATTCAGTATTATTATTATTATTATTATTATTATTATTATTATTGCCTTAAAAGATAATATGACATGCTAGGAAATTGAAGATATTATCTGGAGGTAAATATCATTGAATAATCTCAACTAGAAAAACTTGGTTGGATTTTGTAAATAATATTTCAGTAGTCAATGTTTGGGCATTGTTTTAAGACTTATTACGACTAAAAAAATGAATAGACATTTAGTTTTGACAAGAAATAAACTTGGAGAAAAAAAAGATCTTTGTGCAAAATTTATTTTGTCATTTTAAAGCTGCCAAGAGGAAGGCAAAATGATTTGTCTCCTCTAAACAATGCCAATTACTGCTTTGCAAACAGAAATGGCAAAATAGTCAGGAAACAATTGGGGATGGATTAATTGCTGGACAACTGCCATCCCGGCTTTATAATCTTTATTCTTTCAGCCATTGTGACTGAATGCTTATTCCTCAAATAGTTTCTGATCATCCATCCCTGTAAAAGTGCAATAGGTTACTGAGTTTTGAAGCTTTCATTTCTATGACTGTGTTAGGAGTTAGTCTTGCATGAATTTTCACAGAGCATTTAGGAATATTTTAACAGGAGAGCTCATTAGAATTGATGAGATCATTACTAAATTTCAAACAGACATGAACCTAAGTGGACAACGGTGAGACGTGTGGAAAGAGATTAGGATGTGGAGATCGGAAGTTGGGCTTTATTAGTGTAGACTTGGTTCCCAAATCAGCATCCATTTATTTGTCTTGCCAAAGAGTTTCATCCCTCCTCCATGCAGCTCTTGTGTATCGGGGGAACTGTCCCCATCCCTCTCAGAATAGGCTTGATTGGTTTAAGGGCAGCCCCAACCGTCCTTATATCGATGACCAGGGACTGGCTAATGGAAGTATAGATGGCATTCTTTGAGGACTTGTGACCCAATTTGAGTCAAGGAGATACAAAAAATAGTTGAGGGAGTCTTCTGAGAAAGGATTCTCTTTCTCTTAAATGAGAATTGCCAGAACAGAAAACATCTTCCCTTGTTCTCTGCACATTGTATACACACTTGAGGCTCTGAACTCAGCAATGTGAGAATGACTGGAGACAGTTTCTTACTGATATGCCACTTTGAAGCAGATTTTCCTGACGCTTTAGAGGACAGGGATTTCCTTTGAATGTAAGCATGTTTTATTTTATTTACTACTTATATTTAGTTCCTCTTATGAAAAACATTTTAGGGGGTGTGGGGATTGTAACTTTTCATTAAGATCCTCAAATTATTCTTTCATTTTAGCCAATAACTACAATTTTCCTTACACAAGACCTTTTTCACAACACTGTGTTTCTTTGTATTTGATATCATTGGACAATAAAAAATTGATTTGTTTAGTTACGTGGTAGTAGTATTTATATCGCGTTTTCTTTTTTCTATCTTATGGCCAGTGATATCCATATGTGGGTAGGAATCATGACCCAGGGAATAATATATACACATCATCTTGAAATAATTGAATTTTTTCCTCTTTGATACAACATTCCTGATACTTGCACCCAAAAGCTTCAGAAAACCTGAGTTTGATGCTGTTCAGCACAAATTTGGGTTTCCCACAAGTACTAGAACTAGTTGAAGGCAGGAAAGAATTTTCATTTCAATAAATATTTTAGTGAGTATCTACTATGGGCTAAACATTATCTTAAAACTGAAGAAAGAGATAGGAACAAGACAAAAATATTCTTAGCCCTTACAGATAATATGTTCTAATTTATATATATATATACATATATGTATATATATATATACACATATATACTGAAATGAAATGTACAGATTAACCCAACAAACTCAGATTCTAGTAAGTGCTATGAGAAAAATAAATGGGGTAGTGGGATAGACATATAAGTGGAGGGGGAAAGCTTGAGATGGGATAGTCAGAAAGGCCTCCTTAAAGGAAAGAGAACCGCTATGTGAATAGCCAAGGGAAGAGGAACTTTCAGCAGAGACAAGAAAGTAAAATGAACCATGAGATGGGTAAAAGCTTGGCATTGTCAAGGAACAACACACTTTGAAAAGGGAGATGGTATGAGATGAAGTTGAGTTAGGGAAGGGTCAGATATTTTGTCGTAACTGCAATGATAAGCCATTTGGAGGTGTAAAGTGGAAGAGGGTGTGATTTATATATTTTTAAAATAGTTACTCTTGCTGTTTTGTGGAGAAGGGATGGAGGAAGCAAGAAAAGACAGACAGATGTTGTGGAGGCTATCACAACGTCCAAACACAAGATGACAATATAGATTTGTAGGCTGGAACTGGCATGGCCACTCTGGAAAACAGCATGGAGGTTCCTCAGAAAGTTAAAAATAGAACCACCCTTCATCCAGCAATTGCACTACTAAATATTTACCCAAAGGATACAAAACTACAAATTCAAAGGGGTCCATGTACCTGAATGTTTATAGCAGCACTATCAAGAATAGCCAAATTATGGAAAAAGGCCAAATGTCCATCAACTGATGAATGGATAAAGAAGATGTGATATGTGTATATGATGAAATATTATTCAACCATCAAAAAGACTGAAATCTTGCCATTTGCAACAACCTGGATGGAGCTAGAGTGTATTATGCTAAGCGAAATATGTCGGTCAGAGAAAGACAAATACCATATGATTTCACTCATATGTAGAATTAAAACAGATGAACACGGGAAAAAAGAGAGAAAGGCAAACCATAAAACAGACTTTTTTTTTAAAGATTATTTATTTATTTTAGAGAGACAGAGAGAGAGCAAGAGAGAGGGAGTGGGGGATGGAAAGAGGGAGAGAATCTTCAAGTAGACTCTCCACTGAGCAAGGAGACTGATGTGGGGCTCCATCCCATGACCCATGAGATCATGACCTGAGCTGAAACCAAGAGCTGGATGCTCAATGACTGAGCCATCCAGGTGTCCCAAAATAGACTCTTAACTATAGAGAACACACTGAGGGTTGCTGGAAGGAAGGTGGGGGGGGGAATGGGCTAAATGTGTGGTGGGGATTAATGAGGGCACTTGTGATGAGCACTGGGTGTTATATTAAGTGAAGAATGCCTAAATTCTACTCCTGAAACTAATTTTGCACTAAATGTTAACTAGAATTTAAATAAGATCTTGAAACATAAAAAAAAAGTTGTATGCTGGCGTTAGAGAAGTATAGCAGTGATGGAGCGAAGATATACTTCAGAATTAAAATTTTAAGACTTGCTGATCAACTGGACTGGAGTATAAAAGAAAGGGAGAAATTAAGTTTGGGTATGAGAAGGGTATGTAAAAATGGCATTTGCTATACTTAAGATGTCTAACTACAGAAAAAGAGAAAAAAACAGGTGGTAATTTTACTGAGATGTTACATTTAGATATTAACTAAGGGAGAATTGATATCTTCATGATGTTGAGTTCTCTTCTTCAAGAACAAGAAATGTTTCGACTTATCTTCATTTAGCTTTTATATTTTGCTACATTTCATCAAAAGTATTTTTAAAAAATCTGCTTTAAATAGGTTCTTCTTTCTCATCATATCTTCTAACTGGTTTTCATTTACATACAGTTACTATGATAAGTCAGTTTTATATTCTACTAGCTTACTAAATAATTCTATTGTTTTTGTAATATTTCTTTTGGGAGATTTTGCAGGCATGATCACATCATCTGCAAATACTTTTAGTTCTTCCTTTCATATTATGTCTCTACTTGCTATCTCTCATTTTGGCAATTGACAAGCTAATCTTATTAACACAACGCTTAATAAGAATCACAGCAGGCATTTTTGTCTTGTTTCTGATGTGGACTGCCTCTGGGAATGTCTCCACTGTTTTAGTGTTATGTAAGATGCTGACCTGCAGACTGAGAAATAGTTATTTTATCATGTTCAGTATATGTGTATCAATGCTTAATTTATTGATGGTGCTTCATAAGAATAAAGAATCATTTTTATTCATCACATGCATTTTCAGCATCTCTGGAGATACTGTCAAGATATTTGTCCTTAGATCTACTAATATGAATAATTACATTAATGAACAATAGGATATTGAAGGATGCTTACACCCTATTTTAATGTTATTTACTATGTTTTGAATATTTATGTAGAAAATTTTTTCATGTCAGTGTTCACAGGTGAGAATGATTTTAATTTCTTTTATTGTGCAATTTTTTTTTATCAGGTTTTGGTATTTGCTTTACAAATAATTTGGAAGTTTTCCTTATTGTTTTGTTTTGTTTTGTTGCTGTGTTCTGGACCAATTTACAATAGTGTTGGGATTATCTGGTCTTTAAAGGTTGGGGAAATTCCAGGATGAATCCATCATAATTTATTGCTTCTTGTGTAAATAGATCTCTGACAATTTTTTAAAAGATTTTATTTATTTTAGAGAGAAAACGCTCATGCGTGAGCATGAGTGGGGGGTGGGGCATAGGGAAAGGATCTCAAGCAGACTCCCTGCTGAGTGGAGCCCCTTGTGGGCCTGGATTTCACAGCGCTGAGATCTGAGACCTGAGCCTAAATCAAGAGTCATGTACTTAACCGATGGAGCCACCCAGATGCCCCTAATAATTTTTTTTTAAATGAAAATTCGTTTCTTCTATCATGAGTGAGGTCAGTTTAAGTAAATTATTTTTTTTCCTAGAAAATTACCTATTTCATGTAAATTTAAAAATTTACTCATGATTTTATCTACAAGTCTCTCAGAGATTAAAAAATGATTGAATTGGTGTTATTTTACCTTTTTCATCTCTGTTTCATTATTTTATGTACATATGCTCTTTGCTTCCTTATTTTTGTGAATATGGTAGTGTGGTGAAATGTCCCTTTTTTGTTATTTCCGCTTTTTTAAAGATTTTATTTATTTATTTGTTTATTTGAGAGAGAGAGAGAGAGAGAGAGAGAGAGCATGAGCAGGGGGGAGGGGCAGAGGGAAAGGGAGAGAAAGAGGGAGAGAATCTCATCCAGATTTCACGCTGAGCAGGAAGCCTGACTCAGGGTTCGATCTCACTACTCTTGAGTTCATGACCTGAGCTGAAATCAAAAGTTGGATGCTTAACTGACTGAGCCACACAGGCTCCCTCTTTTCTGTTATTTATTATTATTATTATTTTTTAAAGAATTAGATTAGGGGCACCTGGGTGGCTCAGTTGGGTAAGCATCTGCATTTGGCTCAGGTCATGATCCCAAGGTCCTAGAATCAAGCAGGGATCTAGCAGGAGGACTACTTCTCCTTCTCCCTCTGCCATTCCCCCCTTCCCCTACTTGTGCTCTCTGTCTCTATCTCTCTGTCAAATAAATAAATAAAATCTTTAAAAATATATAAAAATAACAAATAAAAAGAATTAGATTATTTATCAGTTTTTTCTCATTATTTCCTGCTTTCATCTTTGTGAACTCCTTTCTTCTGCTCTATCTTTTGGTTACCCTCTTCCACTCCCCTCCGATATTTTTATAGGATATTTATTATTTCCATTCTTTCAGTTTTAGTGATATGAATTTTTTCAACATGAATTTTTCTCTGAGTATCATTTTATATGTATTTCAAAAATTTTAATATGTATTGATGTGGGAAACAAAGGCAAAAGAAAAATTATATTTACTTACTACTTACAGCTAATTAGTCCTTGAACAGGCAGAGTGACCTTTCTCTAGGCACTCAACCGCCTCAATGTTAATACTTTGCTAGGGGCAAAAGGCAATCTTAGCTTAACATTATCCCAACTCCCCAGGATCCTGTGAATCTACTTTAGCATATAAAATTCCTTTGGGGGCTCCTGGATGGCTCAGTTGCTTAAGCATCTGCCTTCAGCTCAGGTTATGATCTCAGAGTCCTGGGTTAGAACCCCATGTTGTGCTCCCTGCTCAGTGGGGAGTCTGCTTCTCCATTTCCTTCAGCCTCTTCCCCCCACTTGTGCTCTCTCTCAAATAAATAAATAAGTAAATAAATAAATAAATAAAATCTTTTAAAAAATTCCTTTAGAAACTTCCTTTATCTCTACCACCAGCCCCCAAGATATATGCTGTCAATCATTCCCCAAGCATATAGTCCACTGATAGACATCTGAAGGGTCTCATGACTAAGGTTTTATTAGACAGTAATAAATGACCTTTTCCTAAAAATAGCTCGCCAGCTCAAGATCCTGGAAACCTTGCTTCCAAAATTCCTTAGAGACTTAATGCTTCCTAACCCCCTCCCAACTTGAAAGTATATCATCGGCCACTCCTCAGAACCCCAGTGCAGCTCTTTCTGGCGATGGGTCCTGTCCCTGAGCTCTAGTAAAACCACCTTTTTGCACTGAAGACATCTCAAAAAATCCTTTCTTGGACATCAGCTCTGAACTCCAACCATTTCCTACACCATGTATTACTGGGTTCTTCTATTTTAATTCGTACTTTACATTATTCCATTAGTTATTTTATTAAGGCCATTTAATCTCCATGTAAAAGATTCTAATTTGATTTTAATTTTGGTGTCATATTATGATTCTATTGCATTGTGGTCCGAAAATATTGCTTGTTTTTCAACTTTTTGTAATTTGTGGAGGTATTCTTTATGGCTTAAATTATTTTTAATTTTCAAGATTGTTTTATGTATAATCAATAAGTTATATTCTTTAATATTGAGATTTATGTTTTAATAAATTATATAGATATAAATATGAACTACCTAGATCCTCACATAATACTTTTGTTCCTGATGTATTTTGGATTAAGACAGTTTTACTGTATTAAAGTCTCTTATTAGTGTGTTTTTAATGCATCTTCTGTGGAACTATATGAAAGTTGTTGGTATATTATATGGTGTTAGAGATTTATAACTCTTTTATCTTTACTGTGATGATATAACATTGTAACATATAACTCTTTTTCTCATTTGATACTTTTTCATTTGATACTTTTTAGCCTGAATTATACTCCATCTGGTATCAAGTTTGTTATCCCTGCTTTCTTTTTTGTTTTTGCTGTTATTCTTGTTTTCATCCTTTGATTTTTGCCTCCCACAAACATGTTTTTACGGCTTGTCTCCCTTTTTTGATTTCATCTTATTTTATTTTTTCTTCTCTTCCCCTACATACATCTGTTTTAACCATAAGAGACTCTTAACTATGGGAAACAAAGTGAGGGTTGCTGGAGGGGAGGTGGATGGGGGATGGGATAAATGGGTGATGGGCATTAAGGAGGGAACTTGATGTAAAGAACACGGAGTGCTATGTGCAAGTGATGAATCACTAAATTCTACCCCAGAAATTAATAATACAACATATGTTTAATCAACTGATTTTAAATTTTAAAAAATTAAAAAAGAAAACATGTTTTTAGGTGATACTTTTGTATATGATATAAAGTTGCATTTTGCTGTGTCAGTCTATCTGAAATTTTATTTTTAAGTAGGTGAGTTAAGCCTATAAACATTTAGTAATTAGACATTCATTGTGCCATCTGCGTCTTAAAAATTTTGTCTTTCGGTATTAGAAAAACTTATATTTTGGTTCCAATGTTTACCTTTATATGAATATTTCAGTCTCCATTTTCCTTTCCTTCATTTTCCTCCATTTTTCATTTTCCTCCATTTTTCATTTTCCTTAGGAATATACGGGTCCCTATTATGAACAAATAGCATATTCATGTGGTAGCTCTTCCTTCTCCTTTTTCTCTCTCTTCTACCATTTCCACCATTTAATTCTGGTCAATCATATTATCTTTCTTAATGTTTATATTCTTACTCTTCAATGTACTTGTAATGGATAATTTTATGTGTCAACTTGACAGGATCACAGGGTGCCCAGATATTTAGCTAAACATTATTTCTGGGTGTGTCTATGAGGCATTTCAAAATGAAATCAGCATTTGAACTGGTGGACTTAGTAAGGTAATTTGTCATCCCCAAATTGGCTGGGCATCATCCAATCCATTGACGGCCTGAAGAGAACAAAAAGTTGGTTGAAGGAAGAATTTGGCTTTTCATATCTGATTGCTGAGCTCAGACCTCAATCCTCTCCTGCACTCCGCACTCCTGGCTCTCAGGCCTTCAGAACCAGACTGGAATCTACATCACCAACTACCCTGTATCTCAGGACTTTGGACTCAGACTGAATTACACCACAGGTTTTCCTGGGTTGCCAGCTTGCCATTGGGATATCATGAAACATCTCAATTTCTGTAATTGTGTGAGTCCATTGCCTACAATAAATCTCTCTATATATATCTGATTGGTTCTGTTTCTCTGGAGAATATTGACTGATACAATACTCAAGCTTCTTGTACTCAAATGCTGTCCTTTGACTCCCAACCACCACCTATGAAGAAATGATTTATCATATTTTATTTTCCCCCTTTCTCTCCTTCTTCTCTCCTGTTTTTCTTCTTTCCTTTTTTAAAGTATATAACACATGCAAACTATTTACTCTCAGTCCCACCTTTGTCTTAGTGTTACCTGTATAATTTTATAGACTCAACACTCAATATCAAAATTTAATGTGGAGTCTCCTCAACCAGCTCCTGGTTGTATAAGCTCATCTTCTAGAAGACTGCTCAGGAAGGACTCATGAACTTGAATTCTTGCATGTTTAACAGTGTTTTCTTGTAACCTTGGTATTTGAAAGAAAGCTTGGCTGGATACAAAACTATTGGCTCACATTCTCTTCCCCGTGTATCTGGTAGATACTGTGCCATTATATTCTTGCAGTTAATGTTCCTCTGAAGGAGTCTGATGACAATAGGATTTTCTTTACTTTGTCAGTATATTGATTAGGGATGTATAATTTTTTTTCTGCTAGCTTTTTTAAAAAAGATTTTATTTATGTATTTATTTGTGTATTTTAATTTATTTATTCATTGAGAGAGAAGGGGGGAGGGGCAGAGGGAGAGAATCTCAAGCAGACTCCCCGCTGAGTGCAGAGCTGGAGGTGGGGCTCTCAGGACCCTGAGATCAGGACTGGAGCCCAAACCAAGAGTAAGAGGCTTGACTGCCTGAGCCACCCAGGTGCCCCTCTACCATCTTTAAAGTCTTAGGATCTTGGTAAGCTAAGTGTTACTGTTTAGCGTCCCAGGGCAACCTTCCCAGGCACACTGTGCAGTGTTTCTATATGCAGATTCAGATATTTTAAAAATGAGTACTTACTGTATTCTAATTAAAAATACATTAGTTTTGTTTTTGTTGTTGGTGTTATGTTTTATTCTTCATTTTTTTTCTTTCGATATTCCTGCTATGTGTACATTGGATTTCCTTTGCTGGTTATGTGCCTTCAATCTTCTTTCTCTTCCCGCCTTCTCTGTTTTTCTCCCCAGTTCTATTATTTGTTTATTTTTTCTCATTTCTATCCTTTCTATGTTATTTAATGTACTTTAAATAGTTTCTATTTTCTTTTGGGTACCTTGTAACTTAATCTTAATTTATAAGTTAATTTTGAATTATTTCCAAGTTTTAATATTGCACATTTAACATCCTCTATTATCTATTTCTCATTACCTGCGTCTTTTTAAAGTTTGTGACTTTTATTTTTTAGTGTTCTTTCACATCTACATTTTTTATTTCATTATTTTTAGTTCTGAGAGAAATTCTACTTCTAGGAAGGTTTGCTTTTATTTGTTTATGGAACTGTTTTGATCCTTATTTTAGTTTTTGTTTTTTCATAGGATGGATGCCATGATTTTATCTTTCCTTTGAATGTCTTATTTTCCTGGGGTAGTGACTAGGAGGATATTTCTTTTTTGTGATGCACATTAGGAAGGGGATTTCTTTAAGTTCTCATATCAAGGATTCTGCTTTTGTTGCAAGAAGGAATGGTAGTTTTAATATATTAAATCATTATTTAGTGTTGGGGTAACTTGTGTGTATTTTTATATTCCATTTTGCTATGGTAGGATTCTTGTCATCAGCTGCTTCTTTTCCTCTCTTTAAAGCCTGCTGCTGACTCCAAACGAAATCACTGCTGCAGAAATCACACAACATCAGATAATTGAAAGACCTGGTGGAACTCCACAGGGTACAGTCATGTAAAACTTTTATGAAGGTAAAGGACACTTTCAGCAGGAGAGACTGTAGGTACTTATGGAGAGGCCAGGATGTACAGGGGCAGCCCTCCAGGGTCCTACCTCAGTCACACAGGACATGCTGCATGCCTGGTTTATGAACCACCAAGATATGTACAAGATACTCGGTTTCATCTGAGCTTAGGTGCAAGTTTACTGAGGAGTCTTTTATACCCTGCTGGCCACACAGATAAAATGAGGCTTTACCATTCATTAAACCAGTTGTAATCATCAATCTATACATTTTCACTAACCAATGTAGATAACAAGCGAGCACAGCGTGTCTCCAGTAGAATTTGACTTTACACACCACATTATAAATCAATAGCTACTCTATTTCATCCTTTCCTTGGCCAAAGGTTAGCACTAGATTTCCACGTTTCCCTGGAGATAAGCTTAAAAATACCCAGACAAGCTGCAAGGCATCTCTTTTGTTAAACAACTCTCTTCCTAGATACTTTCCTAAAACTGTCTTTCTTAAACCTCTTCTTTTTGTTCTTTTGCCTGTGCTATAATTTCACAAACCAGAGAAGTACACTTTGCAGTTTCCACTCAGGGTGGGGTTTTCTGTTCCTGGACGTGAACCCTTTGTAACATTTCCTGGACTTCACCACTACTACCCACGAGCCACACTTCTTCTTCTTCTTCTTCTTCTTTTTTTTTTTTTTTAAGATTTTATTTATTTATTCGACAGAGAAAGAGACAGCCAGCGAGAGAGGAAACACAGGCAGAGGGAGTGGGAGAGGAAGAAGCAGGCTCCCAGCGGAGGAGCCTGATGTGGGGCTCGATCCCAGGACTCTGGGATCACGCCCTGAGCCGAGGGCAGACACTTAACGACAGCCACCCAGGCACCCCCACGACCCACACTTCTGTACATCTCCCACCAGATTTACATACAGTTGCAGACTCTGGTACCAACTCTGGTCTCAGTTGCATATTTCCCCTCTTCCTCATAAATTTGAATTTGTAATATTCCCCATTTCCTGGTTATGCTGTAAACGTAAATTACTGGTGTTTTAATTTAACTTCTCTTTTAATCATTATGGTATTTTGGAGAAGGTATGGAAAGACTGGGATCTATAGAGAGTTCATTATTGTAAAGCCTGGAACTAGCTGTCTTGGCTTTTAACTTTTCAATACCTTCAGGAGCTAATGCTACTTTACTGAAAATAAATGTTATTTTTTGTCACATTTTTTCCTATAGTCCTGGATATACCAATCTTACTTCTTTCTTTCTTCTGCTTTTCACTACTCTTTCCAATTTCAGAAAATTTCAAAATTTAAACTGCTGCCCTAATTTTTTGTGTCTTTCATCATCTGAGATTAGTTTTCCTAAAATGTTCTCCCAGATTCTGGTTGGGTGTTTTCCATAGGAATGTATATGAGCTCAGTAAATTCTGTCCCAATCAAAAACATTCACTAATTGAACAAATGATGACACCCTCACCTTCTTAAGTAGTACCCATTCAGAAATTACCTCCCGTCTTGAGAAAGAAGAACAAGACTGGAAGTATCACAATTCCCGACTTCAAGATACACTATAAAGCCATAGTAATCAAAACAGTATGGGATTGGCACAAAAACAGACACATAGATCAATGGGACAGAATAGAGAGCCCAGAAATAAACCCACACTTAGATGGCCAATCAGTCTATGACAAAGGAGGCAAGAATATACAATGAGAAAAAGACAGTCTCTTCAACAAATGGTGCTGGGAAAACTGGACAGTCACATGCAAAGGAATGAAACTGGACCACTTTCTTACACCATATACAAAAAATAAATTAAAAATGGATTAAAGATCTAAATGTGAGACCTGGAACCATAAACCTCCTAGAAGAAAATGTAGGTGGCAATCCTTTTGACATTACCCTTAGCAAAATTTTTCTACATTTGTGTCCTCAGGCAAGGGAAACAAAAGCAAAAATAAACTATTGGGACAATATAAAAATAAAAAAAAGTTTTGTACAGTGAAGGAAAGTATCAACAAAACAAAATGGCAACCCAGTGAATGGGAGAAGATATTCACATATGATATATCTGATTGGTGTGAAAATCCTAAATATATAAAGAACTATTACAACTCCACACCAAAACCCACAAATAATTTGATTAAAAAGCAGGCAGAGGACCTGAATAGACATTTTTCCAAAGAAGACATACAGATGTCCAACCAATGCATGAAAAGATACTCAACATTACTAATCATCAGGGAAATGCAAGTCAAAACTATCATAAGATGTTACCTTACACCTGTAAGAATGACTAAAACCAAAAAGACAAGAAATAGCAAGTCTTGGTGAGAATGTGGAGAAGGAACCCTCAAGGACTGTTGGTGGGAATATAAATTGGTGCAGCCACTATGCAAAATAGTTTGGCGGATCCTCAAAAAACTTAAAAATAGAAATACCATATAATTCAGTAATCCCACTACTGAGTATTTATCCAAAGAAAACAAAAACACTAATTTAAAAAGATATATGCACCCCTGTATTTATTGCAGCATTATTTACAATAGCCAAGATGTGGAAGCAACCTATGCCCATTGATAGACAAATGGATAAGGAAGATGTTATATACACATACACATACAAATGAATATTACACAACCATAAAAAAGGATAAGATCTTGCCATCTGCAACACCATGGATGGAACTAGACAGTATTATGCAAAGTGAAATAAGTCAGTCAGAGAAAGACAAATATATGATTTCACTTACATCCTGAATCTAAAAAATAAAACAAACACACAATCCAAAAAACAGACTGAAATCAGAGAACAAACTGGTGGTTCCCAGAAGGGAGGTGGGTGAGAGATGGGTGAATTACATAAAAGGGATTAAGAGGTATAAACTTCTATTTATAAAATTAAAAAGTCATGGAAATGAAAAAGTACAGCATAGGGAATAAAGTTAATAATATTTTACTAAAGTATGGTGATGGATGGTGACCACACTTATTGTGGTGAGCACTGAGTAATGGACAGAATTGTTCAATCAACAGGTTGTACACCTGAAACTAATATACAATTGTATTAGTTAATTACACTTCAATAAAAAGAGAAGAAATTACTTCCCATCAGACCAACGCTTAATCCAAGCCTGTTATAAATGTGACTGCCTCCCAGGACTTCCCATAATTACTTCCATATTACCTTCTTTTAGAAACCTAACACTGTAAATACCCTGAGTTTATCCCCTCAGTCTACATGCTATACTTACCTCACTTAACACAACAGATCTGTAAGTTTGAAACTTAGTAACTGATGTAAAAATAGTCTATGTCTATCGTGAAGATTTTATTTCTAAACACATTCAGATTTTATGAAACTTCCCAGTTATCTATCCTAATTATCCATAGGAGTTTTCCCATTACCTCTCTGGCACTCCAAAGGTTGTCTTCATTGGCTTCTTGTATTTAAACTGCCTCTGGAGTCATTCAAGTTTAGACTCTGAGGTCTTCCCACAAATGGTGGTCTGTTCACCTGCCATGATACATGCCTTTTTCCATCCTTAACTGTAATTAGGAATGTTCGTATCTCTCTTCTCTTTTATATATGTCTAGACCGGCCAACCAGATAGAAATATTTATTGTAAGCAAATTCCCATTCTTGAACATGTCTCCCATGATAATCATTTTTATTTCTCTCACTACTTCTATATAGATTTTAAGAAAAAAATGCAGCTTTTAAATCAATCTTGTTTGTCCTTGAGAAATACTAATTCATAGAAATAAAATACATGTATGAGCATTAAAAATTTTCTTCTTAGCATTGTAATTAATGCCATATTTTTTTCTCTACCTCAGCTCAAGAAGATTACTTACCCAAAAAGGACCAAAAATGTATCAGTCTTCAGTGTTTGAACTCACAGTCTCTATGAAATCCACAAGAATCAAAATTTTGTTCATTTAATTTGTGATGATCTAATGAGAAATGTGCAGGTGTGACTGTGGGGATTTTAAGACAATCCTGATAATTTAAGAAGTAAATCAAGTCATATTCACCCTTTGGCCTTGGATACAATTTAAATCAAAGAGAGAGGAACACATTTGGTACTATATACTAATTGTGCAGCCCTTAAAAATGAAAAGGTAATGTAGAAATTCCTTCATTCTGCTAATTCCCCAGCCTAATGTTTCATCCAAGAAACACAATAATGGAAGCAATGTTCTTTTGCATGACCAAATGATAAAAAGAGCCTAAGTAATGAAATGCTACCTATTTGGTAGACTTGTTTCTCACTTTATCATGAGTCCTAACTTCTTAATGTGGGGGTCTAAATACCCTTGGGTCTTTTTCTAAAGTACCTCAGAGAGCCCGTCTTAACTTCAGGGTCTGTTAAATACTCGAAGTCTCAGAAAAGTGGAAGCCATCCTGGATTTCTAACATCAATCTTCGTTTGTTTGAACTTCTAAATGTAGTTGCAGTCCCTGACCAAAGGATACCAGCAAATCATTGCCTTCATCCGCCAAAAGTGGTGGGCCACTCTTGCTAAGCCTTGTCTCTGAGGCTCCTATTCTTTTGAAGTTGACTCTTATTCAAACCAGCTGACATGGCTGCAGCTAGGGCTCAGTGTGCCACGTGTAATTTTGGTCTCTAAGTCCCACTTCTTAGACCTATATTTAAGGCTTTCTAACCCACAAGAATGTCAGGGATTTCTGTCACAGCCATTGCTCTAACACCAAGAACAGTGACTGGCATATGTCAGAGGCTCAAAGAATGAATAAATTCAAGGGCTGAACCATTCATTGTCCTTCCATGAGAAGCAATGTGTCACTTCATAAATTTTAACTGCAAAAATACCTTAATATTGTGATTGAAATTAGCTTGATGAAACCTGGGTCATATATGAAGAACGACCTTTAAAAATATGACCTGATGACTCTCAGTCTACCATCATCTCACCAAGCAATAAGTTTCTTTTCTCACTTAACAGAGAAGTTAATGAATGGGGTGGAGAAAATAAACAGAGGGTGATTCTATTTCATTATAAGTAATGGAGCAAATAATCTTTAGCCCTCTATGGAAAAATAAAGGGACAAAGGATTAACTTGTACCCTGTTTTAAGGCACATAAGTTTTCACAAAGACCAGGCACACGCAGTTGGTTGGGGTTTGAACCATCACTGAAAATTAAGTCAATAAAATGATTAACACCATGATATGTCACCTCTCTACAGGTTAGCTAAAGTGGAGTAACACAAATTTTATTACACAGAATTTTTGATAATAGCATCATAGCACTGTTTCTTATGTTTATAAAGCATCACTTGTGAACTTAAAGAAAGGTTATACACAGCTTTGCAAACAGCCCCAGATTATGGTTACTGTAGTAATGTTTACCATGGTTAATATTGGAGCTGCAGAGATTATTAGCTAGAAATATTAAACTTGGCACAAAGTCCCAAAACACACACCCAAAAAGTAAAATTGAGGCGCCTGGGTGGCCCAGTCTGTTAAGCGTCCAACTCTTGATTTTGGCTCAGGGCATATCAGGGTCATAAGGTCAAGTCCCACATAGAGCTCCATGCACAGTGGGGAGTCTGCTTGAGATTTTCTCTCTCTCCCTCTCCCTTTGCCCCTCCCCCTACTGCTGCACGCTCTTTCTCTCAAATAAATAAATAAAACTTAAAAAAACTTCATTTATCACATGCTTTCCTCACAATTGAGGTTATGTTGGGAAATAGATATTTAAGAGAACATAGTGAGTTGGTGTAACTTTAATCAATATATAAATTCAAGCAATTCTTTTCTTTATGTGGGGAATATTAACCAGCAAAAAAGAAGATAGATATGTGAAGATAAACATATTTGGGGGCTGCAAATGACTGTATATTAAGTCCACTATCAATTTTCAGATATGGAAACCAAATAAAACCTATATTAAATGATTTGCTTAATATGAAACAGGCTGCTGGTGGCAATACAAAAGTCCACAGCACTCTCTCCTTTTGCCTTGTGTCTCAGATGCTCATAGTGTCACCTTTCTTCTGTTCCAGTCATGATCTATCACTTCAAGGAAGTCTTTACAAGTTCCTTAATTCACTTATCCCATTCTCCTCTCATTTCAGCTTTCAAGCAAAATCTATAATCCGAATAAATCCATTGCACGTTATGCTTGTCTAGAGCCCAAGCTCAGGGGATGCATATCTGGATCATCGGGGAGCTGTTTCCTCTCGCTCCTTGTTCCACTACCCATCTAGCTCCAAATGAACGCTGAGTCCTATCTGTTAACACTTCCAACTTCCCCTCTTGGTTTCTATTTCTCTCTATTCCCACCAACATCCCAACGTACAGGATATCATTAAACTCCAAACTTATTATTACAGAACATTGCAAACATACACCGAAGTATGGAGAACAGTATAATGAAGCCCCTCATCTCCATTTTCAATAATTCAGTAATTACAATGTAACCGGCTAATCTTATTTCATCTCTATCTTCAGTTACGTTGAAGTCACTGCAGACATTATTTAAGTTTATCTGTAAGTATTTCAGAATGTATCCATAAATATAAATGACTATGTAAAAAGCAATCATAATACCAATAATTCCATAATATCATCAAATATTCAGCCAATGACACAGTTCCCCAATTCTCTAATGTGTTTGTTTCACAGTATGGTTATTTGAATTGGGATCCAAATAATAATAACAATTCCATAATTGTCATAGGGTGATCTATTTCTGAAGTCTTTTTTAATCTCTTACATTTATTTATAGCTTTTTATTGTTGTTGAAGAAACGAAGCAATTTGTCATGTAGAGTTTCCCAGAGCCTAGAGTTTGCTGATTACATCCCCATCATGTCATTTAGCATTTTCCTCTCACCTTGTATCTTTAATGAATTTTCAGTGGAAGGTAGAAGCTTGATCTGATTTATGTTTGGATCAAGTTGTGCTGTGGCACTCCAAAGGAGGCACATAGTCTACTTTCCTCACTTTAGTTATGTTAACATGAATTGATTATCATGGCCTGTGTCCATTAATAAATTAGGTGTTGCAGAATTATGCTACTAGTACAAACTTCTAGTTATAAAATAAATAAGTCACAGATATGAAAAATACAGCATAGGGAATATCGCCAGTAATACTGTATTAACATTGTATGGTGACAGATGGTGACTACACTTACTGTGGTGAGCTTTGAGTAATGTATAGAATTGTCAAATCATTATGTTGTTCACCTGGAACTAATACAACATTGTATATCAACTATACTTCAGTCATAAAAATTAAAAAATAAAATTTAAATTAAATAAAAACCAGGGGATACAGTTTGTACAGGAAAGGCAGAAAACTGCCAGGTTCTTTTCTTTTATTTACTTTTCATAATACTGAGTTAGTCTTCAAATATCTTCTAAAAGTGATCAGTGAGTTTCTTTTTCTTTTTTTTTTTTAAGATTTTATTTATTTATGTGACAGAGAGACAGCCAGCAAGAGAGGGAACACAAGCAGGGGGAGTGGGAGAGGAAGAAGCAGGCTCCCAGCAGAGGAGCCCGATGTGGGACTCGATCCCCGGATGCCGGGATCACGCCCTGAGCCGAAGGCAGACGTTCAACAACTGCGCTACCCAGGCGCCCCGATCAGTGAGTTTCTTATTTTGATTTAGCATCATTATTAATTTGTCAATTTAATCGTATTTGATGTTTTTCAATATTTTCAATTTATTATCCTTAGAGATGCTCAAATTTTCTGATTTTTAGGCTAGTGGAATTCTATTCAGGTTGGCTCCTGGTTCTTTATATATAATTCTGGAAGCCTTTGATGTCTTGCTTCTTTGCGTTTTTTTTGAACAAGAGGTTCAGTCTCATCTTGATATTTCCTGCCCTAACCCTGGAATTAACTATTTTTCTAAGAAGCCCAGTTTCTTTTAGTGAAAAGTATTAGTTAGATAAACAAAATCTGGGGATTAGGAGAGTTTATTGCTATTTGTTGTTTCAATTTTCTTGACTGTTTCAATGGGTGAAGTGATAACATTTTTCATACTTCCACATCAAAATCAGAACTACCTGATTTTTATATACATGGCTTTTATATACATGGCTTTTATATATATGGCTTTTTATCCATGCTGAAAATCTGGATTTTCATCTACACCACCATAATGACTCATTTGATTTATCTGACACTATACACAAACAAGTTTCGGAATACCAATATCAATATTATCCCCAACAATACGGTTACAGAAATCAGTTTAACGTTTTGTAGCCATTCTTTCTTCATTTTTGGAGTATAATCCCACCAAGAATACACAGATAAATTATTGTGTTTTAAGCCCACTCATAATATTAACCCTCTGTGGTTGTTCAGTACATTTTTAGGTTCACCTATTTTAAATCTGCTTTTGATTTTTGAAATTTTTTAAAAGATTTTATTATTTATTTATTTATTTATTTATAGAGATATGTATATGTATATAAAGATATGTGTATGTATGTGTATAAAGATAGAGACAGAGAGAGAATGAGAGGGGGAGGAGGGGCAGAGGGAGAGGGAGAGGGAGAAACAGGCTCCCTGCTAAGCAGGGAGTCTGACATGGGGCTCCATCCCAGGACCTTGGGATCATGACCTAGCTGAAGGCAGATGCTTAACCAACTGAGCCACCCAGGCGCCCCACTGATTTTTGGAATTTTTTAAAAACAAGTTTATTTTTGTAAATATGTAAAATAGTTATACATGTCCAAAATAAAATCACAAAACATGTTATATTAAGGAAATAGAACTTCTGCCCTTGCTTTCTCCTTCCTATATCCTCCATTAATACCTACAGGCAGTTGGTAAGCTTATTTTACTACAGTGTATCTATGTTGTCAGGGCATGTAGCTCTTATATTCTACACTGTCTCCCTTATGTCATTTAATCTTACATTGTTAGGTAAATATAATTTTTTTTTTGCTTAATACCAGTCCTTATACTAGTCATGTTGGTTGTTTGAATCATGTTCCCTAGTAAGATTCTCAGGAAGAGTTCATAGAACTCTTTTCTCTGAGTAGTGCTTTTCCTAACTCGTAGTCTGCAGTCTTTATTCTTGAGTCTAAGTTTGCGTGGTACATATAAGTCTTAGCTAAAATTTTTTGCTTTTTGTGAATTTCTTAAATATGCTGTTCTTTTATCTTTTCGCATAATGTATAGGTGAAAGTCAGGTTTTCTTACCATTATATGTGACTTTTTGCTTGCATACTCAAATAGTTTATTTTCTTTTTCTTGAAATACAATAGATTTTTTATTGCATTTTTATAGTGACTATCTTGGCTACTCTGGATCTGTTTCAAGGTTCATGGTCTCAATATTTTGTTTCAAATATTTTTTTAAATGAAAGTTTTCATGGATTATAATTTCTATTATTTTTTCTGTTCCACTCTCTATTTTTAATATCTATCATTTTATATCAAGTTCCTGTTGTTACATTATTCATCCCTTTTTGATATTTAAAACTGTCCATTAAGACTGTGATATTCCAATCTCTAAGAAAATAGCCTAAATTATATACTTTTTTCGTGCTGCTGCATTATTCCATTTTTCACGTCAGAAGTTGAATTTTATCTCAATACTTCTCCCTACATTTTTTTCTTTAAAAAAAAAATCACTTTTCACTTCACTCTGTTCTGATGGATCTACTGAACCAACTAAGAAAATGGTCTCAGGAATGAATTACTCTAATATATTTTAAGAGTTCATTCTCACAAGTTTTATACTTCTAATGCATATTATTTTGCCTTGATATTCTGCGCCTAAAAATACTTAAAACACTGAACTATACTAATACAGGTAACATTATTAAAATTAGAAACTTATTAGCCAAACATTGCCTCAAGATGTACTATATTTTTCCTAGCACTTATACTTGAGGGCCTAAAAAAACATAAAAATTAAAGAATGAGTTTAAATTTTTTTAATTTAAAAAAACTTTGAAAGCATACTAAAGCAACTGCTGGTATTTATTCATTATAGAAGTCAAATTAGTATTCCTTCACAAATGAACTAATACATTGCTCTTTGTATTTTCCTTTCTTACATCTGTATTTTTGCCCTGGTTTGTATTTTTGGGAGGTGGGGACACAAATGGGTGCCCAGTTCCAAGTGTATGGTATAACTAAAGCGTGGGGGAACATTTAAGCTTCCTCTGATCTTCCTTCCTTCTCTGTTCCTTTTTAAAGTTTTATTGATTTAGTCATAAAAACTGATTACAATAAAAACCGTTCTTACCATCTTTGGTATGAGGCTGGGTATTCAAATCTGTCGCAATCCTAAAATGTGGCTCCAGTAAATGCTTTTGCAACTTTTTGAAATACTAAGTTCAAAGAGAGGATGTTCTTACATCCTTGAACTACTAATGACACTTTTAAAGTTTTGTTAATATTAAAATATTCAGGGGAAAATATTACATCAAAGTAGAGGCAATCATAGTATAATATGGAGATATATGAGGAATGAATGTACAGGAAATCTTAAAAGTGTGGCCAGGCAGCTACATATTAGAAATTAGACAAAACAAGAATTTAAGGACATCAAAAGGAATTCCAAAATATGTGATGTATAAGTACATCAAAAGTAGGGGATAAGGTGTCCTTATTTGATAAAGGAATAAAAAGGCTATTGAATCTAAAAGAAAGTGATATCTTTGCCTAAAAGATTTGAAAGGTGCCACTTTCAAATTATTAGCACTCTGGAAATATTAACAAGCATTGGTATATTAAGGTATGTTTAATATGTAACTGTTCCAGTACAAGACAAAAATGAAGTCTTCTAGAGATTTTGGAAAACTTTTGGCTAAAATACATAACCAGATTGGGGGAAAAAAGGGTAAAATTGAGCAACTTTTTGAAAATCTTTGAAATGACAGCCAACATTCAACTTGAAGAGGATTAAATTAATATGTACAGATTCACAATGGAACAGAAAATGGACCCACAACTATATGGTCAACTAATCTCTGACAAAGTAGGAAAGAATATCCAATGGAAAAAAGACAGTCTCTTCAACAAATGGTGTTGGGAAAACTGGACAGCAACATGCAAAGAATGAAACTGGACCACCTTATTACACCAAATTAAAAATAATTCAAAAGGATAAAAAACTTAAATGTGAAATAAGAAACCACCAAAATCCTAGAGGAGAACACAGGCAGCAACCTCTTTGACCTTGGCCATAGCAACTTCTTACCAGTAATGCTGATGGAGGCAAGGGAAGTAAAAGCAAAACTGAACTATTGGGACTTGATCGAGATAAAAAGCTTCTGCACAGTGAAGGAAACAATCGACAAAACTAAAAGGCAGCCTAGAGAATGGGAAAAAATATTTGCAAATGTCATATCTGATAAAGGGTTAGTATCCAAAATCTATAAAGAACTTATCAAACTCGACACCTAAAAAATAAATAATCCAGTTAAGAAATGGACAGAAGACATAATAGACATTTTTCCAAAGAAGACATCCAGATGGCTAACAGACCCATGAAAAGATGTTCAAAATCACTCATCATCAGGGAAATACAACTCAAAACCACGACAAGATAATACCTTATACCTGTCAGAATGGCTAAAATTAACAACACAGGAAACAACATGTTGGTGAGGATGTGGAGAAAGGAAAATCCTCTTACACTGCTGGTGGGAATGCAAACTGGTGCAGCCACTCTGGAAAACAGTATGGAGGTTCCTCAAAAAGTTAAAAATAGAGCTGCCCTCCAACCCAGCAATTACACTACTAGGTATTTATCCAAAGGATACAAAAATATAGATTTGAAGGGGGACATGGACCCAATGTTTATAGTAGCATTATCAACAATAGCCAAACTATGGAAAGGTCTAAGTGTCCATTCACTGATTAATAGATAAGGAAGTGGTATGTGTGTACATATACAATGGAATATTAGGAAGCCATTAAAAAGAATGTAATCTTGCCATTTGCAATGACATGGATGGAACTAGAGTGTATTATGCTAAGTGAAATAAGTCAGAGAAAGACAGATACCATATGATTTCACTCACATGTGGAATTTAAGAAATAAAACAGATGAACATGTGGGAAGAGGGAAAGAAAAGACAGAGAGTAGCAAACCAAAAGAAACTCTTAACAATAGAGAACAAACTGAATGTTGATAGAGGGAGGTGGGTGGGTGATGGGTATTAAGGAGGGCACTTGTTATGATGAGCACTGGATGTTATGTGTAGGTGAAGAATCACTAAATTCTACCCCTGAAACCAATGTTACACTATATGTTAACTAACTAGAATTTAAATAAAAACTTGGAAGAAAGAAATATGTACAGATTCAGTCTTAGAGAAAAGTAGGCTTCACCACAAACATGTAACCTGGGTGATCTATGCCTCTACCCGTAGCTTTCTTCCCTTAAACCAGGAAAGCCACAGTAATTTCACTGAAAGGTCACCTACTGTTCAGATATTCATTTCTAAATACTATCCCCCACTGAAATGAATCAGAATCCTTAGTGAAATGCTTGATTATAGATCTTTAGCAGGGAAACAGGAGAATGAGCTGGAATACCTTGTTGTTCTAGACTGGATAATTTATAGCTTATGTGAAGTAAAAAATGAGCACTTTGAAAGACAGAGCTGTGATATGTTGACCTGACAGGAAAAAAAAAAAGAAAAAAGAAAAAAGAAAATACATCCTCTAAAAGAATATCAATTTGAAGACTTTAGTGCTCATAGAAGAATTGAAAAATAAATGAAAGCAAATATCCAGAAACTAATACTATAAATGTGGGCATTTAAACAAAAATTCTTGGGAAACTAATTATATGTGGAGGAACATTCCCACCTTATATCATACAATAAATTCCAGGTAGATAATACATCTATTAAATTTTTGACAAAAATTGAGAAAAATAGTTAATATTTATATATAATCCAAAGTATCACATGCATAATAAATATCCTATTATAAATAAAAGGAACTTCTGTGAAGTTAACAAACATAATTGTAAGATCAGTTCTGATCTTAAAGACAATTCCTCCATTGAGCCCCCATCTCCATTTTTGTGCTCCCCTTCATGGAAAAATACATAGAGTGAGTTGACAACTCAACCTGTTTCCACTTCCTTAACTCCTTTTACTACTTAGTCACTCCCTTTGTCTCTGGATCCACCAGTCCATCTCAGGTCTTATATTCGTCAACTCTCAGCAGGATTGCTATTGAACACAGCTTTGTTGTTTAAACTTTATTCTCTTATTTTTAGTGGCAACTCTCTTCATTTTTCTTTGAGCTCTCTTGGTCCTTCATCTCACTTTGCACTTCGCTTTGTGGGCTTCTCCACTACTCTTGCACTTCTAAATGTTGGAGTGTTCTAAGAATCTGTTTTAGATACTCTTCTTTCTCTTTCCTTAACACTAGGTAATTCCACTGGGTTATTTTATTTTATTTTTTGATTTTAAATATAGAGTATGCACTGATGATTTTCAAAATTCTATCAATATCCCTGAACTCTTCCTTGAACCACAGTACTTATATATTCACCTACTTGACATCTCTCATTATATATGTAATATGTAACTCAAATATAGAACATTTAAAATAGAACCATCTATCTATGTCTTTTTCTCCTCTCATAGTCTTTGCCATTAATAGTAAATGATGTCATGATCTGATGAACAACTTAGGCTACATGCCTGAGAGTTTTGCTTTTTTCCATACATCAAATTCATCACCAAGTCCTATAGAAACAGCCACCAAACAATAACCAAATCTTTATAGATTTCTCCACATCTATACCATCAATCTGGTCCAAGCTACCCTTATTTCCCACTTGAGTCATTATAATATTTGCATAACTGGTTGCACTTCTTGCATACCCTCAACCCCAATTCTTTTGGCACAGAGAATCTAGTTTATTCTCTATAAATAAATATAATCATGTCATAACTCAGCTTGAAACTCTTTAGGGACTTCCTTTGCATTTTGTGTTAAAGTTTAAAATCCTTATCATGACTTATAAATCCTATGCATTTTGACTTCTGCCTGCATTTCCAATCTCTTCTAATAGAACTACCCTCTTCATAAATATATTCTATTCCTACTGTTCTCTTTACTGCTCTTCAAACCCATTGGGATTGTTTGTGGTTTATGGTTTTCCCACATCATAATACTCTATCAGAAATACTTTTTGCTAGATTATATGGCTGACATGTCATTCAGGTCTAAGTTTAATGGTGACTCTGACTGTCCATCTTTGTTCTATTCCTTTAATCTGACTCCCTGACTTTGGCTCAGCATTGTGAACATAAATGTTTAACAACTGACAGAAAGAAAAAAGAGCCCTGATATGTAGTATTTGCTAATTTCCATGGTATAAATATTCCCATAATGGCTAATGCCACCTATCAACAGGACTTTATTGAATGATGATTTGGAGGAAATAGATGGAATCGGTTTTCACATGCAGATGCAGTCTTTGCCAGCATACCACTGGACTATTTGTGAAAAACTTTACTCACCTGCTATCTTGATTTCTGTTTTATCTAATATCCATTATTGGTAAGTCATAGAGCTTGGGGATCTTTTACCAGGTCTTGGTGAGATAAACACAGAAATGAGGGAATCAGAGGATGTTCTGATATTGCCAAACCATGATATGTGTTTACAGTTCTACAAATTTGGTTACTAACTTAAAAATGCCATTCACTTATTTGAAACTCTTGTATATAAATATAAATGGTTTTAATAAAAACAGCCACAGTGAGTCAATCTATAAGGAAGTACATTTATAAAATACAAATATCTTTTTTTTTTTCCCTGGAGAAAGAAATCTCAAACTCAGAGCAGCACAAAACTTAACCAGGACTATTCCAAATATAAGGTAAAATATTTTTCAAAGATGCATGTTTGTCAATCTGGGATGTGGTTTCTGCTCATAGTGTGAACGTAAAAGGCTATGCAAACAGAAAGGAATAAAAACTCTCTTTAATTACAAATGTTTCATGTTTTATGAGTAGAACCTTGGAGTGTTGTAGCTGAAGGATTTTTTTTTTTCCCAGAAATTTTCAGTACAATTCCCTAATTCTACAGTTGAGAAAACGGAACTTTGGAGATCAGGGCTGGTTTAAGATACACTGCTTGACTGTGCAGAATTAGGACTTAAATTTAGGAATCCTAACTTACAACTCAGGGCCCATTTCTGACACCAGGGATGAAATTGTCCCTGTGCAATGGCTCCTCCTTATGCGGCTCCCTGAAAGCACTCAGACCGTCTTGTGCTTGATTCAAAGAAACTCTTCTATTTTTTAAGGACAAGTCATCAACTCTTTTTGCCAAGTATTTAACTGTCTTTCTTATTTCCTATATGGCAACAAAATGAGTTTGTTCTTCAGACAAAAAGGATATGACTTATCCTTAACTAAAAACATGCCTTGTAAAGATGACATTGACCATTTATTAGCTATAAGCTATAGTAATTTCAACTTTGAAAAATATGCATAAATTAAATGAGAAGTTTTAGCTAACCACCAGGAAAAAACGTAATCAAGGTACTAAAACACTGAAATCAGATGATTCAGATGATCTATAACTCATTCATATATAAACGATTCAGTTAGTGTCATCTGCATGTATAGTACTGAGGTACATCATAGTCTGTTATGAAGTTTACCTGTATTTACATGTTTCATAGTCTACTCCTCTTGAATTTGAACCTGTGACCTAAGCAATACAACATGGCAGAAGTGACAGGACACTTTGCTAGTTCTGAAAGTTCGGGGCTTAAGCTTGGCAACATCACTTTTGCATTTTGGGGGCAGTGCATCACATGCACAAAATTCAACTACTGTGAGACCATGATGCTGTGAAAAGCCCAGCCTGGTCACATGGAGAGATCTCATGGAGGAGAGTACAGTCCTCAGTTAACAGCTTTAGCTGAGCTTCCACCCAACAGACAGTATCAACTTTGCCCTCACCTTATCAGTGAGGGCATCTAGGAGTTGAGCCTGGCATCAGTCGAATCGGCCTAAATCATGCCACATGAAGGGGAGATAAGCTGTCCCCACTGAGCCCTGCCCAAAGTACAGAACTGTGAACAAATAAATAAAATGATTGTTGTCTTAAGACACTAAATTTTGCGGGGTGCCTGGGTGGCTCTGTTGGTTGGGTGATGGACTCCTGGTTTCGATTCAGGTCATGATCTCAGGGTCGTAAGATAGAGCCCCACATAGAGCTCTGTGTTCAGTACAGAGTCTGCTTGTCCCTCTCTCTGCCCCTCCCCCCCAACTGTCTCTCTCTAGTGTGCACTCTCTCTCTCAAATAAATAAATAAATAAATAAAATCTTAAAAAAAAAAAGGACACTAAATTTTGGGGTACTTTGTTACACAGCAATAGGTGACAAGAGAAGTTTAAGACCTGGTCTTAAAACCCTCCTACCCAAAGATCATAAAGAAGAAAATAGACCCATAAGCAGAGCAAATGAGTAGACATTCCCCTACCGAGGGTAGTCAGACAGAGCTACGTGATTGCTTACTTTTTATCTAGGAGATTTTAGTTTGTTAAAATGTGGAATATAGAGAACCCTGCCCACTTCAGCATAAAAATGAAACTATTACTCTGCTTTTGTGATATATTACATTCTACACCATTTTACCAAAAACTGGAAAGAATTTCATTCATGACCTTCAATTTATTTTCTCTTTTGAAATGGAAAACAGTGCTACTACTTCACTATTGTTCTCAGAGGAGCCATAGTCAATAACCTTTTAAGTGCAGTTTACATTTTGATACGTATGCAATTCAAAGCATTTCATTAGAAAAGTATTACCAGAGCTAGCATGGTTGGTTCCTTCTGCATGGTTTTACTATGCAACAATAGAGATTTACTTTGGTTCAAATTCAGTAATAATAACGAATTTATTGTTTACTATATTTGCAACTGTCATGATATAAGATAACAGGCTTCATCCCCAGCAGGATCATAATTTCTACCATACTCCCCTATAGTACATTCAGATATAACATTCAACTATATTTCCAATCAGCTTCACAGATGAGTTTGCTTCTGGAAAAGCACATGCATTCAATTTAAGTTTTAGTAATCTGTACCCCCATGAATTTCAATCAAATCCAGTTAACAATAACAACAAAATTCCCTGTGAAATATGATGCTGTTAAATTTCATATATTACAATATGCATTCATGCAAAGAAGTTTTTGGCAGAATTATTATCATTTTTTTATTCTGGTATTTTGACCCAGAGTATACATTCACAGATTTAACCTAGCCCCACTAAGAATGTGTTTGATACATTGGGCACTGTGTATGTTGCATTATTTTAAATAATTTCTTTAAAAGCTTTACAATTTCACAAAACTGTTTATTCAAAAAGTGAAATTGCTGCTGTCACCCTCCTTGAGACATGGAAATCTATCAAGCACCTTACATATGTGCTCTTTCAATTTCCTCAACTTGTATTTCCTTTCCCTTGAAAAATATGTAAGTTGAATATTTTGCTACTCAACTCTAATCTGAATTTTGGTCTTCGGTCTATTTTTTGATCTTTGTTCTCTTGCAGGGAATTCAAATTCAAAGATCATACTCAAGCTTAAGCAATATTTTTCATCAACATATTTCCCAAAATTTATATTAGAGATCATAAAATGGAATAGTAAATCTATAAAGAAATACTAGTTGAAATGGATCTTTGGTATAATTTTAAAAATGAAATCAATACTAAAGATAAGTTGTCCCCATGGCAGGAATATCTGGACGATTCTAGACCACAATGTAGTAGTGTGATAAAGTAAAATATTTCTGCATTTTCCTGTCAAGAGGCAATTGTGCTGTTTCCATGAAATCCACACATTTCAAGTAGAATTAGAAAAAAATATCATCTAGGGATCCTCAGCAAATTCCTTTTGTTTTTAGGTTTAAAGTATTATGTACATAATAGAAAATCCACAGATAGGTTCTTAGCCTCAACAGTAGTAAACTGGACAAAAGAGCCAAGAAGAAGTTTAGGGGAGAAAGTGTACATCATCGAGACCCAAAGATTACATTTAAAACCTGACATCCTATTAAGTTTTATGAGATTACAGTTCAGAGTACATTCTGAGATTAAATATTCATTATTATAGTCATTAAGAAATATAAAGGACTGATGGGAAATACAAATGTGGATGGAAGGGATAAAAATGTTCTAAGAGATATTTTATAATATTTTTTCCTCTTTCATACCACTTTAGCACCTGCACAGTTTTTCTAGAGAAGGAAAAAGTAGAGCACAACTACGTTCAGACTCATGATATCAGGTCATGATAGAAAATGTTTCCTGGGGCTCCTGGGTGGCACAGTGGTTAAGCGTCTGCCTTTGGCTCAGGGCGTGATCCTGGCGTCGTGGGATCGAGCCCCACATCAGGCTCCTTCGCTATGAGCCTGCTTCTTCCTCTCCCACTCCCCCTGCCTGTGTTCCCTCTCTCACTGGCTGTCTCTATCTTTGTCAAATAAATAAATAAAATCTTTAAAAAAAGAAAAGAAAATGTTTCCTAATGCCAAAACTATTAATTCTTTTATCTTCCTTTTTTAACAACTTCTGGCACTTTTTTTGTCTTCTACATTTGTGACATCATTTATAAAAAATGTCAATTTATATAAAGTGATTATGTTCCTAGGTAATACACTTAGAAGCAAGTATATATACAAACAAGTATATATATATAAAAATTTTTAAAGATTATTAATTTGAGAGAGAGAGAGAGAGAGAGAGAGACAGAACACGCATGTGCGCACACAAGGGATGGAGGAAGGGCAGCGGGAGAGGGAAGGGGAGAAGCCAAGGACTTCTTGCTGAGCAGGGATCCTGATGCTGGGCTAGATCCCAGGACCCAGAGATCATGACCTGAGCCAAAGTCAAACGCTTAACTGACTGAGCTACCCAGGCACCGCAGAGGCAAGTATATATTTAATTCTGTTAATTTTTATATGAATTCCCAACTCTTATAAATCATCTTAATCTTATAAGTAATATTTGAAAAACAATAAATAATTTTTCCTAACTTCTGAAATACAGAATTTAGTCATGTATAGATTAAGCAGATCCATTTTCTTCAGCTTGAGAAAATAGGTACAATAAATGACTTCCTGATTTAAAAAAAATAAGAATGTTTGATAAAATATTTTAAAAGCCTTTGATAGTTAATGTTGAGCTGCTAAGATATTAAAGATATTAAAGAGCTAACTCATCCTAAAGGCATTTGATAATGATCTTGAATTTTACTTTTTGTTGCCAAGATACAGGGGGAAAGAGAGAAAACCCAGGAACCACCCTTTCCACAGTGGAGAATCTAATAGCAGACAAACTTACTCCTACAGCTGGGACACTAAAAGGCCATAGCCTCATCTAAAAAGGAACCAGAAATAAACCTGCTTCTTTGAGAATCTAAGTGCTGAATGCAGGTTTAACCCAAAATAAAACTGTGGTAATTCATAACCACAGGCCAGTCCTCCAATGGAGTATGTTTATCTGAGTGGACTAAAAAAAATACAAAATAAACAAAAACTCAAGCTGATATTTCAGTTTTAAGTATTTCTAGTTTATAGTGTCCTAGGAACCTAAGAAAAAGTAAATTCAGATCTTATTTGGAGAAGGCTGTCTTCAAGCTAGGTTTCAAAGACTTTTCACAGAAAAAAATTCCAGGGATTAAGAACCTCCATTGAAACTCATGAACCAGAAGAGAATCAAGGCATTGATTCTTAGAGCCCATGGAGGACACAAAAACCAGACAACTTAGTAAAATCATAAAAATTATTCAGATATTTGAATATCAAACAAAGCATATGTAAAGAAAGGAAAAGACATGACACCAAATACTAGTTATACTCAGATAACATGATTTTCCATCTAGGAAACACAAGAGAAACTACAGATTAATTATTAAGCTATTGAAAGAATTTGCCAATATTGCTGAATATACAATCATTATTAAAGAAGTGATTGCATTAAAAAAGAACAAATTAAAAGGATAAGATGAAGTGCCAAGAAACAAACCATGGTCATATGACAGATATGGCTTTAAGGATAGTGGAGAAAAGATGGAGTTTCAGTAAATAGTGATGGGATAATTGCTTTTCCACGAAATTGAGTCCTTACCTCAAATCACATGCAAATAAATTCTAGGTCATTGCATCAAAATGAAAAAAAGGCAACCCAGTGGATGTTAGCTACACTTACTGTGATAATTTTGCAATGTGTATAAATCTCAAATCATTATGTTGTATAGCTGGAACTAATATTATATGTCAATTTCATCTCACTAAAATACATAAATAAAACATAAAATATATGTTTAGAGAACAATAGAAAATAACAATTATGAACATGGGATAGTGAAAGATTGCTTATATTATACATAATAAACACAAAAAAATAAAAAGGATATTGAAAGGCATAACTACCTTAAGAGCTTCCATTTATCAAAAGACAAAAAAAGTATGCAAATAAATGTTACAAGATATTGCAATTGATAAATATTATTATCAAGATATACAAATCAAAAAGAAAAGCCAAGCAACATATGGTAGATGCTATTTATTGGCTCATTCGACTGCCATTCCTCTATCTTTGTTTCTTCTTGTACCTCAATAGCTATCAAACTAAAAACTATGTTTACTAGGTTCTCATGCAGCTCAGTTTTTGGATGCCAAATGGATCCTGCCAATCAGAGGAATTCACATTGAATTTGTTCAGCTGAGGCCTTTTTATTGTTCTTTTTGGCTGTTTTCCTCTGGGCAAACTGAATAGGTGGAGAAGTGCATCTTTTTTTTCTGCCTTGGCTAGCCTTAGGAGTAGCTTATCATAAATTCATTTGTGCCTGTCAGATAGACTTTTCAGTACCTTACAAGGACTTACTTATCAAGAGTTGGCTATACCTCATGGTCCAATCCAGTTCAAGTCTGAATCATCCCCATCTTCTCTCTCTCTCTTCCTCTCCCCAGATTCACTAAAGTGTGTTTTACAATAAGAAAACTCATCCATTTTAAGTATACAGATTACTGAGTTTAGGTAATTGTGTGCAGTTTTGTAAATATGATCACAATACATTATAAAACATTTACATTACCTCAGAAAAATTTCCCTGGGCCTCTTTGAAATGAATTCTCTTTCCCAATTGCCAGACCCAGGTAATACCGATCTGCTCTCTGTCGTAACATTGCCTTTTCTAGAATTTCACGTAAATGGAACCATACAGAGTATAGTGTTTGACTACCTTCACTTAGCAATGTTTTTGAAATTCACCCGAGTTGTTGTGTGTATCAATAGTTTGTTTCTTGTCAGGTTCCCAGGTTCTGCCATCACTGACCTAGCTTTCTGGGCTGTTAGGAGCTTGCCGCCAGTGCCCCAGCTGGACCAGCCACCATTTTCTGAGGACGTAACAGCCTTCTGACTTCAGTCCCACTCACAAGACCAACCAACACGCATCCACAGACAAGAGACCACTGAGAAAAATCCCAGAACCCAGGGGTGAGGCTGAAGCCCACCCCCATCCCCCCCCGCGCCCCGCACCACGGAGACCAAGACGGACCACATTAGAAGGGTAAGAGAAGTGGCTCCGCTCCCCGTCGCCATCCCCCAGGCCAGCAAGCGCTGCCTCAGGAGGGCTCCTCTGGGCCTACAGGGTCACAAGGGGGTTAAAGAAAACCGGAGGTGGACATCCAGTTTCCCCAGTATTGCAGGACTTTTCCCAGGGCCCCACTCGGGGCTCGCCTGGGAGCAATCCCTGGGGGATCTGCGGGGTCTGAGCAGTGGAGGGGGCGGGGCTTACAGCAGCCAAGCGCCCAGCTCTTACTTACAGTTGCACCTGAGCGGGGATCCCAGCCGGGCCTCTGACGGTCGTTCCCTGTCGCCGGGGGCCTTGGTTGGCAGTTCTGCCTAATTGGGGTCTCTAGTCGGGCTGTAGCAACCCGTTTTACCGCTTCCCCTTGACAGGGAAGCAAATTTGCAGCCTCCAAGCCTGCCCACCCCGGAAGCCTGGCAGAGAACGGGAGCAGCCGCAAAGCACAACCTACAGTGCTGCTGGGGTAGGGAGCCCGGGCAGCCGCCCTGCCCGCCCATTGAACGGTCTGTGGTCCCACGTAACCAGGGAGCCTGAACAGTGACCCTGGGCAGCCTTGCAAGTAACCCACTGTACCACCAGACCGTGCAGCCGCTTATCGCCCACCCAGCAGAGCAGCCCAGCCTGTGAATCATACCACCTTGAGAGACGTAACTACCTCAGGAACTCCATTTATCAAAAGACAAAAAAGCACGGAAATAAATTCTACAAGACATTGTAACTAGTAAAGATTATTACCAAGATATGTTGGTAGGAATGTGAAATGATACAACCACTTTATGAAACTGTGAGGCAGTTTCTTTAAAAATTAACCATATACCTCTATGTGTGCCAGCCATTCTACTGTGTACTTACCAAAGAGAAATGAAAGCATAGTTTACACAAATACTTGGACCTAAATGTTCATAACAGCTTTTTTCTTGTAATTGCCCCAAAATTAGAAACAGCCCAAATATCCATTAACGGATGAATGGGTTCACAAATTGAGGTATATCCATAAAATGCACTAATAGTCACCAAAAAAAAATAATGAACTGACTGCCAAGAACTCTTTTTTTTTTTTTTTTTTTACTGTATTGGCCAGCTAACAAGCTAGAGTCTCCTGGGTCAGAGACAAAGAACTTTCTTATGCACAACAATAGCAGTAGCTAGAGTAGCATGGGTTCCCTGAACCCCCAAGTCAAACAGGACATGAAGAGGACGCATGCAATACTTTGTTACAGAACGAGGAGGACCTCAAGCTTAGGGACTCAAGTATTTTATACTAGGCAATAAGCCTGCTTAAACTTTACCTTTATCATACTGGACAGTACACAAACCTGCCCTTTGCTCTAGAGGGAGACTTTCTATCTTCCAACTCTCTTCTCCATGCAACATCCCTGCAAAAACAATCCAGAATAAAAGCAGTTGGTGACTCTGCTCATAAGACGTGCAGAAAATATGAGAGACCCATGGAGGATTGTCTCCCAATAGTAATAACATGGATGAATCCTACAATAAATATGCTGAGTGAGTGAATCCAGACCAAAAGGGGGGGATAATACTGTATAATTGCATTTGTAAAAAATTATAGAAAATGCAAACTAATATACAGAAGCAGAAAACAGGTCACTGGTTGCCTGGAGATGAATAGGAAAACGTAGGAAAGGGTTACAAAAAGGCACAGAGAAGCTTTTGGGGGTAAAGAATATGACAATTCTGTTAATTTGGTGGGACATTCACAGGTGTATACTTAACGTCAAAACACAAAATTGTACTCTATAAATTAGCAGTTTATTATATATAAGTTTACTCCAATAAAGTTGTAAAAGAACACACAGAAGAAATCATTCGCTGCCTCTCCTTCTTTTTACATATTTGTGAAAAGAAAAAGTTATAAAATTCCTGTCTGCTCTGATATTCTTTAAATCTACTATCAAATTGCATATTGGGCTGACATAGCAATCTGCTCATTGCTTGTGAATTCAGTAAATTATCTCTCACTTCTCTTAATTAATACATGGATTTTCAAAAACATTTAAATTATGATGAGCTAGGAGGCTGAGAATTTTATGATATTTGTGATGGAGTTTCTGAACTCTAATTTGCATTTACCTAAAACAAGTTTCTTATCTTCCATTGTCCTTATGTTAATGTCTGTAATCTCTGAGAAATTCAAGGAAAAGAAAACCCAAAAAACTGGTCGTGTAAGAGGTAATGGAAGCACACTCGCAGAAACACATTTAATTGCATCAAGATAGGTAAAATATAATTTCAGAATTTGACAGTACTTTAAAGACTAAGTCCAAAGCCCTTTCTTACAGTTCAGGAAAGTGAGACCCAGAGAACTGATATTTGCTGAAGGGAAAATAACTTTGGTAGTTACAGAGTTAAGGATTAGAGCTCAGAAGTCCTGATTTCTAGGTCAATATTTTTTCCATTATACAAAATCTATTCCTGGTAATAATATGTATTTCTTCAGTTTTAGGAAATGCATTCTTCTGTATTCATCCCTAAAGGGAAAACAAGGCAATTACATTGCCTGAAAAAAAAAATACTCCTCATATATTATTTCAGAAAATCAATTCAGGTGGTATAAGGAACAAAACTTATTTTTCTACCCAAACACCAACTGAGATCGAAGTGTTCTCACAGGAGCTTATTTACCTCTGTGACACTAATTGTGAGCAAAGTGAGCATGATTAAAGTGGACTTAAGAAAGAAGTTAGTTATTAAGCAGTTAACCTGTCTTCCAAAGTCCTTTTTTTTTTTTAATGTTTTCTTAACAATTTTGTAAGAGGCAATGACTCCTTGACAAGCTACACAATTTTTCTTGCAGGATCCGTTGCCCAACAACATATGTATACACACAGATACGAGAGTTAAAAAACATTTGGACTTTGATGGCTCTACAAATTACCTTACGTTTTAGCAGAAAAATCACTTATTGGAAGCCTTTCGTTTGGCACGCTTTTTCTTAAACCAACAAGCGCTACACTGTTAAGTGGACCTTAGCAGATGGAGCAGATGGAGCCGCGACAGAAGCAGTAAGGGAAAGCCAAAGAGTCCGGGAGGCAAGAAAGAAAGGCTGATGACTATTTTTGGTTTGGGACTCTTTATTATATTTTTATCAACTTTAATTTACACATCTAACTTGTAACTCAGGATTCTGTCAGAAAGGACCAACGTAGCTTCAGAACTCGCTTTCCCCTTATCAAGAAGCCTTAATTGTTTTACATTCTAATGAGCGAACAGCCTGGAGCAAGTGTGTTCAGCTTGTTAAGGATTTTAAGACCAGGTTTTAGGGATCCACAAAAAATAGTACATTCCTTATTATTTGGAGAATTCTGATGTACACCATCTGCTCCTCCCTTTATAGCCATAGGTATTTTATGTCTGGAACCCATTCCTTTACTCGTGGTCTCATCCTCTTAGCCACTTCTGTGTCCTAAAACTGGGGAAACAGGTTTGCCTGTTGGGGAATAAAAGCCTAAACAAAGGAGTATCTGCTGTCATTTAATCTCCTGATGAATACCAGGGACAAACACATGAATCTCAGGTATAAATGCAATCCATAAGGAGAGGATTTTTCTCATTTTTAAAATGTGCAAATTATTTTATATTGAATTATTGAATAGCTAATACATAATTTCAAAAATTATTAATCAAGGCATAGAGCTTTTTTTTGGTTATTTGGGCTTTGTTTTTGCTTTATATTTTAGATGATAAAAAATTGGAAAGATATATTTTGGAAACATAATCTAGTTGTCATTCAATGTTCAAAAATTATTACCATGGTTAATTTTTTTAAAGCATGGTCAAATCAGCACCACCAGGGCATGCTGGAAATCAGAAATTTCAGATTTTGTTCCAATGTTGGTAATGATGCTATAAGCCCTATCTGTATATTCTCATCTGTGCTCAATAGTTAATAGTTTGTTTTTCCATTTTTGCTAAATAGAAGTATATTTTAGTTTGATGACACATTGCCTGTAAGGTACTTTGGCCAGTTGAAAAATGCGAGATAAGGATGGCAAAGTAAAGATAATGATTAAAAGTGAGAATGAGGAAATTCTAATATTTCAAGAGGGGGTTCATTTACTCAAGTAATTCTGAAAAGGAATACCTGCTTTATATATGTAAAGCAACTGGGAATTGTAAAGCCAATGGTGACCAAAAAACCCTACCACATTGCTACTAAAAATCTTAAGATAAGCATGTTTTATTGATCTCAATCTTGGACATGGATTATTAGCTCTTTAATAGTGGCTAGTTTACCAGAATGTCTACTAGACTCATTGTCACATTGCCAAGAGCAGAAGGAAGTGAAAGAATGGGGCAGACTGGATAACCTTTGAAGCCAGCATCTGCACAGAGTTGGAATATGTAAAAAGGGATACGGGGCACAAAAAAACAAGTTTATTGGCATAAGCAATATCATAGAATACACAGAGCTAGGAATTTAGCATCAGGAGACCTGAGATTGAATCCAGCTCTGACACTTATAAAGTGACATTGAGGAACTGAATTTATGTAAATACATATTAGCAATTATCATTACTTTCCTTAAGGGGCTCTGCCTTTTAGTTAATGAAATATATTTATTCAGGATTAAAATAATAGAATAAAACTGACATGAAATTAATTTGTAAGTCAAAACCTGGCTTATATTTCTAATCTGCTGAAATGGTAGGTGGATCAAAGTTGAACTTTAGCTAACAAAGACTGCATAATAATGTCAGAATGCCTCGATCATTACAATTAATTAAGCAAAATACAATTTGTTTAATACCAGTGTGTACTTCGCATCATTACAAGGAAGGAACAATTATATTTCTACATTTTATTCCAATTGGAAATAATCATTGCAAATAAAGATGCTTCTTTACATGCAGATAAGACATTTCTTTAAAGCGTTGTCCATTAAACATGCCATTTATAGAAATATTTCTTCTAGTATGGCTTTTCTTTAAATAAAAAGAATATTGTAAAATTTGATTTTGTTCAGTTCATTAATTGTGGGTAATTTGCCATTCTGACTACTTTTACTTTCTGGGAACAAAAATAAATGTTTCCCTATATCAATTTAGAGGACAGAAGAAAAGCTTAGTTGGCAATGTAGATTCTTCCAAAATTTTCCCCAGAAGTGTACTTTAGACTTTCTAAAATTAAATTCTTCGAGGCCAAGTTACACAATGATGCTACTGAGTACAAAAATGAGATTACACTAAGTGCTATAATGATATTTTAGAGAGTTCGCAAGTCCTGTCATGCCTGCTTTATTACGTACATTAATTCAAGATTATTTTACCCACTTGGGAAGCTCATTTCCTTTTAACATATGTTTCTGATTCAGCTGTAACAGCACACTGACCAAGCCAATGCACTCTTCACTGATGCTTTACAGGGTCCTAAATATCAAAACTGCATCTACCACAAATCAGTAAAATTACTAATTTTATCAGCAAAAATTATTTTGTTTATTAAGTGAATACTTTAAGGTTCTGGGAGCTACTAGAGTTATGAAGAATTAAACACTGACTTTACCCTTAAAGTTTTAAACTTATTTTGTTGATGGGTTTGCTTTTAGAGGCTAGTGGGTAGGAAGCACGTCTTTACAATACAGTTGATAAGAGCAATAGAAGTGCTTTGCACAAGGGTACTAGGCGGCACAATATTGGGGTGGCAGTTGCTGATTGGAGAAGTATTTTATGAGTTCAACTTTTTTAGTGGACTAGGGGGTAGGGCAAATGGGGAGATGTTGGTCAAAATGTACAAAGTTTCAGCTATGCTGGATGAGTAAGTTCTCATAGCTAATGTACAGCAGGGTGACTACAGTTAATAATCCCGTACTGTGTACTTGAAATTTGCTAATGGAGTTGATCTTAAATGTTGTCACCACCAAAACAACAACAACAAAAGTAATTATGTGAGGTGATGAATATTATAATTAGCTTGATTGTGATAGTCACTTAATAATATGTACCTATATCAAAATATCACACTGTACACCATAAGTATATATGTTTTTTATTTGTCAATTATGCCTTAATGAAACTGGAAAAAATTTAAAATTTTGGAAACGGATACAAAAATTGTTTTACAAAGTGCCTTTAAAAAATATTTACACTTTGCAGATGAAAAACAACTGGGACACAGAGAAATTAAGAAAATATCTCAAATGTACACAACTAGTAAAGGGCACAGCCAATGGGCTAACCTATTCTGCGAAACCCATCTGCACATTCATTTTTCTTTGAATAGTCAACAATGCCCTTGAGAAACCAAAGATCCTGATAGTTCTCAGGTCGAATGGGATCAAAGCAGTTAATGAATAGAAAAAAAGCTTCTTATTTGTACATTCCTTCTGGTCTTGTAATTAACAAAGTGGCTCATCTTTATTACTTGGAAAAATGTAGCAAATGTGCTGAGTAGGCAAAAGAGAAGGATGACAGGGAGAAGCTCAGTGTCTTGTTGGTTTATTTGCTTTTGCGTGTGGTGCTTTTGTTGTTTTTTGATGTTTGTTAATCAAAGAAAAGTGAATTTACGGTCCACAAAAATACTATAAGCATCAATAAAAAACCTTAATTCTAAGATAGACTCAGATCCTTACTCCTCTCTGTTAAGGTAAACAAAAATTATTCCAAACTGTTCTAAAAGAATTGTGATACAGATATATTTTTCTTTCAGCATACCCGACAGGGAAGTCAGACTCATAAAAAACAAGAATGTGGGCTGATACATTTTTATACTAATTTACAAGATTTATTAAATGCCATGGGCACTAACATTATTAAGGGAAATAAAAAGTACTGAAATAAAACCCTTTTGTTAAGGGGAGTGAAAAAATAGCTCTTCAAAGTACAATTTAGAATTCTTACTTATTAAATCAATAAAATAAATGGAAAATAAGCAATGGTGTGTATTCATTAATTCTATGGAACAAACTACACATTGAGGTTTATATTAAAACCTAACTTAAGGATAACACATTTTATTCTTACACTCAACGTGATAGGTTTATTTTAAACTATAAATTATTCTTCAAAGATAGTTGATATCTTTACAGTTGAGGGTTTTGTTACTTTTTAAAAAAATTCTATATCAAGTTCATTGAAAACCCACATGAAATTCTACTTATAATTAGATGGCACATTGTACCATGGATGAGAAATATTACCCTTTTTTATCTACTGCTTTAGACATGTAGAAAAGCTGACATCTTCCTCAAAGGTATGGCATCCCCGTAATTCTTCCACATCTTTTTGGGTTAGCAGATCAGGTGGCCAATTTTTAAAGAAAGGGCTTGGAATCTTCACTCTTTTTTGTGTATAAACCATTGTGTGTGTTTGAGAATAACATGAAAGTAACACCAATCTGTGAGGAAACAATGTGTGCGTGCTTTTTACAGTTATCATCCAATTTAAAACTTACTCCCAGGATTAGACCTCATTTAATCCAATACCCTCAGTTATAGAAGAAGAAACTGAAAACCAGAGGGGACAAATTATTTATCCCAAATAATAAATCTAATTATTGATAGCATCAGGCTTAGTTTTGAGGTTTTACTCCAAGATGACTTTCCTGAATTAATTCTCTCTTATTTTACCTGCTACTTATTTTCAAAATATAAAAATATGGCATAAAAATAAATCCAAATAATATAGTGTATGAGGTGCCTGGGTGGCTCAGTCGGTTAAGCACCTGCTCATGATCCTGGAATCAAGTCCCAAGACAGGGCTCCCTGAGCAGTGGGGAGCCTGCTTCTCCTTCTGTCCCTCCCCCCACCACTCGTGTTTTCTCTCACTCATTCTGCTCTCTCTCTCTCAAATAAACAAATAAAAAATCTTAAAAAAAAACCAAATAATATAGTGTACAAAGAAATACCTAATGAATTAAAACCACTTTTGTACATTTCTCATATTTCTATCATACCTGCTAAAAAACGGCATTTTATGAGGGACAAAGTACCTGATACACTGAAAAACACAGAAGAAATAGGATCATTCTTATTGTTACTGAATTTACAAATTAAATAAGATTTGAAAATAATTTTGAAATGTATCACTGAATGTTAAAATGTATATACTACACTTCGATGATGAATGCTAAGAGCTCTCAGGATATGCAACTGATCAGAGTTTGGTTTTTCAGGGAAGGTTTCCTCAAACACAGAGGTTCTCAAGTGTAGTCCCTGGACCAGCAAGCAACACCAGTATTATCTGTGACATGTCAGAAACACAACTCTCAGGTCCCACCTGAGACCTACTGAATCAGAAACTCTGGGGGTGCAACCCAGCACTCTGTGTTTGAACAAGCCCGCAGGAGATTCCGATGTCAGCTCAAGTCTGAGGATGACTGAGAGGTAGATGAGGTTTGAGTCACACTTTTGAGAAGATCACAAATTAGGGAGCCCCTGGCAGATACTTAAGGCAGAAAATAACCTTTTGTAGAGAATAAGAGCAAATCTTCATTCACTACTTGGTCTACTTAGGACAATAGCAGGGCATGGGTATTCAGAATGACCAGTAACAACACTCTCCAGTAAATATCAATAGAAAATGAAGTATTTAGTTTGGGAAAGAATAAAAATAATTTAAAATTTTTTTAATTAAAAAATTTAATGTTTCTTCTGAAGATGTTGCTTTGAAATAATTAGATTGGAAATATTTTGTGTTAAACAGAAATTATATAGGAGTGTGAATCTCATTCAAAACTCAATTTACTATGATGCCTTCCTTGTATTCTAAAATACACATTTAAGAGAAAGAGGTCGTTCACAAAAGAATTTTTGAAGCTATTACACTTAGAGAATACACTTAGAGAAATGTCCGGAAGTAGTAAAGATTCATTACATTTTTCTGCACATTATTTACTTCAATCTTCATAGAATTAAGGAATAACTATTTTTTAACTACTGATATTTCTGAAACACTAAAAGAAATCTACTCAACTTTGGCATATATTATATTTGTCATCATTTTTTAAAAATTTCTAATTAACCAGAAATTTTAATATATTGGAACGACACATTAGGAAGGAAAGGATTGTTATTATGTAAAATATAGTATGCATTATGAATTTCAATGCTTTTTAATAGTTTCTCTCTTTATGATCATATGGGTAGCCACACCATGGTACTTTGAACAGTTGGAGTGCATAAAAGGCATTTAGCTCTTACCAGAATGAGATGAACCATATGCTTGAGTTAATTAGTTCTTTGTTCCTGAAATGTTTTTCTTAACTCCTTTGTCATATTTTTGTCACACTCTGCTCTTTCTCCCACTTCTTCACAGCCCTTCACACAGCTGAAGAAACATTTTAATGAAATCCAGGTTAAAATTTAAAATGTTTCCTAAAAAAAAAAAAAAAAAATTAAACCTACTTGTTTACAAAGTTGCTATCATGAGATTTTTGGTTAAAGATAAATCTTCAAGAATATTAACAATGTTATAATTTGATTAGGCAACAATACATTTTCTAAATTATATGTTTGCACATATACGAATGGAAAAGTTTTAATAAGTTAAAAATGGAAGCACTTATTAAACCAAGCTATTTTCTTTCTGATAAACAATATTAAGTGGTAACCTAGCTTTGATACTTTCATTAAATCCACTGCATATTTTTTAAAGACTTATTTATTTATTTGAGAGAGAGAGAGAGCTCATGAGAGTGGAGGGAGAGGGAGAAGGAGAAAGAATCTCTAGCAGATTCCCTGCTGAGTGCGTAGCTTGATCTCACCACCCGCAAGGTCATGACCTCAGCAGAAACCAAGAGTTGGCCACGCTCAACCACTCAACCAACTGAGCCACCCAGGCACCCCTCCACTGCGTATTTTAAAGTCATGGAGACAAATTTGTGAATGAATCTTGGTTTGAAGAGTCTTCTGTGAAGGAATGTTAAGAAGGGCCCAGATTTCAGATCATCCCACTTCCTCCACTCCCTCACCTTGAGACTTTGGGGAAGTGAGTTAATAGGTTAAACTGCAATTTCTTCATCTGTAAAGTGACAGAAGAGTAACCCCGTCATTGTATGGCTCTGGTAAATAAATGAGGTTATGCCTTTGACACATATAGTAAGTTGCCCGGTACAATGTGTATTTTATAAATGTCAGCTACTACTTTAGTTATCTAATTAATAAGCCATTAATTTGTTATAATGTTAAGAAAAGATTCTAATCATCAGGGAGCATTTGTTATCACAGCTCCATGGAGAGCAGCTACTGTTTTCTGGTGGGTAAAGGCCAAGAATGAGGCTAAGTTTCCTGCAGTGCACAGACAGCCCCATAACAGAGAATGATTTGGCTCCAAATGCCAAAAGCACTGAAAATAAGTAACCCTGTGGAATAACATGGCTTGACACTGAGCTCTACATTGTGCTCTTTGAAAGCTCTTCTTAAGTAATACAGATTCAATAACTGATACCTGAATTCCAATTTTATACAGCTTTTAATGTATTAGTTATTTCTGATATTTTCTCTAAGTAACCTGGGGAGGAAAAATCAGTCTAACTAATGCCTCAGTGGTTCGATCATCCTCATCATTTAAAATTTTTAAAATTTGATGCTATTGTTAGGGACAAACTTGAGTTCTAATCTGTGTATTTCTGAAAACAAGTCTTTACTTACCCCAACCCCACCCAGAAAGTCAGACTCTTAGAGCAGAAAGACATGTTCGTTATAAAAACAATTCTGATTATGTGCCTTTTTCTAATGTCAATTTAACAGTATAATAGAGGGGAAAGGTCACTAAAAGAATCCCTGACACCTCCTTTCCCCTCACAGAACACAGCCAATCTGCCAGCAAATTCTGGAGGCTCTATCTCCAGAATCTGACCACTTGTCATAACCTCCACCATTACCACCTTGGTCCAAGCCACCATCATTTTTGCCTCCTAACTAGTCATCAGCCTCTACCCATGCCCCTGTATAATCTCCCACAGAAAGATTCATTTTTATATTTTGCTTTTTATAATTATAAGGAAAAATAAATTTTTGCTCTGCTAAAATTCTTGAATTGTATCTTTTAACAAACTTTTTTTTAAGTACTCTCTACATCAATGTTGGGCTCAAACCCACAGCCTCGAGATCAAGAGTCACATGGTTCACCAACTGAGCCAGTCAGGTGCCCCTTCAATTGTATCTTATCTCCTACAGAGCAGAGCAGAAAAGGGGAAAGTGCCTACAATGACTTAGTAGTTGCTATTATTTGAATACCCCACCCAAGTAAGGCATCTGGAGCTTTCCACTTGATCTTTCCTTTGCTTGTCACTTACTTCCTCCTGACAGTCACATGGTTCATGCCCTCCCTCCTTTGAGTATGTTATTACCTTTTTAGTGAGGCCCTCCCAGTCCATCTGTGAAAATGCAATTGCAAATGCAGGATCGATAGTGCTTTTTCCTCCTCCAGCAACCCCAATCTCGACTCATTGCCTTATTTTTTCCACAACCATTATCATCTGACATAGTATATATTTTATTAATTTGTTATTTGTTTTTCTCCTTATGTAAGAAGGTAAATTGCTTTAGGGCTGGAATTCTTTTTTTTCCCCCTCTGTTTTGTTCATTGCTTTTTCTCTGGAGCCCAGATAATGCTTGGCACATAGCTGGATTAAATCAATGAATAAACACTATAGAGGAATGCAAAGGATAATGTTTGTAATGTAGGGATTTAACTATAAAAAGAACTACATTGTTGAACCCTATTATTCTCCACCCAAGAGCAGCATCATAAATAGAAATTCAATCTGAGCCACAGTTTTTAATATTCTAGTAGCATTTTTAAAAAGGTTTAAAAAAAGGTGAAATTAATTATAATATATTTTGTTTAACCCAATAGGTTGATAGTAGTATCTTCTATTTATCTGTATCTACAAACATCTCAGTTCAGACTAGCCACATTTCAAGTGCTCAATAGACACATGTGGGCTGTGGCTCCACACTGAACTCTAGACAAGAGATAAATAGTAATATTCAATGAGCCTAAGCTTATGTCTGCAAATAGAGAAAATAATACTGTTATATTCCGATGAACTTTGTATATGTGTTTACATAAATATATGAAACTAATTTTTTAAATTAATGAGATTTATATAGTAGCATAATTTTTATTAATTAAAAAAGATATATGCCAGAATTTACATATTTTTTAAAATATTTTTTTATTATGTTAGTCACCATACAGTACATCCCTGGTTTTTGATGTAAAGTTCGATGAATTCATTAGTTGCGTATAGCACCCAGTGCACCATGCAATACGTGCCCTCCCCACCACCCATCACCAGCCTATCCCATTCAGAATTTACACATTTTAACAGATTTGGAATTGAAGACTTTACCTTAAATTTGTTTGCTCTAGCCCTATCTGAATAATAGATTCTTTACTATGTTCATACTAATATTATTGAAGATTTAATTGAAAAGCACTAGTGATAGGCTGACATAAAGCCATCTTTCCATAACAATTATGGACAGTTCCATAGGGAAGCAAATTAGATTAAGCCAAAATCTAATTTGTATATCTTCACAAATAGGTCCCAATAATTTCCTCTGAAGCCACAGAGGAAAGTCCGGAGACTTTCCCAGGTGAAAATGGACAGAGATTTTGAATATTGAATATGATGATCTAAGTCTTCTGCTTAAATAGACTCAGTCTTTTGAACAAGTCCTTTTATGTTAGTTATGTTGTCCTCAAACTTTACTTTTCCAATCCCTGTCTTCTGGACGTGCTTGGTGGTCCTTTTAAAATTGTAAAAACTAGAATAAGGCAAATATTCAAGATCTCACTCAAATATATTATCCTTTTCTGGCTTTACTGTCAAATTCTGTCCAGACTCCATCCTCTATTTCAGCAATTCTCTTGCCTGCACCCTCAATACTCTTGTCCTTTTGTTCCAGCACTCCACCCGGTTTAATACCTCTACACCCCTCATCAGATCCGACTGCTGACCCACTTTCTACAGTCAGGCTGCCGAACAGGACATCCCTCAGTGATGCAGATGGGCACTACAACATCAGGATCTCAGATCCCAGCTGGGTCCTCATGTTGCCTTATGATCTTCCAGATCTTCAGAAGCCACCCTTTTCACCTCATTCTTTACGCCAAACTATAAAAGTATTTTCACGGCACAGAGCCAAACTCAACACACTCCACTACCAGATTATAGATTATATCACTTCCTAATTCTTAAAGAATACAAAGGCAACCATGCACACATTTCTCATCCCTCTACAGTATAGCTTTTGCCCAACTGAAATGGTACAGTTAAAGTAAGCATTAGTATTTCTGAAAGCCACATTCCATTGCTGACATGTTGAACATAACTCTGCTTCTCCATACTGTAATTATTAATTCATATATGATTTTTTTTCTTTAAAACTCCATTTATCTCTAGGAAATGTTACCATATTAAACCTATTATCCATTTCTTTTCAAATATTTTTCAAGTATTCAATGTTATTGCTATTTTTTTCTACCTTCTTGCAATACCTAAGTCATACCTGGGATGACTTTCTTAAATTATAAATAATACCGGGTAAAGAAGATAACTGGATAAAGTTAAAAGGTCACTATAACTCTTTTTAGGGTCAACCAAGGGGCAGCTTCATGGAATGAACACCTTCTAGGTGTCATACAGTACATACAGTACATCCCTGGTTTTTGATGTAAAGTGTCAGGTGAACTGGGAAGGTTACCTCTCTGTCTAACCAGTGAGCTCTGTAACCTTGCTCAGCATCAGCTACCATATTATCCATCTTTCCCTCCGTGGCCTGATTCCTGAAGGCAGGGATTGATAAAACAATCTCCCTGGACCCACTCATCTCATGTCTCAAATCTAATAATACATTGAATATTTTGAATCTCTAATTAATTTAAAGCTTTGAGAATGATTATCGACTGACCCAAGTTTTATACTTTTTTTCCATTTATGAATTTTGCTAACAAGTTTAAGCCTTAAAAACTACAGGGCTATCTCATGATTTCCATATTAAATACAAGTATTTTATTTCATTTTAAGTTTTTATTTTAATTCCAGTTAGTTAACAAACAGTGTTATATTAGCTTCAGGTGTACAATATAGTAATTCAACACTTTCATACATTACCCTGTGCTCATCACAAGTGCACTCTATAATCCTTATCACATAGTAAACCTATCCCCCTACCCCCCACTGGTCACCATCAGTTTGTTCTCTCTTCTCTATAATTAAGAGACTGTTTCTTGATTTGTCTCTCTCTCTCTTATTTTTTTTTCCTTTGCTTATTGGTTTTGTTTCTTAAATTCCACATACAAGTGAAATCATATGGTATTTGTCTTTCTACGACTCACTTATTTTGCTTACTATTATATTGTAGCTCCATCTGTGTTATTGCAAAAGGCAAGATTTCATTCTTTTTATGGCTGAATAATATTCCATTATACCCCCCCACACATATATATGTTACCTCTTCTTTAATCATGCATCTATGAATGGACACTTGGGCTGCTTCCATGTATCTTGGCTCTTGTACATAATGCTGCAATAAACATAGGGGTGCATGTATCCCTTTGAATTAGTGTTCTTGTATTCCTTGGGTAAATACCCAGTAGTGTGATTGATGTAGGGTAGCTATATTTTAACTTTTTGAGGAACCTCCATACTGTTTTCCAGAGTGGCTGCACCAGTTTGCATTCCCACCAACAGTGCAAGAAGATTCCTTCTTCATATCCTCACCAACACCTGTTGTTTTTTGTGTTGTTGATTTTAGCCATTCTGACAGGTGTGAGGTGATAGCTCGCTATGGTTTTGATTTGCATTTCCCTGATGATGAGTGATGATGAGCCTTTTTTCATGTGTCTGTTAGTCATCTGTATGTCTTTTTTGGAGAATTGTCTGTTCATGTCTTGTGCCCACTTTTTAATTGGATTATTTGTTTTTGTTTTTGTTTTGGGGGTGTTGAGTTTTATAAGTTCTTCATATATTTTGGATACTAATCCTTTTTTAAATTTTTTTAAATTTTTAAAAAATTTTTAAAGATTTTATTTATTTATTTGACAGAGAGAGAGGCAGCCAGCGAGAGAAGGAACACAAGCAGGGGGAGTGGGAGAGGAAGAAGCAGGTTCCCAGCGGAGGAGCCTGATGTGGGACTCGATCTCAGGACTCTGGGATCACGCCCTGGGCCGAAGGCAGACGCTTAACGACTGAGCCACCCAGGCGCCCTGAATACTAATCCTTTATCAGATATGTCATTTGCAAATATCTTCTTCCATTCCATAGATTGCCTTTTAGTTTTCTTGATTGTTTTCTTTGCTGTGCAGAAGCCTTTTATTTTGATATAGTCTCAGTAGTTTATTTTTTATATAAAGGTATTATATAATAACAGTTTTATTGTGATCATTTCAACATCGGCAACTTTTAATTTGCTTTCAATAATGGCGGAATATTGTTTATTACTAGGTCTCATTTGATGCTATAATGACATTTCAAATGAGCATGTTCACAGAGAAGTGTCTTACTTGAATTAGATTGATATTGATTGCACCAGGCAGCCTTTTCTTTTATTACTGAAGGAATTGGTTCTTAGGAGTTGATGAAAGTAGAATGATTGCAGATTGCATGGAACTGAAGAATCCTCTGGCTAATAGGTTTCTTTAATAAAAAATGTGTTAATGTTATTTTTAAAGAAAGAATTGCATTTTCTAAGTACACTTTCTCTGTAAGAAAAGTAGATTTATGGTAGTTATACTTACTTTGTTTTATTTTTTGATTCAATACTCCCAGTTTCAATTTCCCCAAATACCCCCATATAAGAAAATCAAGTAAGAAATTTAAAAATAATTTCATACTATTATTTTATAAAGCAGAGTTATAAATTGATACTGAAACCCGTCTACCCAGAAGTGGTTATAACTTTGGACAATATACATAGTGTATTTTGGTAGGTAGGGTAGAATATTAAATAAGTGACTCTTAAAATTTTTGTCTCTTTCATTGGGCATCTGTTACTTGCCAGACACTGATGATGACAAATTCAAAGTTATGTAAAAGACAGTCACTGCCCTGTAACCTAAGCTTACAATTTAGTAGATGAAATAATATGTAGTACACATGACTTTAATACCAGGCAAATCTAACTTACTATAATTGTCACTTGCACAAAAGACTCTGGACCATGCTAACTATTCAACCAGCCTAGAGGAGATTGAGAAGGGCTTGATAGAGAAAATGTCGTTTTGAGCTGATCTTTAAAGGACTGGAAAAGTCAGAAGCTGCAGTGGAAAGAAAGGAGTCTCCTAATACAAGGAAGAGTGCAAGGGAAGACAGCCAGTGACAAGGAGAAACATATTTATGGCTAATAGACAATGCCTGATGAATGACGTAGAGCTTGGAAGGGAGGAGCAATAGATATAGGTGAATTGTTATGGAGAGGTATAATGTCTAGAGGTATGAAGACTAGATTGTTTTTAGGGTTAGCTTAGAAATCTTATTTTATTTAGTAAGGTAGTGAGAGATCGATTTAAACAGTTTTACTGAGGGATATGCTCCTTTTTCTTAAACACCTTGCTATTTGAAAAATTCACATATGTACACAAGTAAGAAAAGTGTACTGTGTACCCATCACTCACTTCAATAATGACCAGTTTATTGCTAATATTGTTTTATTTATACCCTGACCCCACTTCCTCTACCTTCCCATTACAGATTCTTTTTAAGGAAATCAAAGACTTGATATCATTTCCTCTGTAATGTAATTTAAATACATTTAGCATGTATTTCAAAAAGGTAGAAATAATGGCACAACACTGCCATTGTCACACTTCAATAAACAATGACTCCTTACTATCAAATGGCCAGTTAGTATTCAAATGATAGAGATTTTTAAATTTTCTTACAGTTTGCTTGAATTAGGATCCAAATAAAGTCTATACAGTGCAATTAGTTGATGACCGCATCCTCCTATCTCTTCTATATACTTTGTCATTTATTTTTTGAGGGAATCTGGTTATTTGTCATAGGTATGCTTTTTTTTTTTCAGTCTGAATTTTACTAATTCAGTCTGTGTGATTATTTAACATTTTCTTCCATTGTCCCTCCGCGCTGCCTTTTTCTTTGCATTACGGAGCAATTCCAGAAGTCAACCTTCAAGCTTTATGTAACCATGTGGTCAGACACTGCTGGAGAAAATGACACAGTGGGTCATTTTGTGTTCACCACCACCAATACCAAATAGGTATTGCACAATGCTCAGTAGTGTCAGTATATTCCTCTAGTAAATATACTTTCCATGATCTGCAATGCCTTTTCACACCTTTTAGGAGTATCCTTGACTTTTCTAAAAGTCATATTTTTATGAATAACCTGTTCCACATTTTTTTCTAAAAGAACAGAAACCATTAAATTGGAGAGCACACATCTTCCCATAACCACTTCCTTAATACTAGTTGTATCTGCTCCATTCTTCCTTTCTCATGTTCACAGAAGGTGAGTGAGTGTGTGTGCATGCTGTCTTCTTCGATAGGAAACAACTTATAAATCTGGTACATCCCTAGTTTCAGTATTTGTCACGATGTACAAATGTACTTCTTGATTTTTTATTTTATGTCAATCTTTCCAACTATAGCCTAGAAAATCTGTGGGCAAAAACTTTTTCTTATTTTTTTATTTTTTGGCAGGTTTCATTCCATATTCACATCTAGAGTAGCAGAGTGCCTCCTTATTATGGTCATTCAATAAACAGTCATTTAATGAGAGTATAGAAGAATGAGTGATGAGAGAACCAGGAAAACAGAAGTCCACAGAGACAAAAACAAAATAAAATGAAACAGCATGAATTATATAGGATAAAGATGAGTGTAACCTATTCTCATTTCTCGTTACTTCTTTTAATGTCTTGAATTGATCCACATGTACAAACTGTCTGCCTTAGGGGGAAAAATTCTATCAGCAGCTACTATTCTTTTCTGACACCTTAAACATTTGGAAATTGTACCTTGCCATGCAAAATAACTAACTGAAAGTAAAAAAGGCGTTAATTCAAGGCATCATATGCTTTGTTTCAAGATTCTAAACATCAAGAGAGAACAGTGTTCACTGATATATTTTATAGAAGTTTTAGCTGTTTTTCTTATTGAAAGAAAAAAAATGGACATAGATATGTTCAGATCAAATTCACATTTTTCTAAATTTGCTTACACTGCTGTTTTCTGCTTTTGAAAATGCACATGGACTTTCATAATTCTGCAATAGAAATAGAAATGATAATTTTATGAATTTATTGGTAGAGAAAGATAATTAGTCATTGCTTGCTAGGAGTATAATTTATAGATACAAATACTTCAAACCACTACTGTATAACCTGAAATGAATGCCTCCAATTATAAAAAGATGAAAAATTACACATTCCAATGATTTATATATTTGCATTTATGTATAAATACAATGATGTATGTCTACAACACTTTTAGAGATTTATGAATTTGGTATTTCTTCATTTTAATAATAAGTACCTTTTGACAAATGCATTCATTTGTCTTACCTAATGAGATTATCATTAGACAAGAGGCCATCACAGTTCCTGGAACATATATACTTACTGAATAAGATAAATAGGCATTATATCAAAAAAAGAAAAAAGTGTAATTACTTGGTTTGTGATCAATACTAAGTCACTAGTACAATTTTCATGCTAATATTTAAGTGGATTGATTAAGCACTCAAAGAATATTCCATGATTGACAAAAGACCTGCAGAGAAAATATTGAAAAAATGTTTTCAGGAGAGTAGATAAAACCACATCATATCTATTGCTCCAATAATGCTAGTGTGTTGTGTAACAGCAAATGACTTCAATGACTGTAGTTAGACAAAGGTGTTTTGGAGAGTCTATGCCCAGTGCCCTGGCAATTTTTTGTCTTTGACTGCTTAACATGCATGTCCCTATCAATGCATGTTCATCTCAAAATCAGCATGTGACCCTTGGAATTATATATTGATCTGATTGAATGTGTTAAACTGAACCTTTATCCCATTACAAATAAAATATTCAGTTTTTTTCACTTTTGAAAAATGCAGATTTTGATTTTTTTACATTACTTTTTTCATTTCTCTATATACTAATAATTATAAGACTTCTAAATAGTTTCAATTTACTCATCTGATATTATTTTCCTATTATGCAACTACTTCCCTGTGAAGAATTACATAATTCAAGAGTAAACTTGGGATACATATTATATTCAACGATTCATACTACCTGTGGGTAAAATAAAAACGCTTAATAACAATCATTTCTTTTAACATTGTGTCATTTTTCATTACCTAGTTACCCCTTTTAATTTTAGCTACGAAAGTTTTTACAGACACTGTAGACAATAAAGAAGATAATCCTCAGATGTTGTATGTTAAACAAACATTTCAGAAAGTGCAATTAGATTTTCTATTTTTAATTGGATGATCATTTTTTCATCCAAAAGAGTTTTTTTTTTTTTTTTACATTTTCAAATTTCTTAGAAAAGTAAAATCCAAAACAAATAAAGTAAAAATTCTATTAAGGCTTTACCAACATCCTTAGACTTTATATGGATTAGGAAGTAGATGTTGAATAATGATAAGAAAAAAATAGTAGATCATAAGGCAGATAAAGTATGGAATTAGAGGAAAAAATAATCTTCCTCTTTTATGTCAGGTTGATAATACAATTGGTAGAGCTCATGCCATCTAGGTATGATTGCGAGTGAGGATCCCTCCTTCTATATCCCAACTGTGGGTAGATGCCAGCTTTGAGGCTCTCAACAAGGAAGGGAGAAAGTAGACATACACATTGTATTAATTTAAATAAGGCATTGCACTCATTTATTTGTTCTACTTTCTAGTTAACTATAGCCATGCACATCTCTTTGACTGGTTATAGAAGTGTGTTGTTATTTTTTTAAACACTTGATTATCCAGGTTAAAATGTCAAAAATTGTGACATGTTAAGTGACAATTTAGCTTCAACAATCATTTTGCTACTAGAATCAATACCGTTGTATTTTACAGTTTGTTCTTATGTGTCCTAAAATAGGTTTACAGTATATGTATTTATACCTGCACCTATGCATCTAATTTAGAGTTAATTTTTTTAGAGTTAGAATTTTTATCCATTATTTAATATATTAGAGGTCTTTTTGAAAAATAGTGGTTCAGTCTACATAGCTATTTAAGAGACTTAGTTTATTGACAATTTTTTAATCCAAATTCTTTTATTGTAAGAAAAGTATTTTTTAAAAAGATTTTATTTACTTATTTAAGAGAGAGAGTGAGAGAGCATGAGCAGGGACGAGGGGCAGAAGCAGACACCCCGGTGAGCAGGGAGCCCCAAAAGGGCCCAATCCCAGGACCCTGGGATCATGACCAGAGCAGAAGGCAAATGCTTAACCAACTGAGCCACGGAGGTGTCCCAAGAAAAGTATTTCTCACAGGGAATCAAAAACTCAGCCAATTGAGAAAGACTTTAGAGATCACGCGGCTCAACTTCATGTCTCCCACAGCTGGACTGGCAATTAACAATTAAGACCTCAGATATATTGTTGAGAGTTGGAGTTGCTTATGCCTTTCTGGGCATTTCATTCTTCATCCTATTTCATTTTTCATCATGAGAACTCTTTTTTTTAAATGGAATCTCTATTTTATTTTATTTTGTTTTTTATTTTTTTTAATTTATTTTATTATATTCAGTTAACCAACATACGGTACATCATTAGTTTTTGATGTAGTGTTCAACGATCCATTAGTTGCATATAACACCTAGTGCTCATCGCAACATGTGCCCTCCTTAACACCCATCACCTGGCTACCTCATCCCCCTACCCTCTCCCTTCTGTAACCCTCAGTTTGTTCCCTGGAGTCCAGAGTCTCTCGTAGTTTGTCTCCCTAATTTCTTCCCATTCAGTTTTCCCTCCCTTCCCCTGTGGTCCTCTGCGTCATTCCTTATGTTCCACATATGAGAACTCTTAACAATTATTGCATTAAAGCTTTTATACTTCCCGTTAGTCTTCTTAAGCCTGCAGCTAAAGAATTTTCACCTTAAGTGATGTGATATGGTTTCACCTTCCTCTTTGATTCAGGTTTAAAATCAAGCATAACATGCCAAATGTACACATGCATTGGTTCACTATAAAGGGCTCATACAGATTTTGTGATCAATGAAATCTGCTAAGTCTTTCATATAACATATGAATATATATTTGATACAATTATCCATCAGTTTGATAAAAAGAGAATTTTAAAGATAAATATTTATCTTCTCTATCCCCCAAAATAAATTCCAAATCAATTTGAAAAAGAAAAGCACAGCTGGAGGTATCATGATTCCAGACTTAAAGTTATACTGCAAACTTGTAATAATCAAGATAGTATGGTACCAGCACAAAAATAGATCAATAGAACAGAGTAGAAAACCCAGAAATGAACCCACAATTATATGATCAATCTTCGACTAAGCAGGAAAGAATATCCAATGGGAAAAAGACTGTCTCCTCAATAAATGGGAAAACTGGAAAGCTCCATGGAAAGAATGAATCTGGACCACCGGTAAGTGATGGTTACCAGAGGAGAGGTGGGTAGGGTGATGGGTGAAATAGGTGGTGGGGATTAAGGTGTGCATGTGTCACGATGAGCACTGGGTATTGAATCTCTGTCGTGTACACCCTGAAAGTAGTATAATGCTGTATATTGACTATACCGAAACTAAAATTTTTAAAATTTCAGATAAATTAAGACCAAAATGTAAAGGATAAAATAAAAGTATAAATCTTCTAAAGTTATTCAAGGAAAAGAAAATATACAGGAAACATCGATGACCTTAGAGTAGTGGAGAATTGCTTAAACCTGTAAAAAAAAAAAAGTGTTTCATAATGGAACAAATTGGCAAGTGTCTTAAAATGTCCTTATGCAGTTCTGATATCAAGGTTCTATCAGCTTCATAAAAGGGTTTGGGCAACTTTTCCTAGTAGGGATTTTTTTTGTCCTTGAATTCATAAGAGTGGCTAGTGAAGCCGTTTGTACTTGAGATACTTCTGCTTTCCCCTTATTTTTTTGCAGGGTGCTGGGGAGATGTGAGAAATTTAAGTTACAATATTTCTTGCAGGGGTTCTGATATGCTTTAATTTATTTTTTTTCCTTGAGCCATGTGTTTTTTTTTTATGTTCCTACAACATTTTAACCTTCATCTGTTTTAGTGTGTATGTGTTCACACAGTTTATTGGTATAAATTAAATTATGACCGTATCTCACGACTTCTTTAGTATGTATTTTATGGATAGTTATGCTCTTCCTTTTCTTTCCTGGATGTTTATACAAAATTTTACTTGCTGTTTTATTTTAAGATCAATCTTGCCAGATGCTTGTCTAATGTATTATTTATTTAACAATTTCTGATTTTATCTTTACTTCTAATTTCTCAAGGTGCATTTTATGAAGTTTTTCTAATTCTTAAGTTGAACCATTAGTAATTAATTTTCATCCTTTCTGTTTAAAAACAGTGTTCTCATTGCTTATCATTTCTAAATATTCTCTTTCCATTATGATTGTTTCTTTAACCCTAATATCTTTAGGATGATTTTATTATAGCCATTTATTCAGTATTTATTTACTATTTGTTTATTGCATATCCTAATTTCTATGCCTTTCCCCACTCTGTTTCCCTTATTAGTTTAATTTTTATTTTTTAGAGAACATTAATTTTCCATTAAAAACAAAAATAGAGCAACTAGTACAAGGGGAACTCATTGAATAATTAATCTAAATTAAGCAAATTAAATTAATCTAAATTGGAAAAGCATATAAATTCCCTATTCCTGAGGTATTTACATTTACTTCATTTATTGAATAGTGTTGTAAAAGAGCTTGTATTTCTTCTCTTATTCATGTTTTCATCATATTATAATATAGGCAATTTGGTAAAAAGTTTCACAAGAAATATAATGCAAAAGAAATAATACCATCATCCATTAATACTTCAATGATTGTCACTCCTTTATAATCATAAAATGCACCATACTTCTAAGAAAAAAAGCAAAGCTAGCAAAAGGCAAGAAACCAAGCTATTTCAAAGTTATTTTGCTCCTAATAATTCCAGTCAGAGATAAGGGTTGTGTGCTTTTCTGATAAGTACTAAAGTAAAGCAATTTCCCCTGACACTTCATATAAGAGAGCTATTCAGTTAGGATGACATGCTTCTTATTTCAGAATATTTTATTTTAGTGATGTTGGTATTTATCTGAAGCAGGGGATGAATGCAAATAACTTTCTTTCAATATTTTGAATTAGCAATATTTTCAGTAACAACTACCACTATACTTTCAGGTAAAAATTAATGCACATTTATGTTGCAAGAACATAAGTTAATAATTTTACGTCCTATTTTACAGGCAAACACTTTAATTTTTTAAAAAACCTTATGGTGCTTATATGTTTAAGGTATCTGGAGTAATTACTTACAGAATTCATTATATAATTTAGTGCTATGTTTTTAATATAAAAACTAATTGCAAGAAGAGTCTACTTTTAACTTTTGGATGTAATTTAATATGGAGGAATTTGGAGCCTCAAATTTCAAGTCAAAATTCAAAGAAAAAGTACATAATTCTGACTATTATTACAGATAATAAAAATGTAAAGCTATAGTGGTTAATAGGCAGTATTACCATTTACAATATAAAGCTTCCTTCCATAAATGTTTCACACCATAAAATATAGTAAATTATAGTAAATTATGTAATAAATTATATTAATTTATATGAGTATTTCTGACTAATACTTTCAAAAATAGTGTATGGTATATCACTATATTATCTTTATCATAAATTCTATAAAATCTGACTCAGAAATAAAACATTTAAGCACATTTAATTAAAAAATATGTTATTGTTTCTTCATACAACTTCCTCCAGATTATGCAGCACCTTTACAAAGAGCATTTATGCCAAACTACAGGCTATTTTGGGGGCTTAAAAGTAACAGTGACCGCCATGAAATATTCATTTTAAATAAAATATACTTACTATGACTCTATAAGACATTGTTAAATTGTTAATTTTCAGATAGTTTATTTGAGGCTCAGCATTTCAAATTCTCACTTTAAAAAATTACTTATTGTGAAGAAAGAAGTATAGCGTTTTTTCAGTCCAAGGTACTAAACTTATACAGTCTGTATTTTAATATGATCATGAAGGTCTAAACACTTAGAGTGAGCTTTCCAAATCCAGAATAAAAAAGAAGCCTAGACTTTGTTAACTCTGTTTTGTGAAAGTGTCTGGTCATTCCATCCATCTGAAGGTGACCTGGACAATTCTATTTTTAGTTACTTTTTTTTTTTAACTTTAATACTATAACTGTATTTTAATGGATGCCTGCAACATAGCTAAGCAAATATCTTTAAGGGAGAAGGCCACTTAGTGAATTTATTAATCCTCAGGGCACCAGAAAAGTAGTCATTACTATTTACCATCTGAGTTCAAGGACCCTATTTATTTATATTTTAAAGTCATTTTGCAAATATTTATATTCTTGAGCATTTTTGGAGTACAGTTGAGAAAGAATCTCTTCCATTTTAAATGAAGTTTAAAAATTATTTTGCTGGGGCATCTGGGTGGCTCAGTTGGTTAAGCATCTGACTTTTGGTTTCAGATAGGGTCATGATCTCAGGGTCCTAAGACTGAGCACCCTGTTGAGCTCTGGGCTCAGTGGGGAGTCTGGTTGAGATCTCTCTCTCCTTCTCCCTCTCCCCCTACCTTTCCCCACATGCACACACACACAGTCTCTCTTTCTAAAATAAACAAATAAATCTTTTAAAATATTATTTTGCCAATTTAATACTATAAGCACCAAGAGGGTAAAACTATTTGGTTTATTCACTGATGCATTCCAAGTGTCTAGCAAATCCTTTTTACTCAATAATCATTTATTTGATTTATGTATAAATAATACATTTTAGGTAGCTGTATTATTGAAAGAAGGAAGAAAGATGAAGTACAGTTTCTGAAAGATTTTTTAAATAACTAAGTTATTTTTTAACCTTTATAAGAAGTCAGATATTATTCTTTTTTTAAACATTTTGACAAAATTATATATAAATGGAAGCATTGTATATTTTCAAAGTTTGCTTAATAAAGTCACTGGATAAACATATACTCTCAGCTATAACCTTGGTGTTATGTACTATTTTTCATGTACTTAGAAACAGCATTTTCAAAAAAAAAAAAAAAAAAGGAAGAAAGAAAGAAACAGCATTTTCACAGGCATTTTTGTCTTGTCATGTAGGTCAAAGAAACCTAAAAAAATTTGGGGGGAGGTGTCCAGAAACTTCCAAAATAGCTTGTATAGATAGAAACACATGTCTTTAGCTTATATGTATATTTTAAGACTATTTTTTTCCTTTTATTTTGAAAGCGTGTAACATCTTGGACATGCTTTTTGTGAAATTTCACTATATGGCCAGAATTACCTTATATTTAATTTCTACCTTTCTTTTTAATAAGAAAATCCATGAATGTTAAGAGCCAATGCACACATCTGTTATTTGGCATTTATAAAGTTCATCAGAAGCACTTATATTTTATGTGTCAATTGGGACGGTACCACATTAGCCCTGATTTACAAGTATCATCTATCAAAGATAACACCTGCAGCAACAAAAATATCACACAAGGTCACTTTTTCTCTTAATATCTCTGCTGCAAATTTATTTGTTTTATGAAGTTTCTTACTGGTATTTTATTATTTTTGTCATCAATACTTAATCAGTAAGATATGAGTCTACAGCTTCATTATGCTTAAAGGGCCATATATACATAAATTATATAATATATGAATAATGTATAAGATATATATGCATATTTAAGTTTTTCCTTAGTTATGTATACTTAGTATGCCTATTCATGTATTCTATAAGTTTTATGGTACAGCAATTTGAATGCAGCTTCTGGGAGATTGGCTAACATCAGCCATTTGTGGGTTATGTTATAATGAATATTTACTGAATACTATTATATAGGTGGGAGTACTTTGAGGTTTTTTTGTAGTAGGATTTTGTACTTGGTGCTAACATTAGCACACTAAAATTTTACTTTATAGAAATAATACTGTGGATGTTTAAAGCCTTCAGGGTAAAATGTTTTGATGACTTAAAGAATCAATAAAGAATGACTTTAATAAACTTTCCATGATTGATGGAGGGTGAGAATATCTCTCCTTGAGAAATGGTGCTAATAGTGTAGCTCAGGGGCTTAGTATTATACAGTTTGGGAACCCAATCTTGGAGAAGTAAATACCCTTACAGTATACCCGCTCCAAAAGGTTTGCTGTCCCTACATTGGGTTGTATTGACCGTCAGTAACTGTAAAGAATCTAAGATTTTACTCTACTTGCAAGCTAAGAAATTAAGAGTTTTACCTTTTCATGGATGCTGGTAGAAAATATGAGACTCTGGGTCACACTAAAAGGAATTTATTATTTGTAGCATAGCAGGAAGTAAAAGCGTCATTTTCATGACAATTCTCCCCATCCCTCAAGTTCCTAGGATGATGTGGAGTAGCCCAGACGGATGTTGCACATGCAGTGGGAACCATGCACTTAACTCAAACCTTCTATCGCGGGCAATAAACTTGTCTGAACTTTGCCCCAGAGGGACAAAGGCTCTCAAGGCTGTTTGCTATCCACTCATCTTTGATAACATGGTCAGTGCCTCTTATCTCAAAATTGGGCAGAAATGGCAGAGAACCATGGAGAATTATCTCTCGACATTGACTGCCTTAAAGATTTTCTTTCCCTCAGGACTCTTGCCCTTGTTGGTATATAACTTTCAGCCTATTATCAGGAAACGGTTTTTCTGTCAAAAGGATAGTGAGTCTCAGAGAGATAAATACATGACCCCACTTGTAAGAGTTACCTTTTTCAGGTTCACAAAGGATCTCCTTATTAAAGGAATAAAAGGTGTATTTATTGCCTCTGAATATGGATATATTTTCTAATTTGAAGAAAAATAAAGATTTTTAAAAGGATGACACCTCAACTGGGATGACTTCACTGATATTTCAGATGTTCTCTAACAAGCTTCTTACTATGTCTCACTCTTGATGAATCTGAGTTTACCACTGATCCAGCCACTAGGGAGTTCAAAACAAGGCTTGGAATATGACAATGGTTTAATGAATGGTTAGTATAGTCAAAATACCATGAGAAATAAGACATGACTTCTTAATATTGTATAACATTATTCAGGAGATAAGCTTTTTAAATGCAAGAAATTGAATAAAAGTATTAAGTACCAGATTGAAATGGTAATGTTATAAATAACCATGTGAATAATTGTTAAAGCTTATGTTAGCAAACAAGCCTGCTGGAAAGAATTCATGTAGGAGATTAGTGGTAAAAAATACCCTATTGCAATCAAGTAGTTAGCTCCTACTTTAGCATCCAATACATATTGGGCCCTCAGTGTAAATTAATTGGTTAAATGAATGGAAAAATAAATTAACTGCATACATTATCTGTATTAGTGATCAAAATTGCCTCTTCTTTCAAATAACTTAGAGGTTCTATAGCAGAATTTCCTAGTGGTTAACTATGCACTTCTTTCACAGCTCTGTAGGGATAGAGCTCATTCTCCATAGCTTCCCAAAACATCTTATACCCATTGTCAACATACATTGCCTACTTGTGAAAGGTATCTTATCCAGGATTAGTTTAAAAACACCAGATTTTTCTCTTTCTTTCCTTCTCCACCTCAAGAGAGAAAAATCTCCAAAACAATTATAATTAAGAAAAATATCTGTTCTCTAAAACCAAACCAAACACTAAAGCCCCATTGTAAATGGTCACCATACCCCACTACTTCTCCAATTTCCATTCCCAAAAGAGTGGGAAGAGTGAGAACTAATAATAGTTCTGTGAACATATACGTTAAAAAATAATAAAATCACGTTACAAAATTTATTCTAATATTTACGTTATTCACCTAATAGCTTATCTTAGAAATATTTTCAAGCGGTTATATACTTTGTAACCAGTACAGTATTTTTTAAATTTATTTTTCCCTAATTTTATTGAGAAGTAATTGACATAATCATGTATAAGTTTAAGGCATACAGCATGATGATCTGATTCACATATATTGTGAAATGATTACCACAATAGGTTCACCTAATATGCATCTTCCAATATAGATACAATAAAAAGAAAACAAAAAGAAAAAAGGGGGAAACGTTTTTTTCTCCTTGTGATGCGAACTCTCAGAGTTTACTCTCAACTTTTCTGTGTATCATCCAGCTATGTTAGCTATAGTCATCATGTGGTACCTTATATCCCTACTACTTACCGATCTTATAATTCAAAGTTCGTTACTTTGGTCACCTTCTTCCAAGTGCTCCTCCCCACACCTGACTCACTTTCTCTGGTAACCAAATTCTAATCTCTCCCCCCCCTTTTTTTTTTAAAGATTTTACTTATTTATTTGAGAGAGAGAGAGAGAGAACAAGAGAGAGCACAGGCAGGGAAGAGAGGGAGTAGCAGGCTCCTTGCTGAGTAGGAGCTCAACGCAGGGCTCAATCCCAGGATCCTGGGATCTGACAGACAGCTTAACTGACTGAGCCACACAGGTTCCCCAATAATCTCTTTTTCTATGAGTTTTTTTTTAAGGTTCTACATATAAGTTAGATCACACAGTGTTTTTCTTTCTCTGTCTCACTAAGCATAATGCTCTCAAGTTTCATCCATGTTCCAAATGGCAAGATTTAATTTTTTACAACTGAATAGTAGTCCATTATGTATATATATACCACATCTTTTTTTATTCATTCACGTTGTGGCAAATGGTAGCATTTTTTTTTTTGTTTTTTATGGCTGAATAATATTTCATTGTATATGTGACATGACTTTACCCATTCATCCATAATGGACACAGGTTTTTTCCACATCTTGGCTATTGTAAATAATGATGCTATGAACATGAAACATAGATATCTTTTATAGTCAGTGATTTTGTTACCTTTAGATATATTCCTAGAAGTAGAATTTCAGGATCGTATGGTAGTTCTATTTTTAATTTTTTGAGGATCCTTCATACTGTTTTCTATAGTGGCTGCATCAATTTACAATCCCATGAGCAGTGCACAAGAGTTCCCTTTTCTCCACATCCACACCAGCATTTGTAACATCTTGTCTTTTTGATGATGGCCATTCTAACAGGTGTGGCTTTCATTCGCATTTCCCTAATGACTGGTAATGTTGAGCACCTTTTCATGTACCTGTTGTCCTTCCGTATATTTTCTTTGGAGAAATGTCTGTTCAGGTCCTTTGCCCATTTTCAAATTGGGTTACTTTGTTATTGTTGTTTTTTTGCTATTGAGTTGTATGAGTTCTTTATATGTTTGGATATTAACCCCTTATCAGATATTTGCAAAAATTTTTCCATTTTCTTCCAGTCTTTTTACTTTGTTGATGGCTTCTTTTGCTGTGCAGAATCTTCTTAGTTTGATGTAGTCCAACTTGTTTAATTTTGATTTTGTTGCTTGTGCTTTAGTGTTATATTCAAAAAATCATTACCAGAATCCATGTCAAGGAGTTTTGTGGAGCTATTATGTCTTGCTCCCTTGCTTGGAGAGAAGGGGGAGGTGGGGAGAGGTGGAGTACTGTAGGTTACTCTCAATTTTCCAGACTCTGTGATTGGGAGGGGCCAGAAGCTACCCCCTGCCTTGGCTGTGAATTAATCCTCCTGCCTGTGCTCAGCATGGGGCAGCTCCATGCCCAGTACTTGCCTTGCCCTACGGGTAATCACGTGCCTGCCTCTTGGCTGAAGTGCCACTGGGCCACACAGCTTCAATTTGTCCCCAGTCCTTCTGGTCAGATGGGGCTGGAAGGCACTCTCACTATAGGTGGAGCCATGCAATGCAGTCAATGTGTAGCTGCTCTTCTTACCCTTCCAAAGCAGTCTGTGTTGGTCTCTGTGGTGAAGAGGGGTGCTTCAGCCTCACTCCCACGCCCTAGGACTCTTGCGGTGGTTATCTTTTTCTTGAATAGTCGTTAATGGTTCTTCTTGCGAGCAGAAGCAAAGTTGGAAAAAACTTATGTTGCCATCCTGGTGACATCACACAGTATTTCTCAGTAGAATTGTTAGATATTGCAGAAAATGACTTTTTCATCTTCATAGCATTTCAACATTTATAATTTCTAACACAAAATAAGTATCTTTAATAATCAAAAGGATGAGATAACCACTTTATGAAAATTGTCTAGCCAGTAGGCTATTAGTAGCACCTCTTCTCCACTCCATTGTTTTAATTTACGGTTTCTTGTTCACGTATGAAATTTAGTTAATCTCAAATGCCTATTGCAAATTGTTACTGTTTTCTGTGAATTGTTAGCATTTTTTTCTTAATATGTTTTGCAAATACTTTGTTCCAGTGAATAGTTTTACTTCTCATTTTATATAATGTGTACTTTATTACAAAATTTTCAATGTTTAGATAGTTAAATGCATTAATCTTTTCATTTGTAAATAATCCATAGACTATCTAATTTAGCAAAACCTACTCTACCTTCAACAGTAAGAGTATTTACTCATATTTTATATTTATGAGTCATACTTAAAAATGTAAACATTATAAATATTAAATTAGTCTTTAAATTTTATTTTAATATGCAAATATCAAGAATGTTGATTTTATGTATGGTATAGGGTTGTCATTAATTTTTCTCCAAATCGATAAACAATTATACAAATAATATAGATTTAATTATATATAATTTTTCCTGCTTATTTGAAAACAACCATATATTCTGAATATATATGTACGGGTATATTCCTTTCTGCCTTAATGATTTCTTTGTCTATTCTCATAAAATATCACATTACTCAGTTGTGTAATTTTATATTTTGTTATGATATGAGGTAGAATAAGCTCCTTTTCATTATTTCGTTTTCTGAAATATCACTGACTATTCTTATAAATTACTTTTCTGCATGAACTTTAGAATAAACACCTTGAGATTTATTTTTGAATCATATATATTATATATATATACACATACACACACACACACACATATATATATACACATACACACATACATGCACATACATATCTTATTAAGATATTGACTAGATATCTTAGTATGGGTTTTATAATTTAATACAAGAACAATTAATCTCTTCTTTTATATTGAGTCTTTTTCATTTTAAAACATGATCTTTCTCTCCATTCACTCCTTTTGGCCTTCAATAAAGTATTTTACATCTCTTACTATGACTATTTGTAAGTATTTTGTCATTTTAGATGCTATTTTCATTGGGATTTTTTTCAGTGCATTTTCTAGTTGTTGATTATCACTGTTATCTATGGGAAAGATACTGACTTTTGCATATTATTTTCCTACTTTACACATTACTAGATTATTATATTAGTTATAATAACACCTCTTTGATTTCCAGGAATTTTCTAGAAACACTGGCATTTCTTTTGCAACTTGAGAGTTTTATCTTTTCTTCTCCTTAGTTAATTTTTTTTAAAGATTTTATTTATTTATTCGACAGAGATAGAGACAGCCAGCGAGAGAGGGAACACAAGCAGGGGGAGTGGGAGAGGAAGAAACAGGCTCATAGTGGAAGAGCCTGACGTGGGGCTCGATCCCATAACGCTGGGATCACGCCCTGAGCCGAAGGCAGACGCTTAACCGCTGTGCCACCCAGGCGCCCCCTCCTTAGTTAATTTTTAAAGACAATCTGTTATCTTTGTATTAATTGGGTCTTCCAGAATTAGGCTGGGTATAAGGAAGAAAGTATATGGGAGAAGTGTTAATTATTGTGACAAACCTACAACTTTCAGGTATAGCTATGACGGAGCACCTATTTGTAACTGGCTTAGTGAATGAGATTCAGCAGAGTGCAATGCAGGAAGCAAGTTACTAATTTCTATTGTTCATTCATCTTATGGCAGCAAAATCTTTCAGGTCAAATTTAATTTCTGTTCCTTTTTTTGTTTTAATTTTTGAGCACTTTTTTTAACATTAAAAAATCAAGCCAATCGTTATTTACAGTATCTCTTTTCATATGCCCTATACATAATGCAAATATCCCCAAAATAGAGTCATTGCAAAACCACTCTACTCAATAAATTTATTTATTTTATTTAAATTCAATTAGCCAACATATATCATTAGCTTCAAATGTAGAATTCAATAATTTATCAGTTGTGTATAATACTCTGTGCTCATCACATCACATGCCCTCCTTAATACCCATCATCCAATTACCCCACCCCTCTACCCACCTCCCCTCCAGCAACCCTCAGTTTGTTTCCTATAGGTAAGAGTCTCTCATGGTTTGTCTCCCTCTCTGATTACTCCCCATTCAGTTTTCCTTCCCTTCCCCTATGATCCTCTGCTCTGTTTCTTATATCCCACATATGTCTACTCAATAAATTTAGAAAAGTTGGTAAGATATCTTCACAATCACAAATAAAACACTATTATATCGGAAGTAATTTGTTTTCTTGTTGAAGCATTTAAGATCAAGGCTGGTTTCATTCTAAATTCAGGTGTGACTAATCAACTAAGGAAAGAGATCATAAAAATTCCAATGAACAAAAACATTTTCTTCTCCATAATATCTTATATCCTTAACAAGTAATTTAAAAATTTTTATTGTAGTAGAACTCACATTTGTTACTTATTCTGATCCCAAACTTAAGAGAAAGGATTAATAGAGCACGGTATAATGAATTGTATGTCACTAGAACTATTTTACTATTCAGATGACTATATATCAGCTATTAAAACTCTTTTATATCTCATTCTGTATTTTAATATTACAACACAAGCAAAAATCCTTGTAATAATACATAAGTGATAGCTATCATTTTCCATAATAATTTTACAAAAACTGTCATTATTGCCAAAATTAGTTTTTTAGTATTTTTTAAAATTTTACTAATTTTCTTGAGTTATTTCTTTTAAAATTTCTGAACATGTATAAGTAAAATAATTGCTTAAAGCTGTTTGTCCAATATGATAGACACTATTTCCAGTGGTTATTTAATTTTATTTTTTGAGAAAGAGAGAGTTGGGAGGAAAGGGGAGAGAGAGAGAGAGAGAATCCTCAAGTAGACCACCTACATGCCCCTCTAGTGGCTATTGAAATTTAAATTAAAGTTAAATAAAATTTAAAACTCAGTTCCTTAGTCTCACTAACCATATTTCACATGCTCAATAACCACTTGTGTCTATGTGGGATAACACAGATATAGAACATTTCCATCATTGCAGAGTATTCTATCAGACAGTGCTGGTTTCCAGTATGGCAAAGCTAGCATGTGTTTGTTACTTATTATAGATCGATGTATTTTTTTATAGTTTAATAGTTCATTAATATGTCCTGTAGAGATTAAATTAGTGAGATTTAGTGTTATAGTGGAAAATAAAAACTATTTTCAATTTTAGCCCCTTTTAAAAATAGCTTCAGAACTCTCTGTGTAGAACATCAGAATCCAGGAGAAAAACAGGGGAGGGGACTGTCAGGAGCATAATAAGGAGAGGCTACTTAAAAACTCTCTCACATGATGATATTGGTCTTTTTTTTTTTTTTAAGTTTTTATTTTAATTCCAGTTAGCCGAATTGTATTATCTACAGGTGTACAATATAGTGATTCAACAATTCCATCCATCGCCCAGTGCTCATCACAAGTGCACTCCTTAATCCCCATCACCTACTAAACCCATCCTCCCAGTCCCCCCCCGCCCCCCGTAACCATCAATCTGTTCTCCATAGTTAAGAGTCTATTTCTTGGTTTCTCTCTCTCTCTCTCTTATTTTTCCCCTTTGCTAATTTTTTTCTTAAATTCCACTTTTGAGTGAAATCATACGGTATTTGTCTTTCTCTGACTGGCTTATCTTGCTTAGCATTATACTCTCTAGCTCCATCCATGTCATTACAAATGGCAAGATTGCATTCTTTTTTATGGCTGAATAATATTCTGATGATATTGGTTCTTAAACTACTTGGATTCCTCATTCATCTATTCATTAATTCCACAACGATTTACTGAGAACCTATAAGTGTCAGTTATTATTATAAATGCTAAGGATAAGCAAAAATAATATGTAGAGAATGTTATATGGTAGTAAATGCTAAACCAAAAAAAAAAAAAAAAAGTAGGGAAGTAAATGGGTATTTGGGATTGGGGAGGGATGCCTGTCTTAAATAAAGTTATTGGAAAAGCTCCAATCAGGGGATATTTGAGTAGGGACATGAAGAAGAACCTACTGTGTTCCTGGCATTGACTCAATACTAGATTCTGTGTTAGACTCAAGAGTACTGTTGTTTTAGGCATTATGCTAGACTTTGGAACCACAGAGAAGGAAAGGGCTTTTAACTGATCCTCAGTGAAGCTTAGGGAAGAAGATGGAAGAGAAGATAACCCATTACCATTCCACTTGCTAAGTGACATATTAGAAGTATGTGCATAGCAATGTTTCCTCATCCACTAGGTAGTATTTTTTTCCCCAAAGTCCTATTTAGTAAGCCTTATTAACAGTATTGAAAATAACAATCCATTTCCTTATTCAACATCAATTTTAACAGAAAATAGCTAACGTCGAATAACACATTTTAAAAAATTTTTTAGTAAAAGTTGGCCTTATTGTGGATAATATAAACACTTTTAACTACTTTTCATTTTTTTTAAAGTCTCTATTTATTTGACAGAGAGAGAGAGTGAGAGAGCACAAGCAGGGGGAGCTGCAGAAGCACGCTGAGCAGAGGCTTAACCAACTGAGCCACCCAGGTGCTCCGCCTTTTCATTTTTTGAAGTTAAACCACCTTCCCTTCCAGGGGAATAAGGTAACATTTGACAAAGCTAATAAACATAGAATCAAAAATATAACAAATAAGCACAATTTATGTGTCATCCTTTTTTTTTTGTCAAGTATATCCTAATAAATAAAGGTGATAAAACATGGAATCTTTTTATAGTAAATCTTATCCTGACATGATTTATTATTTTTACAACTGTTTTAGAAAAAATGTAAATTAATTGAAATTTTCCCATTATTAATTTCTGATTATTTTGAATAACTCCAAAAGTATGATATTCAGAAATTTGTATTTTTGTTTTCATTTTCTAAACTGAATATTAATAATCTTAAAATAAAACATATAATTTTTCATGTACTTCATGATGGATGCCTTAGAAAGACTTACATGGAGAGAGATAAACACATCTATTAGTTATTTCCAATTAACCATGAAATAAATAAAAGGCAGATATGTGATTGATTACTAAAAAGCTGTGAGTAATTAGGTAATAGGCAAAAGTAATGTTATATATTCATAGAATATAATCTAAGAACATGATTTTGTTTGTATAAATTGATTACAAGCAGTTGAAATTAATATGACTTTCAGGTAAGGACACAATGTAAGGAGTTTTAAAGATAGCAAACATTTGAAAACAAAGAATTCCTTTCATTTTTTATGTGACTATAAAAGGATGTCTTACTCTACTATATTTAAAGACCATTTCTTGTTTTGGATGAGACTTATAAACAAAAAAAATGATATTTATTTAAAGCCTGTGTTTTAATTAAGCAAAGCTTTCAATGTAAATTAATTCAGCCTAGATTTTAGTCATGTGTAACATCATATAATTTTACTGTTATTTCTACAGTCCATTAGTTTAAAATTGATTCAATTTATGCTAACAGTTGAGTGATTAAATAATTTCCAAGGAAATTTTAATTATCACTGTGGCTGTTTTCTAGATATAAATTAAAAGGTCTTAAACACACACAAGTTGAATTAAGAAAAAGAACTTTTTAGAAAATTCAGAAACTATAGTGGGAACAAAAGTTTTTCTGTTCATTTACCATTTTTACGTTTAATTTTCCTTATTTTTAAGTCATAGATTAGTGTTGGAGCAAGAAAGATGGCTTGAGGATTCATCTATTTTATACCCATTATTTTGAGGATGGCCTTCTATAGGGCCTTTGCACATACTGGCTGTGCAACCTACAGTACTCTTTCCCTGAATATTAGTGTGTTTTGTTCCCTCACTTGATTCATGTTCCTTCTAAAATGTCACCTTTTAAGAGAGGATTTTCCTGATGACCATTATCCCTTACCCTGCTTTATTTTTTCCTTATACCACTTACTAACAATGCAGTATTCTTCACTTATTTCTGTGATAGTCAGTCTTCCTTTAACTTTGCCATGGGAGTAGGGTGTTTATTTTGTTTAAAATATGTATCCAAGGCCTAGATAAGGGCCAGGTAGTGTAAAAGATACTTATCAGATACATGATTAAATGATTATCTGTATATTTAGCTAGCTCATGCAGTCAGATGTTTCTCTATAGGCACAACTGATCTTTTTTTTTTTTTTAAAAGATTTTATTTATTTATTTAACAGAATGAGAGACAGCCAGAGAGAGAGGGAACACAGGCAGGGGGAGTGGGAGAGGAAGAAGCAGGCTCCCAGCGGAGGAGCCTGACATGGGGCTTGATCCCAGGACTCCGGGATCACGCCCTGAGCCGAAGGCAGGCGCCCAACGACTGAGCCACCCAGGCGCCCCTAGGCACAACTGATCTTACAGAATTCAGTTTCAAAACAAAGGAAAATAACACCCAAAAGCAACTGATTAGCAAACCCAACTCTTTCCATAGTTTCAGGAAATAAAATATTGGATTTAGGTGCATCTCCTCATGTCAATATGTTGATTTAGGATTATTCAAAATTAGATATCCTTCATGATACCCAGATACCTTAATTATCAAAGAGTGTCTTTAAGTTTCTCTCTTAATTTTCTTTATCCAAGTTTCCATATTTTTCTAGGCCTTTCAAAACACTTCAAGGGGTACCTGGGTGGCTCAGTCAGTCAGTTAAGCCTCTGCCTTCAGGTCAGGTCATGATCCCAGTGTCCTGGGATCAGCCCATCTACGGGCTCCCCTGCTGTGTGGAATCTGCTTCTCCCTCCCCTGCTCTTGTGCTCTCCCTGGTACTCTGTCTCTCTCCGGCCTCAAATAAATACATAAAATCTTTTTTAAAAAGGCAAAATACACTTCGATATTAATAGTTCCTAAATTTGGTTATAAGCTTAGGATTTTATTTGCCAAAGTCATATTTTTCCTTCACAAATTATTTCCGTTTTTAATGTGTAGATGATTTTGAGTTTAAAGAACCCCTCTCCATGAGCTACTCATTTACCTGCCAGAGGATGAGCATTTTCTATGCAATTTTTTTTACAGCGATATGCTCCATGTTCAATTTCTTGACATAGGAAAATGCTTTCTTTAGAGTCTTTACTTCATGGCCAAAATGTTGGAGGTATGGTAGAGTGAAAAAGAATATATTATTTAATTAAAACAATCTGACGTAAAATTTCAGCTTTTCCACTTTAAAGATTTTGAGACTCAGTGTCTACATTTATATGGAGTGTGAGAAGAAATACTGACCACATACCAGGCTGTTATCACACACACACACACATACACACACACACACACACACACACACACACACACACACACACACACTCGATATAAAAATTTCTTGAAACAGTTCCTGTTACAAAGAGAACGCCTGATACATTTAATATACATTTAATTCTCTTCTTTCCCTATCTCCTCTCATTCTCTAAAAGTGCCTCAAGTAGCATTTTCTTGCTGTGGTCTTAAATCTCTGAATTCAACATCATCTCAAATTTGTTATGACAGAAAACTTTTAACATCTATTGCCTTTACTCCAGGTCTCTGTCTTAGAATAAAGCTATTATATTACCTTAACTTGCTTATCAAAAGCATTTGTTTCCTAACATGAAAAAGATATATCAGGGGGACATCTGGGTGGCTCAGTTGATTAAGCGTCTGCCTTTGGCTCTGATCATGATCCCAGGGTCCTAGGATCGAGTCCCACATTGGGCTCCTTGCTCAGTGGGGAGCCTGCTTCTCCCCCTGCTTGAGCTCTATCTCTCTCTGACAAATAAATAAATAAAATCTTTAAAAAATAAAGATATACTAGAAACTATGGCTATAAAACATAATATAAGGCACAGTACCTTTTAGAAATGAACCAAAATCATAGAAAATGGGAAAGAGGTTGAGGAGAGACTGAAAATTAAATGGAAGGATATTGTAAAATACAATATACCATATACAATTTAAAAATTACGAGAGAAAAACAGAATAAACACATGGATAGCTATATGTGTGCCAAATGCACAGAACAACCAATTAGGACAATACAATTTGTAGAGTGTTGTAATGTTTCACAGAGAAACTGAAACTGGACAGGCATAGAGGAAAAGTAAGATTCAAATGGATGGAGAGGAGACAGGTCATTTCAGAGACAGAATAAAGTGAAGAGATAAGAATTTCAAAGCTACCAGAAATGTTTTTGTTTTCTATTTTGAGGCATTTCCTATAATTTAGTGATTCCCCAAACTAATGTAATATGCCAAGTGAGCTGTATCTTTAATGGATCAAAACCCGAGTCAGGTGAACTCCCGGAGATGGATAAAGTAGAGAATACTTAAGTGCTTTGACTTGTACAATGAAGCCCCTCAATTTTGTCCTTTTTTTTTTTTTAAGATTTTATTTATTTACTTGAGAGAGAGAAAGGGAGAGAGCACGAGTGGGATGAAGAGCAAAGGCAGTGGGAGAAGCGGGCTCTCCGACCATCAGGGAGCCGGATGCGGGCTTGATCCCAGCATCCGGGATCAAGACCTGAGGCAGATGCTTAACCAACTGAGCCACGCAGATGCTCCTTGATTTTGTCCTTTAAAAAGACATTAAAATTAAATGTAACTAGCAAAAGAAATATTTTGTTTTTAGAAAATATGAAAATTCCCCCAACATTAAGTTGCCATTTTACTATTAAGCAGGGTTAAATAGATACGCATGAACATGGAAAGTACCTTCCGCCAGCAAAATTCTAAGGATAGGTTTCCTTATACCTTCATTAAAAGATACTGTAACTGAGAAACAGCTCTATCCTTACTAGCCTACAAATTGATCATTTCAGAAGAGAATGTCAAGCAGATATGTGAAGTCAGACATTCAGAGATGCGTCTTCTTAGGGCTCCTGCTCCACCCCTAGTCTGGAAATCTGGCCTCAGCATAGACAGCTGCTCCTTCTCCAGGCTATAGTTTTCTTCTGTTTTCTTATCCCCTGTGCATGGATTTCCTTCATTGCTATACCAGCAAAAATTGTTTTTGCTCTTACCTCCAAATTAAGGCTTTTATTCCATAGAGAAACCAGTCTTCGTTTGGTTTGGGTATCAGAGTAAATATTGTCTCTTCTATTTTATGAAAGATTTTGCATATAATTAGTATAATTTCATCTGTAACTGTTTAAGAGAATTCACCAAGGAAGTATCTAGGCCTCGTGTTGTCTTTGCAGGCAGGTTTGAAAATACAAATATAGTTTCCTTAATAGTTGCATGAACTATTCAAGTTATCTATTTTTTCTTGATTGAGCTTTGATAGTTCCTTGTTTTCAGGGAATCTGTCCATTTCATTTAAGGTGTTGAATTTATTGACATAAATTTTTCACAATGACTTACCCCTTTTCTAAGTATCTGTAGAATATTTATTGATGTCACCTCTCACATTCCCTTTTGATGTCTTTTTGACCCACAAATGATTTTAAAACTTTTTACTTAGGTTCCAAATATTTGGGGATATTCTAGGTATGTGTCTTAAATATCTTTTGCTCTATAACAATAAAACAGTTCCCATACATATAAGTACAATTTTTTCCAAGCCATTTATTTATTTAAGGAATTGGGTTAATCATTCTGGGTTAATCATGTTCCGCAATCTGTATTGGACTAATTGCTCTCTCTTGATACTATTCGACACGTGCTTTCTTTCCGTTATATTTCCTGGTATTAAATCTAGAAGTTTGCAGGTTCCAACTCAAATTTTGGCAAGAATAATTTATAGGTGGTTTGCTATCTATCTTTACTATTACTTCATGGGCACATATGGCCTGGTTTTTCTAAGATAGATCAGTGTTCTCAGTTGTTGTTAGCCAATCCATCCATTATTAAGTTCACCAGCAACACTTCATGTGATTTTTAGCATCTGTTAAGAACTATGCTGTAGATCCATTATTTAATTTGGCCATGTAAATGATGATTTTATAGTTCTGTGTTTCTTTATTATTTGGATTTCTATAAAGGAAATTAACCTTAGCAAATATTTGGATACCCTTAAACAGTTTATATTATAAAGTAGTCTAATTTCTTCTTTTCTTTTATTTGCCGATTTGCAGAATAATGAGTTATTATATCAGTACCCTGTAAAAGTAGAGTAACTACATAACTTAGCCTCCAAACTGAAATATTATTAGTGAAACAAGGTGGTATTAAGAATTAACCTAATACGATAGTCATCGAGAATATTCCAGGCAAACCTAGCCAAAGGTGATCCGTGAGTATTTTTTAAAATTCGTTGATTCCTATGTACTTTATGTTTTACTTCATTGCAATCATTATTCTTTTTGATGCCCCAAATTGTTTTATCTTTGACCATGCAGAGTCATTTCAACTTGGCTCCTGTGTCCTTTTAAGATGATCTCAGTAGTCTTGGATACATTCCTTGCTTTCTTAGATAAGACAGATCGTGTTCATCTTATAAGGAATATATATATACTCCTTCTCCCGGATCTGAAAACTCAGTAATTTTTCTAGGTATCCTTGTTTCTTTTAGTGAGTAGCAGTGTGATTGCTCACTAAAAGAGCTATAGAATGTGATTGCTTCTGTGTTGTCATTGCCTTTATGCCTTCTCAATGAACAGAACTTGGAAAGATGAACTTTTTAAAAAGTGTATGCTGACATTTTTAAATCAAAAGAAATATTACTTGGATTTTACTTAACTTCTTTATTTTATATTTGCTTTTTCTTTTAGTCTAAAAATACTGATTATATCCTAGCTTTGTATATTACCTATATTGTTTACTATAATATATATTCACTTAATACCAATATTTTTACTGACATTGAGTATTTAATTCAGTTTCAACTTTCTTTGGTGACATTTTCAATCCTTAAAGCATATCCCAGTAATAATGTCAGTTAAAATACCGTGTCTTTAAATCATGTTAAATAATACTTGTCTGAGTGGTTATGTAACAAAACTGATGTGGGACTTGGGGGTATTTTTTAAAATTTTATTTTATAATTTATGTAAAAAGTTTAAGTTCCAAATTCAAAACTATAAAACAAGATATTTTAAAAGTTGTAGCTTATCACTTAGTTTGTTTCTATTGTTGCTAATCTCCTAAAAGATAACATTGCTAAAACCAAAGTAATGCTGCAATATTGAAACTAGCATTATTATATCTATTGACATATCAACACATAAAAGTACACCCCTAATATGGAATGACTATCTTAAGTGTCTCTGATCCCATTCTAGTCATAAGCAACCTTTTTCCTTGTCTCCGTTACATATTTATGTATTCTATGCTAGTTCCCGTAAACTTGGGTCATTTTCAGGTGTCTACTTTGGTAGGCTACTTTTAGGAATATCTCTATAGTTTTTCAGATACTAGTCCTTAACTTTAGGTTGTTTTATCGCAGCTCTTTGTACAATGGCTGAGTTCACCAAGCATATTTTTTTATTTTTGCTATGTTCTCTTCTGACCCTATGGCTATTGTACGGATTTGTAGAAAGCAGAAACTACTGGATGTATGATTCTCCTTTGAGAATAAGTGAATGCTAGAGATGCTGAAAATGCCATTTTTAGAGCTGTTTCATGCAAAGGGTCATATGCTATAAAAATAATGTCTCCCAAGAAACCTTCATTCTGAAAAATTCTGCTGCATAATTCAAAGTGGCTCCCAGTATCTGCAATGAAACTCTGGAGGTGTGGGAAAAGATGGGTCCCAATGGTACAGCTTACCTTAGTAGTTGAACTTTCACTTTGTAATATGATTTTTTCCAGTTCATTTTAGATGATGGGTGGGGAAAATAATATGTCTCTATAAGAGTTAATACTGTGTTCATTCATATACTGAAATAAAATCTTTCGGAAAAGATAGTAAATTTCAGTTTAGGAAATACTGTAGTAAAGAAAACTATTAAATTTTATTTAACTGATTAATATTCAAACTTATTTGACCACAGAATTTTTTGTTCTTCTTTATCACATGTTAATATGAAGAAGAATTAATGTTCCACAGAACACATACATTTTGTAAAGGCTGTATTAAATGAAGTTCAACAGGTACATTTATGATAAATCTTAGCGGGGCTTCCTAATTGCTACTGTGAATCAAGAATCCTCAAGCGGGCATACAGTATATAGACCATATTCCAAACTCCTTTATGTAAGAATAACTTTTCTACATGAAACAAACTGTGAAATATTTTTGGGGAGGGGTAATCATTCTTAATTTTCACAATTTGTTTCCCTTTTTCTTACTCAGAGAAGTTCATATAACTTCTACATCATGAAATGCAGAGAAATATTATTTCATTACTTATCCTACTTATTATTAATACATTTAACTTTTTAATTGAGGTACATAAAGAATTCTGCCTATTTCATAAATGTAAAGTTCAATGAATTTTAACAAACTGAGCCTACCTGTATAACCAGTCTCTAGCTCAAGAAATAAAACATTATACTTACCTATTAAAGGAAGGAAAAATACACATTTCCTCAGAATTTCCAAGGCCACCTCATTTTCTTTAGAAGAATAGTAAGCAGTGAGGTAAGGAGAAAATTCTATAGAAATACTGCCAAATTGTACCAGATGAACTTACCCTAGGTTGCAGAAATTGGAGTAGAGGTTTTGCTTATCAGCTGCACTGACAGTCACACTGTAGATCCATACTCCTTCCCAAAGCTTTAGATCTAAGAAATTGACCAGCAAAAATGTGGAGTAAATACTTTAAGTGAAATTCATTCAACCTGTCTTTCAGCAAATGTCCCTTGCACTATGGCTATTTCTCTCTGTTCCTTGAGCTTTTGTATAGTGACAGTGGGGTTGGAGATGTAGTGAAAAATACAAATATTTGTTCATAGAAACGCTAATTCATGGGAGAAAGAGGGAAAATGGCAGTTACAGACAGTATTCATGGACAGTGGTAGAAGTGGCGGAGGGGACAGTTCTTTTTGGAGCAGTATCTGCATCACTTGTAAACATGGCTCTTTATTAATTTTTTTGTGTGCTATCTGTAATTGTCTTTTCTGTCTGTTTTCATGGTCATTTAAGGTTGATTTGGGAAAAATGAATGAGGTTCTCCCAATTATCACCATTTTAACTCACGCCACTTATAATAGCTATAAAAATTTATATCTACTATGTTCTCACCACTGTGCTTAGGTATCAGACTATACCATCTCTAAATCTCACCTCAACACTGTGAACAGGTACTATTAGTCCCATTTTATTAGTGAATAAAACCAATAGAGAGACAAAGCACCTTGCCTTAAATTGTGCTGATACTGCATGGAGAAAACAAGTTTTAACTCTACGTACATTTGGCTCAAAAATCAAGCTCTCTGCACTGCAACATGCAGTCTATAAAATCTTCTAGGTTCTGTGTTCATGAGAGCCACACTAGGAGAAAGGGATTGTTTTCATTCCACAGAAGTGCAATAGCAGAACCGGGGTTTGACCCCAGGTCAGTAGATTGTGGGTGCGTTACTCTGTCAACTAACCCAAGAGCATATTTACATATATGTTTTTCCTTTTTAAATTCAACTTTATAAAACCTCTTTCTACTAAGAAGTTAAAAGATTCACTATATCAAAGTAAAGGAAACATGCTTCTAACCTTCAATAAACAATGAAAGCCCATGGTTTGAAATGGGAAGAGGGCACTAACATGTTTTTTATTTTTAAGGCACGGCCTAAGAAATGGTTTCTTGGACAAGGAGACAAAAGATTAAAGCTGGATTTGCATAATTCATCTTTGTTTCTATGATTAACAACATTAATATTTCTGTGCTGCAGTTAAGGATGATGTTCCTTTTTCAGATTTTAATATATATTGAGATTAAGATACAATAGAAGTACATGAAAATAAATACCTGAAAATCATTAAACATAAAAATTATATCAGTTAGTATTGTGTACTCAAAGATAGATATATTTACAGAAATTTAAAACAACCTTTTAGTGCAATGAGAAACATATAAATTATACCACTTTTGGTTTAACTGTTTTAGTCTTAATTTTCGACTTCTGTGGGGAATTGGTCTTATATTTTAATTGATTTTATACTTAATAAAGTTAACATGCCATAAAAGGAGGAAAAAGCCAAAAATGTTACTAATTTTGGACATCAGAAAGTGATGTGTAATTTATATATACACATATATACATATATATATATATATATATATATATGATTTTCCTGTAATCATATTTTGGACATCAGAAAGTGATGTATAAATTCTATATATATGTGTGTGTGTGTGATATAAATTATATATATATATATATATATATATATATATATATATATATATATATATGAGTTTTGTGTAATAGGACTGTTAATGATAGTTATTAGTAGACTCTAAAAAGGGAAGTTAAAATACAGCATAAACAACAGTTCTGTTGACTGGATGGTTTTACGTTTTGTTTATCAACAAACTTGACTTAGAAGTTTCACAATTTTATCAGCCTTATTCAGGTATATTTCCATATAAGAAATTGTACCCACCTAACATATATAATTTAAGTAATTGTGATAGAGATATACACTATAAAACCACTGTTTAAATCAAGATACACATTTGCACCACCCTGGAAAGATTCCATGAGCCCCTTTAGGGTCCATTCCTCCCTTTGCACCCTGCCCCAGGGAATCACAGATGATTTTGGTTACAATAGATTAGTTTGCATTTCCTAGATATTTATAAATGGAATCAAATTGTATGAACTCTTTTGTAACAGGCTTCTCTCAGCACAATGACTTACAGATTCATACATATTGTTGTGTCTATCAGCAGCTCATTCACTTTTATTGTTGAGCACTATTCAATTATAAAGATAAATCACATTTTATTTATCCATGCATCCACTGATGGACTCTGGAGTTATTTGAAGTTTTTAGTTATTTTGCAGAAAACTGCTATGAATATTTCCATGTAAATTCTTCGTGTGGATATATATTATCAATTCTCTCAAGTAAGTAACTTCAGTAAAATAGCTGGGTTATTTGGTAGGTATATATTATGCGTGTGTGTGTGTGTCTGTGTTTAAAGAAGGTGCCAGTTTCCCAACGTAATTATACCATTTTACATTCCCAACAGCAGTGTATGAGAGTTACAATTGCTCCGTATCTTCACAAAACACATGAAATTTTCAGCCTTTACTATTAGCTCTTCTAACTGGCACACAGTGGTAACTTTTTAATTTTAATTGTAATTTCTCTGATATTTAATGATGTTTACATATTTTCATGTGTTTATCTGCCATGTGTATGTATTTTTGTGTGAGGTGTGTGTTCGATTATTTTAAATAGTTTTTAATTAGATTTAATTTTTAAGTTGTACAGTTTTTGTCTTCTGTTATTGGGTTTTAGAATTCTTATATGTTCTTCATATAAATCCTTTGTCAGACACTTGCAGGGTTTTTTCTCCCCACCTGCAGCTTGCTTTTACATTTTTTTAATAGCATCTTTTGAGGAACAAAAAAGGAATTTTGATGAAAGCCAATTGATTATTTTTGTTTTTGTTTCTTATATTTTATCATATCCTTGCCTACCTCAAGTTCATGCAAGTAATCTACTGTTTTGTTTAGTATTGCTATGGCTTTTAGTTTTGTGTATAGGACTATGTACCATATCAAGTTGACTTTGGTATTTGGCATAGAGTAAGGATTTTTCCTTTTTATTCCATAGATACATCTAATTGTTCCAGCACTATTTGTTAAGGAGGTCTTTTCTCCCCAGTCAATGGCCTTGAAAACTTTGTCAAAAATCAGATAATCATATGTCATTCGATTTCTGTACTCCCCATTTTGTTTACTTGATCTATGCCTATTCTTTCAACTACACAACATTGTCTTGATTACTAGAGCTTTGTAGTGGGCCTTTAAATCATATAGTATGGATCCTCCAACTTTGTTCTTTTAAAAAATTGCTTTGGCAATATAGGTCATCTGTATTTCCATATAAATTTTCAAATTAGCTTGTCAGTTTTTAAAATGCCTTTAGGACTTGATTGGTATTGCTATGAGAAATATATATGTATTTATGTACACATATAAAAAACTTTAACAATATTGCATCTTCCAATCCATGAACATGATATATATCTTCACTTACTTAAGTCTTATTTAATTCTCTCATTCCAGTTTTATAGCAGTCAGTGTAGAGTTCTTGCACATATTTTATTAATTCGTTACATAAAAACATATTTAGGTAACAACTCAATGTGGTATTTTGATAATATTGTAAACTGAATTTTAAAAATCATGTTTCATTTATTGATGGCTAGTTTATAAAATCCAATTGCTTTGTTTATATTAATCTAGCATACTCTGACCTTCTAAATTTGCTTAATTCTATTTATTCTTTTGTATATTTCTTAGGATTTTCTACAGAAACAATTGTGCTATCAGCAAATAGAGACAACTTTATTTCTATTTTCCCAGTCTATTGCCTTTTATTTCTTGTTCACGCTTTATTTCAATTGTTACATCCTCTATTTCAATCTCAAATCAGAGTGGTGGAAGTAGGTATCTATGCCTTCTTTCTAATCTCATATGGAAAGCATTAAATATTTTACTACAACATTCAATATTACTTGTAGGTTTTTATAGATGCTTTCTACCATACTAAGAATGTTTCTTTTTATTACTACTTTACTGAACATTTTCATTGAGAATAGATGTTGAATTTTGTCAAATATTTCTTTTTTGCACCCGTTGATATGATCTTGTGATTTCTGTCTTCTCTTTTATTAGTAAAAGTATTTATCATCACAAAATAACCCTCTTTATCTCCAGTAGTTCCTTTTGTCTTGAGGAACATTTTTTTCTGATTTTATTATATCTACTGTTATATTTATCTTAGAATTATATATCTTTTTCCCTCTCTTTTACTTTCAACTTACCTATGTTTGTACATTGAAAATGAGTCTCTTTTGGATAGCGTATATTTGAGTGTTTATTTTTTAATCTCTTCAGATGTTATGTGCCATATATAAGGAGTATTTAGTCAATTCATATTTAATATAATTATACTACAGTTGGATTTTGTTCTGTAATTTTACTACTTGTTTCCTTTTTGTCCATCTTATTTTTGTGTTGCTCTGTTCGTTTTTCTTTCAATAAGTTATTCTGACTATTGGAGTAGTTTCCATATGTCGGCTTTATACATATGATTTTGTATTTTGTAATGGTTTCTCTAAAGATATATTATGTGTCCTTAACTTTTTACATTCTAATTAGAATTGATATTATACATGTTCATGTAAAGTGTAGAAATCCTATAATCATTGGCCCATTTACCTCCCTTGATATCCTTTATGTAGAATTTTCATATTTATTATGTCAATATACATTATAAAGTCTTCAAGGAAGTATCATAATTTTTGCTTGAAACAGTCACATATTTAAACATAATGAAAAAGTATATCCATATATTTATCACATTTTAGGGTATGCATTACCTCTTGACTGCCTAAATTTCCCTCCGCTACCTAAGAGTTTTATCCTAGAGTTTCCTTTAACATTTCTTGTAGTGCATGTCTTCATATGACAGTCTCTTAGTTTATTTTTATCTGAAAATACCTGTATTTTGCTTTCTTTCTTGAAGGATATTGCCACTACATATGAAACTCTGGGTTGGTAGTTGTTTTTTGTTTTTTGGGTTTTTTTTCCCCCATTACTTTCATCATGTTATTCCACTGCCTTCTGCCTTCATAGTTTGTGATGAGAAGACCACAATCATTTGAATCATAGTGTGCCATATTTTTCTGGATTCTTTTAATATTTTCCTTATATTCTTGGATTTCTGCAGTTTGGATATGATGTGCCTAGAGAGAGTTTATTCATTGTATTTGGTCTGTTTTGAATTTGCTGCATATCTTGCATATTTAGATTAATAAATTTCACCAAATTTTAAAATATTTGGCCATAATTTCTTCAAACATTTTTACTACAACATTCTCTCCTCTACTTCTGGGACTCCAATTGCACCCATGTTAGACCATCTGATATTACCTAATGTTTTCTGAGGCTCTGATTGTTTTTTCTATTAATATATTTTTCTCTCTGGCCCTCAGCTTGAATAATTTCCATTGATCAATTTTAAAGTTCTTTTGTCCTTTTTCTGTCAGTTCCATTCTACTATTGATCCTATCCAGTCTATTTTTTTTATTTCAAATATTTGTTTCTAATTTCTACAGCCTCCATTTTCTATTTAATATTTTTATTTAGAAATTTCTATTTCTATCTACTATTCCATATTTCTCTGCTGAGATTTTCTATTTTTTCCTTTGGTCTCGTGTATTTTCCTTTGCCTCATTAATTATCATTATAAGAGCTTTATTAAAATCCTTGTCTGACAACCTAATTTTAGGAACATCTTCACATTTATCTGTTTATTTTATTTTCCTTTCAGAAGAATGAATACATTTTATTGATTCTTCATATTTAAGTAATTTTGGATTATATTCTGAAAATTGTTAGAGTTGTGTTGTTGAGGCTCCACATTCTTTTACAGTCCTGTAAATTAAAAATTACCTTCTTTATGATCAAATTGCGAATTTTTTTTGCAGCACCTCAAACTGTTTCTTTTTTTACCCTTCACCACAAGCTGCTTTAAGCCTTCCCTATACTTGCATGGTTCAGTGGTTAGCCAGAGTTTATATAGAGAACTAAGGGATTCCTTTTGTGCTGTCTCCCCTCTAGGATTCCCTCATCACCTTCTAGGAGAATGATTGTCCTAATTCTAACTTTTGGTTCTTCAAGCCAGAAAGAATGTAGGCTTCTACTTTAGTTTTAACTTTCCTATGCCACACTGGAACAGTTGCCTGCCTCAAACTAATGCTATAAAAGAGAGAAATATCCCCTGACATAACCATCTTCCAAGTGTTACATCTTCTCAAAAACAACAAACAAACAAAAAAACAAAACAAAACAAAATACACACAGGTTTCTATCACTTCCAGATTTCCAAAAAGTTCATCTAGATTTTATGGTTGTGATCTTTGAGATGATTCATTTTTTAGAAGCTTTTTTTTTACATACTTGAAGAGGAATTCCTCAGGAAAGAATAAGTTAATTCTTTTCTCAGAAGGCAGTAATATCTCTCTTGGATAGATTCCAAAACATATGTTACTGTGTAAAAAGATTATCTGAGAGATTAGACACTTATCAAAAACAAGATTTCCAAAAAGTGGGCATTCCAAAATACAAAGAATTACATCAATGAATCAAAAGAGCAGAGTCAGACAAAATCTTAAGCCTAAAGTAACGTTAATATTTTTTTCCCCAACTGGATATATAGCTTGTAATTTTATGAACTGGATTTTGTTTTGGTTGCTGCCCGTACCCCTTCCAGATGGCATAATATAAATTGTATTATGACATAGAGACAGGAAAAGAGAGAGGCAGACTGTCTAAACACATGGCTCTCAAGAATCTAATTTCTCATCACTGATAACATGTGCAAACAGAATTTCCTCCTCACTTAGAGTTGTGCCTATGGATTCTGTTTAAACAATAATTTTATTTTTTTATCAGAAGAATATCTAGTCCTAAGAACTGTATCAACAAGACTACTTCTTTTAGTTATAAATTATATTCTATGGCTGTGAAACTAAAAATCCTCATAAGACGTAAGCTCAGAATTTTGATTTAGAAGCTGAAATTAAAATTTTAATTTATTTTGAAAATCAAATATGGACAAGTTACAGATCAAACAAACTCCTTAATGCTCTCTATTGACTTTTTTTCTTCTATCAGTTTTAAAACTAAACAATGTCTTTAGTAACTTATATTTTTAACAGTGAAGGTCTATTTCTTTGGTAATACTGACAGATGGGTGCTTTAGGCAATTTATCTTGAATTAGATTTGGTGAGAATGGTAAAAAAATGTTATCTGAAGTCACATAGAATAGTAGCTGATCAAGAATTCCATAATTAACTAGCATGCAATACAATAAAATAGGTTTCCATCTGAAATATTATAACTACGAAATGTTACGTTGTATTTCTATCCTTTACCTCATTACTAAAATAGGTATAGCTATTAATTTATCTCAAGATTATTTTTTTGAGATTTAGTGCTTGGATGAAATTCTAACTTCAGATAGTTGAGTCATTTAGGTGATAAATCCAGATTTCTACTCAATCTTTACTTAATGAGAGAAAAGCCATTTTAAACACTTATGGTAATAAAACATCCTTCAACGACTAGCCTTCAAAAATTTAAAAGTTATCTGTAACATTTTATGTATTCTTTGGAAAAGTTGGGTAGTATTGAACTTTTAGTTTTATGTGTAGGAAATGTACTAGTCATTAAATTTACTGTTTAATCTTTGTTCATGAAACATGGCATTATAACTGTAATATATCAAGCATATAGTTATGTTTTCCAATTCATATTATATTGCATAGTAATGAAAGAAATATAGTTGTATATTGGACTTACAGTGCATTTCATTTGTGACAGTAGTCTGAAAGGAAGTTTTATGACAGAACATAATGAAGTTTTCTGTTTTGAAATCTTCTGAACTAGTTATTATTTCAAATGTTACCAATTATCCTATTTTATCACTCTCTATTAAGGTTGTAGACTCAATTTATTTACAGTACTTTAGAATAAAAATAAAAAGTATTTTTTTTCTATTACATTATATCCAATAATAATTTGTAAAAAATATTTCTAATACCTAGAAATGGTTTTTAGCTTTGCAAAGGATTTTGATCATCACAGCTTATCAGAGCTCCACAGCCAGAAAAATAGAGGGACTGAGATATTGTGAGATAAGCACAGAATTTATTTTAATTAAATGTCTTACTTTTCAAGCTTACTAAGCTCATAAACTGCAGGCAATATTTCTATAGTTGTCTATCTCTTTAAAAATCAAAATGATTTCCTTATAATTTTCACTCATTATTTATTGCTATGAACCTTCAATTTGAAGGTTTATATTTTCATGTATATCCTTTGCATTGTAGCCAAGATTGTGTGTTTTGAAGCACATAGTATACATTTTCTTTCAAAACATATATTTACAAAAGTAAAGTAGAAAGTGTATATTTCCTTACGTAGAATAGCATTCACCTGAATGATAACCTTTGCAGTTGAATTTGCTGTTGGGTTTGCTGTGCTCAATGCTCACTAGTCTAATCAGAGATGCAGGGTCTACGCCAGAAAGGAGCAACTGGCCACAGGCCAGACACTGCCTTTGACAGCTAGCTCTGCAGAAGGCAAGGCAACTCCACGTCTCCGAGAATGGGAATGTGCTTAGAAACTGCCAAAATGAGCTAAAGGGTAAAATATTTCAGATGTGTGGGAGGAAAACAATAAACCATCAAGATAAACAAGACATCATTAGAGTGCTTGATGGGCATTTCTTGAGTAAGATTTTGAGCTGTGAATACTGTGTCTACCTTTGCCCATAGGACATAAATGAATTCTGTAATTTGTTAAAAAAGTAGAAGAGTATTGCTTTACTCTCCAGCTGGTTTCCTGGGGGGAAAATAATACTAATTCAAAGGGGAGATATTTTGTTAAACATATTTCTTTACCAGCAAACCAGCATAGTTTTCAACATTTAAACTCACACATCGCTATTTTATTCTAATATCTTGAGGCTAGTGTTTGGGAAAAGGTGCTAATACAAACAGGCTTTCCCTTACATTCTCCTGAATAATAAACCATCAGTAGGAAAACTTTTCCCCACAAGTCTAGTATGCTATAACAAGCAAATATTTGGAGACCTATTAATATTGAGCATGCTAATTTAATTCCCTTAATATATTCTGATTTTGTTTCCCAGTGAACAAATGATGACCATGGTATATATTAAAAATAGTGAATAAAGATTTTTTAAATATATTTTTTAAACAAACAATATCCATTAACATATTACCAAAAAAAAGATAGAGAAAAGAAAAGAAAGAAAAACAAACATTGCACAATTAAGTATTGCCACAGAATAGATCATGTTAGTACACCAAGGATGTGAAACAACTGTGAGGAATTATACTGCTAATCCATTTGAGAGGATGGTGTGGGACCAGTTCTTGTCCTGCAAATTTTAAGATATCATTTGAAAGTTAAACAGAAAAAAAAGATAGCCTATAAAGAAATTCTTTTTAAATTTAGGGCATTTCAAAGGTAGAAATGAGTGGATCATAGGGTTTTGTGTGTGTTCATGTATCAGCTTCTCATGTTTCACACTTATACACATACAGAAAAAAATACAGCAGAGAAGTAAAGGAATAAGAACACAAAAATATAGATGGTACAACAATGATCATAACCTCAAATTTTGGTTTTCTCTATACCACAATTTATAATGAGGAAAATTTAGATTTTTTTCTTTCCTTTTTAGAGAATAACACATGAATATTGTATGGTAATATTAAGTAAGGAAAACTTCTATGAAATTGGAAAACATATGAAAATTGGACAGAGTATTCCTTCACTCATTCCCTTCTTAAGGCAAGTATTTAAGTAAGATTGAAACCAATGTATAATAATATACATTGAGATACAGTTGGGAGGTTTTGAACTGTGCATTAATTATAGTGATTACACTGATGAGTTGGCATTTCTCTTGATGAGTAATAAAAACATAAAAAATAAAATATATTTCCCACTGTTCTCAGTTTTAGATACCTTTCAATTTTTCAGTATATCATGTGACAGAAATCTTATCTCAAAAATAATTTTGCTGGTATGATTTTTCATAGGAATAACAAGAATTTTAATCAAAATAATGGCATGTAATACATTCATATAGTACAGCAGACATCATAAAGAAAAACAGTAGTAACCTTTGCACCCTTGCCACCACTGCATCCTTTGTCCAATGTAAATAGATGTAATCTTTTATTCACTTCTCACTTTATTTTTTTTTAAGATTTCATTTATTTATTTGAGAGAGAGAGAACATGAGCAAGGGAGAGGGGTAGAGGGAGTAGCAAGAACCCCCCCTCTCCCAGGGCGACGTGGGGCTCAATTCCAGGACCTCAGGATCATGACCTAAGCCAAAGGCAACCACTTAAACAGCTGAGCCACCCAGGCGCCTCAATCATTTCTCACTTTACATTAGGCTAGCTTAATTATCCCTCTTCCTTGACACTTCTTCTACTTCCCTCTCTTGGAAATCTTATCAGAAAATTGGATGATTCTCCTTCTTCCTAGAATCCTCACAGAAAGGAACTGACATAGAGCAGAGTTTGGATTTGATCAAATGAGGTGGGGAATGGTAGGAGCAGTGGTCCCTATCGAAATGAATGTTGCAGTGAACCTTAAACAAGTTAAAAGACTACATATTATTTTCTCTTCATGCTTCTTCTTATGGGTTTCTTATTTTACTGGACATAATTTAACACGAATTCTTGATGTTACAATCTAGTTCATGCCAGCTACATTGGTCTAATAAAGTGTGTTTATTTTCACATTTTCAAAATGCTTTTTTTTTTTTTTTTAAAGATTTTATTTGTCAGAGAGAGAAAAGAGCACACACAAGCAGGGGGAGCTGCAGGCAGAGGGAGAAGCACATTCCCCACTGAGCAAGGAGCCCCATGTAGAACTTGATCCCAGGACTCTGGGATCATCACCTGAGCTGAAAGCAGATGCTTAACCAGCTGAGCCATCCAGGAATCCCAACATTCAAAATCCTTTAAAGATAGTATTTAATGTACTGGCTGATTGAGTCAATGAATGATTTTTTTTTTCTCACATTAACTTGAATGAACTTTGTATCTCTCATGAAAATAAATCATTCATATGATTTATATTTGTATTTTATAAGACTATTCAGCTTATTCATGAAAAAATACTACCAAAGAAATCTATACTCGTTTGATTGTAGGAAAAAGATCATTTTAATTTTTGTTGTTAGAAATCACCCATTAGTAGTTTTGATCTGTTATATTAAGAAATATCTGAGGCATAATATTCTCAGAATGAGAATACAAGTGAAAGAAAGAATTCGCAAGTTAGTATTCTTATCAATATCTGTATATCTGCATTTATTAAAGATTGCCATAATACCTTGTCGTGGATTGAGTAGCTGCCCTCCAAAGGCTATGTCCACTTAGAACCTCAGAATGTGACCTTATTCGAATAAGGATTTTTGCAGTTTTAATTAAGGTAAGGGTTTTTGAGATGAGATAATCCTGTATTAGGGTGGGCCCTAAATCCAAGGACAGCTGTCCTTATAAGTGACAGAAAAGGAGGAGACAAAAAGGAATGCAGAGAGGAAGGCCATGTGAAGAAGGAAGTAGAGAACATAGTGATGCACCCACAAGCCAAGAAATGCCAGAGATTGCTGAGAGTCACCAGACACTTAGAGACACTCATGGAAGCCTCCAGAAAGGAGCAACACCTTGACTATGCACTTCTGTCCTCCAGAATTGTGAGAGAATAAATTTCTGTCGTTTTAAACCACCAAATTTGTGGTAATTTTTTATGGCAGCCCTAGGAAACCAACATATGGGGTTTGATTATTTATTTATTTATTACATGAATAGTGGCAATTTAAAATCTTTTCATTTACTTTAAATTTTTTAAACAATAATATTTGTTCTTTTTAGAGTGAATTTTGGCAAATGCATGTACTTATGTAATCTCCTCCATATACAAGACACAAAAGAGTTCTGCCACTCCTTACTGCAAATGCAAAACACAACAAAACACCCTCATGCCACTCTTTTGAAGGCAAATCCTCCCTTCACCTGTAAACATTTGACAGTTATAGATCTATTCCCTTTTCCTTCAATTTTGCCTTTTCCAGAATGTCATGTAAATGGAATCATGCAGTGTGTAGCATTTTGAGTTTGGCTATTTTCACTAAGAATTATAACGCGTTTGGGATTCATCTATGCTGGTAAATATTTCAGCAATTTGTCCTTTTTTAAAAAAATCATTATTGAGTAATACAAATGTGCCACAGTTGTTTATTCATTACTTAATGAGAGACATTTCAGTTATTTGCAGGTTTTGGTGATTATGAATAAAACTTCTATAAATATCCATGTTTTCCTATAAATATAATTTTTTTATTTCACTTATATAAACATCTAGGTCATGTGGTAGGACTTTGGTTAGGTTTATTCCTAGGAATCCTATGCCTTTTGTGCAATTGTAAATGGGATTGATTCCTTGATTTCTCATTCTGCTGCTTCATTATTGGTGTATAGAAATACAACAGATTTCTGTACATTGCTTTTTTATCCTGAAATTTTATTGAATTACTGTATCAGTTCTAGCAATTTTTTGGTGGAGTCTTTTGGGTTTTCTACACAGATTATCATGTCCTCTCAAACAGTGAAAGTTATACTTCTTCCTTGCCAATTTGAATGCCTTTATTTCTTTTTGTTGTCTGACTGCTGAGGCTAGGACTTCCAGTACTATGTTAAACAACAATGGTGAAAGTGGACATCCTTGTCTTGTTCCTGACTGTAGAGGAAAAGTCTCATTTTTTTCCCCATTGAGGATGATGTTAGCTGTGGGTCTTTCATATAAGGTTTTTATGATGCTGAGGTATGTTTCCTCTATCCCTACTTCGTTGACAGTTTTTAATCAAGAATGGATGCTGTACTTTGTCGAATGCTTTTTCTGCTTCTATTGAGAGGATCATATGGTTCTCATCCATGTTCATCAGAGATATTGGCTATAGTTCTCGCTTTCTTTTTTCTTTTTCTTTTTTTTTTAAGATTTTATTTATTTATTTGACAGAGAGAGAGAGCACAAGTAGGCAGAGAGGCAGACAGAGGGAGAAGGAGAAGCAGACTCCCCACTGAGAAGAGAGCCTGACTCGGGACTCAATCCTGGGACCCTGGGATCATGACCTGAGCCAAAGGCAGATGCTTAACCAACTGAGCCACCCACGCATTCCTAGTTCTCGCTTTCTTATTCAACTTTATTAATTGAGTGGCTGTGAATATCCCCAGAGCCTTCACTTTACTAGCCTTTTTCCTCTTTTTCACTTTGCCCTGTCTTTAGTTTACCCCCTGTTGACTTAGAGATTAAGGTCATGATTCCATGAACTATCATTGTAATCATTCTCTTGGAAATCACCTAAACCCTATTTCATTATTTGTTTTAAATACACATGTTTTGGCAAAATCCTAGTCTTAAAAAAAAATTATCTTCCTTCTCTATGATTTTACACCTATCATTCTACATGAGAACAGAAAAGTCATACATGGGGAAAATGAACTCTATAGTGATTATTAACCTAAACTAGGCTCTCAATATCATGTTCATGCTTGATATTTTAAAATATTCTTTACTCTAATGTACTTCCCTGTTTCTAAAGAACTATCCACACTAACTCATTCTCTAAAAATGATGGGTAAATATTTTGAAACCATTATCAACTAACCTGTAGAATTTAAAATACAGTGGTGAGCTCTCAAGTCAATTTTTGTTTGAAAGTTTTTAACTGATGAAAGAGCAATACCGGAGCACCCAAAACTTTTAGGGGATCAAACAATTTATAACACTCAACTTTAAGTTCATCTGCTATACTGAGAGAAGTGAAAACTCACGTGCTGACCAATGTGGAGGGTCTTAAAGAGAACCTCCCCCACATTAAGCTGGGACACAAGGGCTACAACCTCAGGAAAAGACCAAACCAGACCTAGACATGACTAGTACCCTCACCCCAGAAGACAATAGGAATGTCTGTTTGGGCTGAGCAATGCTGGAGAAGTAAAAGGAAAGAAAAAATATTTTGGAGACATTATGGCCATTGAATGATGGTTTAATGGGTTTTCACCCCGGCTAAGTACTTTGGAGACATTCAAAGAACTTCAATCCATGAACTTAATTTACTGTCATCTCCAATGGTGAGTTCCCCTCAGGCACCACGTAGAAGCAAATGCAATTTCTCTCTGGGAAAGGCATACTTAATTTTGGCCTCAAGTTACCTTCAACTGTCTTGGGCACCAACTCAATCAGTCAAAAATCACTAGATAATTAAAGAAAGAAGGATGCATGAGATTGAACCAAAAAAATGAAGAGGAAGCAACATGAAACTCGTACACCTCAGATAAGGAAATTATCAAATGTAGATTTAAAATAACCATGGCCACCTGTCTAAATAAAGAACATTGTAAGTTGCTCTAAAAGCCTTAAATAAAAAGGAGAGGTTCAAGAAAGTCAATGTCATATTATACTATGAAAACCAAAAGGCCTTTATTTCCAAGAGTTTGGAAACAGACTGAGTAGAAAATTGTAAGTCTGAGAAAACTTCAAAACTTCAAGTTTCAGCTGTGACTCCTCCTCTTATGTTAAAGCCATGGTCCTAGTAGGGAAGGCATGGGACCCTGATAACTGCAATGAGAATACTGGAGTGGATAGGCCTGGGAAATTTGAAACCCCATATTCCTCTGTATGGTCCAGGCCAGATGGAGTAGCTCACTTCTCCTCCTTCCCAGAGGTAGGTAGCACCACACTTTTTGCCCTGAGTTGTACTTGATTTTGCTGAGAATATACAGAATAAATAGAAGTTAAATAAGGTTATATATTAAAGAAGACATTACATATGTTGGTAGGAGAAATGTAAGTACTACAGAAAATCATATCCTACGTGCAAGAGATCCAGGAAGAAGTCTAAGCCATGAGAGCTTGACAGTGCATCTCTGAGGTTGACAGAAACCAAAGTGCTACTCTTATCTTTCTTTAATTTTTTTCCTCTTTTTACCATTGTATCTCCACCAAATCGGAAAAAACAAAAAGATCTAAATCCTTAGGAAGTGAGTCATTTACATCCAAATTTATCTCACCTAAAAATCTGACAGATTTGAGGGAGGCCTTCCCTTCCTTTTAGGACTATGTCTGGTTATGTCCAGTAAAGAACAAAGAGTTCATTTTGTTTTCAGAAATGTTTTGAACAACAAGAAAAAAGGGATAGAAAGGCTAAATATTATATTGCATGATCATAGTATATGAGAAGACCTTTAAAAAACAAGGAAATGATGATGTTTATACTTTTTAAAAATTCATGGCAATTTTGCCTAAAACTAACTTTAAATGAAATATAATTATATAAAGGAGAAAAGTCATAATAGTTCAAATCAATCTCTTCAAACAAACCGATCATCCAAATCAAAAATTCTACTCTCTTCTCAATAGAGGTTGATTGCATTCTAGTCTTAGAATTATTGACACAACCAAAATAACTACAAGAACTATGTGTGATTTCTAGTTAAAACAAATAGAAATAGCTCTTTGACCTTGTAGAAGTTATTCAAGGTCTTTGGAACTCAATTTACCCAACTGTAAGTGAATATTTTGGTTTATTAAGAGTTTATAAAATCCTTTCTGGCTTGAATTCATGTATTTTTGATGCTCTGATTCAAATGTATTTTATTATCAAATTCAAAGGGAAAAAAGTAAACCATTAACATTATTGTTAAAAATAATTTAGAAATTATTTTTGGTCTCTTCATGATCTATGCTATAAGGTTCACACTCACTTGAAGCTACCATTGGTGTAATTCTGAGACATTATTGCCTCCTCTAAGCCTTGTGTGGTCTATATATTAGTCAATGATTATTCTCCATTCTACAAATGTGTATATATCTGATACTGTTTCTTCTTTTGACATTCTTCTATTTTATTGTTTTGTCTTCCTTTTTTTTTTTTTTTTTTTTTGGATGGCTTTAATTCCATACTCATCTGAATTCTTTATTAAAAATTTAGGTCAAATGTCAACTCTTCTATTAAACCTTGCTTGTCACCCAAGAGAAGTGATGTTTCTTTACTTAATGCTTACTAGTATGAATCTTAACCTAAAATATAATGCATCATGTTATCCTATGGTTTTGTTCTATGTGTTTGTGTTTTCCCTTCTCTAAGAGAAAGTTCCTTTATCATGTCTTGGGCATGCAATAGTCAACCTAACGTCAGCCTCATCATTTCCCAATGACTAGGAATTAAAGGACATTCTCAGATTTCACAGATAGTGATCCTTAAGAAGGTAAAAAAAGCTCAGGAAGATTGTTACAGTTTTATCCGATGCATACTCATGACCTAAATTCCAGGACCAGGTACAGGATTGATAGGTCTAACTTAGTCTTAAGTTGCATTGCATGATCAACTAGACGGTGCACCACACTCGGCTCATCACTAGCCATATTTCTGATCTAGAACTGCGGCTATACTCTTCTGGATATCTTGACAAATATACCTCTTAAGAACAACAGGTAAGGGCACCTGGGTGGCTCAGTCGGTGAAGCGTCTGCCTTCAGCTCAGGTCATGATCCCAGAGTCCTGGGATTGAGTCCTGTATCAGGTTCCCTGCTCAGCAGGGAGTCCGCTTTTTCCTCCCCCCGCCCCCCCCCCCCGCCCTCCCCTTGTGATCTCTCTCTCAACCTCTCTCTCTAAAATAAATAAATAAAATCTAAAAAAAAAAAGAACAACAGGTCAATTAGTGTGAAAGGCACGTCACCATCCTAAGATAGCATAACAAAAAAGGGAAATAAGATGCTTAAAATAGAACTTGTAAAAAAAGAAATACTGGGTTCCATTAAAGACAAAAGAGAATTCTAGGACTTGAACACTTCAAAGCAAAGGCTTTATAAACTACAAGAGATATACAACTATTTATTACTTTGTATAGTTCTTATTATTCTTTAATAATTGGATTTAATATTTAAAATGGGAGAGCATAAAACATAAAAAAGTATCAGAAAGACACTTTGCATATATAACTACTATGAAAATAACTAGGAAAAAACTATACATTTTTTGTTTTATAATATTTGACTACATAACTATTTGAAACAAAAAACTGTTAAGGACCATTACAATGAAGAATCCTTTTGTGAGAAAGAAGTATATTAATTTTTGCTGTTTCCTTTTGATATTAAAAATGAGGGTGAATTTTATTTTTTATTCATAAAAGTCCTTTGTTTCAAGTAGTAATTATATAATTTATTGTGACTAATACAAATTGTTAAACCATTATGGTTAATAATATATGTTAATTAACAAGAAGCATTAGTTATAAAGCTTAATTTCTACTAAACATCTTAGCTGCTTATGTAGATATATTTCTCTGTAGATTTATTAATGTTTTTACTTTCCTATTAAATCTTACAATATACCAAATACCATTTTATCCTACAGCATTATTTTAAATATAGGTAGTGAAAGTTAATGCTATGTATAATCCTATAATTAGGTTCTTGCCCATTTAAATGTGTTGACATTTACACTAAGTTAATTTTTTTTTCTCATATAGAGACAGCAAACAGCAGGGAGTTCTGTTTAAACAAATTTTTGACTATCATCTTACAGAATTTTGTACAATTCTGTTGTACAAATAGTGTTATAAATTAAAAATAAATCTAATTTATTTCTATGCGCAGCTAGAAAGACCTATTTTTAGAAATCATCTGATCCCAATGGGTGTGTAAGAATCTCTTCTAGATGTTAGGACACAAGCTAATAAAAGGCTTGCCATGTAATTGGAAATATGGGCTATAAATTTAAAGAAAACATAAATAATGCAAAATACATTTTTGTAAATACTATTAATAAAATTATTTGTATTACTATTATTTATGTAATAGGAACTATAAAAATATGTTTTTAAAAGTTGGATTTTAACTCCTTCAGTATGGATTAGGTTTGTGTAAACAAGTGACTAGGGGTCATTTTTAGCAAGTAAACCACACACTGGAATGTATACAATGGTTCAATGGATGGCAAAAAAAAGTACAGGGTGTGTATAGGTGATTACTGAGAATTATATTTTGAGGGGGAGAATGTAATACTTTCAAATTTATTTCACTTTAAAGATTTTATTTATTTATTTGAGAGTGAGGAAGAATGAGAGAGAGAGAAAAGGCAGATGGTGAGGGAGAGGCAGACTCCCTGCTGAGCCGAGAGCTGGAGGTGGGGCTGGATCCCAGAACCCCGGGATCATGACCTGAGCCGAAGGCAGACGCTTCACTGACTGAGCTACCCAGGCACCCCAATACTTTCAAAATTTAATTAATGCTATCATTCAAGAATTTTTTGAAGGCCTTGTGAGTAGAGAAATAACATGGTTATACTCAACAGAGCTTCTCAAACTTTAATGAGCACTACAATCACTTGGGGATCCTGCTAAAAACACAAATTCTGATTCAGAAGTTCTCAAGTACAGCTTGAGATTTCACCTTTCTAATAAGTTTCCAGAAGGTGACAATACTGCCAATTCCCAGACCACTCATTGAATAACAATATCGAACAGACAGCTGCAGAGCCTGGAAATAAAGAAGCTAATTTGAAGTCTAATGCTGGAATCCTGATGCAAAGGAAAGAAGGTTAGTGATAGCAAGAAAGATTACAGAATGTTAGAAATGTTACAATGGAGGAAGTCATAGTTAAATGTCAATTATACTTCAATTAAAATTTTTAAAAATCCAAAAAAGAAAAAAGAAAAAGAATTAGTACATTAGGAGATTTGTATGCATTTGGGAGGGCCACTGAAAGATGAATCCATTTGTTTTGCTGTTTGTAGGATTGAAGGCATAATGCTAATTTGAAAATAAATATGAATTCTGAAATGTGATGTGGTTTGGAGGGAACAATAAGTATCCTCTTAGACTTTACACTTGCATTAGCAATGAAACACCCAGTGGAGCTGTGCAAGAATGGAGCTCTGAAGAATGCTGTACATTTCTCTTTTGAGATGGAAATATCAGTCACAGCAGCAGTTGAAATTATCCAGGAAAAATAAGCCACAAAAACGAAGGCTCAACACATAAAGTCAGAGACACTCAAAGGAGGAGAAACGGTCTGAAATGTGGGTACAAAGTCATGAAGTTAGGAGACGTTGGTGCCCTGGACTTCGGGGCCAGATAGTCATCAGTGAACTGAGATGTGTGGGGCAAATGCCTTCTTTTAGTAATGATGAGGCTACAAATTACTGTGAAAAGTCCAAGTTTAATTGAATTCTTCTCTGCTACATCATAAAAATTTTTTTCATTTACCTAGAATATTTTCAATATCTACAAAATTTTGTTGTTGACTATAGTAATAATTCTCCATCTAGCCTTTCTCGAGTAGCCTACCTGAAGGTATTCTCTCCATCTCCTTATCTGTACCATAATGGGAAACTCTCACACTTCTATCTCATGGTCAAGGGTTAAGTCTCAGTACTGTGTGTTTGCTTACTTGAGCATAAAACTTTGGGAATTCTTTCTGAGTTTTACATCCTTCACTCATATATGAATTTGAAATAATACTAGGCATAGCTTACATGTGTTTTCGTGTTCAATGATGATTTAGAACTCAGCTGAGATATTCAATTATTTCTTTAACATTACTTTATACACTTAAGAGATATTATAAATCCTATTTTATTTTTTATAAATCCTTTTATAAAGTCAGTTTTTATTTTTATTTATTTATTTATTTTTTTTGAGAGAGCACACATGTGGGGGGGGTGCCGGCAGAGGGGGAGAGAGAGAATCTTAAGCAGGTTCCATGCCCAGCGTGGAGCCCAACTCGGTGCTCCTTCTCATGACTCTGATATCATGACCCGAGCTGAACCCAAGAGTCAGACACTTAACTGACCGAGTCACCCAGAAGCCCCTAAAGTAAGTTTTAAAAAATGCATTTTTAGATCTTTCGTATTGCTTCTCTAACATTTTATTCTCCAACCACCTTTCATCATTGTATTAGTTTGAATAAATTGTGTGTTTGAATATTATGAACACATATATTTTAACTTTAAACACTAGTGTAGGATTAAACCTAGAATAGTACAGTGTCCAGTAAATAAAATTGCGCCCTATTCCAAAAGCAGTAAGGAAATTAAATCACAATTTGTATATATTTTTCCTATTTCTATTCCTTTTCTTTCTCACTTGTCTTGTGTTATTTAACATTTATACTTTGATTTTTTTTTTTAAATTTTCCAATGATAAAATCTACCCAGTAATGCTTAAATACTAAAGCACTGGATACACTTAAGACAAAAGACATGCATATTACTTTAAAAATTATTCACAGGCTTATATAACTAGTCTCAGTATGATAGTGTCTTAAATAGTACCAATTCTAGGGGCACCTGGGTGGCTCAGTCAGTTAAGTGCCTGCCATCGGCTCAGGTCATGATCACAGGGTCCTGGGATGGAGCCTCGCCTGTTCAGCTCTCTGCTCAGTGGGGAGCCTGCTTCTCTCTCTCCCTCCGTGATCTCTCTCAAATAAATAAATAAAATCTTTTTTTAAAAGTACCTATTTCTATATTACCTAATTAGGTACTGATGAGGTGAATTAAAGGCTTTGGTGATCCTTCAATATCCTTTCCTTCTGAGTCATGTTGTTGATGCCTAATGGGTTTGAACTAGTGTTTTTGGAGATGAGACCTGAAAATAAAGCACAGCTGGCCCATGTTCATGGTGCAGTTAATTAAATAATATCATAAAGGCAACATTCAGAAGTAAAGGGTCAAAAAGAAAAGAATTAGTCTAAATAAACTGTCAGTGAAAAGGAACTGAAGAGAGATAAAAATCAGTATCAAGCTATGGAACTGAAGCCGGGGTAACAACAGAGAGCAAGTAGAACTGCAATAGGTTGAAAGCAGAGATAAGCAGATTTATAAGACCTTGGTACTTACAACCTAGGGGCTAACATACTGGACAGCAACAGTGTTGATTATTAAGAGTATTAGAGATATTAAGGGTGCTGGGTTGGTTCAAGTCTGATATTGTTTTTTTCTCAAATAGAAGAACAGGCTTGATGTAAATTTTTGGTGGGTATGGTTTGACAAAATTATTACTAATTCAATTAAAAAATAAATGGTGATTATCATTATGAAAGTGGAAATTTGAGTAAATAGTGAAACAGTATATTGTGAGGGTTAATAATCCTCACAATGGAGACCAACAAACTGATGGGCCTGGAGTAGATTTCTGGTTCTGCCGTTTGTTAACTTCTAGCAATGGCATCAAATCCTGAGAGACAAAAACATGAATTAAATAATATAATGAATGAACTACATTGGTTTATAGCTAGATCGTTTTTTTTCTTGCTTATTTGTTTGCTTGGTTTTTGTAGATTTGGCTGGGCCCAGTGCCCAGATCTGTGGTCAAGCATTATTCTGGATATTTCTATGAGGGTGTCTTGGGATGAGATTAACATTTAAATCAGCAGACTTCGAGTAAAGCAGATTGCCTTTAAAATGTGGGTGGGCCTCATTCAATCAGATGATGGCCTGAATAGAGCAAAAGACTGACCTCCCAGGTACAAGAAGGAATTCTTCAGCTGACAGCCTTTGGACTTGCAATGCAACACCAGCTCTTTTCTGGGTTTTCAGCCTGATGTCTGTTGAACTTGCACTACAGCATGAGCTCTTTCCTGTATATTCAACCTACTGGCCTGCTCCGTAATCAAACCAATTTCTTTAAATAAGAACTAGATTCACAGTTGGATGTAATGGCATTTATTTAATTCTGTGAAAAGTTTTTTTTTTTTAAGATTTTATTTATTGATTTATTTGACAAAGAGAAGAGCACAAGCAGGGGGAATGGCAGGCAGAGAGAAAGGGAGAAGCAGGCTCTCCGCTGAGTAGAGAGCCTGACATGGGGCTCAATCCCAGGACCCTGGGATCATGACCTGAGTCGAAGGCAGATGCTTACCACTGAGCCACACAGGCGCCCTTGTGAAAAGTTATTTTTGAGTAAACACAGAATTTTCACAAAAAGACTAAAAATGTTTGTACCTTCTAGGGATGATAACTCTAAGGATATCAGAACCAGGACCTGTGAAAGAGATGATAGGTCATGAATTATAGTCTTTCACTGGGGCTTTTGGAAGAGGAAGTACGGCAGTCCCACAAGAAACAGAAAAATATAAGAAATAAGAAATACAGCAAAGGAAAGAGATTTTGTTTTTGATATATTTAGAGTATCAGATCTGGAAGGCATCATATATTCATTTACTCCAACTCCCATTTTACAATAAAGAAACCCAAATTGATAGAACTAGATTTCTCCAAAGTCACACTGCTGGTTAGTGACAGAAATCAGAGTTCATAACTCATGTTCCAGGGTCCATATGACTACTCCTAAAAAAAATGAATTTGATAGGTCATATGTCAATATTATACAATATCAATATTTCCTTAGCATGCATAAAACTTTTAAACTCACTAATACCTTAATAAGGTTCGTGAATTTTTACTTTACTATAGAATAAATATCTCTTTCCTTTTCCTATGGTAAAAGAGAAACTATATAATTATAAGGATATTAAAAATGTAATTTCATGAGATCATCCACTTCACTTTTCTAGCATGATATTTTATAGCTCATGCTGATGTTCAAATCAAGAACACCTTCTAAAAATCTTTTCCATTTGATTACAGTGCAAATTCTTGAGCTGCAGAAACCTTGTTTGTCTTTTTACTACTATACACTACTTTTTACTACTACTATATTTCTAGCCTGGGACCGAATAAGTCATCAATAAATACTGTTTAAATGGATGAATGAATTAATAGCCATAGGTTCAAGTCCATGAAAAAAGATGGAAATGGGTAAAACACATTCTTAGAGATTTGAAACTATCACTTAACAGAAAACAGCAATTTTATATTTTAAAACCAGTTAAAAGCTATTTCCATCAACTTACAAACATAGTTGTTTTAGACAAACCCTTAATAAAGACCTAGAAAAAGGGACTTCTCTAGGCCAAGTAACATGGCAGATAATTTTATTTCATGTAAGTTATTTTGGCAAAGCAGTAGAGTATGCAGAAGAAGTGACTGCAAGAGAGAATATTCTATTTCATGGAATTCTAAGAACTGGGAATGTAATTAGGAATGAGCCTCATTGCCATTAGAGCTTGAGAATAGTTCTGTATTCAAGGAAAGTTCATAGTCTTTAGCAACAAGGATTTGTGAAACTTTTTTTTTTAACTGCTCCACTACAAATGTCTTCTTTTTTCTTCCCCACTATCAGATGGCCGACTGATAATCTCCTATTATCTATTACCTCACAATTTTGGCACGCACATGACTTTGGTTTATTGTGACTGTCCTCCATGTTATTCCTCATTAAACCTTATAGTTACTAAACTAACAGCTGAGTCGGCCATTTGGTTTTCCTTGGTTCAAATTTCAGTGAGAATCTGTTCTAGTTCCACATAGAAGGTTACTGGTTGGGTTAGAATTGGATATTTTTAGATAGTTTGCTCAAAAGTGGTTTAAACAGCTGTGGCCATAATGAAGGTAATAGATTCCTGTGAAACACAAAAAAATTTCTCCTACTTCATCAGATGAGGATTTTGCTAAGGTGACTTCCTTTTGGTAGGGCTGTAGAGAGGGAAGGCACAGTGATCCTTGTAGGAAAATACTTCCCCAATTTTACACATCAAAGAGCTGAGGCTGAGAAAAGTAACATATCTGGCCTTGGTCATACATCTTGTAAATTTTTGAGGATTTAGAGAATTGCGATTTCCGTATCACACTATCTTTTAGTCCTCACACCAATTCTATTCTTGGACAGGTTCTCTTCCCTTTCTTATAGTCTTCTTATAACTAAAATCTATTTTGGGATCATTACAGAATGTATATTTATAAGGCAAATTGAAAGATAAAAAGAGAAAGAAAGGTAGTTAAAGGAAGAGTAAGAAAGGAGAAAAGAGGTACATCTGCAGCTATGATAAAAAGTTATTCTTCATATGTAAGTCAGCAATTTTAGTTAGAATTCACCCGCTTCTCTTAAGTGCATATAGTTTATAATTCTTCCTATAACCTATTTTGATTGTATACTGCTGTTAAGTCTACTATTTAATATTTGGTTGACTTCCTTAGAACAGTCAGGATTCCTAAATTTCTCAAGCAAAGTTATCCACTTATCTGTACTGTTACACTTATAATTTTCAAACTCCATGAGCTCAAAAATTATATAATATAAAAGGAATATGGTGATGTGTAAGTAATTACACATGAGCCTTATCCAGAGATATCATCCAAATAGAAATTTACTTATAAATACATAGACCAAGTTTGCCGACTATTTGCTTAACAATGAACAGACACACACAGGAGAATAAAGGACAGGAGGTCTATTAAAACTGATAAGTAAACAATATTAGCTAAACTATCAGCTGGGAGAGTTGACTCCTTGTCAAGTTCAGAGATTTTAATTTTGAATTTATTTCTTTTAACATTTTAGGGGAGTAGAATGGCTGGCAAAAATGCTGCTTACAAATTACATTAGGTAATTTTTTTCTGACTCATTATTCAGTATTTCCTCTTTAAGCATTTAGAAACAAAATGTGTTTCAGATGCAAAACCTTGGTGTCTTACAATTTTACTAAATATTTTCAGCAATTATTTCTTCTTATCTTTACTTATTTTTTGCTGAGAAATCAAGAAAGAGAAATAGGAAAATTTCCCATCCAACTCATAAACGATCAACAAGGGGTACACAGAGAAATGAACAAAAGAAAATAAAAACTTATCTTTAAAGTCATTTGAGTATGTACTATTACCAGTATGAAACTGGAGAAGGGGAGATGAAATGAGGATATGGATGAATTTGGCACTCAATTTAATTAATTTCTAAAGTTTACTTGACAGTATCTTCTTTTTTGTGAATTAATTTAGCTAACTTAAATTAAATCTGAGTGTGCTGGTTTACTGTGAGGGTGATAAACTTACAAACTGAGCGGTCTGGTTATTTCTTTTATAGAAACTTAAAATTCCAATAAAGTTCATGTAAAAAGTAAATCTATTCTACAAGATCTGCACTTCATATAGTATAGTTTTTTGGAAGAAAACAGTATAATGTATAAAATGGTATCCAGCTTAATTTTATTTTAGTAAAGAAAATATGTTTTGGATAAAAAAAGTTATGTTTATGCTTTTTCAGTGATTAAATGTCAAATTAAAAACAGAAAACTCTTTCCATCCAAAACAATAAGTAATACCTGCTAAACATTCTTCTATGACCTCCAAATAGCAATGTCATTGGCCCCATTTCATTTCTTAAAGCTTAAGACCAGAGAGAAATAGGAGAAAAAATTCATTTTCACAAAACACCTAATCATTAGAAATATAGCATAGTACAATTGCCTAACCTATGAAAATACTCTATGAATCAAAGAAATTGTGACTATTTAAATGAAGAAGGGTTATTGACAATAAAGATGTTATCTCTTATGGGTTTTAATCTCTGATAGGGAGTTTAAATTTGACTAACGCCTCTTTACATAAAATCTTATTTGACTGATGTCCTCTCTATGTCCTCTACTATGCTTTTAAATGTTTTTAGAACTTGATCATTGTAATAAGCCCTGGGATTTTAAAGACTTGGGGTAAGTCAAAGACATTTTAAGCATCATCTGCTTTTTTTTTCTTCTTTCATGTTACTAGTGCCTTTTCAAGCATGTTTTATTATTTCAGAGTTCTGTAACAAAAGACCAAATAAAATCCATAGAATTCAATAACCAATGTACCAAATATTTTTAACAAAAGTTAATCAAGGCAAAAGTAGCATTAACTCAAAAAAATTTTTCCGCAGTGAGGGATAAATTATTTAAATTGCATTTTAATCATTTACAGAAAGTTGGCATACTAGCTGTGAATAAATTAAGTAAAAACAGACCCATGGAAAATGAATGCAATATTATCAACAATTCATGGCAAATGACATCTCATTTATGCTTCCAGGTTAATCTATATGTTATTCATAATCCATTGATATGTAAGACAGAATACCTGTCATTTTAACTACAGAAAGACTTCAAGATGTGGCTAGGTGTTAAAAGTTCTCTGCAAGACTGTTTACCTCCGAATCCTTATACATAACTGGCAAGTGAGTGCACCTAAGTATTTAATGTATTTTTTGAATGCTGAAAAATAAAAATAAACAATCATTCATTCATTCATATATATTGATGTCTACCATGTGCCAGTCATTCTTCCAGAAACTAGAGGTAAAACAATAAACCAACACAAAACCCTTTCTCTTATCAGGCTATCTAGCTTACATTCTAAGGGGGAGACACAATAAACAAATATGTAATATGTTATTTCTCAGAGGAGATAAATAGGATAATTTAACATGAGGGTAATTTCTAAATTCTTATGAAGACAAAGAGAGAGGAGTTACTTTTTCAGCAAGGTTGGTCAAGAGGGTCTCTCTGATCAGTTACCACTCAAGCAGACTCTTAGATTCAGACATGTGGGGTCAGTTGAAGGAATGATGGGACAAAAGGAGTGTTCCACAGTTCTAGCGCTGCTGGAGAAGAGCAAGAGCTAGAGAGGCAATGAGCTAAGAGAAGTAACAGCACTTACGTCATATTGGTCCTAACAGTCCATGTGGATCTGATTCTTTGTGAGATGAGAAGTCACGGGAAGGCACTGATCAGAGGAGCAACTTGATCTGACTTGCAGATAAAAATTACTTTGGTTGCTGTGTGGATTATGGACTATAAAAGCTCAGAGGCAAGTATGGGACTTTTATAGTTATAGCAGGAAAAGACTTTCATTTGTATTTATTAAAGAAGATCATTTAATATAATTAACATAAGCCCTTAAAAATGAAGGGTTATTGGCTCAGAGGAAAAAAGAAAACCTGGCTAAATTTTAGTATACGAGTAGGTAATTCAAAAGTGAGAGATTTATTGTACATTGGCTAACTGGCTGGACAAGTAAAAAACATGGTGAGAGTTAATTTTTAATATAAAAATTATAATGTAAATATTTGAAAGGAATTCAGTGTCTGTTTTGGAAGATGAGTTTTCATTACCCTTCACCAAGAGGAGAAAATATAAATATCAGGAGTATAAAATGTTCCTTCAGAATGAATTGGAAGAGAAAGTTGTTAGGAGACATTCATTTCCCCCTGCTGTTAATCCCCTCTTTACCTCTCCTCACTCAGCTCACTTAGGCTCATTGTCAACCTTGTGAATGCTGCTTTCACAGCTATCCTTGGTCCCTCTCACTCTGGCCAGGCAGGCATTATCTCCTTTATTCCTAACCCACTCCCCTCCAGACATCCTGCAAACCCATCTACTTTAACTATATCTTCCAGTTTCAATCCAGCCTGTTTATAAATCTCTTGACCCCCACCTTTTCTCATCAGCCATCCTCTTACTCATATTTTTTTCTCCTCCTCCTGAGTCATTAAAGGTGCTCAAATGTCTCCCATAAAACTAACCAGGACCAACTACTTTGATCCTATGCATTCTCTAATTTCCACCTACTCTCTTCTCCTTTCTCATGCAAACTTGACTTGTCCTCATTCGCTTGTCTCCTCTTTCAACTTTCCCACTTATATTGCTGTTGAATTGGAAACTGGTTTCACCTTCAACATTCTCCTGAGTTATCAATAACAACCTCTTGGACATTGTGTTAGTCTGTTATTGGAAATTTTACTGATTTAACACTGTTGACATTACTCAAAACTCCTAATACCTCGTCTTTTTCTTTATTTAAGATCCTATTTATACATTAGAGAGAGAGAGAGAGAGAGAAAGAGAGAGAGATGAGCAGGGAGAGCAGCAGAGGGAGAGGGAGAAGCAGACTCCCAACTGAGCAGAGAGCCTGATGCATGCTGTGATCATGACCTGAGCCTAAGGCAGAGGCTTAACCAACTGAGCCACACAGGACCCCCCGTAATACCTTGTCTTGTGTGACATTGTGCTCTCCCTGTTTTTCTCTGATCTCACTAAACATTCTCCTCTTTTGTTGCTTGTTGCTTTCTCTTGTTTTATTCATCCTTATAAGCTGTTGTGTCTCATAACACCTGTTCTCTGCTCTGCTCTTGTCACTCTAAAATCTTCCATCATTGATCTCAAGCTTCATCATGATTTTAACTAATACCAATTTACTTATGGTTCCTATATCTACACCTATATTAGATATTGATTCCAACACCTAGGCACTTTATACAACTCCTCTGGCACATTTCTATCCCTAGGCTGCAGCTGTCTCCCTCCTTATTGCCATACTATTCTGTGAATATCGCTATCAGTTTACTTCTGATATTTTTACTAATATGAATATGTTGATGAGTATATCCCAGGCAAAAATTGTGAGCCACTTGACAATACAGAATGTGTTTTGCCATGTTTATATTTGTGATATGTAATACAGCATTTGTAATATAGTAGGTACTATTTAAACATGAATTCATGATGAAATAATGATAATTTTCTACATGAATTTTCAAACCAGATATAGCATAGATTTTTAAAAAATTTTTCTTTTAACTTGAAAGCACAATATTTTAAATGGATTCAAATCTAACAATTCTAGCTCAATTTAATTGGGAGATGCCTTCAAGGGAGGGAGTTTCCAATGCCTTTTATCTCCAGAGGAGTCCCCTTGTCCTAGAACTCTGATGAGCAGCATGAAAATCTTTGTTAAACAGATATTTGTTCCACTTATTCCTATTAGTTTTGGTGCTCTTCAAAGACTCTTTTCATGCAAAAATATTTATATGTTTTCATTAGAGACATAAAAAACACATTTGGATGATCAAAGTGAGAACTTTAGGGTAATTTTAATGATGATTAGTGCACTTAGAGTAGGTTGTACTATTCAAAGCATTTCACATTTGTTATGCTGTTTAATACCTACAAAATTGTTTTTTATATGTCTGAATATTTTAAACTATTTCCTAACAAAAGACTGAGTCATCAGTTAAAAAAGAAAACATTAAAATTATTACATACTGGTTTTGGGGGTGCCTGGCTGGCTTAGTTGGTGGATGATGCAACTCTTGATTTGGGGGTTGTAGGTTTGAGATCCACATTGGGTACAGTATAGAGATTACTTAAGAAAAATAAAATCTTTAAAAAAATTATGACATACTGGTTACTAGCCAACACAATACAGTAAAAACTTACATTTTAAAATATATTTCTCCTCTTTTCCATAATACATAGCATGTTTAACATTTAATTTATTCTTTGTTCTCCTCTAGTGTTTGGTACAATATATTACTATTTCTTTATCTGTGTTTGCTGTGTGATCCCTATAATGATGTATGAATTACAATATCTCTTTTGCTGCATAGAAAAATTGTCTTTAATTTTGAAGCTTCATATTTTTTCCCACAAAAAATATATATTATAGAAAACTAAAAAGAAAAAAAAACACAAGAAAATAATCACAAAAACCTCATACAGAGGTAATCTTTATTACTATTCTGAAGGGTATATGTCTGCTCATTTTTAAGCACAAAGAATATAAACTTTATTTAATCTTTATATATAAATATACTTTATTTTTAAAAGTGGAATGATGATGTGTCTCTTATTTTTATGATCTGCTTTTTAATTTATCAGTATATTGAGAACAAAATGTTGGTAAATATTTTTATAGAACATAACAACAACAAATGGCTCTAAAAATAATGCTTATAATGCTTATAGTTAACAATGCTTTATAAATGTTCTAATATATATGTCTTTGTGTGGATCTCATTTTTTATTTTCAGATCCATTACTAAATAATGTTATTATTGAGCCAATTGTGATAAGCATTTTTAAGCTATTAACACTCTGCCAGTTAGGGTCTCACTAGGAAAATAAAAACAGAAGAATAAAAGGAGTTAAGATTATTCCTCTCTGGTGAATGTATATATGGCATTTTGTGCATGTGCTACTGAAAGTACAGTAGTCCCCCCTTATCCATTAGAGATATGGTCTAAGACCCCCAGTAGATGCTTGAAACCACAGACAGCTCAGAGCCCTATGTATACTATGTTTTCTCCTATCCATTCATACCTATGATAAAGTTTAATTTATAAATTAGGCACAGTAGGAGATTAGTAATTATAATAAAACAGAACAAGTATACCAATGTACTGTAACAAAAGTTCTGTAAATGTGATCTCCCTCACTTTCTCAAAATATCTTGTCCTGTACTCACTGTTCTTCTGATGATAATGATATGAGATGATAAAATGCCTACATGATGAGATAAAGTGAGGTAAATGACATAGGAATTGTGACTTAGTATTAGGTGACTATCGACCTTCTGATGGTATGTCAGAAGGAGGGTCACCTGCTTTTGGACTGCAGCTGACCTCATGTACCTAAAACCATAGAGTGCAAAACTGGGGATAAGGGAGGACTACTGTACATGTTTCCAGATGTGTGAAAGTCTAGGTTCTTGAATCCCACTTTTAGAATAGTACTTATCATGCTGTGTTACATTAGCCCCTGCTAGTGTGAGCCCCTTGAAGGAAGAGATTGTGTTTTTATTTTGAAAACCATTTCTTAACACATAGTTTAGCATATCTTAATTATTACAGAATGTATATGGAAAAAATGCCTGGACCAATAGATGTAACCTAAGTCAAATACTAGAATGACTATAGGAATAACAACAATAGTAATAGTGTTGCCTTCCGTATAGACACTTTCATTCTGTCAAAAATTATAACGAGTATATATAAAGTGGTTCAATCCCCAACAGTGATAGGAAAGTTTAAATATATTTACACTTAATGATATATGGTGTTTTTTTTTTTTATTTTAGTGTCTTAGTATCTCATCTGGAATTTACATAGAAACATTCTCTTTCTAAGAGTTGATATTTTTCTATGGATAGCCTATATTCAACATTTTATTTAAAAATGGAATAAAATCATTTACATTTTTATTAGTCATCCAATGCCTTACTTATTGCAAATGTTTCAGATAGGAGATTATGCGTTCCAAAACAGTAAGTGCTTTCCTCTACCTTGGAAAGACGCCACTATTCTCTGAGTCATTCTGATTTAGGTTTCATCTCATTTGTTATCAATGTGGAACATCAAGTACTTTCTCTCAATGGAAAAATTGCTATTGGCTAATTCTCATTATAGAGTTAACATGATTTTGCTTAAAAACTGATTGCATCAAATAAAAAGGAATAAAGCTTTTGTATTTCCCACCTCTTTTTCTGTTCTTCAAAGTCCAACTCAAATTTCAGATTCTCCACAAAAATACCCCTAAATCGTACTCATATCTCTCTTATTTCTGTGCCTTTGGCAGCAGTAATTTGTGCACTGATTGGAAGTTTAGCATATGTTGTAATAGGTTATTATTTGTTTCATGGATAAACCTCTCAGGGTCTACAATTTAATTTAACCTCCTATGCAGAAACGAATTGACATAACAGACTAGAGGCAGCTATCATTAGAAAAGCTTGCTTGCAAGGTTGGCCCTTGGCTGGCATCAGGGAATTTGGCACTCAACTCATACCCTTACTTTTAAGAATGGCTCATTGTGCCTAGATGGTTTGTACAAACATAATGATTTATGGTGCATATCTGCTTTCTTTCCAAAGGTCTGGAATTTAAGTACTTGGCAGGCAGAGGGTGACTACATGACTAGCCCCCGACAGAAAACCTAGGTGTTAAGTCAGTACTGGGCTTCCTTGGGCAGAACCATTGCATATGCTGCTGCATTATTATTGCCGGTTAAAGGAACATGCACAAACGAGGACGAGAGGAAGCACAGGAAAGCACGTGCATGAATTTCTCTGGACTCTGTGTCTGTTCCCTTTGGTGATCCCATTGTGTGTTCTTTCACTGTAATAAATCTTAGCCACATGTACAACTGTATGCTGAACGTTCTGAGTCACTCCAGCAAATCTCCAAATATGAAAGTGGTCTTTGGGACCCCCAACACATTTTATTACTACTAAGTCAATGTGTTATTTATGGATGCTGTCAGAAGACGTGAGAATCCTGGGTCAGAGACAAAGAATATTTTACTAGCAGCATAGAGGTCAGCATGAATGTCATGGTTATATCGGTTCCTCTTGATCTGCAATTTCCACATGGGTGATGCAGAGGGTCTTGGGTGGGTGCTGCACAGAGGGTGGGTTGGCACTGCAGCTGATAAACATCGATTTTGGAAAATTTACCTCTTTTGTAGTGTTCCTGACTTTTGTTCTGGAGGGAAATATTATCTCATCTTTTAAGGTTGCTCAATGCAAAAATACTAAGAAATGGCCTGGGTAAAAAGTGGTTAGGACCTTGAATTCTTGGAATATCCAGCAAGAACAATATGAGATGCTCCGGGCTCATGAAAGATTACTTTGAACAATAATAACCCTGCACATCCCACAAAATTGTAAACATCTCAAAAACAGTATCTTTTCCTATTTCTTTTATGCCATCAACAGCAATTGCACAGTTTTGAATGCTAAACAAATATTGAACGACTCTCCTATTAGTGCCCTGTGTCTGCTATAACTTAACACAATTTGGTAACTTAAATATAGTCTCTCATACTTCTGGAGACCAGAAGCTGAATATCAGTATCAAAGGGCCAAAATGGGGGTGTTGACAGTTCCAAGCTCCCTCTGAAAGCTCTAAAGGATAATTCATTCGTCACCTCTTCCAGTTTTTGGTGGCTGCCAGCATCCTCAGCACTTGCTGTCACGTCTGCCTCCGTGGTGACATTGCCTTTTTCTCTTGTGTCTGGATAGTGAAAAATCCTCTGCTCCCCTCTTGGAAGAATACATTTAAGGATTGCCTGATATTCCAGGATAATCTCCTCATCTCAAATTCCTTAACATAATCACATCTGTAAAGTCCTTTTTTTTTTTTTTTTCGACGTATAAGGGTAACAATCACAGGTTCCAAAGATTTGGACATGGATATCTTTTGGGTGTTATAGGATATTTCATTTTATTTATTTATTAAAATTTTATTTATTTATTTGAGATAGAATGAGAGAGAGCACAAGGGGGGCCTACGGGAGAGGGAGAAGCAGACTCCCCACTATGCAGGGAGCCCGACCTGGGGCTCGATCCTAGGACCCTGGGACCATGACCTGAGCTGAACTGTTAGTTAAGCAGATGCTTAACTGACTAAGCCACCCATGCACCCCTAGGATATTTTGAAATTTATAGTATAAGATAATTACAATAGGATCATTTAAAAATAGAGGAAAAAATCATGCAATTACATAGCTGTAATAGGAAGTAAATTGTTTTACTACTTCATTAATATGTTGCCAGAAGCACATTTAAAACAAAATACATATTTTGGGTAAAAGAGATAAATATATAATCCGAAATAGAAAACACAAGTACTTTGTAAACTTCTAATAAAATTAGCAGAACACTGTTAAAGAGACTTGAAATTAAAATTTCCTGAAACATAAAATATTTGTTTTTGTGAACTCACATAGAATTTGGAATTCTCATTAAGATAGTCAACATTACTCATTTTTCCTTATCATAAATCAAAAAACAATAAGCAACACAGTTTTCTAAATTGTAGTTTTGGAGAACACTGCTGTGAGGGATAAGAATATACTAGAAGGGGAAATATAGGGTGATTTATAGACTTCTAGTGACTGACAACCTGTGGATTTAGGGAATTCAACAAACACTAGTCTTCTCAATACCTGTGTTTTAGGATCTAGTAAGCTCTTACTTCTACAGTGTAGGAAAAAAAGGAGGAAATAGGCACCAAAAAACACCCCTAACTTAAGGAAATGTCCGCCTCCTTCCCTTTCTAGGAACACATTTCATACACATAGAAGTATTTTTAAATCAAGTGGACAGTTCCAAACACAAATTAGAATTAGCAGTTTAGTTTACCCTCATAACTAAGTTTTAACATTTCTTTTTTTTTTTTTTAAAGATTTTATTTATTTATTTGACAGAGAGAGACAGCCAGCGAGAGAGGGAACACAAGCAGGGGGAGTGGGAGAGGAAGAGCCTGATGTGGGGCTCAATCCCAGAACGTCGGGATCACGCCCTGAGCCGAAGGCAGATGCTTAACGACTGAGCTACCCAGGCACCCCTAAGTTTTTAAAATTTCTATGTGGTTTTTCATACATCAATTTAAAACAACTCTCTTAAGCTATTGATGGCTCACTTATGTTTCCTAATTGGTAAGAAATAAGCTTTTCTCTTCATTACTTCCTTTGCTTAAGAAGTCAGAATGTAATCTCTTTTACTACAAATAAAAACTTAACTAAATCAGATGTGGCTAGATCTCTGTAATTTAAGGGATAGATATCCACGGCTAGCACTTCTTCCTGGAACAAGACTTTCCACAGGGTCGATGTGGTACAAACAGACTCAAGAGCAGTGTCAAGATTCAAGGTGGTGGTAAGCTCTAACTCCAGGGCCATGTCTAGCTCCCCATCTGTTTTTGTAAATAAGATAGGAGTATAATACGGACAAGCTCATACAGTCACATGTAGTCTCAACATGCTCTTGCTCTACAATAGCAGATATAAGAAGTTGCAATAGATGCTGTATGACTCACAGAACCAAAAACTATTTATTACCTCTCTCTTTTAGGACAAGTTACATAATCTCTGATCTAGAAGAATGAGAAGATATACATAGTCTGCTTATTAAATATAAAACAGACAAAAAATGCAGAACTCGATGCAATATAGAATCAGATTGAAAAAGATATTAAAAGGTTAGAATACTGGATTAAAAATAACAAGATTAAGTGTAAAATAGATAAATAGAAGGTCATGAATTCAAAATCACAAATTTAACTGCACAAATAAAACAGAAGTTTGTTTGGTCCTTAATTAGGTAACATGAGTCAATATGATGTAGCAAACAAAACATGCAGGACAATTTTATGAATTAATAGACATTTGTAGTTTAAAAGAAGTAAATGTTTCTAGATGAATGAAACTATTAATAAAAATAACTAATAATTATTGGGTATGTAGTATGTCATATACTTTTAAAGACTACATAGAGATATATGCAAATGTTCATGTGTATGTAAGCGAATTGAATTAATTCCTTGATGACTTATTTAGGTAGATATTATATCCCCACCTTATATATGAGAAAAATGAAGTACATAAGTTTCTTGCCCTATATTACACAACTAATAAGATCCAGAGACAGAATTCTTATGCAGGATGTCTACCACCAGAAACCACATTCTTAACCCCTAGCCCAGTACAGTGGTCAGCCTGGGCTTCTATGATAAAAATACCAGCTGAGTGGTTTACACAATTATTTTTCACAGTTCTGGAGGCTGGGAAGTCCAAGATCAAGGTGTTTGCAGATCCGGTGTTTGGTAAGGGACCTTTTTCCTGGCTTGTAGAGAACCACCTTCTTGCTATATTCTCACATGGCCAGAGATCATGCTCTAGTCTTTTTCTCTTCTAACAAAGACACTAATTCCATCATGGGGGCTCCATTCTCATGATCTTATCTAAACGTAATTACCTCCCAAAGGCCCCACCTCTTAATTGGGGTTAGGTTTTCAACATGTGAATTTTGGGGGGGGGGTGGGGGACACAAACATGTAGTTGATGACACCCAGAGCACAAAATAGAGGGTCATAATAACTATATCCAAATATTTGAAAAGCTTTAATGTATAAGAGGATTTACATTTAATGTGAGCTGTTTCAAAAATTAAATAACAATAAGAACAAGTAAAGACAATAAAATTAAAGAATAATAGAGTTGACTTTTGTCAAAATATAAAAAAAACACTTTTGTTAGAAATCGGAAGAAATGTCATAAATGGAATAACTTATATTTGATTTATAGACTTATAATGAGTGAATTTCTCCTGAAATTGCTAACCAATAATTGGGAAGAGGGGATATTCTGGTAGAGATTTTTGTATGAGGTGAATCCCAGATGTGTTCTAACAAAACCTACGCATCTGAATTAGAGAAGAAATCAGGGAAATGTGGATCTGCTGTGGCATCGTATTTTGCTATCAGGTTGCCATGTGGGGAGATGACTTGCCTGGAGCAGAATAGAGTCCAAGATTAGTTTAAGAGCATATACTGAAAGCACACTTCACATTCACAGGGAGTTTTAGCTAGCACCCTAGAGCAAAGTTAATGAATTATTTTTTTGATCCCTCTGCGATTTTTTCAATTAGGCTTAAACATGAGAGCTATAGAAGGTTGAAACATTTTATACTATAAAGTTCAAAGTGGCAAGGAAGCATTAGCAATGCGTTTCCCCATGATGTTCTATCAACGTTACTCAACTTTCTTTGAGGGATTAAAGGATAATTCTTATTCTGTGACCAGTCTTGAGTCTCACTACAAGATTTTTTGTGCTTTGGCACAGAGATAGATATTTTAAAAAGACTTTCCAAGCTCTGGCCATTCAACACACTACGTACTAGAACAAAACATGAAATAGGAAGATATAAAGAGAGATGCTCATTATAAACTCAACTAAACAAAAGTACAAAATTCTGGATTAGGATGATTAACTCTGACCACCAAACAGTATGCAGTCACAGAGACACACATATAAAATATAGCAACAAGAATATGTATGGGATAAATGTTTATGTATGGGCACAAAAGATATAGTGTAATATTAGTAATCTTGATGGTTATCTTAATGACTATTTCATTTTTTAAAGAACACCTTTTCAATCTTAACTACCTATTTAAATAAAAATTATGTGTACCTAGTAACTATACCTCCCTAATTATTTTTAATTATACATAAAGATCCATTTTAACGGTCTTTGATCTCTTGAAAAATTAGTCTACATTTCTAGCATTTCAATGATAAGCTCTAGTTCCAAAATTCTATTACTGAAGAACGCACATTCATACATAAGGTAAAGATCTTCACCAGAGATCTTTAAATTCCATGAGTGAATTTGAATATGAGAAACTTTGATACACATGAAGAAAGGTAAGACTGAGATGTAAAATTCCAGTCCAGCTAGAAACAAAGCAAGTAAACACTGCAATATAAACCTTATGAGAAAGAAGACTTCATTCACCTTACTCCCCATTGTTCTTGGTGTCTATGAGAGCAGAGGACATATAATAAGTACTCAGTAACAGCTGAGGTAAATTAAAAAATGAATGAACAAGGGTTATAGAAAATATCCTATTATTTCCTTCACAAAATTGTTTATCTAGAGAAATGAAGCAGAACTCAGAAATAACACTGGGTAAGTGTCATTTTGCAGGAGATAAAATTATAACAACACAGGATATCATAGGACATTTTCTCAAAAGACACTATAAAAATTCCAACCAAATTGAAATGCCCTAATTTATTGGCCCAAATTCAGGTCAGGTAACTTGATTTGATATTAGGAACACATCTGTAAAACATTTGTGTCAGATTATAGGAAAGAATTTTAGAGACTTTCCTATGCTAGAATTCCCAAATTCATCTGCAGTAAAGCAAAACAAAAACAAATAAAAGAAAAATAACTTTCTCCTTCTCCTTAGAACGCTGAACTTTTACCTTGTTATCTATTTCTTCTAAAGCCAGCAGTATCAAATTGTAATTCATTATAGAAATGGTGGGTTTAAGATTTACCTAAATGATACTGTTAAGTTTTGAAGTTTCTAAGCCTTCAAAAAGGAGATAAAATTTTGGAAGTAACACAGAATGGAATGATAATTATAAACCAAAGAGTTAACTCCAAGCTGAGCATGATGCTATGTATTCAAAACAGAGAAAAGCATATTCATGAAATCTTCATTAATTCAAGCTGAGTTTTGTTTAGTAGCTACAAGGGAAACAGATTTCAACTGAAGGCTGAAAGTACTTCCAATCCAGGTATGAAAGTATATTGCTTTTCTGGGAATCAGAATGGAGGTGAAGTAAAGAGTCACAAGCTGGATCTTAAAAAGTGATTGGCTAGTAACAAAAAACGGAGGAAAGAATCTTAATGGTTTGGTCTAATGCTGGGACTAGTTTTCCAATAGGCAAAGAAAAACAGAAATAATTAGTAATAAAATTATTGCACTTCAAATAAGTAGGTGAAATATAAGTATGTAAAATTTCATAATTCCAGACTGTCCACTGGAGTCTGAATACACCCTAGTCAAGACAATTTGAGGGTTATTCTCTGTTCATTCATTAACTCATTCAACACATCCTTTTCTCTTTCTTTTGAAATGGATTAAATTTCACAAGAAGTTATAAAAACAGTATGGAGTCTCCACAAAGATAATATCCTTTTTTAAAAATGATGTTTGAATGAGAGACTATGGACTATGAGAAACAAACTGAGGGCTACAGAGGGGAGGGCGGTGGGGGAATGGGATAGACCGGTGATGGGTAGTAAGGAGGGCACATATTGCATGGTGCACTGGGTGTTATACACAACTAATGAATCATCGAGCCTTACATCGAAAACCGGGGATGTACTGTATGGTGACTAACATAATATAATAAAAAAATAAAAAATAAATAAAAAAAATTTAAAAAAAAATAAAAAAAAATAAAAAATAAAAATGATGTTTGAATGAGAGACTATGGACTATGAGAAACAAACTGAGGGCTACAGAGGGGAGGGCGGTGGGGGAATGGGATAGACCGGTGATGGGTAGTAAGGAGGGCACATATTGCATGGTGCACTGGGTGTTATACACAACTAATGAATCATCGAGCCTTACATCGAAAACCGGGGATGTACTGTATGGTGACTAACATAATATAATAAAAAAATAAAAAATAAATAAAAAAAATTTAAAAAAAAATAAAAAAAAATAAAAAATAAAAATGATGTTTGCATAACCATACTCTATTGTCATAAACAGGAAATTGACATTAGTAGAACATTATTAACTAGAATTCAGACATTACTCTGATTTCATCAGGTTTTACATGAACTGTTGTTTTTGTTTTGTTTTTTGGGGTTTTTTTTGGTTTGGAGGGTTTTGGTGTATAGTTCTACAAAAGTTTTATCACACTTACAGATTAAACATCACTACAGTCAGGATATGGGACTATTCCTACACACAAAGAAACTACCTCCTACCTCATTACCTGTAATCATCATACCTTTCCCCACCCTAAGCCCTGGTAACCACTTATTTGTCCTTGATCCTTGTAATTTTGTCACTTCAAGAACATTATATAAATGCAATTTTATGGTATGTGATTTTTTTGTTTGGTTTGGAATTGTTCTGTCCTATATTATTTTTTTTCTTTTTCAGTCAGCACAACGCCTTTGAGATCCATTCAAGTTGTTGCATGTATCAAAAGTTCATATCTTTTTGTTGCTGAGTAGTATTATACCCTATGGATATATCCCAGTTCATCTATCCACACCGTTGAATGACATTTGGGTTATTTCCAGATTTTAGCAATTACAAATAAAACAGCTATGAACATTCATTTATTGTACTTAATCATTTTTAGCTCTATAAGAAACTGCCTATCAGCAATGTATGAAGACTTATAGCTGCTCTGCACCCTCACCTGACAATATATACTTACCGAAAACTAACTATAGGCAAGACACAATACTAGAATCCAAAATTTTAAGCAAATAGGACATGTCTTTGACTTTATAACTTAGTAAAGGAGTCAGACTTTATCAAATTAAACAGCTTGTTAAATGCAGAATGTAGACGGTGCCTGGGGGGCTCAGTTGGTTAAGCATCCGCCTTTGGCTCAGGTCATGACCCCGAGGTCCTGGGATAGAGTCCTGCATTGGGCTCCCTGCTCAGTGGAGAAGCTTCTCCCTCCACCCTCCCTGCTGCTTGCGCATGCACTCTCTCTTCCTCTCTCTCTCAAATAAATAAATAAAATCTTTTTAAAAAATGGGGACTGTAGAGATATCCCTCACTTCCAAAGTTATGAATAATGTTACACTTCCAACATGTAATACAATCGATAGCAAATTACTTGAGTACGAACTTAAAATTAAAACTAAATAGTGATTAGAAAGCACTGCAGTGCAAATCCCACAGTTTAGAAATGACAAAACTGGATTGAGGAACTGGTGCCTTCTTCATGGTCATAAAACTGGACATGACAGAACCTCAGATTAGAACCCCAGGTCTCTTGCTATTATTTTCATATTTTCTCACTATATTGCACTCTTGTTATTTATATGAATAATACTCTTGTTATTATATGAAATATATTATACTTAAAAATATTTCCATGCTTTAGGAAAATCTGGTATTATACAAACATGCCACTTTCCATTGCCAAGAAAGGGTAAGAACAGGTTAAAATAAAAATAACATGCACCACAATGAAATCAATTAAGGAAATAATATGGCAATTTGAACATCTCCTTTAAAATAAGAACATTATTAAAATATCAAGTGTGAGTAGCAATTAAAAAAATCAAATTATACGCTTAGCATAAGTTTTTCTTTTCCTGGTTGTGACAAAGTAGAAGTAGGAATTAAATATGCTCCATTACTTAGCACTTCATGAAAACTGTTTCATGTGGTCCCTCAATGCACATTTATCTTTTATAGCTTCCAAATTCCAGTTTTAAATTAGGTATTTTTTTAATTGATATTTGGTTCTAATATTTTAATGATTACTTTGTAAGTGAAAGAACCGCCTCCAACTGAAATCAGTTAATGTTCTCAACAATTAACACAAGCAGAAATAGGACAGATCTATTTCTTGGACAAAAGTAATTGGTTATTATAATTGGATCATTATTGGAAAACACTCATTGTATTGTTGGACTCTGACAATGGACTCTGACAAGCTTTTTGTCCCCTACAGCCAGACAAGTTAATACCATATATTCTATGGAAAAAATGTGGGTGGGAAGGATGACTGAACCTAGAATAAATTAAAACATACACTAAAAATCTCTCTAATCAGAACAGTATGGTGCTAATGCATGAAGAGACAAAAGATCAATAGAATATAATAGAAAATACAGAAATAAAGCTAAGTATATGAAGACATTTATTATACTAAATGTTGGTATCCAAATACCTGAGGCCAAAAGGACCTATTTAAATGCCTGTATACAATTTGTTTGCCATCTAGGAAAATACAAGATTAATTATTTTCCTGACACCATATTCAAGAACTCTAAAAGGATCAGAAATCTAAATGTAAAACATGAGCTTATTCAAGCAGGAGAAAGCATGCATGAATTTTTTAATATCCTATATGTAAAGGAAAGCTTTACAAGTAGAACTCAAAATCTAATGCAATAAAAACCATTTGATATATTGGTCGATATAGAAATAATTTTAAAACACTTTTGCATGGCAAACTGAACCAAACCAAACAATTACAAAAAGACCATAAGCTACATCCAAAAATGGTGACAAATTGAAAGAAAATATTTACAACATATATTCCATATAAAGAGTAATACCCCCAATATATAAAGAAGTTTTTAAATGAAGGAATTTCTAATAATTATTTTAAAAATAAGCAAAAACTTAGAAAATAAGTCACATAAAAAATAAAAATGTGCCTTAAATATGAAAATATTTTTAACTTTGTATGCAAAAAAGTTATATAAATTAAAACTACATTTAGAGGGGTGTCTGGGTGGATCAAGTCCCACAGCAGGCTTCCTGCTCAGCAGGGAGCCTGCTTCTCCCTCTTCCCTCCACTTGTGCTTGCTCTCTCTTTCTAGTTCTCCCCTTCTCTCTCTCTCAAATAAAAAAAATCTTAAAAAAAAACTGTATTTAGATACCATCTCTCACATACCAACTTGGCAAAAATTTAGAAATATGACAATACGCCGTATTGATGAAGCTGTGGACATACTGTTATATATTGTAGGGAAGGTGCAAAATGGCATAACCACTATGGAAAGGAATTTGGCAATTGTTAGTAGCACTACCTGTGCATTTGTCCTATAACATAGTACATTTCATATCTATGAATTTACAATGAAGATACAGTTTTAATAATATAAAAATATATATGCACAATTGTAAAATATTGAAAACTATGTAAATATCTAAACATAAAAGATTTATTGGCAAACTATCACATACACAGGATGGAATACTATGCAGCTTTGTAAAAGAATACAAAAATACTAATTCAAAGGGACACATGCACCCCAATGTTTATAGCAGTATTATCTACAATAGCCAAATTATGGAAACAGCCCAATTGTCCGTCGACTGATGAATGGGTAAAGATGTGGCATATATACACAATGGTATATTACTCAGCCATAAAAATGAATAAAATCTTGCCATTTGCAATGACATGGATGGAGCTAGAGAGTATAATGCTAAGTAAAATAAGTCAGAGAAAGGCAAATACCATATGATTTCACTCACATGTGTAATTTACGAAACAAAACAAATGAGCAAAGGGAGAAAAAAAGAGAGACAAACCAAGAAACAGAAACAGATTCTTAACTATGAGAACAAACTGAGGGTTACTGGAAGGGAGGTTGGCAGGTGGATGGGTTAAATAGGTGATGGGGATTAAGGAGTGCACTTGTGATGAGCACCGGTAGTATGAAAGTGTTGAATCACTATACTGTACACCTGAAACTAATATCACACTATGTTAACTAACTGGAGTTTAAATAAAAGCTTTAAAAAAAAGAATACTGGAGTCCGTAAGCCGATATGGAGTGATTTCCAGACTATATTGCAAAATTAAAACAAAAGAAAATAAAACAAAACAAAAACAAAGAAAGCAAACAGTTAAAAAGTCCTGAGTACATATGTTAGTGTGCCAAAATGGCACAGGAATCAGATTGAAGGGTATTCCCTCTGGCCAAATCTGGAACAATCTGAACCTCTAATTAAATAAAGACAGTAATGAATTACAACTCATTGAACAAAATTAAAAACCCATGAATGCATACTATAAAACTATGTAAACAGATAAGAAGAAAAGAAAAACTCTTCTTCACAGTAGAACTATCACTTATAAATACACTTATAAATATTTTAAAATCCTATAAATAGGATAATACAGTTAGAAAGTTACCCTTTTGCACTATCACAATAAAAACTGATGAGGGCAAGAATCAAATAGTTGCTAAATTTACAGTTGAAAAAATTGATGAAGTACAAGATATTTACATAGCCTCAAATTATCTCCCTCAAATCTACATATTAATTGCATAAAGGGAAATAGTAACTATATATATAATAAATAATGCAGTCAACACCTCAATCAAGTGATCAAAATTATCATTATTACTAAGAGTCAACAAACCATCAGGTGTATCTAGATACGATAACCTGGGAACACATTATTTATGTAGTTTTCCAGCTCAAAAAGCGACCTGAATCTAAACACAAGGAAACACCAGCAAAATCAATCTGAGGAAAACTCAAATTAAATACCAGACCTATTTTATTAACAACAAAAAAGTCAATGTCCTGGGAAATGAAAAAAAGATTAAAAATGCTTCTGGATTTAATCTCTCACAATTAAAGGAAATTTAAGAGATTGATATATCAAATAAATGTAGAAACAATCTGGATATGATCCCATTGTGGTAAAAATAGCTATAGAGGATATTATTGGGACAACTGTAGAATATGGAATGTAAAATGTACATGAAAATATAACAGCAAGGTTAAATTTCATGAATTTGGTCATTTTATATGATTATATAAGAGAAACTCCTTATGACTACAGAATTCAAATTAAAACATTAAGTAGTATATGGGGTATTATGTATGCAACCTTATTTCAAATTGTTCAGAAAAAAATTATACATAGAAAAATGATGAAGCAAATAAAACAAAATGTTAAAAACTGGTGAATCTGGGTAAAGTGTATTTGACATGCCTGGTTATTTTTTTACTTGATGCTAAAGATTTTGGGTAAAAAAATTATAATGACTCTTGAAATTGTTATTTTTCTTTAAAGAGAGTTAGATTTCCTTTGATAGCAGATAATGTTATCAAGAGTGCGTTCTCCCTTCCCAATGTTCATTCCTTTGAATGCTGATTTAAAGCTCTGTAGGACTATTCTCTATCAGCTTTCTTGTTACTTTTAGGTTGTAGCCCTTACTCTTAAGGTAAGTTCCTTATACTTAGGGTGTGGCTTTACTTCTAGCATGTGGCCTTTCTGGATTCAATAGAGGACGTGAGGTGTTTGAGAAGGTGCTTCCAACTTCCAGGGCTTGACTTTCAACTTCTGTCTCCCCAAAACTATGTGGCTGATGAAATTTCTGCTTAGTTCTTTTGTTTCCAGTTACTATTTGTGGCAGGGCTTTATTTTTAGTTTTACTTTTTTTTTTTCTTTCTTTTCTTTGGAGTCTTGTCTTTGACATGCCAGGATTAGGAACCAACAAACAGCTTGAGGGAGAGTTGTCTGCAGATTATTTTTATTCACTATTGTAGTCCCCTCATTTCAAGATTTTTGCTTCTCAAGTCTCATTCAATTTGGCAGCTTTTAACTCCTGCCATTGTCTTTCAGCCCAGTGAGACTCCTATTCTTTGTTTGGGTTCTGCTCCACAGTGCAGTGAATTGGCAAATGTCTTCAAGGAAAAGCCTGGGTGAATGTGGAACTCATTGTATGTGCTTCCATTCTCTCAAAGGTTATAGATGCTCAAATCCTGCCTGTGTTGGTTCCTTTATAGTGCTTTCAATTTGTTGTTTTATATGTTTTGTCTAGCTTTTATTTATTTGTTTATGTTTTAGTGATAGGATTTGTCTAAAACAAGTTACTTCCTGATAGGCAGAACCAAAATTTTGAAAATTGTTTTTTTTGAGTTCATGTTTATTATTCTTTTTTTAGACACTCACTCATAAAACAGAGGTAGTAAACTAGCAGAAGTATAATTTAAATTCAGATGTCTTAATAATAAGTCCATTTACCTTTCAATTATACCTCAAGGGTTATAAGTATTTATCATAAAAGTACTTTCCATATATAGAATCTACCATGTATAACCCATGTTATTTATATTAGGCTTGTTAATCTTCACATATACTGCATGCATATGTGTGTGTTCATACATGTGTATATATATATTTTTTTTCTTTCAAGCATAGTATAGCTCAGCATATATAAAATTTATTTCCAAGCATCCTATCTTAAGGTGCAATTATTTTTGTAAGTATGCATTTATTAGACTTGACTGATGTTCTCACTCAGGAGAGGATGTAGGGTAGAAAAGAACTTAAATACTTAACTCAATATCAAAATTGCTAGGATGAGTCATTAACTCTAATGAAGAGCATTTTTTCTTTGCTTTTTATAATTTATCCACTCATGTAATAAATAATAGTCATAATAAAACTATAAAAATGATAATGATGATCTGGGTGCTTGTATAATTTCACACTTCCAGAAGGGCTAACGCATATCCCACCCATGATCAGTTGTTTAAATTATATGTCTAAAAATGGCACTTGGTGTTTTAAAAAAGAAAATGTATTTTTGGAGAACTTAATCCTAAAAATAAATCTGCCTCAATTAGAAAGCTTGAGTCCTCATTCTCCTGCTCATTTAGCTTAATGAATGCCATTAGCATGGGCTGTTGATCATAATGGATAAGATATGAGTTGCTTTCTCTCTCCCTTATGTTTTCTACCCCAGGAAAAAAAAAATCCTCCATGCAAGCTGGGTTTTTATAAACTTAGTCCTTCCTCATTACAGAGTATGAATGATGAGACAAAAAATTCATTTGGAGTTAACTTTGATAAGAATGTGGCTGGATTTAAATTCTTGTTTTCCAAATTATCCACTGTGGAAATCTAAGCATACTGAAAAATGTGTATGTAATGATTCAGAAGAGTTTGGAAGATTAAAAATATTTATATAATATATTAAATAATATTTATAATATGATTATAACAAGATAATATAGAGATTATCATTTACTCTGCCAAATTGATATAGATATATATCCGTAAATGTATATGTATGTGTATGTGTGTGTGTGTATGAGAGTATGTGTGTGTTTATGTATGAATGCAGGTATAGCTATCAAGATATAACTTCAAAGCTTAACTCCTCTTTTTCTCAAAAAAGATAAGTTCCCTCTAAGAAATAAAATAGTCTCTTCAGGGAATGTTAAGAAAAATTGATAGCTAATCCATGGCAATTGTGGCAATGGAAGAGGGCTGGAGGACACTGGCTAAATGGCCAAAGTTAATATACACTTTTTTAAAAAATGTAGGCTCCACGCCAGCATGGAGCCCAACATGGGGCCAAACTCTTCACCCTGAGATCAAGACCTGAGCTGAGATCAAGAGTCAGACATTAACTGAATGAGCCACCCAGGTGCCCCAACATGTGTACTTTTAAGTGGCTTTCTTTTAATATCACTTTATTTAAATAGACTATTTTAGAGGAACAAATTCCCTGGCAAAAATTTCAGTCCTGGAAGCTGGTAGTATAGTAACACCAGAATGGTACATATTTGTCTTGAAACGGACCATCAAATCAAAGTGTATCTTTCAGATAAAATGTGGCTCACAATTTTTGATATTCCTTTTTTTTTTTTTTTTTTTTTTGCTGCAGAGAAATACTTTAAAAGATAATTCAGAAATACTTTAGGGAGAGAACTAGGGAAATTTTCAACCCGTTAGCAATGCCAAAAAACACGAGGGGTTTATAAATAATCTCTATCATGCAGAACCAGAAAAGCAGAAAAGCAAACAAACAAGACAGTCATAACAACAACTACAAGAAGACTTAAATATGAATCTTAACAGTAAAGGTGAAGTTTGAATGTGGAAGAGTGAATGAACAGAACAGAGTATAGGAAGATGAAACAAAACCAGCAGAATACAGTATAAAACACAGAGTTTACAAAGAACAGGAAGAATAGATCTATAAAGAAATAAAAGAGGAAAAAAGTAAAATGTAGATAAATGCAAACGTAGAGAAAAAAGCAATCAGGCAGACTTGTATTTCAGCCTACCAAAGCTTTTATGAGATTAGCAATAGCTGGATGCTGAAATATTTACTGTCCCCTGAAGAGCAGGTACAACCAGAACAGCTATTTTTCTCAAGTTACGAAACAAATATTCTAGCTGGACAGATTAGAGGCTTGCTGACTGTCATTTTGAATTTACTTGATCCTTTAGTAAGACTAGTTGGGACACTCTGTCTAAATCAAAAAGACACCCATTCCTTGGGAACTGCTGTTACAATCTGTCTCTGTGTCCCCCTAGAGCCAATTTTGTAGGATATTATGGGTATTGTGTAAAACTCTAGAACCACAGTGTCTGGGTTCAAATACTGGCCTGGCCACTTACTCCCGGTGTCATCTTCGATAAGCACTATGGACTGACAGCTTGTGTCCCCCTAAAATTCATTTGTGAAAACCTCCTCCTCAATGTCACAGTACTAGGAGGTGGGGCTTTGGGAGGTGATTAGGTACAGAGGGTGGGCCCTCATAAATGAGATCTATTCCCTTATAAAAGAGACCCCAGAGGGCTCTTTTGTTCCTCTGCCATGTGATAACACAGCAAGAAGTAGGCCATCTATGAATCAGGGAACAGGCCCTTGCCAGACACCAAATCTGCTGTGACTTGATCTTGGATTCTCCAGCCTCTGAAATGTGAGAGATAACATTTTTATTGTTTATAAGCTACCCAGTCTGTTTTAGAATACCCAAATGACTAAGACAATAGGTAACAATAACTCTTTGTGCCTTAGTGTCCTCATCTCCAAGAGGGGAGCAATAACACTGTCTTGTAAGGTTGTTATGAGGACTAAATGTGCTGCATCATGTGAAGTGCTGAGGACGATGCATGTCATATGCGAGGCACTATATGCTTGTTAAAGGAGAAATAAAAATTACACGTGCCGACTAGAAGTATTCTCTCATTCATTTAATACACATTTATTGAGCATTTGCTATTCACCAGGCACTGTTCTGGGCACTTTGGATTCTTTATCAACAAAATAGACAAAAATTCTTATGTTCGTGGAAATGACATTTTTAGGAGATGCATGCTAGTGCAAATACTCAAGGTAGAATGATGATGATAATATCTTGTTAGGCTCTATCCCAGCCTCTTGTGATATACTATCAACCCCGACCAGTAGGACCTATTTCTATCCCCTTTCACAGATAGAGAAGCTGAGTTACAGAAATGTTACCTAGGATACCTAATACCTATATGTTTCTAAGTACCTATCTTTCCTCTAATTTATCTATTTTCATTAATTATTTATTCACCTACTCATTCAATCATTCATCTATTCAACATAGAGCCATTACTATTTTCTGGCAGATTCTGAGTTCAAAGCCAGAGATTCTGGCTCCAGGATCCCTGTTCTTAACCAATTTGTTTTGCTGCCTCAATTCACAATTTGGTAAAACTGGGAACAATTTCATCTGTGTTGAGCTTATTGTAAACTTTTAATTCCCATTCAATTTCCAATTCAAGGACATTACCTATCTAGGGATAGATTTTGAAATAGTTGAATAAATTGGTACCATCTAAGTAGTTTCCTTTATTCTCTAACATAACATCAGAGCAGTCACAATACCATGTCAACTTTACTTTCTAAATATTTCTTGAATACACGGTTTCTTCCCAAGTACCAACCCAATTGCCTTAGTTCACGTTCTCATGACTCTGAGGTCAAGAGAAGTATGTTTAGATTATATCAATTTCTTAACCAGTTTCATTCTTTCCATACTTCCTCCATTATATTCCTCAAAAGCATGTATCTGATCACGTTTATCTCATACTTATGTTTCTTAATGAACTCTTCAGCATGTATTAAATCCCAGACTCATTACATGGGTACACAAACCCTTTCATTATTCAGCTCTCACCTAGTTCTCTAACATGGCTCTTGGCTTGGAATGGTATCAGTCCTTTAATATGTTACCTAGATGTTTCCTGTATTACTCAGGGTTCTCCAGAGAAAAAAATATATATACATAATTTATAATTAATATGTTTATTATATATAATTATGTAATTAGTATAAAATTTGTGATATATAATTTACACACATTTTATATATATATAACATATATATATATATATATATATATATATCCTATTCTGCTTCTAATACCTATATGTTTCTAAGTACGTATCTTTCCTCCATTTATCTAATTTTATTTATTATTTATATCTTCACCTATTCATTTGTTCTATATAAAATGAGGCTCATGATTATGGAGGCTAAGAAGTCCCATGATTGGCTGTCTACAAACTGGAGGCCCAGAAAAGCTGGTGGTGTCCTTTGAAGATTTGAGAATAGGAGAGCTCATGATGGAGAGTCCAGTCCCAGTCTGAAGTCCTGAGAACCAGGAGCACTGAGGGCAGAGATAATCAATGTTCCAACTCAACAGTCAGAGAGAGAGTGAAGCCTCCTTTCCTCCATCCTTTTTCTATTCAGGCTCTCAATGGATTGGATGATACCCACTCACACTGGGGAGGAGAATCTGCTTTATTCAGTTTACCAATTTAAATGCTAATCTTGTCCAGAAACATCTCACACCCAGAAATAATGTTTAACCAGATATCTGGACATCATGTGATCTACTCCCATTGACATATAAAATTAACTATCATATTACCTCTTCAGAAAACCTTTCCTGGTTACCTCCTTTATACATGCCCCACCAAGAGTTAGTACTACTTTCTCTGGTTGATGTTGGCAGCTTGAATTTTTCTTAATTACTAAGTATTTAATATTTATTTGTTTATACATATGTCTCCCATACAAGGCTGAAGTCCTATAGGGCAAGTTTTGTGCCTTATTCATTATTCTGTCCTTAGGCTGAGCACAACACTTGCCACAGACTAGTTGTTCAATAAATATTTGTTAAATTAAATTAAATAATGTCAAGTCAAGCATTAAAGGAAATTGACATTCTATTATCCAATTGTTCCATTAGCCATTTGCTCCTTTTACTTTTTTGATCATCACTCATAATAAAGTATCAGTTGGTGTCAAAAAACAAAAAAAGCACTACTTTTCCTGTGAAGGGATTTAATTGCTTTGTTTTCTCAGATTGACATTATAACAAATGGGTATTTGGTAGATCTTCCCATCTGGCAGTTTTCAGACAAATAAATTAGAGAAGCAACTGTACAAACTGAAGTCTCATCATCTTTGCCCATCTCATATTTATTTGAAAACTTTAATAACCAGAGCCAATTTATGGAATAAATAGCTTTCAGGAAAGTATGTGTGATACTAAATATCTTCACATCCTGTGAAGAGCCCAATCAGGACCACCTGATATTATAATCAGAGGGTATTTAATGCAAGGAACTGGTTACCCAGGTAATGAAAGAACTGGGACACAAAACAGGAAATATGTAAGTTGACTCAGAGATTAAGAAGCAGAAGGCTATTACCACTCCTAGGCCTAAGTGAAAAATGGAAGAGGTAATAGCACCAGAGTTCAGGGATCAGAATCAGCTGGGAGAAGTTGGAACCACGGAGGGCCTTTCTGGAGGCATACGGAAGCTTGGAAGAACAGTTGTAGTTGAAGACACCACTTTAGACAGACAGAGATGGAGGCACATATCCTTAATTTTCCCTTTCATTCACTGTCTACTTTCCTGCCAATGTCTGCCATTGACCAAACCCAGATGTAAACCAGGTGACATGGAGCCTGAAAAATGCAGCCTTCAGTAATTATCCTTGCTGTTATACACAGCAGGGCACAGCAATTCTGAGAAACAAATCTCAGGGCAAAGCTGTCCAGATATATGACTGTCTATAGGATATGGTTCCATTTGTATCTTAAACTTTAAAACTCAAACCACAGGCTGTTTCTTTTGGAGTAACTACCTATTTTTAGAGTATGTTAGTAAACAGAATATATAACTTGAAATTTCTGTGTAATTTGAAACTTATCACAATCCTTTATGATGGAGTCACACAATGATTTGACCAAAAAGATAATTTTTTTTCCTTCAGGAAATGGTGGTCACCTGAGAGAGAATTAGCCTTATTCATTTATCTGACCAATTAATTGATGCTTTAGGAACTAATTCTTTATAGTAGAGGTAATTCCATTAGGGGAAATTTTAACAGCCTAGGTGGTGGGGGAAAAGTCTAAGTGGTGGGGAAAAGGATGGAGGAAGGAAAGACAATAACAGGAGTAAGAAGGAAAGGATGTAAGAAGGAAAGGATTAGGATGGTGGTACCTTGGGACAGAAACCTAGGCAGCAGCAGTACCAGAAGCCAAGGGAGAGGAGGACGAAAAGGGAAATGAGGACAACTGAAAGCCACGTCATCGACTTCAAAGTGTGGTCCAGAGCAGTTCCTAGGTGATTCTCAGACATGCTTTCTGTCTGGGCTTGGTGACAACATCAGGTATTCTCTTTAGGAAGGAAAATCTAATAACAAAGGGTTGAAGGAAAACTGGAATGCTTATATTGAAGCTGTATTTACATAACAAAATGCAGATTCTATTTATTTTAATTTGGGGCAGAGGGTATTGGTGGAAACTGAACAAGGTCAAGAATCTTCTCCAAGTAAACTCTGGACCCTGCTTCAATCTCTGCTTTTTATGTCTGCATATATAATGCCAAGTCTACACTGATGTATTGTTCCTCATTTGAATCAAGCAGGCTTCTTTTTTATATTATCTTGTATATGTTACCTTTTTTTTTCTAAAATAAATAATAAATTCAACAGTGTTTGTCAAACATCATTAATTTTTAATTCCCTGATGTAGTGCAGTATTGAAAGCATGGCTTTCTTTTTTTAAAAAAAATAGTAAAAATGACATTTAAAAAAGTTTCTTAACTAAGCTTTTATCGTCTTTCTTTAACTTATACCCTCATCTGGGTAAATTTAATTTAAAGGTTAGGCATGGCGAAAATGGAAAAAAATATATATTTGTTAATATGTAGCATCTTGATCATGAAGATGAAGAGTGAGTACATGTTCATGTTTGTACTAACGGAAGTACATGGAAATGTAGAAATCAAATCAACAAGTTCGAGAAAACAATATAAATATCATTTTGCTTTGGCTGAAATTAGTATTGTGAAGAGGATTTCTTGTTCAGTTTGTTGCTGTTACTGAGGATATGAGAGGCTGGGATCTGGATAGGTAGTACTTGTATGGACTTTTCTAAGGTTTCAAAATATCTTCTAAATACTCCTCCAATTGTAAACATACTGAAGTTAATAAGATTGTCTTCTAAAATGTAAATAACATATGGGGATATGAAGTCATTTTGTTATTTACATATCATGTAATGATTTTCTTCATATAAGGTCTTTGGGTTGGAGTTTATAACTTTATTTAGCAGGCACAAGTAATATTCAATTTATTATAAGGGTAGCCACAACGAGAACTGCAGAAAATGAATAATTGGGACACCAGAAGAAGAACCGTAAAGAGGATTCTTGTACGGGCAAATGGACATATGTATGTTTCTGCTCTCCATTATTACTTATAATTTGTTTTACATAGTAATTTTTGTTTTTCTCCATATCTCATAGGTTTATCTATCAGAATTGCTGCTTCCTAATCTTATTCATATTCAGAGTTTCCTAGTACATTTGGGCCTAATCACCATGATCCGTGATCCTTCCCAGATCCTTTCAGCTTCAACAATTTCTTTTTTTTTTTTTTAAGATTTTATTTATTTATTTGAGAGAGAGTGCACTCACATGAGCAGGGGTGGGAGGAAAGGGGGGAGGGGGCGGGCAGACGGAGAGGGAGAAGCAGACTTGTCGCTGAGCAGGGAGCCCACTGTAGAATTGGATCCCAGGACCCTGAGATCATGACCTGAGCCGAAGACAGACACTTAACCCACTGAGCTACCCAGGCGCCCTAGCTTCAACAATTTCTAACTGTGCCAGCCTCTTGTTATATTCTTAGACAAAAATAAAGCCATATAGTTTATCTTTTTTCTCTAGGCCACTAGGGCTACTGCCAGGGATGTGGATTGACTGTTCTTGGGATAGATATCTATCCCCGATACAATCAGTTGTGGTCAGAAAAAAACGTTCCAGAGTGAAAGAAAATTAGCCATACAAACTAGGTTTTATAGCAGCTTTGGTAGTGATTGGAGGAGTGGGGGAGTTCTGGTGGTTAAAGAACAATGTGGTTCCCTAACAAAGGCAGAATTTTCCCTTAGCCCCATCTCGCTACAAATTTAGTCACAGAAGAAAGAGAATGGCTTTCTGATTATAAAACTTCAGTATCATGTATTTTAATTAAGAGGAATATCTCTAATTTTGCAAATGAGAAAAGTGAGGGCCAGAGAGGTTAAAGTGACACATGCCCTATTATATAATTAGCTACTAGCACAGTGAATACCTAGGAGTTCTGTTTTTTATAGCCCACTAAGCTATTTTCAATTCTTTATTCATTTGAGACTGAACATGAACAGAAAAACAACAACAATAACTTTTTTTTTTTTTTTGCCTGTGAATGAGCAGTCCCCACACTAAGCCTATTGCACATAATTCTGCGGATTGGGGCTGACCAGAGTGTTGGGGAAGGCATTCATGGGTAGGCTTCAAGCTTCTGAACAGCTTGTAACCATTTTGGCTTTCAAGGTACTGACACCCACGAAACAGACTTCTTGCTGAAGGTTTTGTTTTCTTTCTAGATACAGAATATGAAAACAAAGATAGAAAATTTGGCTGGAGCCAAATACTAGCCACTTTCTTTACCTAAGATATTCTGCATAACCTAGATTCTATTTTTGAGTTATACCGATACCAAAGACACCACTACTTAGAAAGTAACTCGCATATTTCAAGGCGTAAAAACTTACATAGAGATGGTAACTTTTTTTCTGTAAAGAAAGTCTTTGCATTTCAAAAAGTAATTAAATATGGTGCTAAGTGAGAACAGCTTGGTCAAGTATTGATGGCGCACTGATAAAAGTGAGGAGCAGTGAAAAAGCCAGAGTGTCTCCTGTGTTTCCTACCCCTTCACAAACTCCCCCAAAGACTATACATTAAAATATATGTATTTGATGTATTTGTCTTTAAGGTGACTCCTGAGAGACAAAATTTAGTAAGAAGAGAGCAGGACTTTTTAATGATCTACTTAACAGAAAAAAAGGGTATGTTAGAAAAACATTTAATGAAAGAAATCAAAGAAGGAATGGAGAGGCAAAGAGAAGAGCAAGGGAAGAAAGCAAAATTTTGTTTCAGAAAGTTTCAAGAAGTAGGTAACAGTGGTGTTGGCCGTGTAACTTGGATACTATGTGGTGCAATACTATTCCACCCATCTTTTATAGATATGAAATATGTCCAAAGCAATTTTAATTGAAGCAAATGTATACAAAATTTGTACATTATTCGGTACTTAACAGCATACTTCCTATTCGAATGCATGATATTACACAGTTAAGTTCTTGATTCTCTGAGAATGAGGAAAAGAAATGCAAGGGAAGAAAATGTTATTGGCAATAACACTTCAGAAGAAAACAGTAAGTACCCAGCTTGATATGTTTATATTGATGCCCTTTATTACATTATGTTAAAATATCACAGGTTAGCTATTTCCCATAGAGAAAAAGGAAGAAAAATCATGTTATGAGCTATGTACCAGCTCCCTATGTCATGGCCCATTTTTTCGTACGATGCTAGTTAAACATTACAAAGGTTCTATAATTATGTATCTTGTGTTAGAAGTGGGACAGATGCTCTGTAGCCAGAGAACCTGAATTATAACTTTAATCAACTGAGGAATTCTGAATGTGAGGTCCTAAGAAATGTCCCCTACACACTAAAAAGTGGGCCTCCTACTAGAGAGTATTGCATCTCTTAGGTAAGGTAAGAACATGACCCAAATATTCAAGAAATTAATAAAAAAAAATTTAAGTGGTCTCTTGACCCTGACTGCTGGCTGATTTTGTTCATAGCATCATTTCCCTAGCATTTGTGTGTGTGCATATGTGTGTGGTGTGTGTATGTGTGTGTGCACCTTAAGGAAAGGAGCCAAGCTCTATACTACAGAGGAATTAATTGTTCACCATTGAAAATGGATGATCTTTTCCATCAAGGCTGACAGTCAAACAGAACAAAAGAGCATTCATCCAAATGTTAATAAAAATAACCTATTCTAAGAATAATGCTTTCAAACATACTTAAGTTACCCTTTATATACATTACTAATAAAATTAGCCCTTCATTATCTCTCTTATTAATAAATGTGAAACAAATTTAAAAGATTGGTAATTGAGTTCATTTAATAAATGATGGTGAAATAATTTGTCGTTTATTGTAGTTACATTCTTGCCAATATTTAAACATCCTTCATCATTATTTTTGTAAATGAATGAATCAATAGCATAGGCATTCACTCACATTCCACTCAGTTGTATTGTTTCTAAATCTGACTACATTGTTTCTGTCCTCATTTAATTGTTAACATTTGTTCTCCTCATTTTTCTTTTACTCTTTCTCCTCCTCCACCTCCTCCCTTCAAGTTTGTTTTAGATTCTGGCTTTGTACATATAATTATCCTACTGCCAACACTTATCAATGGCTCATTATTCTGTTAGTAGATTTATACACTTTTAGTAGGATTAAGACAAAAAGAGAAAATGTCACAATGAAATGATATTGTTAATAAGTCAATTTTCTTAGTTGTCTTGATTGATGTAGGCTACAATTCAAATTCCAACTTTCGGAAATATTTTTGAATCTGAAAGTGAACATTACTGATGTGAACAATCTATCTATAGATAATTTTAGAACATATCAAGTGTTTATACTGCAAATGTAGAACATCTCAGTCATTTATAATTACTTATCAGTGTTTTTAAAAATTTTAAAGCTTTATTAGAAACAACACAAAATTCTGTATTTTCATTGTCTCAGAATGAGTGGAATGAACAATACAGTTTTATGATTAAGAGTAAAGAATTCTACATAAGGCTTAAGTAGGCTTCAGGGTTTGGGGTTTTTTTCCTGTAAATTATTGAACTCTCTTTTTCAAATGGACCATGGTATTTGCCCTTTTACATTTATGATGGATGCTATACAATTAACATTATCATGACACTGAAATGTGGAAGCAATGGGCCTATAAGAAGTAATTGCAATAAAATAAGCCTGGCATTTTTCAAGTGCAAAAGTGGAAAGTATTCTATCTCAGTATCTAATATATTTTTTTTAACCTTTACTTAACACATAAATTTGTTTTAGATTTTTTTTTTCTTATTCAAGGTCCATACAATTATATTATTCTGGATATAAAGTTTTGCTTTCACTTCTCCATGAGAATAAGTTAGAATAACTTCATAAAAAATAATTGCAGCAAATATTACTTGGTATACTTTTTCTACTTCATATTATTCACCTTAATTCATGATTGTTGTTACCTTTAAAAGTCAATATTTTATTGGACTACCAAGTGAGATAGCTATGTGCATTAGCATTATTCATTTTCATCCTATATGTTTTTAGGACTCTTATAAATAGGGTTTTTGAAATGTCCTTCTGTATTTATGAGTGCATATTTATTATTACTATTATTATTATTATTAATTATTTTGCTTAGTACCTTTATCTTATATAGCATACTGGGATTTTGCATTTCAGCTTTATTTTCTCTAAGTAAGTGTCTTTTTATGTCTTTCCTTTTAATGTCTAAAAGTTATTTATATTGCCAATTAGAATTTTAAGATAATTGAATGACCCCAGAATTTTTTTCCTTTCTCTCACTTTTTAATAACAACAATATTATAAGTTTCACCAGTTTATGTATATTTATATTTATAGACAATGAATTTTAAGAGTCTAATTTCATAGAAGTTTTGATCATTTAGTTTCTCTGGTCATATCTGATGATTAATAGAACTAGTCTGTATTTAGTAAAGTTATATAACATACTGTAAGTGAGTAGAGAAGGAATATGAAGGATGCTTTGGAAGTCAGCAACAGCAAAAGTGAGCATGGAAAATTCTTTAAGCTCAGAGTTATGCCTTCAGGCTTTCAACTTCAGCTCTGTTACTACTTACCATCTTGCTGGCAAACTTGATCCAGTTATAGGGCTTGTCTGAATAAACAGTCTAATCCTATATATTTTACACAATTTCTATGATACTAATTTTAAATAACTTCTTAAAAATACTTTGATCAATCAAAAGAACTATGCAAATATGATGTGATATTATTACTATAATCAATATTATTAAACATCATAAAAAAGCAAGATAAACTAGAAATAAGAATAGGAAAATATGTCCAATAAAGTAAACTGGCAGAGAGAACACCCCGGGGGGGGAAAGAAGAGCCATTTGTTTCTGAGGACTAGGACGTATCCTTGAAACTACTAGGATAAAAACCAAAATAATGATGAAGAATGTGGGCCATTATTAACATAAGCATAATTGTTAAGTTAAAAATACCTTTTTTCTACTGTCAAACAAATAAAAGTCCTGGTAAGCTGATTTAAAAAAAAAAAGAAAGAAAGAAATTATTGGGATGCCTGGGTGGCTCAGTTGGTTAAGCCTCTGACTCTTGATTTTGGCTCACCTCATGATCTCAGGGTTCTGAGATTGAGCCCCCAGTCACACTCCATGCTGAGCATGGAGTCTACTTAAGATTCTCTCCCTCTCCCTCTGCCCCCCTACTGTGCATGCTCTCAAAAAAATTAATTAATTAATTAATTAATAAACAAACAAACACATAAAATTATGTGATGGGAATTTTGCTCCATAGACAGGAAAAACTTTCTATGACAAAAGTAAAAGCAAATTTCCAAAAATTCCAGTGATCTCAGGAGGTTAACATGGACTTCACCTTTCCATTTCTGACAGTGACAAAGTACAAGATATCAGTTGCAATCTCTCCAGTTAATTTCAAATGGGTGTAAAAATAGAATTCACAAGGTTTTCTTTCTTATGGAGACAAATGTGCAGATTTTAGGCAATGTTAAAAAAAAAAAACACAACCTGCCTAATACTCTGTAGCAGCTCTTAGGCTCAACATTTTTCAGACCATACAGTTTTTGATGAGCTGTTTTAGGAGCTTCTAATCAAACAGGTATATTCCTTCAACTTAGCATGTGTTTTTGAATTAACAAAGAGAGAACCTAAACCTCCAAGAAAAAAAACAAAAAACACATGGGATTAATAGATAAAACAGAACTTTTGAGAGTATCTAATTGGCAGCACCAGCGTAATAGCACTAGCGGGCTGTATTAAGGCAATTGTTCCGCACTAATGAGTAGCTGCCATTTCATGGGTAGAATATCTGTTATAAGCTTTGGGACCTATGGGTGGGTGGTAACACTGATTAATTTACCAATTCCTATTCTCTGCATGTTGCTAGAAACTGCATTCTTGTTCCCCATTCCAGTAAACACTTAATATTAAGAATTACAGTGTTTCATTGTCAAAATAAGGGGAAACTGGCCTTGGGCCACATTTGTAAATCTACATTCAAGTATGCCATCAATCAAATCTTACCCAAATGCCAGTGTGCATCTGGGTATTACAGATGTTCAGCAGAATCACTCATCTTCTTTCCACTAAAACAGATCGAGGGAAGACATTTAAAACAAAACAAAAGGAAAAAAACAGAAAGAACTAATTTTATATTAAGTCTCTACTTTCCTTTTCTACCGACTAAAAATACTAGTTGTCGACTGATAGATGAATCTGTGTTATTTACAAATTGACTATTATTTGTACAGATTTAAGCATATTCAGAGTTCTGTTTCTCTACGTGTTTCCATTTCATCACTTTTTCATTTATTCTAGATATTCACATGACTAACCATGGGATAGCTGTTACTTTGAAACTACTCTATAGTACAACTACATTGCCTTTTACTTTAGCGAGGGCTTTTTGCTCGAATAGGTTAGAATATTTAGAGCATTAGTTTTAATGTATTGGCTTGACACGAAGTGACACTAAAATGATATCCCTGAGGCCTTATGTTCATTCAACCAAGTTAAGTAAATTTCTTGTTCTTAAAATGAAGAAAATGTAGATATACCCAATATTCTCTGAAGCTTACTGGAGACCATTTAGCTACTATAGCTAACACCTCCATTCTTTTAAATTTATTCACTATTTTCCTATTAATTAACATGTGTAAGTATTTTAAATGTCATCTTTAGGTTCAAGAAAGAATGGTAAATATTTTCATTTATCTTTTAGGTATTTTATTTATTTATTTTTATGATTTTATTTATTTACTTGTCAGAGAGAGAGCACAAGCGGAGGAGCAGCAGGCAGAAGGGAAGCACGCTCCCCCCCTGAGCAAGGAGCCCGAGGCAGGACTCTATCCCAGGACCCTGGGATCATGATCTGAAGCAAAGGCGGATGCTTAACCAACTCAGCCACCCTGGCATCCCTATCTTTTAAGTATTTTAAATCAATTTAATATTTTAAATCAAATATTACATTTTTGACATTAGGTGAACTACATTATAGTTTACATTTGCCTACAAGTTTTACATAAATATTATATATAATAAAGCAGAATTGACTAAATAAATATATTTATAATCTTAATGCACAAATACTGAAAATGAACATGTATGATAAAATATAAATTGTTGAACTAGATTATTAACAAATCACATATAGTTACACTTGTTTTTTTTAATTACTAATTTTCCAGATTAAAAGGAGTGAAAAATAATGAAAGGCCATGTTATTTAAAAAAAAAAAAAGGTTTCATAGTGAAATATTTCACAAATACATTTATTTTAACTTCCTACCATTTTCGGTCACTAGCTTTCCCTCCACCAGCACAATTCAAAAGACAGCCAGGGATTACATCACTTCTTACAATGGCCTGACTAATTATGCAGACATTTTAGAAGCTGGCGACATGAATTAAGAAAAAAAAGAAAGAACCATTCTACGCAGAGTTTTTAAAGTTAATGTCCTTTGCTATAAATATTTTTTAAACTCAGGGACCAGAGAATTTATTATAGAGAATATAAATATAATAAATGCATAGCCATTTGCTTAAAGAAGTCACTAGTCAGACAAGATCTTCTACCTACTTGGGCCTACTGAAATTTCACAAATACTTTCTTTTTTAATATTTTGTTTTAAATGAAGCAACACTGCTGACAAGTCCTGTGTTTAATTTCCTAATGTCTACAAAAGCCTGCTATTTAAATGGCAGATTCACCAGCCAGAAGCTGGCTCTGAACATGTCAGATATACTGGCACAAGCAGGGCTCAGGTGCCGTCATATGTCCTGGCCAGCAGGTCGGAAGCCAGCTCAGAGCTGGAGCCAATGCCAGGATTCACATCAGAGTCATCAGGCTGTGTGAGCAATCACTATAGCAGGAACAGGTTTCAGACACAGAGGCAGTCAATGGTTTGTCTCTGGCAAGCATGACAGCCGTCTGTGTGTGATGGGTGGTGAGAAACATAAAGCAAGTGGTCAGCAGTCAATCAATGTTGATCTCTTTGTGCTTTGTGCCTTTTTCATAAACTCTGACCAATCACAGAAGATGAAACATGGACTCCTGAGTCTGTAAACTGACTGCAACTGATAAAACCATACACTATAACAAAAATTGTTTCCAGATGAAGAAAAAAACAGATATTTTTATCATACCACAGCTTGCTTCTGATTTTCTGTGCACTCTGATTTTGCACTTTAAACTGCTGTTATTTAAATTTTGATTCCTTTCTTGGTATTTTGAAATCCGTATTATAATTTCACTCACAGCTATTGTGTTATTTTGTGTATTCTCAAGATAGATTAAAGAATTATCATTTCAGTACTGTAGTTTAGCTCTCTGCATTATAGAATTTGATTTTAGATATTTTAACATATGTTTTAACTTTAAATGATGATGTATTCTAAATTGAGAGTATTTGAACTACACTAAAGAGTTAAAATGGAATTCCAGGGGTGCCTGGGTGGCTTAGTCAGTTCACTGTCAGATTCTTGATTTTGGCTTAGGTCATGATCTTGGGGTCATGGGATCAAACCCCACGTGGTTCTCCATGCTCAGCAAGGAGTCTACTTGGGATTCTCTTCCATCCCCTCTGTCTCCCCTCACACACTCTCTCACTTTCTTCAAATAAATAAATAATTAAATAAATAAATAATTAAAAAAAAAGGAATTACAAATTCTCAAGCCAGTTTATAATTGTACTTGTACATTAATACCTGAAGTGGTTTACATATCATCATATCAGACAATCATCTTTTAAAGTCTCCCTTGTATTAAGGATATACTGGAAACTCGTCATAGCAATAATGTGGGACACTCAATTTTATAGGACAATCTAGAAAACTGAAATTGTCTTCGGATGAAAGCCTTTGTCCATGTCAGTAACCAAATTCATTTGACAATGATTTAAGATAAACTCACTAAACTCAAATTTTGTCTCTTAGGGTATGATTTGTATTAAAGTTCAACTTTTATAATATAAATTTCTAACAATTTAGTTTTTAATCTGAACTACCCAGTGTGTAGTGTTTCTGGGTGGTTTTTAGTGTCATTCTCTATAGTGGTTATTAAATAGTTCTGAACAACACATAACAAAATAAGATCATCTACCAAAAGGATATTTATATCTAAAAAAAAAATGAAACCCAAGTTATTTCAAACTAAGGAAACTCCAAGTGAAAAATCTCAAAGTAAAACTGATTAGTGAGGTAGTGGAGCTTAATCTTATAAAAATAAGTACATCTAGAGAATTATCTATCATAATAAATTAAGTATGTGTAAGTACATAATAATATAAGTACATAATAAATTAAGTACATAATAATTAAGTAATAATAAATTAACACATGTGTTTAAGTGTATGTTATGATTTCCTAATAGTATCTACATAAAATTAACAATACTCAATAGTTATAAATGATAACTGGGTTTTTTGAATGTTTGCTTCAAATGTAATCAAAAGGAAAAATAAATACTGTTTAATAAAAGAAAACAAGTATCAAAAATCTTCCTTTTTATAACTGGCTACAATTCAATTTCCTTTTGTATTCTGATCAGTCCCTATCACTTTGGGAACACCACAAATATTTGGTTTTTTTGAATGGGAGTGAAAAAGAGATACCGACATACAAGCTGAAATTGAAAAAAAGAGATTCAAAATGTGATCATAACAAACGAATTGAGGCAAGAAAGGAAAAACACATCTATGTATGCATGCATCTTTTTCCAGGCACTCAAAATTTTTCAATGTTTTTACTTCTTTTAATCCTCAAAATGGTCTAACATGATAAACATTATTTTCCCCATTTCATGGGTGAATTGAGACTTTCAGAATAAGTAATCTGAGGTCAGAATGTTAGTAATAGATAAAACGACAATTTAATTCTAACTCAGTTGCCTTCAAAGACTGTTCTTTTCTCTTTACACCTCAAGTTCTGTAATAGCAATGTTTTGCATATCAAGCTTGGTCAATCAACAGTATTTATTAATGTCCCTAGTTTCCTATATGGTAACTGCATCACTCCCTTTCAACTGTCCAAGCTGTTGTACTTGCAATTCCTGACCAGGCTACGCACAAATACAGAGTGAAATGGAAAAGGAGAGCTGTGTCTGGCAAAATGCTTACTCAACTAAGATTAATGGCCTAGTGTACCAGCTCTAACATGCCAATCAGAAGCTGATGATTGCAACTAAACTCTTTTGCCCTTTGAGATAGCTCTAAGACTCCCTGGTCAAATTACAAGGAAAACCAGTGATGGTCCCTCTCTTTTTCTCACAAATTATAACTGTTCTAAATGCTCAGATTTCCATTAATTGTAGTGTTCCAGGTGATGAACAGAACAACTCTCTACTACAAAAATTTGAGAACCACTGATACAAGACAACACATTATTTAACTTATTTCCCTTGCCCAACTCTTTCCTATCCTTCCTAAGTATCCACAATGTCCCTAAAATTTTGCCTGTGGACCTATAACACAATCACCTGGAATACATGTTAAAATGCAGATTTCTTGGTTACCTGCAGAACTTATGTATTACCATCTCTAGGCATAGTGCCTAGGAATCTGCTTTTCTCTAAACATACTTCCTTGAGTATTTTTTACATACATTAAAATTACATACACTATAAATTTATTTATATTCATTAGTATTACTATTTCAGACAAACCAACAAAATTACAGACAAACCAACCACACTGCCCAATAGACCACAGGATTGAAAATTAAGATGGGAGACAATGATGTAGATTAAAAATGATGGGCAACAGTAGGTATCTTGCACCTTTAGGTAGCTAAGAAACCCTTGATGAAGGGATTTCCAGGAATACGATTTCCAGGAGTACTCAATGTAAACATTATTTTCAGGAAGACTACATAAGAAGAATTTAGTGGATAGTTTTATTTATGTTCTGAGTTTTCAGGTTTTTCTTATTTTTACAAATATTATATGCAAATATTATTTTAAATATATAAAAATTCATATAAATATAGCATATTTATATTTATATGACATATTTATATAGATATTATATGTGAAATATAATTATATATTATATATAATATGTATTCATATATAATATATGAATATGAATATATAATATATATTCATTTATAATATATTATAGATTATTTATTATTAATATATTATTATATATAAATATAACATATTTATACAGGTATATTTATACAGTATATTATAAATATAAGACAGTAAAACAAGTATCTAAACTGATCGATTTTGCAATAGTTTATGTAATCAGAGCAAAAATTTCAAACTGCTAAATGTTTATGAAAGTGTTATAATTTGATCAAAATTCTTACTGGCTATACTAGGAAATCTTTTCAAACTGGAACTAATTTGTCTTTCTTCTTCAACATCAGTCACTTGCAAATTGAGGCAAGTTGAACCATTGTAAGTAAATTGTATTTTAAGGTGATGCCACTGTAAATTTATTTAAACCTCAGTTAGCACTTCAGAACAAAATTATGAAATCAATCATTTGATCATTAGCATTTTCTTGCTGTCTCTAAAAGAAGGATTAGAAAAAAATTCATTAAAGAAGAATGGTATCAATTTTAATTAGCATTGTGAATTGGGACAATCTGCAATATAGAAAAATTCCATTTTGCTTTTCCCCCCTCTAGTTTGCTATCTATAAAAATGCCTATTTTAATAGATTTTTTGTTTTTATATATACTATAGTTAATGAGTTCGCTGCATTCTCTGTAAAATATTATTTAAAACTGCTGGTTGAGAAAATAAAACTGCAGTACTTAAAATCAAGTGAAGAATACCTTGTTCCTTGGGCATATTGCTATATTATCTTTATTATTACCAGAATATCAAAATTTAAGTCTTCCCTGTGTCACAAGAAGTAATTCTAACTTTTATTTCATTTAATAATCAAAAACTCTCAAGAGTATGCTGTTTGCTCTTTTATTTTCCCATTTTTTTATTGCATTTTGGTAAACATAGGTGACTTCCCTTAAATGGTCTATTTAATAGACATTATAAATCTCTTAGGATAGATTTTTTATAAAATCTAATTAAATGCATTTCCTGGTGAAGCTACTACTGTATTGGTCTTTTGTCAGTATTCTGTGCAGACATCTTACTGGGGTTCATTTATTGATACCTAAATCTTTAACTTGAGATGAATGTTTAACTTAACAAAGATAAACACTAATTCAGAATCCATCAGAGTATAAAGATAATTTAAACTCTCCATTCACTGTGCATTAATTAATTAAGCGCCAATGGGTTACCCATGGAGTTCTTATCAGAAGAAAAAAAGTATGATTTTGAAATGTTTGCTACAAACAAAAGTGAACTCACAAAGTTTGTGCTTAAGTATATTTTACAGATTTTTACTAGTTAGATGACTTTCATTCTATAAATCTCAATTTTCTTCACCTTTGAAGAAAATATTGGATTTTTCTCTAAATGATATTATATTTGCTCATAAATGCCCCTAAGGTTAGCTAAACCAGTAAAATTAATCAAGGAATTAAAATGTATACCTGCATATAGGCACAACATAAGTGATTTCATATAAATTGATAGTTTATGTGATCCCAGTTTTGAGAAAATTTGAGAACTACCAGGAAGTTGAAGAAGACTGGTTAAAATTGGTGAAGGGTTAGGGATAGGAAAGGAAACCAGAAATTCAAATCTCCAACATTTCATTAAATCACTTCCCATTCCGGATCAACCAAGTGAAGCCTGGTGATTAGGCATTTGGGAGCTGAATGTCTCATCCACCAGATGTCAGTATGACAAATCAAAATGATGGAGGCAGCAAGGCTAAGAAGAATTAGAAATGGAAAGAGATCCCTCAGCAAACTGGACAGAAATCCCTGGCTGGTACTGTATTAACAGGGAACTTGGATTTGGACTGAAAGACAGAAGAATGGCTACAAAGAGTCCATGGTAAATAACGTCTGAATCCTAATTTCTCATTGTGTGTTCCGAAGGCTAAAGTTGCCATAGAAAGTTTTAACAGACCTGACTGACAAGTGCAGAACAAACTTTCAGTGGAATGTCTACTGGGTGAGGATCAGCCCTTAGACACAAAAGCCACAGGGATCGACAGCTGCTGTTGCTTCACGTTACAGCATTTAAAGGGTGCTGTTCTCCTGGAACAGAGGTTCACTTTCCTAAAATTCAAAGCAAACACCGTATTCATTCACTTTGCTGTCTCATTCAAATCTTAGGGAATAACCCAGTCCCAGTTACATTATAATGTTTGCCAGAAAATTACTCTTCTTTATTAATTTTGTTCAATGTTCAGACATTCACCAGAATTTATTAAATACTTGCTAGGTTCTTGCCACTAAACTAGTATATCTCTTTCTCTGTCTGTATCTGCATCTCCCTTTGTAATTGATTGATTTAACTGATGAATAGATAAATAAAATGTGGTATATAGATACCTTTATGGATATAAAAGCTTTTTTTTTTTAAACAAGTTCGGTATTTGGAGTTCTTTAGGATATAAATTTATCTCTTATAATATCTGCTGATTCTCACTGATGATGGCTAAATTCTTTATATTCTTGTAATATTTGGTTGAGACCCTATTGCTGATTTTAACTTGGGGGAATCTTGTGGGTGGAGGATTCACTGCTTGAACTAGGAATCTTCAAAGTGGCTAAAATTTTGCCAGGTTAGTGGAGTCCAAATCCTCTCGAGGGGAAAGCATCTCCAGTAAATTTTCTGTCTCTGTCTCACTCTCCTTCCATCCATAGAGCATAGAATAGCTACATATAAAAATGTATAATCATACAGATAGGGGTTGGAAAATTTCAGCCCATATACCAGCCACACTTTTAAAATAAAATGTTAATGGAATACAGCCACTCTCATTTGTTTATATATATCACTACACCAGTAGAGTTGAATAGTTGCAACAGAGACTGTACAGCCCGTGTCCCTAAAATACTTACTATCTGGTCCTTTAAGATAAGTCTGTCAAACACTGAAATAAAGAATAGAAACAACACACAAAGCCAGGAGCAAAAGGCTACCAGGAATAGGAATGTTCATGCAGGATATTAAAAAGAAACAAATAAACCACTAAAATGAAAAAAAAAATAATTTTAAACTTAAAGTTATCTTGAATGGATTTAAAAAAAGATTAAACACCCTGGAGAGACAATTTGAAAACTGGAAGACATACACAATATAAATAGACAAAAAACCAAAAATATGAATGAAAGTTTAAAGATATGGAAAATAAATAACATGTATGGAGTTTGATGGCGACAATAGTAGAAACGGAGGGGAGAAGATATTTTAAAAAACAATGGCTTGGTAAAAAGAACTGAGGCCAAACCTGAACTGACAGAGATAAGAAGCTAATAAATGCGATACAGCAGCTGCAGTGCACTTAAACTACAGAAAAAAATTAAAAATAAATAAATGAACAACTGGTGATAAAAGACTAATTGCAAAGTAAAACAACAACAACAAAAAAAACCAAAAAAACCCAAAACAAAAACAAACCATACCAAAGAAAGACTTCTCACAGGAACAAATGAAACCAAAAGATCAGAATAATATCTCTAGAATATTAAAAGGAAATAATCATCAATCAAAACTTTTTACCTAGCAAAATCAGTCTCTCAAGAGTGAATAGACTTTAAAACAAAAGCATTCTAAGGGATGGATAGATTCCCTGCAAGCGCTCATTAGGAAAAATATTCCAAACCTATATACTTAATACCATAATATTAGGTATGTATAAATAAACTCATCTCAAATATACTAATAAATAAGATTAATGAAACAATAGGGAGAACTCTGAAAAATCTATCATTATAGTGAGAGATTTCAACATACCTCTTTTAATTATTGATAGATTAATTAGTAAAAAAGATTAGTAAAGTTAGAAAAGATGAACAACACAATTAATAGGCACGCCTAATGGTATGATATAAAATTCTGACCCCAAATGATATAATACAAATAGTTCTCAAGCATGTACAGAATGCCAAACCATTTGTATTATATAGATAACCTAAAAGCATAAAAGTCAAAAAGGAAAAAAGCAAAATGTTATTTTTTTAATCACATGATAGGAGTGTCTACATAGAATGCTCAGTTAAATATAAGGACAGTAAGACCAAGTTAAAATACCAATTGCATTTCTATATGTGAACATAAGTTTCATAGTTTTGTGAACTTCATCAGGTTAACCTCTTTGGGCACTTTTAAGTTCCTTATCCATAGAAATAGGAAAAATAATCATAACTATGTCATAGGTCTCTTAGAACATCAAATGAGTGAATACATATAAAACTCCTGGAATAGTGTCTGGCACATTGCAAGTTCTAAGTAGGTATTAGATAAATAATGTGTAGTATTTATAATATTTTTAGGTTAAAATAAATATTTAAGCTATTGTGCACAATTTTTCATGATCTTCCACTTTAACGTAGAAAAGGAAGATATTAAACCCAATGAAATCAGATGTCTTTCCCCAAAAAACATAAAGCACTATGACATCGGCCACAGCAACTTTTTTCATGACACATCTCCAAAGGCAAGAGAAACAAAAGATAAAAATGAACTTGTGGGACTTCATCAAAATAAAAAGCTTCTGCAAAGCCAAGGAAACAGTCAAAAAAACTAAGAGGCAGCCCACGGAATGGGAGAAGATATTTGCGAATGACATTACAGATAACAGACTGGTATCCAAGATCTACAAAGAACTTCTCAAACTCAATACACAAGAAAAAAATAAACAAATCATAAAATGGGCAGAAGATATGAACAGACAATTTCCAATGAAGACATACAAATGGCTAACAGACACATGAAAAAATGTTCAAAATCATTAGCCATCAGGGAAATTCAAATCAAAACCACACTGAGATACCACCTTACGCCAGTTAGAATGGCAAAAATAGACAAGGCAAGAAACAACAATTGTTGGAGAGGATGTGGAGAAAGGGGATCCCTCTTACATTGTTGGTGGGAATGCAAATTGGTACAGCCACTCTGGAAAACAGTGTGGAGGTCCCTTAAAAAGTTAAAAATTGAGCTACCCTATGATCCAGCCATTGCACTACTGGGTGTTTACCCCAAAGATACAGACATAGTGAAGAGAAGGGCCTTATGCACCCCAATGTTCATAGCAGCATTGTCCACAATAGCTAAATCGTGGAAGGAGCCAAGATGCCCTTCAACAGATGACTGGATTAAGAAATTGTGGTCCATGGGGCGCCTGGGTGGTGCAGTCGTTAAGTGTCTGCCTTCGGCTCAGGGCGTGATCCCGGCGTTATGGGATCGAGCCCCACATCGGGCTCCTCTGCTATGAGCCTGCTTCTTCCTCTCCCACTCCCCCTGCTGTGTTCCCTCTCTTGCTGGCTGTCTCTATCTCTGTCAACTAAATAAATAAAATCTTAAAAAAAAAAAAAAAGAAGTTGTGGTCCATATATACAATGGAATATTACTCGGCCATCAAAAAGAACGATTTCTCAACATTTGCTGAAACATGGACGGGACTGGAGGAGATAATGCTAAGCGAAATAAGTCAAGCAGAGGAAGACAATTATCATATGGTTTCACTCATTTATGGAACATAAGAAGTAGGAAGATCGGTAGGAGAAGAAAGGGAAGAAGAAAGGTGGGGGGGGTAAACAGAAGGGGGAATGAACCATGAAAGACTATGGACTCTGGGAAACAATCTGAGGGCTTCAGAGGGGAGGGGGGTGGGGTAATGGGATAGGCTGGTGATGGGTATTAAGGAGGGCACGTATTGCATGGTGCACTGGGTGTTATACGCAAGTAATGAATCATGGAACTGTACATCAAAAACTAGGGATGTACTGTATGGTGACTAACATAATATAAAAAAAAACATAAAGCAGAAATTAACAAAGAGATAATAAAACAAAACTAAAAAAAATTGATGCAATCAATACATGTTTGCCTAAAAAATAGACAAAACCTTGGCAAGAAAAGTTTCACAGAACAGAAAGACAAAAATAATTAACTCAGCATTTAGTAGGAGGAAGTAGAAAAGAAACAAAATAATCAAATAGAAATAGAAACAATGTAGGTAATTGCAGAAATTTACAAATGGTAAACTATAAAATGAATTAAAACCTGAAAAATGGGGTGCCTGGGTGGCTTAGTCGGTTAATCCTCCAACTCTTGCTTTCAGCTCAGGTCATGATCTCAGGGTCCTAGCATTGAGCCCCATTTTGGGTTCAGCATGGAAGTCTGCTTGTCCCTCTCCCTCTGCTCCCCCCCCCAACTCTCTCCCTCTTTCTCTCAAATAAATAAAGATCTTTAAAAAAAACCCCGAAACTGAAAAATGTTTCCTTAGTAGAGTCCAGTGAGAAACAAACTGTTAAATGGGGTAAATCACATTAATAAAAAATAAATGCAGAAAAGTAGAAATTGTATATACTAATCAACAGAGAAATTATTTTAACAAAATCAGAGAATACTACGCAAAACTATATCAATTATATGAAAGAATTTTTGGGAAAATAAGTGATTCAAGACAAAATAATCAAGGAAGAAATTAAAATGTTTAAAAATACATTTTATTTATTTATTTATTTTAAAGATTTTATTTATTTATTTATCAAAGAGAGAGCATAAGCAGGGGGAGCAGCAGGCAGAGGGAGAAGCAGGCTCCCTGCAGAACAAGGAGCCCAACTCGGGACTCAATCTCAGGACCCTGAGATCACGACCTAAGCCGAAGGAAAATGCTTAACTGACTGAGCCACCCAGGTGTCCCTTAAAATACATTCTAAAATATACTCTTAGGGTGTTCATCTCATAAAATTTTAAGGATATCAAAGAAAAAAAAAGCACATCCCAAGGAAACCAAAAATTTTCCCAGTTATGTAAAAGAGGGAAAGTGACCTAATTTATTCCACAATGCTATGAAATATCTAATAGCATTTTGATCGTGATGGATTTACTAGGATCAAATGTACCACCTGACATAAACAAGTAGAAATCTTGCAAAATACACAGAACAGCAGTTTTTAGACATTGAAAAAAAAAAGTGACCCAGGACTCTGACTTTGAGAGAAGAAACTAATAACATGTTTACAATTGCTTTAGCTTTCTGAGAAAATTTTTAGACAGTACAATGGTATGTGGGTTGAGAGCAACTCTAGTAGAGCACAGCCTTCTAGCTAAGCTGTTGAATGAAAGATCAGAATTCAAGGAGACTATCACAGATAGAAGTTTTGGTGCAGAGTACCAGATCAGACTCCCTGAGCTCAAGGGGAGTCTGTAGCAGAGTTCAGAGAGTCTATAGCAGAGAGAATTTTTAGCGCAGACTGCTTAGGTCAGAACTCATGGAGACTAAAGCAGAAAGAATTTTTGGTGCAGAATATCAGAAAAGGAGCCATAGGAAGAAAGAGCTCCTGAAACCTGCATAAGATTATCCTTAAATGAACAATAAAGGGTGCATGTGTACTGACTCTTCCTTATGCTGGATAAAGAACTACCAGGATCCTATAAGCCAAATGATTCCCAGATCAAACATAGGGCTAAGAGACCTTCAGTTCTCACCAGCAGAATAACGAGGCCCCATTAGACATCATGGACATTCAGTAGAGACCACAGAGGGTCTAAGCCTTTCTCATAGAACTAACCTAGTCCTAAATTAAAAGTTACTCTAAATCCACCCTAAACAGACATGGGAAAAACTGAGACTACTGCCCACAGTTTGCCATGTGAGTGAGCCACCTTGGAAACGGATTTTCTATCTGCAAACAAACTTTAAATGACTGCAATCCTGGCCAAAATCTGTTGGGAATTCCATGAGAGACACTGAGCCAGAATTCCTGATCCACAAAAACAGAGATAAAAGAAATGTTTATTGTTGTTTTAGCCACAAAAATTTGGGCTAAACTTCAAATATACAATAGATAATTGCAACACCAAGATAAATCCACCTATCTTCACTGTTGAGCACCTAATCTGCAATACCAAAGCCAAGGCTAAGTCCCAATTTGTATCATCCCATGGGTGCACCAACCATCTACCTCAGAGGTGGTTGATTTCACTGGACCCCTTTCGTAGATTGAAGGTAATTCTTTGTCCTCTTAAGAAATACAAAATCTAGGTATGGATTTGCCTTTCCTACCTGAAGGACCTGTGTGAACACCAACATTAGTCAACTTGTAAAGTACTTATTCCATCACCAGGGCATCCCCACAATATACTGTTTCACCTGCCCACAATAGTTCCTGGCAAAAGTATGGTATTGACCTCACATACAAAGAGATTGGTCTTTTATCATTACTCCTCCATAGAAGCAGCCATTCTGATAAAACAGTAAAATAGTCTGCTGAAGTCTCCTGTATGTTCCCAGCCAGGAAATGACACACTGTGAGGTTGAAAAACAAATTTACAGGATGTGGTATATACTTTAAACCCACAACCAATGTAAACTGACACTCCCCTATGTAAGTAGGGGAGATGGGTGTACTCTTACTATTATACAGGTTTCCTCCACTATCTGAAAGTAAAGTGTGCCTATGCCAACATAGCATGAAGCCAAGAAGCAATTATCATTAATTTATTAATGAGAGGGTGCCATTCTCCCTGCTTGGAGTGTGTGCTGCCTCTTTAATAGCTCGCTGCAAAACAAATGCTGAAGGGTATTTTCACTTTTTGCCTTTTATCGTGAGAGTGAAAATTTTCTTTGGATTTCTTTCATTAGTGAAAACAGGTACATGCTAATGTAAGGCTTTCATAAAAACGAAGTGACACTAACACAAATTTCTGAAAAGTAAGGATACCTGTACTTAATAACTCATTGAAAAAAAAATGTTTGTTTCACTTTCCCACAACCTTGGAATGAAGGATTTAGAAGTCTAGTGGACAAGAGAGGAACGTTTCCAAAGTAGACACAATCAAATTTCTAATGAATTCGAAGCTGAGTCGGCCCCATGTCCGGTTTACCCTCATCATGTCTATGAAACAGCAGTCTGAGAAGGAGTGTTGTTGAACTAGGAGGTGATGACTAATCACGGTTACCAGGGACATCTCTCAACTCATTTTTGCAATAGACCTGGTCCATGGAAAACCAACAGAAACTGGCCTCCCAAGACTTACATTTGTAGGAATGAAGGTTTGGGTCATCCATAAAAAAATAAAATCTTATTTAACCCACTAGGGGAAAAAAAATTCCTGACAGAGAAGAAGGAAACAAGGAAGGGAGATTGTTGAATTGCAATTCAAAACATTTCTTATTTCATCCTTATTCTGTGAACCTTTTTTTAACCCTGTGACAGGAACTTGTGAGCAGAGAAAGATAAAGGGAATGCAGTAGCTGGTTATGTTTTATGTTACTAAGTGCTTCTTTTCTTATGCTTTTCAACCTATGTGAAGATTACCTTCATGAAGAATATGAAAGGTAATGTTTTCACTTTCAGGTGAGACTATGTCCAGACGTATTCTCCATAATTATAGAGAAGGTGATGAGATGTTGTCATTTGCTATGTTAGGGAAGTGTAACTCTCATGCAGGCAGAGAACACGAGTGTGTATGGAGGGGTAAAATGTTTGTGTTGTATTCTGCTCCATTCTGCTTTCTGTACCAAGAGGCCCACGTGTACAGAATTTCCTTTCAGTTGGTTTTAGCCAGTGGAAAACTGCATAGAAGATCAAAGGGAAAGAGTAAAGTGAGATGAGTATATTTCTTCCCCTGATGTCTGCCTTTTAAGATCATCTTGAGCTGACCATCATCTTGATCAAATGTCACCACTCTTCATAACGTGGCCAACTCTACACAATTCTCTCCAAGTTCTATTGGAAGGAAGCTGTTAAGCTTCCTTTCTTACCCTTTCTAGACTAGCAGCTTAGCTGTTGTGCTCCATGTTACTGCTGATTCTTCTAAAATTTTGTATTTGTAATTATTTCCTTTAAGCCTTTTTTGCATCCTATTTAAATGTGTCATCTTACTGGGATCCTGCCTCATATATACACTAGGTTAGCTCTTAATAGCTAGAAATATTCAAGTCAAAGATAACTCTACCAAGAATCATGAAGATGTGAAGTTAATAAAAGACATGGCCATGCCTTGCTCTTCCTTGTAACTCATACAACACCAAATATCTAGTAGATCTTCAGATGTTTTTCCTGATTAATGAAAGTTTTCTTTTAAGTAGCATCACTTCTTATTCCAAGATTTAATTATCAATCATATATCTAATACTTCTGGAAACACGTAAAGTTTATTTTATTTTACAGAGATACATTTTTTAAAAATTCCAGGTGAGAAATAAAGAACCAATCAGTCAAATAATTTGTCTCTAAAATTGCCATCATAGAATTTCATCATTACATTGTCTCTATTTCTTTTTTTTTTTTTTTAAGATTTTATTTTTATTTATTCGACAGGATAGAGACAGCCAGCGAGAGAGGGAACACAAGCAGGGGGAGTGGGAGAGGAAGAAGCAGGCTCATAGCAGAACAGCCTGATGTGGGGCTCGATCCCAGATCACCGGGATCACGCCCTGAGCCGAAGGCAGACGCCCAACCGCTGTGCCACCCGGGCGCCCCACATTGTCTCTATTTCTATGTAATAAGTCCAAAAAAGAATCTCATCTAGAAATGTACATGATAATAAATGCAAATTCCTCTTGAATCTGTTTGTGTCACCTAAGCTATGCAACCATATCATTAATATCACCAAACACCATTTTAGAATCATATTTTTCTTGTCCCACATCCACCTGTTCCCCAGTTTCAGGAATGATTTTCATTCTGTTCCCTTAAAATTCACACTTTCCTCTCCCCAAGGCCATTTTCCAGTATGGGTTCAGTGAATCATTAAGCCCCAATCTCATTTCTCTAGATTAGTAACCTATATTTGTCCTTTTTTCATTAAAATTTTGATATTTTCCTGGCAGAAAATTATTTATGAGGAAATGTCATCTTAGCTGCTAAGTTCAGACACTTTTAATTTGAGGTCAAAGACAATTATAGTCAATAATAAGTTTACATCTTTTAAGTTAAGGTAGTCACTACAGGGATATTTCCAGGTATGTTAATTCAACATGTATAGAGCATCTAAAGTAATTAGGAGTGATAATTTTTAATAATTTGTAACTATTACCAATATCAGATTTTTTGCTGAGAATAAGAATATGAATAAGACACAGTTTCTGCCTCTAAGGCGCTCACAGGCTAATAGAGTCATGTTGAGAAGTAAAATCCCTGGGGAATCTGACAAGGATTCATTACATTTAGAAATCCTCCTACTAAGTCTTCTGTATTTTGATATATGGCCTTCTTCCAAAGTCAGAATAATTTCACACTGTCTATCCAACTTAAGTTGAAACTGCCATTTTATTAAAAATGGTTTAGATAATATTTTATTTTTATTTTATTTTCAATATTTATGGTATGAATTTCATCATGTCACGAGTTATATTGACACAATTCTGTCCACACCAAACAAACCAATTATAAGTGGTTAACAAACCAATGTAATTTTTACCAGCATTACTGTCATAGCCATGAATCTTTAAATTCCTTAGGTTTGAGAATAATTATTTTGAAGAACTTATTCTGTTGAAATGATGTTAATTTGTGATAAAAATTGCCTAGAAATCAAGCAGGGAATCATGGTCAGACCCTGTTCAAAAATAAAGGATAGGGTGTGAGGATGGCAGAGTAGATTAAGCATCCGACTCCTGGTTTTGGCTCAGGTCCCGATCTCGGGGTCATGAGATCAAGCCCTACCTCAGGCTCCGTGCTCAGTGAGGAGTCTGCTTGAGCTTCTCTCTCCTCCCTTTGCCCCTCCCGCTCATGGTCTATCTCTCTCTCTCTCTCTCTCTCTCTCTCTAAAATAAATAAATAATCTTAAAAAAAAAAAAAACAAAGGACAAAACAGAAAAAGAAGGGAAGGATGAATTAAAAGAAGAAAATGGGAGGGAAATGAAAAGAAATAGAACTAAACTATGTCTTATCTTTTAAACTTTCTATATGTTTTTAAAACACAGCTTGGCATTTACTACAATTTATTTTGGTGGATAATACTAAACACACTTATTGCAGTTTATTACTTGACTTCTTAATTTAGTAATTTGGGGGAATAAGATAGTATTGTAAAGGAGCAGATGTACTAAAATAGTAGGAAGGGAAGGATAAATCTATCAGATCAAATAGATTATCTACAAGGTAGATGATTTTCTTTTTTAAAAAATATTTTATTTATTTATTTGACAGAGACAGAGAGTAAGAGAGCACAAGCAGTGGGAGCGGCAGCCTGATGCGGGGCTGGATCCCAGGACCCTGGGATCATGACCTGAGACAAAGGCACACACTTAACTGACTGAGCCACCGAGGCACCCCTAGATAGATGATTTTCAACAGCCCAGATAGATTTTAGCAAATCTCAGTTATCTAAAGTTAATTATCTAGAAACTGAAAATATTGCTAATCTTGTCAAGAAGTCAGAAGTGTCCACTTCACTAAAACAGAAACAAAATGTTTTAAGAAGCCAAAACATCAAAGAAACACAAAAAAACACAAAGAAACACACACAAAAAATCAAAGAAACACTGAAAGTCTATCCCTAACATTACTAGTTTAAGGGTAAGGGTAAAATTTGGAAATTTCCTTATATGGATTTCTCCTTGCCTAACAGTGCTGAATGAATAAAATATGACTATATTTATAAAATGAATAAGCTGGAAAATTTTAATATTCTTAAGATGGCATGTGATATAAATGGCTATGATAAAATAAAGTTGATGATATGCAGAACGTACCATTTTAATTACATAAATGCATAAATGGTAAGGGAATTAAATATGCACTTAAAATAATTTCAGACATATCATACACTTTCATTATATTATCAATCTTGAATTCATGTAGGAACAATAGCATAGACAGCAACATACTCTTGTAATTCATAATCAGGTAAATAAAGAAACTCAGGAAGTAACTGGCCTTATTAGTATACTCATATGTATAAAGTTTCTGGAACAGGTAAAGACAAAGTGGGAAACGACCAGGGATAATTCAATAATGAAAGTTTTTCAATACGTGGAAAATACACATTAATTAAATTTTTAAAAGAGCTACAATTTTACCTTATGACGTACGCTGAAGACATGGTGTATGCTGAAAATACAAATTTGTTTGCTTGAAACCTTTCTCACTACAAGTCCTTGTGCCTGCAGTTCTACAGAGATATGGCTCAAAGACTTGTAATTAGACTTTTGCTTTGTTTTGTTTTTGGTAATTGAAAGGCTACAGACTAAAATATCTTTTCAGGCCATACAAAGACTTTATGATGTTAGTGTTAAATTGAAATTCAAATCATTTCTTATTCCATCCTTATTCCATGAAACTTTTTAAAGTCCTACAAAAATATGTAATATATTTTCTGTTTTCCTTTAGTAAATGCAGCATTGATGGATGTATTTCTGAATATATACACCAGGCAATTTTCTTCACATAGTTCAAAAGTTATAAAAAAGCTAGGGGTCATTTAATCTATGGGATGTATTGAAAGAAACCAAAGGCTAATTATTTTTGCAAACGTACACTTTACCATGAGTTTCATCAACATACTCTGTTGCAGATAAAATTCTGGGCTTGAAAGTGCAATAGGCTTACTACAGCAAGATGTTTCTTATGTCCTAATAAACCTCCTTTAACATGCTACTTTTTGGAATTATTATAATTTGGGGTAATTAAGAGATTATTTAATTGAATTATGACATCTGATTCCTAGGATTTTATTTTTCAAATTAACAATATCTAGAGACTAAGGAGAACAAGAATATTTTTGGAGAGATATATGAATAAAAAGAGCATATAGCCCATACCAAATGCTTAATCTATCCTTCTGATCATGACTATGTTAGGACATCCATATATTCTTGCAGTTCCCTAAAAGTTTCTGTGTGTGTGTGTGTGTGTGTGTGTGTGTGTGTATACATATGAAACATATCTGTGTTGTTGTTTAACATGGGTGAATGAAAAGCAGTGTGGATTAAATTTTTAAAGAACCCCTTCTCCATAAATCCAACAGATAAAAAGATTACATATCAAAGTACGTGACTATATTATACATTGTTCATTCCAAAGGCATTCTTAAGGGCATTTTAAAATATGTATGAAAACTACTTTTCTGAGTATACTAACTTGAATTTTAATGAATATATTGAAGTACAAACAGCTTATTTGTGAAATGTATATACTTCTTCATTGGGAACATGGGAATCACAAGTACACAGTTTTTTAGCCCTGGTATCATTAATTAAAAAAAAAAAAAAAAGAGGGCAAACTTCAATACAAAGGGAAGGAACCAATATTTTTCTAGTAACATTCACTGTACCAGATTCATCTCATTTAAATCATACAATTATGCTATCAAGTTAATTCTCACTGCATTTCACAGATTAGGAAATCTAGGTTTAGAGTAAATAAGCAATATTCCTAACATCAAGGTACCAGCAAATAAACATAATTGATATTGAAATCTAAGTGTGTTTGAATCCAAAGATCTCATTCTAGGAATAATATATCACTTTGTACATTCGTGTTAGTTTTTAAGTCTCTAATATGTCCTAAGCACAATACTAGGTACTTTTTATAATTTCAAACTTGCCTTTTTTTTTTTTTTTTTTACCAAATCTTTGTTTCTATTATACTTCCGAAAACAATACTCTGACTATCCTAGGAGTTTGCTTAATTTAAAAACCACATGACATTCAGGTGGAAAAAAATAATATACTAGTTGTAACTAGTATAACTAAAATCTGAACTTCCCCTTATTCTTCCCTTTATTCACCAATGTGAAAAATAGAAGAAATTCATTATGATGTTGAGATTAAGAGAGTGCTATGAGATGTCTTATAGTTAAACTGGGTTTTGTGAAATATTCTGTATTCAAAGTGATAATTTGGGGAGTATACTTTAGGGTATGTTATACCTGGAGAGAATAATACTTATCTGAAAAATCACAGTATTCTGCTTTAAAATAATGGCTTAGTTTAACTCTAGATGGAAAACTTATAATGCATTCTAAATATAGATATATAAGAATTCATACACATATAAAGTTATACAAATAATTGCTTTTATGGAAATGCTGCAGCTGAAATATTTGCTCTGATCATTCACCGTGAACAATTTAGATATCCACAGATATTAAGGCAAGCAAGTTATTTAACAGCAAGTTCTGAAGAAAAAGTCATTTTAAAAATCTCCCTAGACCTTCACATTATCTCAAATGTTCTGTACTTATTATTAGACCCTCAATTTCAACAAGATTATATTCACCTACAAAATATAAAAAAAAATTTAAATTACATGCTTCAGAAAGATAGCACAGAATGGTTATATGTAATTTGCAAATGGGCACTAATATGAATACCATCAAGTTATTCCTGGATGAGTTACTGTGATTTCTCTTTTGTCTTCTCACCAGAGAAAACTGTTATCAATGTGCCTTTGGTTTATCATCTAAGTTGTAGAAATGAAAATTCTCCAAGGAACAATTTATTATTAAGTAACTTAAATATTGAATCACAACAATTCAGCTCTTGGAAATTGTAGTTACTTAGAGAGTTTCTGTTTCTAACTTCAACTTAGTTTGTGAAAAAATTAAAGAAAGCCTTAACAGGAATACGTATTTTCAAATTATAATTTCAGCCAATGCAGAGGAGGTCATCTTTCTTTTAATATTGTCAATTATTTCTTCATAAAGAAAAACATATCTTATAATTTTATATGCAAAGACCCAGTATTCATGACAGAGCAAAATGGCTTATAGCCTATATTGTATTGGGGTTATTTTAAGGCCTTTTCTTGCCTTTCAAAGTCAACTATAGTGATTAAACGGAAGAATACATGAATGTATCTGAATTCATTTTATTCTTTTTTACAATATTAAAACTTTACTACAAATTATCACATTCAGAAATTGAAAAATTTCCAAGTATTTGCTTTAAGTAATTAAATTCATAGATTGCTACAAGCACTGAGTACCATAATATGCAAGAAAATGTAGTTTATTTTATATTTTCCCTATTTTAATGTGGTGCTTTCCAGATTTTAAAAGTAATACATGTTGTTACTCTTTTGGTAATGAATGCATACACTCCCAAACATAACAATTATAAATTCAATTCAAAATATGTAAAAACAACTATTTGAAGCTCTGAGAACTGACTAAAAATAGGCAGAAACTGCAGATGTACCCTCACAATACACCAAAACTCTATTTGTTATTTGTGTTGATGTGAAACTTCTTCCTGAGCATACTTACCAGTCCACAAGGCAAAAATACCTGAAATTCAAACAAAAGTCCATAATCTTACTGGCTTGGGGCACCAGAGAATAGTTATGGGCTGTCAGAGCAGCTGAAAAGTGAGTGAAAAAATCTTGGAAAGGAGGGAGCTACAGGGAAATAAGTCCCAATTTCTGGGTTTAAACTTTACCAAAAGTCTGGAACAAGACTACCATACCTGTCCTTGTGACCTGTATTCAACTTTGTAACAGAGGTCCTAATACAGTAATAAAGGGAAACAATGTACGCTAGTTTACAGACTTTAAAGATGGTAATGAAATATTCTGAATATTTTATAACAACACATTTGATGACTTAGATAATATGGACAAATTCCTTTAATAATGCAAACCAGTAAATCTCTCTCAGGGAAAAATACATAATTGAATAGTACTATTCTTGTTAAAGAACCTAAACTTATAATTAAAAACCATCTGGGTTCAGAAAGAAAGAGGAAGACAAGAAAGCATTGTTCCTGGATTTCCTTAAAAGCCGCTTGTAGACACAATTTAATCTCTACAGAGAGATGACTGCTGGGATCCCCAAAACAGCCAGAGGAGAGGCAAGCATCTATATGAAGAGAACTCTGAGCAATATACTAAGAGCGATGGTTAAATCTCTGAAAAAAGTCACTAATGTGTCCCATGAAGAAAAGAGGCAGCTTTAAACACCTGCCAAATCTGTAGATGGTTCTGTCACCTGACAAAGCACTAGTCAAGTTAGAGTTTGACCGTTTCCTTTCCTCCCATCACTTCCTCTGATCCAGTAAAGGGAACACACTCAGTTTACAAAATAAGGATTGGAGACAGGAAAAAGTAGAAGATGGGGGAAGGAGAAGAAGCAATGCATTCAATCTCTTTCTACGTCAGGTGACTGTCCGTCAGTAGTTCAGAGATGGGGAAGCAGAGAAGCTTAGAAGGAGAGAAGTGACAACATTTAAACTTTCTATTACACTAGACTGGACTTAAAAGTAGTGAACATTCATTACCTATAATGACCTGAAAATTCATGAGACTTTCCTTAAATTTCATCCAGCAGAATTAGAAGACGAGGACAATAGGATAAACAAAAACAGAAACTATTTGTATAATGCTGGAGATAGGCACATTTATTTTTTTCAGTGTTTTATTTGCGAGTTTTCTGGTGAATAACAGACTTTACTTGGTTGCAGTTTAATAATTTTGTGATCTGCTGCTGACTTTTATTTATTCCATTTATTTATATAATTAATGCCATCTATATAATTATTTGGAATTTTTATACTAATAAATAAAGTTTGTCCTACTTATGACTCTATTTTTTTTTTTCTATATGATCTAAGGAACACCCCTTCCACCTCTTTGCATTCTGAAGACAAAAACCTTTCTTAACTTCTTGAACTTTTTTGGGAAATTCTCAAAAGGGAATTTTTCTCTTTAAAATCAGGGTCCATAAAGTAGTGTGCTAGAGTTAGCTAGTACCAACTCAAAAGCGTTGCTTGTTATTTTTAAAGAATTTTATGAGCTGACTACATCATCAATGGTGGGACCATTCCACCATAGAAATCAACAAATGCTACATATGAGGGTGTTTCTGTTTTTTCTTTTTTCTGAGATGCAGTTTTTAAATATTGACCAGCATACCACGGGTGCTAAATCATTGAAATATAGGTAAGATTCTTATGTAAAACCAAGGAAATCATAGGTCAAAAACTACAAGAGAGTTATAAATTAATTTTTCTGTGTGACTGTGAATAAATAGTAATCAAGGACCAGTTATGAGAACAGGAAAATTCCAGAAAGTGGGTACGCATGGAGTGAAAGAGATAAACAAGGTCCTTGTTCTCATAAGACTGCCATTCTTAGAGAGAATCAGACAAAAAGATGAATAGATGAATAGATGAATGAATGAATGAATGAATGAATGAATGAATGAAATGAATATCAAGGGTATGGTGGGGGTAAGAGTGCAGTCAGAAAGCAAGATATTACTAGACATAGGGCATTCGATTTTAGTGATTTATACAGTAAAATGGCCCTAAAATTTATCCAGGGTATTGCTAAGATTCGTTTTCACTATACGGCACAGAGTTAAGCATAGACTATTTTATTTAAGGTTATATACCAAATCTTAACTTTAAAAGTGTACTTGAAAATAAAATGAACAATCTTTCTGGCTGTCTATTATACCTCACTGAGGAATAAGAGGTGAATTTCAAACTCTTTTTACCTTTAATCATACATATGGATGAACTTGCCTTTAGCAATGGTGTTTTTGAAATTATTATTGATCAATAGTTTTTACTTTCAGAGAATCCTGCTCTAATCTTTTATAGTTACAATGATTTAATCAAAAGTTGGCTCTTCTAAATTTATTTTCCCATAATTCAGTCCAGAAGTAAAAGGTTCTTGAATTTGTTCACTGATCTATTCTTTTTTTCCTTCAAAGTAAAAATTGTGCTCTTCGTGAAAAAGTTAATATGGAAAAGTACATTTATGTGGTACTAAATTGAATTTGAAAGAAGGTATAAAATTAAACCATAAACTTCTCCTGTATTAGTGAAGATGTAATTTGACTCCACTGAATATAAGCCAGGATTAACAATTTAACTCTAATTTTGATGCTAACCAATGATTATAAATAACTCTTGGAGAAATTGTGTTGCATTCTTTTAATCTCCCCTTCTCAATGAATGGTGTCTAGAAAATAGCCAGTAAATTGTTGCCAATAACATTTTGAATTTAGAATATTTTCAAACATCACCTAATTGTTGAGGTTCAAAATGTTTGCATTTAATTATATTGTCCATCTATATTGATATTAATGCTTACTAAGTAAATTACGATGATTTGAATATTAGAAAAGTGATGAGGTAATACTAATTCTCTAAAAAGAAAGGTATGATTTCTTTGCCCCTTCATTTCAGAGCAGCCTTATATAGTCTATGGTATTAGGTGTCCTTTAGAATAGATTCAACTAGAGACCAAAAGCTTAGGAAGGTACTTCCTTATTTTTTTCTGCCTTTTCTATAATCATAAAAATAATTCTTAGTAGATATATAATCATGTAATCAGGTGATCATTATACCACTGCCATCTAAGGCATAAGAACAGAATTATAATATATACATTTATATGCAATTTTTATACATGATTTTTCCTAACAATAGCATACTCATTTACACACTTGTGCCAGATAATTTTCTTTTAGCACCCTTGGCAAGATTTAAAAGCAGAAATTCATTTGGTTAAAAACTGTGTTTTATTGTTGCTATGGTCCTCTGCTGATGTCATCATTAATGAGCTAATGTCTACATTTATCACTTGCCTTATGTACTGCAATAAATTTAAACAACTGTTTTATTTTCCTGAACTATATTCTATAAAACATTTATTAGTAGATATAATAGTAGTTATACTACTTCCTTTCAGTTGTCTTTTTGTCTAACCTCCAAAAGTTAAACCTTTAACAACAGTTCTTCATCACCCTATAATTACAAGTTCAGCTACATTTCTACATCAGTTTTAATATTAAGACCTTATTTTAATAGCTGGAAATCTCAAAGCACAAAAATAATAGTTTCCAAAAGCTACAGAAAAAGGAATTATCATCATTTTTCCCCTTTCAAATTATTCCCATTAGTTTTCCCCAAGATTTGATCAGCCTCTTCTATCATTCTACAATATTTGTCATAGCTAACATCTTTCCAACAAAGTCTTTAGGCTCACTAAAACATATCTGAATATAAAGCATATTCAGGCCAACATAATACAGAGGAAGTGATGTATAAAAGTGTTGGAAGTTGGCTTGAGCTGTTGAAGTCAGTGGTTATGCCTTATATCCTCTCTGAAGTAAATTTAAACATCAAAAACGTAAAGAAATTAAATTCACTCCTCTTCATTTTTCCATATTTATTACTTTCTTTTAATTAAATTGCCCTTTTTAAAATCTCTCTTCTTATTTTTTGTTATCAAAAATAAGGAGATGTGTTTTCAAATCCTGAGATATAGTCCTGCTTAAAGGTTTTCTTTATCAGTGTTTAAGCCCTATGTGGAAAGGATGTATGTGAGCCTTCATTCACTTTACTGTGGCTCCCCTGCTGGCACTTTGCCAGCAAGATCTCCCTTCCTCAACAGAAGAAATGATTTTTAATTTCCATTCATCGTTTAAAAATTATTCATGGGAAAGTGTGCTCAAATAAACATTAAAAAGATAACTAAGAAGTAGTTGTTGGCCTCTAAGAACTCCTCCCCATGGCATCAGGGACCACCAGTTGGTGTCCTGAAGAAGAAATTAGAAAGAGACTTGAAACTAGATTGGACAGTGGCTGATTTTATTTTCTTATTTACAATTTTATCTCAAATAAATTCCTGGCATTCTTAAAAGTAATGTTGATATTAAATAAAGAATCATTGGTTCACACAGTATTCACCATGATCTTATTATGCTTTTGGGAAGGAAAAAAAAAAAAAAGACGTTTCCTGGCAATAAAGGATAAAATGTCACTCTCACGGAGAAAAATACATAACACGCTCTTGTACCAGTGGTAGATGACTGATGTCTCCATTTTGTCATATTGGATCTATTTTTAGTTTTAAAGTATTTTATGTTTCCATTGTTCACTAGTAATAAGCATTAGTCCTCTCAAACTCTAATTTTCTTTTGTAAGACTGTTGTATCCCAAGAGTTAATGTTCCTTAGGAGATCAGGGATTGGTTCTTTCTTCCTCTTATAAATAAGTAACAAGGAAGACTGGCATAGGGTAACCTGGTTTGGATCTAATTTTTTAAAAATCAGACTTGGACACAAGCCAAGTCACCAAGTTCTCAGAATTAAAATAAAAAGAGATTATTTTCCCAGATATCTTCTCTACACCAGAAGAGACAGCTCCTTAAACATATTGTCATTCTGAATGCGTTCAGTAGCACCTGTCACATTTTAGCCAGTTTCCTACAATCAGGATGAAAAATGATACCACAATATTAGAAATGTCACTAATTATTTCTCGAATTTACACATGCTACTTGTAATATTTTCATTAAAATTAGTTTAATTCCCCAAAGACTATATTATTTAAAATAGAGTAGACTGACAGAAAAAATTCAGTTGTTCATAAGCCACTAATTCTATGGTGTTCAGTTGTGGCAGCCCAAATGGACGACAGAATTTGGTACCAGGAGTGGGGTACTGCTGTAAAGAAAAAAAAAAAAAAAAACCCTAAAATTGTGGAGGCAGCTTTGGAGCTGTGTAATAACGACAGGCTACAGGAGTTTTGAGGTGCATGCTAGAAAAAGACTGTGCTGCTGTGACTGGACCTTTACAGTCAATTCTGGTGAGAGCTTAGGCAGAAAATACAAGATGTATGGAGAAAGCCTTAATCTTAGAAATTGCCTAAGTACGGGGCGCCTGGGTAGCGCAGTCGTTAAAGCGTCTGCCTTCGGCTCAGGGCGTGATCCCGGCGTACCGGGATCGAGTCCCACATCGAGTCCCACATCGGGCTCCTCCGCTATGAGCCTGCTTCTTCCTCTCCCACTCCCCCTGCTGTGTTCCCTCTCTCGCTGGCTGTCTCTCTGTCACATAAATAAATAAAAATCTTAAAAAAAAAAAAAAAGAAAAAAAAGAAATTGCCTAAGTAATCCTGAACAGAATGTTAGCAGAAATATAGACAGTAAGGATCATTCTGATAAGATCTCAGAAAGAAATGAGGAATTTCTTGGAGAAAAGGTGATTTTTGTGCTGACTTAACAAAAAAAAAAACAAAAAAAAACAAAAAAAAAAACCAAACTTGGCTGAATCATGCTCATGTTCTACAGTTTTGTGGAAGGTAAAACTTGCAAGTGGTGAAACTGGATATTTTATTGAAGCTATTTCTTAGTGAAAGTGTTGAAGATGTGGCTTTGCTCCTCCTGACTGCTTATAGCAAAATGACAGAAGAATGAAATGAAGATAGAATTGGTAATCAGAAAAGGAAGCAGAACTTAAAGATTTGGTAAATCCTCACTCTATTCATATTGCAAAAAATGAGAACACTAAGGATGTAGCCAAACAACTATTTGATAAGATTAGTATGAATTTGCAATCTCAAGAGAAATTTGAGCTCTTCTCTAAGACAATGGTAGAATGACCCTGAAGATAATTCAGAGATCATCTGTGCTGCTACTTCTATCACAGGCCCAGAGTACAAGATCTGGGATGGCGGTGGGGGTGACCAGTGGTTTCAAAGGAAGGGCCACTGGCACCTGCAGGACTTGGGTGCTCATACCTTAAAACTCCAAGTGACGGTATTTGGAGGTGGGGTCTATGGTAGGTGATTAGGTCATGAGGGTGGATTAGTGCTTCTAGAAAAAAGATCCCAGTGCTCCCTTGACCCTTGTGCCCTGTCTGGGCACAGGAAGAATACAGCCATCTATGATATCCCATTATAGCAGTCCAAATGAACTAAGACCCAGGGGTACCATCTCTGTGAGAGCAAGGTGAGACCTAGCAAAGAGATGTTACATACTTATACACGGTATATAATTTTCTAGAAATTTCTGAAATTTTCAAGCAAAGGAAAAAACAAAGCCTAAAACTAAAAAGTATTACTCAAAATCCAGGTCTGTTTATACACACATATATAAAACTGTTTTAAAAGAAATTTTAAGCTATTGGGCAAACTGTTACAATGTGTAATGTTGACAAAGTTTAACACAGGTAGAAATTAATATTGGATCTTCCATCATGGAAAACTCACTTAGCCTCCTTGGCTAAACTGTGGCATGGTATACCAAGGATAGGCTCTCAAAGAAAGAATTTTGGGCCTTAGAAAAAATCAGCCCAATACTCTGTCAGCACAATAGCCAGGAAAATGAGAAATATGAAATTTATTCAAGGCATTTTGAATAGGCTATTCCTCCAAGTATAGGTTAACCCACATTAATATCATACCCAACTACATAAACCTATTTGGCTTTTTTTTTTTTCTCCAGAGGAAATCTGCTTTGCAACAGCAGGTTATGTTTATATGAATCCATTAAATATATTGCCAATATACTCTGTGCTTTAATTCATCAGTTGGCCATTCATAAATTTGTCAATTATGTCAGAATTAATTAGCTTGCTAAATTCAAATATTTTGCAACAACACCCCTGAAGACCATATTTTGTCTTGAACTTTGCATTTAACATATGTTCTTGACTTTAGATTCCTATAGATCATAAAACATTAAATAATAAGCTTCCTCCTTGGCTGATATTTAGAAACATCAAAACATTCTATCTTGAAGTCAGAAAAAGCTGTGAGAACAAGTTTATTCAGGGCATAAATTCTCCCTGTGGCTTAATTAAAAACTGGTAATTAGGATTATTATGTGTTGTGGCTTATCCTGAATTCTGATCACTATGCTTTGTTCCCAGTTGGCCCCTTTGATCTTTTCTTTCATGCTCCAAATAGTTTTACCAATTTGAGTCTGAAAAAAAAAAAAATCCTTTGTGACTCGATTTATAAAATAAATGTGCTACAACAGTTCAGGGAGAATATTAATGAAGACATAATAGAAATTTTATGATGAAGTTATTTCTTGTGAAGTGTGCTCTGCTCAAATTTATTTCTGTATCTACTTTTGTTCCGAAATTCAATTACTATACACTCATTTTAAAAGTTATTATCAGATTACCATGAGTGTGTATATATGTGTATACATGTATAACTTACTCCTTTTCCTGTGATTTTTTAAAAAAAATATGCATGGCTTTAATAATTTCTAAATGGGAGGCACACTATAATCCTTTATATAAACAGGGAAATAGATACAGGAGATGTTTCCTCAAGACTTTTCAAGTGTCAGGATTTAATTTTTTTTTTACATTTGTCAACTCTTACTATTTCCCTTTATCCAAGAGTATCTAGAAACTTAGTTGAAATAATAAGCTATGAATCCAGAATTTAAATGGTTGAAAAATTTGCCAGATTCACAAATGATGGTTTAGCTGTTTGGGGAGAATAAGAAAATTATATGCTGGAGAAATCTGGTCAAACCACATTTAAACATTCAGAGTGACACGACAAAGAAATCTTCCACATTATCTCAATGTGCACCTCATGGAAAATTAATAATTGCTAGAAAAGGCCCAACCTTGTGAGCTTTATTAACCCAGCCCAAACATCAGCAAACTCAGAAGGGGAAAAAAAAAAACCCAAAAACTAAGAATTTTAGTTACTTCTTCTTGTTTGAAAACAAAAATTCCCACTAATTCAAACTTCAGTGTTTAAAACCCATTTTCTTTCTGATGGCTGAGTAATATTCCATGAGAGACTGTGGACTCTGGGAAACAAACTGAGGGCTTCAGAGGGGAATGGGGGATTGGGATAGGCAGGTGATGGGTATTAAGGAGGGCACGTATTGCATGGTGCACTGGGTGTTATATGCAAATAATGAATCATGGAACATTGCATCAAAAACTGGGGATGTACTGTATGGTGACTAATAAAACAAAATAAAAATTATATAAAAAAATATAACCCATTTTCTTCTATGCTGCAGCTCAAAAGGAACAAACACACTGTAAAGTTTATCATTGTTAAATAATGGGCTACTGGCATAGTCAATTTGCTATTTTACCTAGTACAAATGGAAATGGTGAAAAAAATTGTAGTATTATGAAAAGTAGGGTTTGGTCTTAAACCTAAGATAGGAATAAATAGATGATAATTTAAACTGCGTTATATCAAACCTTTAATTTTTATGATATTCATCTAATTTTGATTATTTTTTCCTTCCTATGATTAATTCTTTGATAGACTGTCTTAATTCTATAATGATTTGCCACTCTAAATATGTTGATAGGGTAGTATTAGTAAGAATATATATGCATTCTTAGCCCTTAAAATTTTAGCTCCATTTAAATAACACTCACGAGCTTGCAACCACTTCAGCTTCAGCTGTCCTGCTAAGGTACATTCTGCATGAGAGCCCAAGGACCACACCAGCCCATACCCATTTTAGCTTTAGGTGTCCTGCCAGGGTGCACCTTTCATGGAGAACCCCAGGACCTTCTAGCCTGTACTCCTCAGCTCCAGCCATCCCTTCAGAGTACCCTCCATGTAGAGAGTCCTGAAACACCCTGGTTTATAACTACTTCAGCCTCAGCTATCCTGTCAAGGTAACTTTTGCATGTAGAGCCTCAGACACCCCAGCTTCTACCCACTTTAGCCCTAGCTGTCTTGCCAGGGTGTCCATGCATGGAGAGCCCAGGGAGTCTCAGCACTCACCAGCCCACAGCTACAGTCAGCCATCAAAAGTGCACACATGTCTATAGAAAGGATGACCACAAACAAGACCATTCCTCCAAGTTTAGGGGAAGTAGTTGTTCCACCTAACTGACAGTAACAAACAAAAAAGTCAGACAAAATGGGGAGACAGAGGACTATGCGCCAAAAGAAAGAATAAGATAACCCCTCAGAAAAAGAACTAAATGAAAGGGAGATAAGCAATCAGCCTGACAATGACTTTAAAGTAATGATTGCATAGATGCTCACAGGGCTGGAGAGAGGAGTGGAAAAATTCAGTGAGACTTTCAACAAAGAGATAGTAAATTAAAAGAAGAACCAAGAGCTGAAGAATACGATAATTGAACTAAGATAGTATTCACATATTCCATTGGGGAAGTCTATTCTATACCTGTCATGCTCTGTAGGCAGCTGAAGAAATGGTTTCCTGGTATTTTACTGTAAATGCATTGAATATTAATGCATGATAAAAAAAGTTATGCTCTGTATCAGTCATTATAACTGAGTAAATATTATGGTAATAATCAGTCCCAAATCTCAGTGGCTTAAAGCATCAAAGATTTATCCTCTCTCTCTCATACAGTTTCTGCTAGGTTTAGTCAGCTTTCCAGGTACTTGTCCTATGTGGTGGGGCTACAGCTTCCCAGCATCCCCACTACACCTTCACACCATCAGCTCATAATACCTACAGCAGCAGAATGAGAGAGAACATGGAAATACACACATTTTCCAGTTAATACTTCAACCAGGAAGTGATTCATGATACTTCTGTTCACATTTTCTTGCCAAGGCAAGTTGTTGTGGCCTTACCTAAGTTCAAGGGGTCAAGAAAGTGAAAGCCTACTGAATGCCTGAATGGAAAAGAGAACCAGAAATATTGGTGGGGAGTAGTAATATCTACTACACCCCCTGAGATGTTCATTGATTTGTTTGTTCTTTTCTTGATTTGTTTTCATGATTGCAGTGTACTTTGGGCAGGGATTGGCAAAACTTTTCTGTCTACCATAACACAGTAAAAATTTTCAGCCTTGGGGGCCATATCCTCACAAATACTCAGGTCTTTCATTGTAGCATAAAAGCAGCAATAGACAAGAGATAAACAAATGTGCATTCTATGTTCCAAGAAAATATTTTTTTACAAAATGTGGTGGGTCTGGCTTGGCCTGTAAGTCACAATTCACTGAATCCTGACCTTGAGTAATATCCATCCCTTCTAATACAGAGGCCAAAGGCTGATAGCAAGAGATCCCCTGAATCCTCCTCTTTCTTATCACATCTTGATCTTTCTCCAAGGCTTCCTCATATAGCCATGCAGTGGGACTGTATACTAATAAGCTGCTTTTTAATATCCTTCAGGAAAAATCAATCTTATTAATGTGTAGCTACATCATTAAATTATTTATGAGTTTATATTTTATTGCTTGAGTACTGTGTGTATTCTTATTCTTTCAAGCTAAAGAGTAGAAAGGGGGAAATCATCTCTTCCATTTGGTCACAGTAATGGGAGGAATGTAGCGATGATGGAAAAATGGTTTGGAAAGAGCGTATTTGAGGGCCATTTCTCTAAGAATAAAGGGCATGGAAACAAGTTAGAAGCATTTTAGTTCACTGGAGACAGGAAGAATTAGGAGTCCTTCTGTTCTGCTCTTCTTATGTTTTTCATGCTTTTCAAGTTTTCTCAAGCTGCTTTATCTTGTTTCAAGTATACTCCCATATGTCCTCTCAAATAATGTTTTCTTGTCTACTAACGGATTCACTAAGAACAAATTTACATGAGATTGCTTTATTTTTTAAAGAATATATGAAAAGTTGATTTTAATAATTGTAACTGTCGTATAGTTGTTAACTATAATACTTATAATTAGTGTTATTTTGTAAGTTTTCTTTATCATTTTTGAAATGTCATCCACCATCTATACTGCTATTTATGTAGTAGGCATGTATTAAAAATGTAATAATAGAAAGATAGAAGGAGCAAGACAGAAAAAAAGGGCAGGGGTTAGGGAAAGGAGTTTTGAATTTCAGGGTAATACCAGTATCAACAGCCTATTCATAATAGAAACTATACTATATTTTTATTATTATTACATGGGTCAATAAAAAAATTAGATATTAGTACTACATCTGAATGTTGTCCTGAAAATAACTAAATGACAATACGTCAGCAATATTAGTATCACAGACTTTCTTTAACCTCTGACTCCAAGAAAATCTTAGAATATCACATCATCAGCCAAAATGATTAGTGTTCTCTCTCTCTGATAGGTAAAGGAATTAGATATTATATTTGCTTTGTCTTATCATTGGACATCAGGATGGTAACAAAATGAGAATAAATCCAGCTGCAGCAGACACTCCCAGTTGTCCCACATTTCTAGTCTCACCCTTTCAATGTTAAGTTTGGTGACAGCAGATGTTATTTCCTTCTTCCCATGCATCTAGGTATGGCCACGTAACTAAGTTCTAGTCCATGTGACTAAGTTCTAGGGTGTGAAAGAATATGACGGAAATAACTTTCAGGCCATATTCTGAAAGGCAAAGTGCACGCCATATATTTTTGCCTGTCTCAGAGTTGTTAGCTGGAATGCAGATACCAAAAAGTAGTAGCTATCTCAGATGAAAGCTGCACATTGAGTATAGTAGACCTGCAAGATAGAAGGAGGTGGGCCCTGGCAGTGTGCGGCCACCATACCATACCTAGAATACTTTTGCTCTGACTGTATATAAGAGAGAATTAAATTTCTTTTATTATTATTATTTATTTATTTGAGAGAGAAAGAGAGAGAGTGGGGGGTGGACAGTAGGAGAGAGAAAGAGAGAGAGAATCTCAAGCAGACTCTGCATTAAGCATGGAGCCTGACTCTGGGCTCGATATCATGACATATGAGATTATGACCTAGGTGAAACCAAGAGTTGGTGATTTGACCTACCGAGTCAACCTAGGCGCCTTGAGAATTAATTTTCTATGTGGATTAATTCGTTCTTATTTCGTCCTTTGTTATTGCAACCAAAACTTTACTCAATTAATCAACCAACTACACACAAACAAAACAAATGTAAACGGGCTGGGATAAGTAAGAATAAGGAATTAATATTTTCTTGCAGTTTGTGGCTGTGACAATAAGACTGAGCACTATGGATATATTAAATAGCCACAATTGTGTAGTAAAATATTTGGTTCTAAATTTTAAACAGATAAATAAGTCTGGTTAGGAACAAACCCAAAAGATTTCACGAATATATATGTGAGAAAATTTGAATAAAATATGCAATACAATCCAATAGATTTTACATGTTGACTGTAAGCACTGGAGTTGGGGGAGGCAAAGGCAGGCATAACTAACTGTGATCACAAGTACAATTATATTTGTGTGAACAAAATACTTTGAGATCACATAGGAATGAGTTTATACTGCACTTATTTACAGTTACAAAATCTATTGTATTGTGTTGCCTATTTTGTTCAAATTTTCTCATATAAAGCACTAATATAAAAATGTGCCTGGCTTATTTAGAAGATTATAAAACTTATTCTATCTTCAACAAAGATTTATTGACTCCCTCCTATTCGTTCTTCTGCTAGGTACCAGGAAGCAAAAGTTAATGCACAGTCCCCATCCTTGAGAAACTCAGAATCAGGTTCAAGAACAGAGGCAAGCAAAACTAACTGTTATAGATCATAATAAGTGCAATAATATTAGTATGAAGAAAGCACTTTGGGAGCACATATGAGTAAGTGATTAATTTTCTTCTGGAAGTCAGAATAGGTCTCATAGAAAAAGTGATATATGAGCTAGACCTTAGAGAATAAGTTGTATTTTTTCAGCCTTGTCCTTTCAGGAGTTTCAAAAGTCAAATTTATCACAATGTGAAATGAGCTGCTTCAAGAAGTGGTACATTTTATATCACCGAAGATGATAGAGCACATGCTTGACAAAGCTCATATGGAATGTTGTGGTAGCAAGTCAGTATCTGTGTTGGGGTGTTTGGCAGATAATATCTTGCTTCTCTAAGTTCCTTCTCCCCCAAGATGGTAAACTAAATTCTGAGCTGAGGTAGGTATTGGGATGGAGAGAGAGTGGGAGGGTAAATGTATTCCAGGCAAATGGACAGCATGTACAAAGCTCTAAAAGTAATTCACATATTTGAAAAATGTGCAACAGGCCTGCATAACCAGGGTGGATAGTGGCAGGAATGCACTGGTGGAAAGAGAAGTCAAATGGGCAAGACATGAGATTCAAAGTATGAATTGAGTTCAGATTTTAAAAACCCTCAAATACAATGTTTAGGAGTTTTATTCTATAAGCTAATGAAATACAATGAAGGTTTGGGAGTCAGAAAGATATGTGAGAGTTTTGAAAGAATGAAGTGAAGATATTATAATTTACAAAATTAGATAAGATCATATATGATGTCTAGTGGGCTTCTGGTGTTTTTGCCCATGAAGAATATTTCCTTCTCTTGCTAAAAGTGCCTCCTCTTTCTTTTAGAACCACTTCTTCTCTACTATAAGCAATCTTGGCATGATCATCAATTAAGGTGGACAAATATCCTAAACCAGAGAATGAAGAAGTTCCCCTTGAATTTGAATCTTGTGTCCACAGTTGAAGCTGATGATTCCCCCTCATCCCAAAGACTATATCTTGAAGTGATTATTTATCAGTTTATAAAACTATCAGTTTATAAAACTGCTTTGTTCTTGTTCCCCCTAAGATATCACTGTTCAGTTTTTCCCTCAATATTGTTTGCTACCCCACACATTTTCATAAATTCTAGATTGGTGATTAGTCATAGTTCACTTCTGTTTTTTGCAAATAGAGAACCCCAATACACATCCACTGCTGACTATCTAATTATAAGCATATGCTTCATACATCACTTGGTCACATAGTGAAATCAGTGGTATAATTAAAAAAATAGTTGATGTTGGATAAAAGTGAAAAGGTGGAACAGGAAGCCCCAAAATTTCCCAATTCAACAACATACAGACTATTTCTCTTTGAGAGAAATCTAGAGACCAGCTGAAAGACTCCTGCACCCCAAGGAAAGTGCAAAAACAGATGTATCAAAGCTGGTAAGAAAATTCATGGCACCCCCTCACCATAATGCCTCCTCCTGGCACATGATCAACAGAAATCCCCCCAGCTCCCAGCTTCTCCCTGGGTAGGGAGGAAGATGACTGTACCATACATCCAAAGTTCCGACACTTCAGGAGGCTGCTTAAGGGACTGGTATCTGTCTTGCCTGAATCTAGGAGCTGACAATAGAGGGCCCCAGGTTGGGAGCCACTGAGAACAAAAATGAGAGTTTGGACTAGTATGCCATACCCTTGCCATACCTTTCCTCAGGCTCAGCATAGAATAAGTAGAAGAAACCCTCCAAATCCCACCCCCTCTCTGGGGACAGAAATGTTGGAACCTGGAGCCAACATTCCAGCTCTTCAGGGAAGTGTTTTGGGGACTGATTTCTGTCTCATCTACTTTGGAGTACTAACAAAACCTGGCACACTCTACATGCATGAGGGGCCAAAGAGAACGAAGTCAAAGGTTTGGACTATTAACACATTTACCTGAATTTATAAATATAAAATATGTGAAAAATGATAATTGACTATATTTTGTTAGCATATTGCTGCCCCCCAAAAAAAATCAGGGAGGAAGAAAGAATGAGGAGCAGGGATTAAGTTAACGATTAACAAAGCCTACCATAGAGATGCCAAAAATGTCTTCAGATGTGGATAAGCTATCCCTATTACAGAATATTATAATGATATGTCATTTTAGAGTTTTTTCTGTGAAGTTCTGGAACTATGAAATTTGTGTCCCTCAATTATTGGCTAGACAGCATGAAAAAAAGGACTCTCATTTAGTAAGCATAGGTGAGCTGTGGTAATATGGCAGCAAAGTAGAAAACCAGTAAGGAAAACTCTATTTATGAACAGATATAGCCAATGGATGCAGAAATCAGAAATATCTAATATTTATTTGTATTTTCCTTTTGGTATTTGGATTCACCTATCTTATCTATAAACCTTGGTAAATTCTATTAAGTGGAGGTCCAGAGGTGTCAATCAGAGACTGAGGTGATGGGCCCCCACCAGAGCATTTGTGAAACATACAACTAAGCCCTAGAGATTGGAGAAGAAACTGGATTCCAGCATGTATGCTAAGTGGTGGTGGGATGGGGTTATTGTTATTTGGATACTAAAGTAAAAGCTGACTTTTACTTATCACTTGTGTTCCACATAGATGTGCAAATAATCAAGTTTGGGACAGGCTAATAGAATGAACTTCTGGGTGCTTTGTTCTGCCTGTGGCTCTTGTAGCCTCATTTCACTTAGAAAAGCACAAATCTGGGAACTAGCAGGCTGTTCCTTCTCCTGAAAATCTACTAATAAAGGATTATAAACGTGCCTTCAAACTAAAGAAGTCTAATTTTTATAGCTAACAATTATCCCCCTTTCTCTCATTCTCTAGTGCCACATGTGTCTCTCAGGGATATGGCAGGCAGACAATAGAGCTTTGTTTCTTGCTGTTCCCCGCTGAGTTGAACTGATCCTAAGCATCTCTAGGCCAGACAGTCAGATGCATTCCAGGATAGGAGCTTCCAAGTCCACGGGGGTTTTAAGGAGGGCAGAGAGGGGGCAAAACTGATGGTATCATTTCAAGTGTGAAGGAAAAGATTATTTGGTGTGTGATCATATCTGGAAGCTCTGTTACTTCTGTGCATGGACTTCATAATTTTCCCAGTAACCCCATCTGATTTTTTTTTTTTTTTTGAGGGAGAGCAGGCACGTGAGTGGGATTGAGGGGACAGAAGGAGAGGGAGAGAGAAAATCTTAATCAGGCCCAATATTCTGCGCAGAGCCCACATGGGGCTCAATCTCTCAACTCTGAGATCATGACCTGAGCCAAAATCAAGAGTCAGACACTTAACAGACTGAGCCACCCAGGTGCCCCGCCATCTTAATTTTTAATATCAATGTTCATTTTCAACATTTCATTTTTCTGTCAGGAAATCTATATATTCTGGCCAATTATAATATCATTATTACCCTGGGGATTGAGTTAGATTGTATTTATTTCACTTATTCTTTCACTCATTCAACAGTAAGCACTGGGTACCTTTAACTAGGTACTTTGCCAGACATTGGACATATTAGTTGTGACAGTAACAAATAAAATCTGCCCCATGGAGCTGGAATTCTAGGAATTCTAGTAAGGGAGAATTATTACCAAGTTGAGCAAATGTATGTGTATATATTTATGATAATATTTCTCATGCCCTTAATTTATGAAATTATTTACTCAAACATCACCTATTCAAAACAGGCATTCCCAGGCAGCCTGTCCGGATTCTTAAATAAAAGTGATAATGTATCTTGTTTTATAAGTAGTCATCTGACAGAATTTATACATGTATGTAATATATATATATATATAGTGTATATATATATATATATATATATATATACACACACACATATATTACATGCATTTTACATGTACAACATACTAAATATATAGCATGTTTAAACTATAATATAATCTATAACAAATTCTGGTGAATATTTGTTACTTTTAACACATTCATGTATATTGAAGAACAGAGTGCTCAGAACAGAATATACAATAGGAAGACAAAGAGAAGTGTAATGGAAAAGAGTTTTTTTTTCCTGATAAAATAGAATAATATAAAAAGCACTTTAAAATGGTTAAGTGTTTTATTTACCTTTTTGTCGTTGAGCATGAAATGACTATGAAAGTGTAGGAAAAATAATAGTTTTAAGAAGTACATAGTTAAAAATATGCTCTTCTCAAATGAGAAATATCTTTTTGTTAGTTATTATATATTGGAAACAGGGTATGTGTGCATTAGAAGTGAATGTGATATTAATATACAATGCAAAAAAGAAGCCAGACACTACTCTCCAAAAAAAAATTACACAGGCACCTGGGTGGCTCGGTTGGTTGAGCAACCAACTCTTGGTTTCAGCTCAGGTCCTGATCTCAGGGTTGTGGAATTGAGCCCCACATGGGGCTCTGTGCTCTGTGCTGAGTCTACATAAGACTCTATCCTTCTCCCTCTGCCCCTTCCCCCGTTCTCTCTCTCTCTCAAATACATACATAAATCTTTAAACAAAATTACCAGTGGTCTTTAAGCTTCTAAAACAACTTCGGTATTTTAATAAAGTATTAATAAACACATTTTGACTTCTTTAGAATCTGCTCAAACTGTTGAGTTCCAAGCTAATTAATTTCTACCAAAATTTAATGAGAGGATATTTTGTGTTTTTGCTTTTTCTTTCAAGGCATACTTCTTCTTCCACTCACCACCTGCCTAGTTAGTCTTTTTTTTTTTTTTTGGTTCTGTTTTTTTTAATCTGAATTATTAATTCTAACTTATTTTTTGTTATTGAATTATAGTTGACACACAATGTTGTATTAGTTTCAGGTGTACAAAATAGTGATTCAACAACTTTATATATTATGCTATGTTTACCGCAAGTGTAACTATCATCTGCCACCATACACACTATTACAGTATCATTAACTGTATTCCCTTTGTGGCACATTTTATTCCCTTTTATTCCATTATGGGAAGCCTGTATCTTCCTTTTCACCCATTTGCCCATTCCCCCTGCAACATCAATTTGTTCTCTGTATTTATGGGTCTGTTTCTGCTTTTTGTTTATTTTTTTGTTTTTTAGATTCCACATATGAGTGAAATCATATAGTATTTGTCTTTCTCTGTCTGACTTATTTAATTATGCATAATACCTCTAGGTCCATCATGTTATTGCAAATGGCAAGATGACTTTCTTTTTTATGACTGAGTCATAGTGCATCATACATATATAACATCTTCTTTATTCATTCATCTATTAATGGACACTTAGGTTGTTTCCATATTTTGGCTATTGTAAATAATGCTGCAATAAACATAAGGTACATACTATCTTTATGAATTAGTGTTTTAATTCTAATTTATTAAGACCCATGCCCCTATTTTTTTCTTCTATGCATTTCTGAAACTTATTAATACCCCATATTTTTCCACAAACAAAACCATTACTGTAGTTTTTTCTTCCTTTCCTCTTGACATCCTACACGTAACTATGAAGGTGTATTCTGCATTTCAAGGAGAGTTTAAAATATGTTGTCACTGACTTTATAGACAATGATATATTTTGGTAAATGATTTGTCGCTTTCATTTTTCATGGGTCTTGCTGAATGCTGGACTGCTTCCATTAAGAATGTTTTCAAGGAGGGTCTTTGGCTGTAACACTTTTGAGGCTTTTTATGCCCGTAACTATCTTTATTCCCATCTCATATTGAAAATATTTAGATGCACATGATATTCTTGGTTCAGATTTTTTTCTTTAGTATTTTAAAAATATTATTCTACTGTATTCTCACTACCAGAGCCAACATTGAGAAGTTTGGTGTCAATCTAATTTTTGTTTGTTAGGAGTTATCTGACCTTTCTCTTCAGATTTTAGAATTTTATCCTGGTCTTTAATCTTTTGAGGTTTCTTCTTAAAAATGTGTTTAAATGTATGAAAATAACAATATAGTCATGAACAAGTTAGTGAATTAAAAGAATAAAGTCATGATCAAATAAATTTTACTTGAGAAATTCAAGATATTTTCAGCACTAGCAATCTCTTAAGATTATTCATTCATTAGCATAATAAAGGCAAATATCTACCTGGTCATTTGAATAATAAAAAAACATTTTGTAAATTCAAAATGAGTAGATAATAAAATTCCTTATCAGGCTATATGATTAGACAGACATATTACTTAGCATTGTTAACGTTATCCACCACATACCTACAAAAAAAGTGTAAAACAGAAGAATCATCCCCATTAAAACCAGAGTCTAGACAAATATATTAACGTATCATCTATGGTAGTTCCAACTGCAAATAATAAAATGAAAATTAAACTTGCTTAAATGATAAAGAAATTTATTGATTCACAAAGCTAGAAGACCACATATAAGTAAGCTTCAGAACTGGCTTGATCCAGTAGCTGTATCTCTGTTTTTTTATAATTTACTTGTAATGTGATATCTGTGTTTGCTTCATGCTCAGACTCAATATTTTTCATGGTAGAAAAATGGATGTAGCAATTTTCAGACATCTACCCCACACCAACATGTCCTAAAGAAAAGAATGTATCTTTTCTGGTGGATATCTTTTAAGAGAGAAGAAACTTCACGCACAGGATTCTCCAGCAAGTCAGTGTGCATGCTTGTTGACCCCAAATGGTTCATATGCTCAACTTCTATCTACCACTGTGGTTAAGAGTAATGTCTTATGATATTTGGCTTTGGCCTGAGTTATTGAATCAGTCATTGTGGTAAGTGTAATGGATTACTCTTGACCAATAAAACTTAACTCTGATACCAAGGTTGGGTCAGTAGTCTCTGAAGCAAATGGGGTGCTTTGGAGAATTTTATATATCTAATTTTAAAAATCAAGTCACCGATTAAAAGAAAGAACAGGTAAATAGCTACCAGCAATGGCCATTACATTCACTATCACCACAAATATTTTACATTATACTAACAATTCAAAAGAACAATAAAAAAGAAGTAGGAGATATAAATTTTGGAGAGTAATAATTGGAAGAGGATGCAAAGTTGTCATTTTATAATATCTTGCAAGAAATAAAGTGCTGGGAATGGCCAGCAGTCCCTGTACTGACGGATGAAAAGATTACTCCAAACTTCGCTGTGAAAGAGAGAAGGCAAGGGGGTCAATGCTCAGAGGCGAAGACCCTTTGCTCTTCTTTGCTCCCGCTTTTATTGGTCCTTCAGGATAATCACAAATCCTTATCACTGTTTCTCAAGCTCAAGATGTGTGACAGGGGTCTTACTGAACCTGGAAGGATTTATTGACCGGGAAGATACGATATGCTAATTTGGGTATTCTATGAGTGCTGCTAAACATAGCCTAAGTGACAATGCCTACGTCTCTTACATCACAGGGTGACTGTTTGGGCTAGGAAAGTTTTGGGAAGGCAACTCCCCGCGGCATTCCAACCGTGGCTGAGTGGTCACGCAGGCCTCGGCATTACAAAGGCCTACGCCCTTCTACGAAACCTTCCCTGACCTTAGCAGTCTCTGTGTTACATTTTAACAAGCCAGGTATTATGGCCGATTTCATGCTCTACATTAACCCCAACAATAAAATACAGCTAACTGAAAATCTAGACTATTGAGGAAAATGACTTGGTTCAAGAGCAACACTAGAAAATTACTGTCCTGGGGCGCCTGGGTGGCACAGCGGTTAAGTGCCTGCCTTCGGCTCAGGGCGTGATCCCGGCGTTATGGGATAGAGCCCCACATCGAGCCCCACATCGAGCCCCACATCGGGCTCCTCCACTATGAACCTGTTCTTCCTCTCCCGCTCCCCTGGCTTGTTTTCCCTCTCTCGCTGGCTGTCGATCTCTCTGTCAAGTAAATAAATAAAATCTTTAAAAAAAAAAAAAAAAAGAAAATTACTGTCCTATGCATAAGCAGTAACTGATTAGAAATTATAAAAGCTTTTTAAAAATATCCCCCTCACGCATTCATAATAGCCATGAATTTCTCTTATATGTTGAAATTAGTCTAATATACAATGTTCAGGACCTATGTGTTTAAAGCATAAAACTTTAGAAGAGGGCCTAACCAGGGTAAAAGACTTGGCCTTGGATGACATGATTAAAATATTAAACTTTTTACAAAATAAAATATAGAGGGAACACAAAAATGAGCCAAAGCATTCCATAGCAAAATTTCTTCAGAATAAGCAAGGAAAAAGTGGTATCTTGTTATGGTTTTTATGTATCAATACCTTAATTATATAATAGTACAAACTACAGCTTGTTTCTGGTTTCAGTTTGTAAATTTTTAGTTATCTAACTCACTGCAGGATAAAGTTTACAGTATCTAAAGAATGGAAGAGTATTCACATTTTTCTGTGGATTTGGAAATTATTGAGTTAAGTATTTATCACCTCTATCTGAACATTAGAATGATCCAAGATCTTTAAACATTATTGATGTCCAAATCTATACAAATCAATGATAACACATTTCTAGGAGTGACACCAGGCCTCTGGTGTTTTTCAAAGTTTCCCAGGTCATTCCAAAGTAAACTAGGGTTGATAGCTTCTGACTAAATTCTGAATTTATGATGATGATGATGATGATAAGCAGCAGAAAAGAAAGAAAATAAAAGCATTTGTCTGGAAATATGGAGGCAATTTTCCTAAATTGATGGACTACAAAGAAATAAATGACCAAAGCATCTTAACTATTCATAGAGAATATGCTTTAGAAGACTTTAATTGTTTAGAGAAGAGGACAGAATGTTTTGGAATTAAAATATCTTTTCATTCTCATGAAAGTATAGCATTGTCTAGTAAATTTCTCTATCAGGCTGAGTGTGTTGCCATGAGAGATTCTGTAAAAGATGTGGCTATGTCCAAAGGCTGGAACAGAAACCCAGAGTCTCTGACCAGACTCAGAAGAAAGGGGGAAAAGGGTGCAGACCAGAGAAGATGATGAGGAGGTTGTGAAGAAGGTCAGGTGCAGATCTGGGAGCAAGAAAGTTCAGCCTACATGAAAAATCCAAAAGCAGACTGAAAAATATAGAGGGCCAAACCTGAGATTTCATGATATATCATTTCTCTTTATTTCAGCTTTGACCTTGCAGGGGCCTAGAGAAAATAAGTGCCATGTCTCAGGATATTACTGCTCGGTGCTAGTTCCTTAAGATCCTTTCTGCTTTGCATATATCTAATGTCAATTCTGGAGTAACTGAAAACAAGTTAAGATGTTTTACAAGCAACAAATTACACTGTCTCTTCCAAGCATATTATTGCATTCTTAGAAGGTGATTTCCCTAATCCAAAGGGATTCATTAAAAAATATTGAAATACCATTTAAAATAGAGCTCATTTTAAACGCAATCTTTTCAGGTTGCATTTTAGTAGGCAGTATTTTCTGTTAGATGAATCTAAATTTGGAAGTATTTTGATATAGCATATTTCCCTTTCAGTGATTATTGATTTAGTAATAAATATTTTCTATTTAGTGGATTTGTCAATACTAATAAATATTTGTGGGTGGGATGGGATAGGAGAAAGAAAAGATTTGCAGAAAAAAGAGAAATAATAATTATTTTAAGTTGAAAATATTATTTAACCTTTTGAGTTTGGTAAAGAAAAATTTTCTTACAAAATTCTACTTTTAATAACCCTAAAATTATTCACATGGTACATATTATAACTTTTTCTAATATGGCAGGCTACCAATTTCTCTACTTGCTAACAATATAGACAAATATATTGGAGACCAGGAATATTCCTCTACAATATTAAATCAAGTTTATAAAAAGAGAAATTTCTTCCTGATATACTTGCACCTTTTTACTGTGTGGTATTCAATCATCTAACAGATAATTCTATTCTTCTTGGTTATGTTGAGGTTTTAATAAATAATCAGTGTCTCTGATGTTAAAATATAAAATGTTATTTCACACAGAATGTTAAAAATATTTAAGTATTCAAAAATTCTAATTTATTTTTAGCTGGTGCACCAAATTTCTACCAATCGAAGTTCTACTGAATCCCTGTTCTACTTAATTGAAGTTCTATTGAATATCCCTAACGGCCTTTGGACAGACCAATCAAATGCTAGCAAACCTGGAATATTAAGATCAGGGAACACAATTTAAGTCAAAATTTTACAACTACTCAAATCCCAAGACAATTTACATGGGTGTCAGAAGAATGAATTTAGGTCACTTTTTGGTACCCAGGAAACAACGTTGATAGCTAAAACTAGAAAATTTTGAGTGACATCCACTTACCAACATCATGAGGAAAAATACTATGACAGCAGTACGCTGAAAGATCTTACCCCATTAGCTATTTAATACTTTTGGATAAAATTCTTCTCCTCCTAACTTTATCCTTGGTCTTTGACTTAAACCATTTTAAACTTCTCCCTCAGATCTTACTATAACATGTTGTTTTGCCTCAAACACAGTTCATTTTTTTTTCCTCATCATAATATTAGTAGCACATGAAGATGCTTCTTTATGAACCTTATTGGAGTGCTGTCTACTGGAACCTAAGCCATACATGATTAAATTTTCACTTTGTTTTTAGTTCATTTCTACTCTGTAGTCAGCAGAATGTAAATGTTTTTCAATTTCCCCTGAGTACAGCTGTCATATCATGGGGTGTTCTGGGTTGAATTGTGACCCCAGAAAAGAGATATTGAAGTCTAGTCCCCTATACTTCAGAATGTGACCTTATTTGAAATGGGATCTTTACAGAGTAATCACGTTAAAATAAGGTCATTAAGATGGGTCCTATCCAATATGACTGGTGTCCTCATAAAAAGGGGGGTTCTCACAAATTTGACAGACATGTACAGAGGAAAGACTACAGGAAGACACATAGGGAGAAGAAAGACACATGACTGGAAGGATGCAAATACAAGCCACAGAACACCAGCAGCAAAAGAGGATTTTCCCCTGGAACGATCGGAGACATCAGCATGGCCCTAATGACACTTTGATTCTGAACTTCCAGCCTCCAGAATTATGAGACAATAAATTTGTTTTTTTAAGAAACCAGTTTTTGGTACCTTAATACAGCAACTTTAGGAAACTAAATCATGAGATTTTTGTTATCTCTACACAATCTCAAATTTCCTAGCTTCACACATTCTATTTTTCAAACTCATACCGCCCATTAGAATTTTAAAACATTTGTCTCATCGGTTACAGTAAAGATACCTCTGATCATTGATTCTGTATATGCATGTTAAAAAACATCGTATATGTATCTGTCCTGTCAAAATAATATTCTTCAGCATCATATTTCACTGTTTTTTTTTAAATTTTATTTATTTATTTGAGAGTGAGAGAGCATTGAGTAGGTGGAGGAGCAGAGGGAGAAGAAGAAGCTGACTCCTAACTGAGCCCAGAGTCTGATGCAGGGCCTTGGGCCCAATGCAGGGCCAACAGAGTCCCAGTCCCAGGCCCCTGAAATCATGACCTGAGCCAAAATCAGATGCTTAACCATGAGGCACCCAGGGGCCCCCATATTTCACTGTCTGGAATGAAGTTCTTGGTCATGTGCAGCTGCAACAGATCCTTGGCTTTAGTTAGGATCCTTGTCTCTTTTCACAATGAAGGAGACATCCATCCAAAGCACCCCAGGTAGGAGGAATGCTCTAAAACACCTGAGAAAATAATTATTATCATAGAAGTAGATGAAATGAAAAATATTCCACTGAGAAGTGTTCCTAATCAGCCCCTCTGGATTTGTGTCATTATTTCTTAATGTGTCTTATTTTCATATACTAGTATTCTAATCATTGTGTCAAGAAACAACCAAGAATACAAATAAAAAGCAATTTATCTAAAACCTCAGTTATCCAGAAACCAGCTTAGGAACCAGAGATAAGCTTAAAAGCTCTAACAGCAAAAAATTCTGGACTTAAAATATATTACCCTAAATGCATGCACCCAGGTGGGCTGGACATCCCTTGGTCTTGCATCTGAAGTCTATTCACTCTTATGTATAAACAGTTATACAAGCAAAATACACTCATTTTCAGATCAATACATACCAATGCAAGAAACTCCTCAAATTTAATATATTCCCTTTTATTTTCGAAGTAATGCAAATACATTATAGAAAACTCTAAATATATAGAAAACCAGTGCCAATAGATTAAATTGCCCTTAAAAATGTCTAATAGCATTTTAAGATTCTATCTGCATTTTTATCTATGTATAGATCTTTCATAATAAATATTGTACATCTGTAATATGTATTTTTCTTCTTTATCACTGTATATTTTATCAAAGGTATTTTCCCTGCCACTACAACCATTCTAATGTCGGCACAATATTCCATTGAAGTCCTTTATTTCATTCCATTAAAATCTATAAATTAAAATAAGTGTGAGTGTCGCATCAGATATCTAAATAGATAGAAGTAAGTAGTGCCAGATGGAACTGTGGCATAGAGGTATGAGATGAATGTTTATTAAAAGTTGATCTATGAACTCTAACATAACCATGTGGCACTCCTCTGTTGCTACTGAATGATTCACTGTAATACTGCATGGCTAGAATCATTCAAAATTTTTAATTCTGTACCTCTAAATCCACTATTTAAGAAGGCAGAAAATCATGTAATATGCAAAACACTTTGGTCACATTTGTAGAATGTTTAAAATTAAAGTGTGCTTTAGCTCAGAGGGGGACATTCAGATTTGGAAAATGAACTCATGAACCGCAAAGGTGATGCTTAAGACAGACTATTAATGCCTGGTCATCCCAATTTCCAGCACCATGGCAGGCAATACCACAATTAGCTAATCCATACAAAGAATCATGCACTTGTCTGGTGGAAAAAAATCTCTGCTGGTAAGGAATGATTAATATAACCCAATCCACAGGATTCCATGGGATCCGTCCAGTTGTGGAAACTGCACCATTTTGTAATGAAATTAGACTTTAAAACTTCCCTATTCAGACTCTCTTATAAAACAAACAACAACAACAAAAATCAGTCAGGAATATACTACTCGAATAAGTTAAATATTTCCAAAGCAACATATCATACCAATTCCCTTTTATAGTCTATTAACCAGACAGGTCTTTCCTTCAAAACTGCTATGGCACCTTTTTCCCCCCCTGATTTTAACTTAACTTAAAGCAGAAACTCAAGCTGTAACTACTTCAGTGGCCCTTACATGTCTCTCATACTCATCAAAATACCATTCTCAATATTTGCATTCTAAGGTCCAGAGGCAAAGAAAAAGAAAGTAAGAAGAGAAATAAAGGAAAACACTAAAAAGAATAGCACCGTTGAAAAATAAAAAGGACACAGAAGAAGAGGAAGTGGATGAGAAAAGAGAGAAATATAGCTCTAATTCTCTACTTTTCAGCTACTCTATTGGAGAAAGGCACTTATATCACCATTGCCCGGATCATTGATGAGCAAAAAGTATGTGTGTACCCTTGTATTTCATCTTGCCATTTTTTAGTGTCTTAGGCTAAGTTTTGAGTCCTTTGAGATTTCTGAATGCTGACAAAATGAATGAAAAAGTAACTCTAGAATTTAAAGGATGACATGAATCACAGATTGCATATTTCATCAACTGTCATCTCAGTTTCAATTTTTCTTCAGGACATATCTTCAAGGAAGTCAGCCTGTCTTCATATCCTGACTTCATGATCTCTGTAGTATTTAGTACCATAAAAAATAATTTTTAAAAAGAAGCAGAAGGAAAAGCAAGTACATAATGTGTACTGTCCACGAAATTTGTCTTTACTACTCTCCCAACACTTTTCAGTACTTGACTGGGAGTTTACTTAGCCCCTAAAAGTGATGTATTTTGTACTTCATACATAGTCTAAGACTTTAACAATACTTTTAAAGCATGGGGACTTTACATAAAACCAAATGTTAGGGCTATTCTGTATACTCCAGTATTTAAGTTCTGTACCCAATTCCAATTTGTATGTGGGGTGTGTGTGTGTGTTGGGGGGGGGTTCCCATCTCCAGACCATACTCCAGACACCAGCTGAACGTCCTAAAATTCAACTCAATTCTGATCCTATCTACCCAGAGATAACATCAGATTCCACAGGTAAAGAGCTCAGTCCCACAAGACTGCTCTTCACTTCAGAACACCAATTTCAAGCTTAGGTTGAACTAGTCCTTTTGACCAACAGTCTACAAATTGGAGGTTACAACTTTCTTCGACTCAAGATGCCAATCACAAGTGCAGGTTGTACTTCAGAAGTTCCGTGACCCCCTCTTTGGGCTTGATTAATTTGCTAGAGTGTTCATAGAACTTAGGAAACCAATTTACCCACTAGATCACCAGTTTATTGTAAAAGCATATAACTCAGGAGTAGCCAGCTGGAAGAGAGGCATAGGGCAAAGTATGAGGAAAAGTCACAGAGCTCTCCTGCTCTAAGCTCACCAATCTCCTGAAATTTCCATGCATTCACCAACTCAGAAACTCTTAGAAGCCCATCCTTTTCGATTTTTATGGAGGTTTTATTACATAGACATGATTATTTAAATCGTTGGCCTTTGAGGATCAATTCATCCTCCAGTCCCTGTCTCCTTCCTGGAGATGGAGGAGTGGAGCTGGAAGTTCCAGCCCTCCAATCACTAGATTGGTTCCCCATGGCAAACAACCCTCATCCTTAGGTGGTGTAAGGGTATTTCAAACTTCACCTAATTAACATAACAAAAGACTTTCTGGCTCTCACCGCTTAGAAAGTTCCAAGGGTTTTAGAAGCTCTATGTTAGAAACTGGGATTGAAGACCAAATAAATATTTTTTATTATAAATCATGAAATCACATCCAGCAAAGATACAAGATTCAAGAACTACCTGTGACACTTCCTTGTGCTGGGTGACATGAAGCAATTCACTTAAGCTTTTTGTGTTTCAATCTTTTACATGTAAAATAGAGATAATAATACCCACCTTCCAAGATTGCTATGATTAAGGAAGATGTTTCTTGAAAAATACATAACATGGTAATCCTATGGAAAATGCATTCAATAAAATAGTAATACTCTTTAGTTTATTTTTTCTACTGGTATCACCAGTGAGAAATAACTGAAGAAAATAATCTCACACACCCAGAGACATCTAGAAGTATTACTGCCCCTTTGGTATTTAGTATATTGTCATTACTCTAATTTGTTAATTACCAATTTGGTTCAAAATCACACATGCAGACAAGTTAGATGAAGTAAAATGAAATTATAAATTATTTGTGAAATATTAAAGTAAAATGTATTTTTTATGTGGTTTCTGGGCATGTGAAAGATTCTAAATTCATGCTGTCAAATAACTTCCTGAATGAGTATTCAAAGACAGGATGTCGCAACAATCCTGTACCAGAGAGGCTGAGTAAAACCAGCACCCTTAGGAACATTGGGTGGAAGCCTGTATGTCCCCCTTCAACTTTCTCTCTCTAGAAGCATATGTAGGTATCTAGAATTGCTGCACTTCTGTGTTATTCGCAATTTGGTACTGATGCAACAAAAAAAAGTGATATACCTACAGTTATCTTCAAGAATGAGGGTTTTCATCCTGGAATAAAATAAAATTTAGTAATTCAAGATTTCTCTTGAATAGCTCAATACAAAGCTCAAATTATAAAAATATTAAGACAAGCCTTCTAGGTCATATCAACCATGCCCTTTCTCATAATATAAAGAAAATCAATACACTAGTAATGATAACAAAAGTAATATTTGTATGACTATGTAGCCATTAAAAGTTCATGTTACTACTCTATACTTGTCAACCAATTAAAACTTAGTTTAATATATTAAATAAAAATGTATTCTAAGTTTTCAGCCTCTGACAAGTCTTGTTACAAATGACAAGTCGTGTTACAAATCTGTGATAACATAGTTCACCATAAAACTGCTGAGATCCACAAAAGAGAAGAAGCCAAAGGGCAATATTGTAAATATTAGATTGTGATGTATCCTTCTGCAACTATAAGAAATATCTAGGGAAAGTCATTATGAGATCATTTGAGGAAGTTCTACAAAGTGCATTAAAATATAGTGTGGGTATTATCACTTACTTATCATTTATGAAGAATCACATTGAGGATTCTTTAGTAAGGCGAGCTCCACTAGGCATGGTATTACAATGAGAGCAGTAAAACTCTTTAATCAGTAATAGCCATATATTACGTATGTTGAAGGGAAAAAACTGGGCACTCATATCAATTAAGTTTGGCTGCCATAAAGAAAAAGAACTATACTCAAATGAAAAGGAAAGTATGTCTTTCCTTTCAAATTCTCCATTTAAATCTTCCATTTTGTCAGAATTAAAGTTCTACTCTTTCAACCACCTTAGATCTTTTAAGTTGCAAAAATGCTCTCTTACTTTTAAGATGCAATTATCTTTGCAAAAAATTTTTTAACTTCTGAGCCATCTATTTTATTACACTAGAAAGAAGTGGAAATTAAGTCAAATACCACTTTTTTTTCCCCAATGAGGCTTTCATAATGCAATGGTTTAGTTGTCTTAATTTACTATTGCTCAAAAAAAAAAAGTCTCTCATGTATTACTCTGTAATAATCTAGCTCAGATAGTCAAAATCAGTGAATCGGACATCATTCTTTCCAGTAAAAATTATACCCAAACAAATATAAATAAATCTGATAAATATAAGAATATTTTATATTATTAAATTATTTCCATCATTTTACTTCAGTAATACCTCAAATAGTCCTATATTTTAAAATGTCACAGTTAATACTTGCTATTACACATGAAAAAGTTTTAAAATTGCAAATATAAAGTATTATTAACAACATTTATCAAAAACAGAAAAAAAAAGTGCTACAACCGTTATTATTTTTAAATATCCTCTAGCTATAATAGGAATCATTGTATCATGATTTTACCTCTGCCTCTGTGACTAATTTGTTTCATTTGTTGTAATTTGGTGTTATTAAAATCATATCTTGGTATCAATTCCAATTTGTGACCTCTAACTTTGCTCTTGTGATGGCCATAGGCTGCAGTAAAATTTTAATTCACCATTCATGAACATGCTCCCATGGTCACAAAGGGAATTACTCATGAGACCAGGGGTAAGTTAGTGCAAAGTCACCACCTATATTAGTAAAATAATTCTGAAAGTCAGTTTTATAACTATATTCATAATGGACAACATACTATTAGCATCATTATATGTAATTTAGAGTCACAGTCTTTTGAACATATTAAAAAAATAGAAAATACTAGTAGGCATCATCAGCTTTTATCTTTTAGCTTCTAACTATGCATTATAATAAAAGTAATAAAAATCTATTATTTCTCAGAAGCTGAATCTCGTGATGTATAAAATAAATTAAGATTATGCCATACACAAGCTTTCCACTGATTTTTTATAGCAACCTTCAGTTTTCCAGTAGGTGACCATTTGCAGTGATTTGTCATAAACCAATGGTCTTACATGCTGAGGATGTTGCCTGAGTGCTGTAGGGGAGGTTAGTTTGATGGAATAGAAATGAAAAGTGTTAATAGAAAATTCCTCCCACAGCAAATGCCTGCCAGACTATAGAAATTTTTCTCTCAGTAGGTGAAGTCTTTCTCAGACTTGGGAATTCGGAAGGTGAAACACTGTATGTATAGGGAAGAACTCTACTGTGCACCCAAAATAATTTAGTGGCCATTCAAATCTATTATTAGCTCAAAGGCTAACCCAAACCTGAAATCATAGGTGCTTGACTGTAGTTAGGGACTTGGAATAGCTATCTAGCTTGTTTGCAATACAAGGTATCAATTCTGTTTGCTTGGATTCCTCTAGGGATTATTAAATTCCAAAAGAGTATTCTGTCCACTATGCATCACAACAGAATTTGAGAGTTAGGTAAGTCTAGCTAAGGTAAAACACATCAATTCAGGCTTTCATAGAGTTTTGAGCTTTTAGCTGGGAAGTAGTCTTAGGTCCTGCAAAGAGTAAACATTTACTATGTTTTGAAATATACAAGTTGCATGCCTGTGAACCAGAAAATATCATATAAAATATGATATACTAAACAAAAATAAAGAAATATGATATATACAATGGCTGTAAAGATGCAGGAGACCCTGAACACAGAAGGAGTTTGGTCCACTATCTTTTACCACATTCCAGGCTGTGGAGTTCCAGTTCTTGGAGTTCTGCAATGTACAAATTACTCCTTCTCAGGGATGCAGATATACCCTGTGGCCTAAGGAAGAGGGCCCTGGTATGCCTCTCCTAACCTTTCTCAAGTATAGACAGGGGTCAGGCTCACTGAAATCCTTAAAATCCTTAAATGTGCTTATTTGACTTAAATATATATTAAAGACCTGATTCCTCATTGCCGAGAGCTTTTAAAATGAAAGAAAGTTCATGAGCCCTTAATGATATATAAGAAGATCTAGTTCAATATGAAGCTCTCATAGGGCCTTGAATTTGGGAGAAAAAAAAAATCTTGGATGCCAAGAACTAAAGATTTCTCTTTTCCTCTCCTCTCCTTTCTTTTCCTTCTTCTCCTCTTGCATCTTCTTCTTCTGTCTGTCTGTCTGTCTGTCTCTCTCTCTCTCTCTCATTTGCACGGTATTTTGCATTACTATAATTACATTTTATACGTAGTCCATGGTCCATAGTCTTACACAACACACACAGGCATAAAAGTTGCCTTTGTGTGGTTTTGGTAGGTTGAATAATGGCCCTCAAAGATATTCAGGTTCTAATCCTTGGGCCTGTGAATTGTTACTTTATGTGGCATAGGGACTTTACAGATGTGATAGAAGAGTTTGAGAAGGAGAAATTATCGTGGATTACCCATGAGGCTCTAAACATTATCACAAGTGTCCTTATTAGAGGGAGGCCCGGGGAGATTTGACTCCGGAAGTAAGAAAAGCCCACATGATGACAAAGTCAGAGAGATTTAAGGATGCTCTGCTGTCTTTGGAGAGGGAGGAAGGGGCCATAAACCAAAAAATGTCATCAATATAACTCTGAATGCTAGAAATGGCAAGGAAATGGATTCTCTGTACAGACTGCCTTTTACAAATAGCAATATACATTTAGCAAATAAATTACTCTTTGGAAGTCAAGAAAGCTAAACCTATACTACTCAAAGTTGTCTCAAAAACTGCCCTGAATCTAATGGACTCTGTTTTACAATAACTGATGAAGACACAGAAAAAATACTTTCTATCACAGGATTTTATCTCTACTCTCCCTCCAAAGCTTCCACAGATTATTGGACCAGAAATGTGCACAATGTACAAATGCAGCCAATCTCTAGGTGGTTAATGTCCCAAGGTTTGGAGTAGAAAGATGTGAGAAGATAGTGACATATGTATTTCAGATGTAGCTGAGAATTTACAGGAAACTACAAGAAAATAAGATGATTTTACGTGTAGGTGGGGAAGAAAAACCATGTAGAAAGAGAGGCCACAAGCATAAACAAGTTGTAAGGTCCAAGATTTATGAAGCCCTAGGAAAAGAAAATAGGCAGAGATAAATGAAACAAATACTCAGAAACCAAGATACAATTAAACCGAGACCATGTGTTCCAGAAAAAAAAGACAAAGAGAATATATGATGCCCATGATGTCTTTTGGTTCAAGGAGATGTTTCAGGCTTAAGCAAATCCAAGAGGATTTCTATACCTAATAACAAAAATGGCCCTGGTTGCAACAACAGGAATATTTCTCAATTTATTTTTTTTTTGAATTTTTGAATTTGCTATTTCAATAAGATACCCTACATTTTAGTTTTTTTTTTTTTTAAGGACATGATTGGAATTTGAGTGGTTGAACCCCCAAATCCTGAACTATATAGGGTCTGCATGTATCTTTTGAAGCCAAGGCTCTGAAATTAGACACATCTGGTTTGATCTCAACTTTGGCCCTTAGCATCTATGGGAACTTGATGTCTAATAAACCAATATAAGCCTCACCTTCCTCAGTGCTAAAGTCACTCTTTAGAACAATTGTGTTGATTCATGAAAAGCAGCCAGTATACTACACTTGGCATACGGTAACCTCTCAATAAACATTAGCCATTCTTTCTCTTACCATTTTGTTAGAAGAAAGGTTAGCTGGACAGTAAGGTTTGTAAATGCAGGAAGATTGCTGGAGAAAGAATAAATTTTTCATACTATTTTTATAAATTCTGTATTTATTTTCACACTGATAATCCCTAAAAATTATACTAAAGAACTAACTCACACATTACTAAGTAGGGAATTTTTCTGAGCCATACTTTAAAAACAATTAAACATCATTCACAGTAAAAAAAAAAAAAAAATCATACTGCAATCCTGTATACATGTACTTTTTCCAGCATAAAAAAATTTCTATTAAATAAAACCCTATGTGTGATACATTTAAATATTTTATCTTACTCTCTTACCTATTTCATTCCATTCTATCATATTTTGATTTTTAAGACCTAGGAGACATGTACAATCACGTATATTGCTAAATTTTTGTAACAATGAGAAAGTGTAAAATACCTACCTATCAAGAGAAGAATGGATGTATAGTGAAAATTAATGAAGTAGAGAAAATCACATCAACATAAATAAATCTCAAAACTACACTGAGATACGATCTAACTATACAGTGATACTTTTATAGAAAATTTAAAAACATGCAAAACAGGGGCACCTGGATGGCTCAGCTGGTTAAGTGTCTGACTCTTGGTTTGGCTCAGGTCATGATCTCAGGGTTGTGATATCAAGCCCCACATTGGGCTCCCTGCTCAGTGTGGAGTCTGCTTGAGTTTCTATCTGCCTCTCCCTTTTCTCCTCCCCTTGCTCATGTGCATGCTCTCTCTCTCTCTGTCTCTTTCTCTCAAATAAATAATAAAATCTTTAAAAACACACAAAACAAATTATATATCTTGGGGTACAAACATATTTACTAAAAATATAAAATATGATAAACTGAAAATTTGGGATAGTGGTTACCTCCAGGGAGTAAAGGAATGAGGAGAATGGAATTGAGAAATAGAAATAATTCTGTTTGTAGCTTTATTTCTTAAGTAAAAACTGGGTACTTGGAAATCCACTTAGTATTCTATTTTTAGTGTGCTTAAAATATTTCATTGTAATAAAAAAAGGAATGCAAGATACAGAAACAATTATAAAAAGAAATCTCTATGACTATTGTGATACTTATCTTTGCATAATAACTCTATTCAAGTTAAAATAACTAATACAAACTTTGGTGTCCTCCTAGAGTTAAGATATGTTATATTTTCCATAACCCCATTGAGTGAATTCTTCATATTTCTATCCAGATTTGAACCTTCAGTACGCTACCATAAATTGCTCAGTTTTCCTTGCTACTGAAAATCCAGAACTAAATTGAATTATTATTATTTTTTTTTAACATAAGAAAATGACTTTGGGACACCTGGGTGGCTCAATAGGTTAGGAGTCTGCCTTCAGCTCAGGTCATGATCTCAGGGTCCTGGGACTGAGTCCCCCATCAGACTCCTAGCTCAGCAGGGAGTCTGCTTCTCCCTCTGCCTGCTGCTCCCCCTGCTTGTGCTCTCTCTCTCTCTCTCTGAAAAATAAATAAATAAAATCTCAAAAAACAAAAGAAAAAAGAATAGAAAATGACTTTGCATAACCACAGTCTCTCACCAAAATTCCACTTGTCAACCTGCACTGATAAAAGAGTAAAAACCTCATTTGCATGTGGACATTACTCAAGCTGAATCTGTCTAAATTTTAACTTTAGCCCAGGCAAAAAGATGCTTCCATTTTCAGATTTTTTCACTGAAATTGAAGTATCTCTGAAAATGAATTCAGGGAACTGCAGAGTGTGAGCTGAGTTGTTTGGTTTAGAAGAACAGTACATCTAGATGGTATTGTAATGGGCCAATAACACAGAATTTAATGGGCAGATATTTGCTTTATTTTTATAATCTCACAGGCAGATCTGATTTATTTTAATCGATGCTTGGTTTTCAAGGTACACTCCATCTATTTAAAATTATAAATCAAATTGATGACAAACATTATCAATGACCCTACAGTTTTTTTGTGTCTTGGTTAACTGGATGTCCACTTGGAAAAGACAGATGATGGGACAGTAGAGGCTATTGGATATAATGAAGACTGATAGCTTCTACCTCTGGAGAGTGAAGCACATTTGCTATCAATTTAAATTCCAGCAGTTCATTTCTGGCAGAACCACACAGAATAAGAAAGTATAAGGAAGGAGCTATATTTTCAAAAAGATCTGAATATAATAACTTCAAATGTGATCAAGTAGAATTTTATGTTAAAGACATGTAAGGAAGGAAAAAAAAGAAAGCATGTGAGTTGTATTTTCCTCTAATTTGAATGATGTAACTACTACAAGATTTTTTAGAATTTCTAAAATATGTGATATTTTGGTATACAAAAATATGATTCCCATATTTAAAATATGAAAAAAGTTTCTCTCATGATCCATCCCCCAACATCAGAAGTAGAACAGCACTCATATCATTGCAAGTATTAGTACATTCCTCATTAATTTCATCCATTGCCTACTCCCACTCCTACAATCAATATAATTTTTGTTTGTTGTTTTCTCATGTATTTAAAAGTGTCATGATTTTTGTAGATGTGTATTTTTCTACACATCTGCTTTACTAATTTTTTGCTCCCTCTGAATTGTTTATTCCCTTATTACATATTTTCAATCCACTTGTTTGAAAGTTATATACTCTATTTTCTATCCTTTAAATAATCCTAATAATTCTGATAATTTCATAATTTTTATGGAATTTTAACAAAGTCTACAGTTAATATTTTACATCTTCTTCATAATGGTGATGTTTTAGAACATTTTAATCTTAAAACCATCGTCTTAAGATGATGCACATATTGTTTTTCTCTATTTTAGGTCTGTCCCTCTTTGTAACTCCATAAAGTAGATATTTAAAAATTATTTTATATAGACCACTCTTAGTTATATTTAACTTAAATGCTTCCTTATTTCTTTGCTCACCATTCTTTTTTGCATCTTTTGATTCCTGAAGTAAATTTCTTACAATTTTGTTAAATGAAGATATATTAGTGGTAAACTTTCTCAGTTTCTCATTATTTATCAAAGTCCTTATTTCACTTTCCTTATAATATAATTTTGTTGGGAACACAATTATAAATTAACAGATTTTTCCCCCACAATACTTTGAAGATATTATTCCAAGATATTCTGGTTTCCTTTTGTTCATAAGATATCTGCTATCAGACTAATTGCCATTCTTTTACAGGTGATTTGCCTTTTTCTCTGCCCACTTATAAGTACTTCTCTTTGTCCTTGATAATGTGCAGTTTCACACTGGCATATCTAGGTATGGATTTTTTGGTATTTATCATATTAGGATATGTTGTGCTTTCTATATCTTTGAATCACAATGCCCATTTATTCCCCCAAAATCTTCTCTACTGTCCATACCTGATATATTTTATAAAACATATTTAATATTTTGCTTATAGCTGCTTCCCTGGATTAGAATGTATGTTCTGTGAAGGAGGTGATTTTTGTTTACTTCATTTATTTTTGTATTTCGAGTGTCTAAACAATGCTTGCACTTCATGTAAGATTTAGAAGTAATGCATGTGAAGATAGATGAGTATTTGAGTGTAGAAACTGTTTTTGAGGGAAAAGAGTATAATCAAGGAGCAATATAAAAAATATTTTAAGTTCTATGAGTAGCAGAGTAGGTAACATTGGACAATCCTCTATTTTAGGATAGTTTGAAACGCTGGGCAAAATATTTTTAACCTGCTTAAAGAGATGAGGGGAGCCAATAATATGGTAAAGAACTATCAACCGCTATGAGGCATGCATAAATATACTATATAAAGCATATATAGTACATTATAATATGGTAATATGCAAAATGAATATATGTATACAATAATATATGTATGTGTATATAAATATTCAAGGGTATTCTGCAAACAGAGGAAAAAATAACCCCAAATCACATCTCAGAGGGAATAAAGGGATTGAATAATAAAGAAAATAATAAATATGTCAGAAAATCTAAAAAAAATAGTAGTCCAACAAAATAGTTGATCTGGGGGTTTAAAATATAAGGAAAATTAATACATATGACAACAATGGCATGTAAGAAGAAAAGATGGAGATAAAATGATCTAAGGTCTGTAGAATGTTTGGACAGAGGTCAAAATTATAAATTCATATTAGATTTAATGATTAAAGAGATATACAAAGCATAGAACAAGAGTGCATAGCTTCCAAACTAATTAAAGACAATGAAATAAATTTAAAACACCTAATCAAAAATAAGACAAGAAAATGAACATAGGGAAATATGTCAAATAGCCCTAGATAATATAGTAATTTTTTGTAAAGATTTTATTTATTTATTTGACAGAAAGAGAGAGCAGGCACAAGCAGGGCAAGCGGTGGGCAGAGGGAGAAGCAGGCTCCCTGTCGAGCAAGGAGCCTGACATGGGACTCGATACCAGGGCCCTGGTATCATGACCTAAGCCAAAGGCAGCCGCTTAACTGACTGAGCCACCCAGGTGTCCCTATAGTAATTTTGAATTAAAGATATGTTTAATAAATGCTAGTGGGCTAAATGTTGTAATTAAGAAAGTTTTTAAGGGTATGAACTATAATAAAACTGAAATGAATGCTATTGTAAATAATAAAAAAGATGTCAACACATAAGTACAGTAAAGGATAGGAAAGTACAGCAAAAGGATAGGAAAAACAAAATTAACTAAAAAAAAGCTGGTACATGATACAATAACTGTGAGAGAATATAATTACAAGAGCTAATGATGTAAAGTAGAAATCAGTAGAAAAATATGAGAAATTTTAAAATTAACAAAAGTGAGAGGAGAAATCAGGTTCATAAATATAGTGAAGGATTTTAATATTGCCTTTAATAACTGATAGACCAAGGAGACAAACATCAGTAAAAATACAGAAATCTTAAAAATCATGATTAGTTAGATTTATAATAATGACCAGGTGTAGGACGCTCCACCCAACTACTGCAGAAAACACACTTTTTATTACAATTGCACACCAGACATTTACAAACATTGACCATATAGTGGACTAGAAGCAATCTCAACAAATTTCAGTAGATGTCAATAATAGAATCAAAAAGAATCCTCACATGTTTGAAAATTATTTCTAAAAATATTTCCAAATATTCCATTGGTGGAAGATGAAATCCCCATAGTAATGAGGACCATTTTGAATCAAGTATTATGAAAATATCAAATGATGATAAAATGTTGTGGGAAGCAGCTAAAACTCTGTTTGAAAGAAATCAATAATTTTAAATGCATATAAGTGAAAGAAGGATAAAAATAAATGAACTAAGTATTCATCCTAAGAAGTGTTTAAATGATCAAAAATCAACATCAAAGAAAATTGAGGGAAGGCAATAATAAAGAACAGAACTGATAAACTATAAAACAAATATCCAATTGAGAGTCTGTTCTTTGAACAAACCAATAAAATTGACAAACCCTTGAAGGAACTTAACAAGAAAATAATTAAGCCATAATTAATAACAAGAATAAAAAGAGGGGCCGTCTGGGTGGCTCAGTGGGTTAAGCGTCTGACTTAATTTTGGCTCAGGTCATGATCTCAGAGTTGTAGGATTGAGCCCCACGTCAGTTTGCATGCAGCTCAGAGTCTACTTGGGATTCTCTCTCTCTCTCTCTCTCCACCCCCCCCTTGCTGTCTCTCCTTCTCTCAAATAAATAGATAAATCTTAAAGAATAAAAAAGAGGATATCACTATCCTATAGACATTAACAAGATGATAATTTTATGATAATAAACTTGAACATTAAGATGGAAATAAAAAAAATTCCCAGATTGGTGGGGAAAAAAACACCTGGTAAACTAGCAAACAAAAAATAACAACAACAAAAAAGGGAAACCATCATGTAAATAATAGTAAATTTAAAGAATGTAAATTTAAAGAAAATAAAATATTTCTTCTCAGAAAATGAAACCCCAGAACTTAATGACTTCACTGATGAATTCTGAACAACTTTTAAGAAATAATTCTAATCATACACAGTATCTTCCAAGTGAGAGAAAAAGAAAGATCATCATGTGCATTGTTTTAGGATATCAAATACTGACACTGATATCAAATACTGTTGAGAATAGTATGAAATTAGAAAAATACAGACAAGTCTCATTCATGATCCTAGATTTTTAAAAGTCCTAAAAAGATACTAACAAAAAAATGACCAGATTGGATTTATTTAAGTATATAAGATTGGTTTTAGGATTTGAATATCAGTGCAATTATTACATTAACACAATGTGGTCCTCTCAAGTGATACAAAATAAAAAAAATTAATAAAAGTCACTATCCATGATTAAAAAAATCTTTAGTAACTAATTACAGAAAGCTATTTTTTAATCTGATAAGGAGAATTCAGTAAAATAAAAGTAAGAACAATCATCACACATGTTGGTGACATATTGAAAGTTTTGTCTCTGACAACAGAAACAAAATATGGATATTTTATGTTTTTAAAAAATTTTTATTTGTTTATTTGAGAGAGAGAGCACAAGTGGAGGGGGGAGGGGCAGAGGGAAAGGGGAAGGAGACTCCCTGCTGAGCAAGGAGCCTGAAAAAAAGGGGGGAGGGTTCCCAGGGGTCTTGATCCCAGGACCCTGAGATCATGACCTGAGCCAAAGGCAGTCGCTGAACCAACTTAGCCACCCAGGTGCCCCAAAATACGGATACTCTTATCACCTTTTTATGAAACTTTGTACTGGAAGTCCTAGATACTGATAAAAGGTAGAACACAATGCAATGTAATGATTTAAGAGAAAGAAATAAAATTATCATAATGTATAGGTTATACTTTCACCTAAGAAAAAAATCTAAAAAGTATCTACAGATAAATTATTAGACTAATGAGACAGTCTAGCAAGATTACTAGATATAAATTCAATATAAACCTGAATTTCTATCTACCAGCTACAAAATAGCTACAAAATCCAATATCTAGGAATAAACCTAACAAAAAATGTGGAAGAACATGAGGCAGAAAACCATTAGGTGTTATTGACACATTTAAGGAAGCCTTCCTAAAGAAGGCTGTAACAATGTCATGGACTGGAAGATTCACTGATGAAAAAACATCAGTCCTTCCTCAACTGTTCTACAGATTCATGCAATCCCATTGAAATTAGCAGAATTTTGTGGAAAGTGACAAGTTCCTTTTAATTTTATGTGAAAAGTCATAAGACCAAAAATAGTCAAGAGTAAGAACAGTGGAAGGCTTTGTAGTACATAGATATATAGTAATTAAGGGAGAGGCTTTATAACAGACAAGAAGTCCAGGGATGTAATGTAGAGCATGGTGAGTATAGTTAACAATAATGTTTTGTACGTTTGAAAGTTAATAAGAGAGTAGATCTTCAAAGTTCCAATCACAAGAAAAAAAAATTTTGTAGCTATGTGTGGTGATGGATGTTAACTTACCGTGATAATCATTTTGCAATACATACATATCAAATCATTAGGTTGTATACCTAAAACTAATACAATGTTATAAGTTAATTATATCTCAATAAAAAAACAGACAATGACTATAAAAGAATCTAAAGCTAGGCCTAATATGAACACCGGAGTTTCAACAAAGTTCTCATTGCAGAGCAACAGAGTGAGGGCAGTCTTCTTAATAACAGGTGCTAAGCTCAACTGGATATCCATATGGGAAAAAAGTGAAATTTGAATGTTATCTTATATCATACATACAAAAAGTAATATTGGGATGGATTTTTGATCTATTCATGATTGGAAAAACAAAATCAGTAGAAGATAATATAGAAGGCTTTCTTCATTAACTTAACATAGGACTTTTTTTTTTTTTTTAAGATTTTTTAAGAGGTAATACTCCATATTACCTCTAGCCAATTCAAGAAGTGGTGACTCTTGCTGTACAAAGAGCCAAAACTATAGATGTATCATGGACCAGGTAGAACCCTTTCTCAGCTTTAGTCTCTGGGACTGCAGGGTAGAAATTTACAAAAGAGGAGCTTAGAATTTATAAGACTTTTCTTTTCCTCTCATATAGAACTGGGTCTTTTGCTTGATTCCTTGGAACTCCAAAAAAGCCAATAGGAACTATTTGGCAACCCTAAGGAAAATGACCTAAGGAATTGTGTACTTTCAGCAAGGCTGTTTTCTAAATTTTAACAAAAAGGGGTACACAAGGATCCTTTAAACAAATCCATTTCCAACCGAAATTGCCACTGCAAGAAGGCAGAGAGGAATTCTGGACAGAAACTCTAGCCCGAAGTAAAAAGTTTAAGCTTGCCATCTTCTTGGAAAAGTAAGAGATGGGAGTCAGCTAGAGGAACGGCTGTACAAATAGCAGATGTAAGAAAACATCCATCTATTTTGTATTTCCACAGACACACACATATGACAATTTGAACATTAAAAACCTAAGTTAAATAATTATTGAGACACATAAATTAAAGAAACAAATGCTTGTTGGTAATCGCCCTGTTAAGTGTACACTTCTTGGATATTTTCTCTGACGTGTTTTTAATATCCCTTTAATTAGGGAAGATAAGAGGCATAATTTATGAACCCATGTCACCAGACAAAATAATGACTAAATATATTATAATTGTGCAGTCCAAGAGTTAGGTAGCCACCAACCATGGGTGATTATTTAAATTTAAATGAACCAACTTTTCTCAAATCAGAAATTTAATTTCTTAGTAAAATTACCCATATATCAAATACCTAGTCCCTATACTTTGTTAATAGTAACTGAATTGAATAGTGGAGAATATTTCCATCGTTACAGAAAGTTCTGTTGCATGGTGTTGATCTACACTATATTCAAGTCAGAGAACTTCTTTAGCTAATTTAGATTCTAAAACTCTTCCTTTCATCAACAGGATTTGAGTATTTTCTTAAAATGATTTAGATGTTGTATTGCATAATTTAGAGTGTGGCATAACTGTTACAAACAAGGAACCAATTAACGGTGGCTCAAGCAAGATGTAAATATATAATTGCCCTGAAATGAAAGTAATTTTTTCCATGACATCGGATAATCCAGGCCTCTGCTAGCTTGCTGCTTTGCCATCTTTCTCATATAGGTTCTATCTCATGTTCTGAGATGGCTATTCCAACTCCCACCATCATGACCATACTCAACCAACTGGCAATATGGACAAAGGAGAAAGGGCATGCTCCTTTCCTTTTAAGTGCATAACTCTAAAATAGCACACCTTGCTTCCTTTCACATCTCATTGACCAAAAAATAATCCCATGGTCACATCTAATTATGAGGGTGCCAGGGAATGTGATTTTCAGCTTGGTGTCTGTGTGCCTAGCTAAAATTACTATTCTTACAGAATATAGCAAGACTGAATACTGCTAACACATCTAGCAATCTATCCTACGCATACCTACATTTTATATTCTCTTACACATACAATTGAGTTTTCCTACTTCCCTCTATTTATAGATGTTCTGATAAAGATGATGTAAAATTTTTATTGCAAACCCAGAACACGAAACAAGACATATATATTATCATCTGAATTCTGTAATAGAATTCATATTATCAGTTTTAATTTCCATTCCCCCTTAAGCAGTGAGTTACCTCCAAAACAGAAAATAGAAATTCACTCCCAGTCTGCCAAACACTTGATAGATACAAAATGTTAATACAAAAACGTCTTATGGCTGCCTAGCTTATCAATTTTTGATACTGCATGCCATTTCTGTACATATGTCCAGAAGCTGAATATTTGAAATGGAAATCCATGCCTACTTAAATCATAACATAGAATCCTATTATAGCTCATTTTTGCACAGAGCAGCACATAGTAAGCATTAATTAATAATTGTTTTACATAGTATCTAACAGAAGACTCATTTAGTAGAACAGAGCGTTGTATATGTAAACCATTCTCTTCCCTGCATTAAAATATACAGGTAAGTTAAATCAAATCGAATTTATATGGGTATAATTTATTGAAATAATATATTTTTTTAAGATTTTATTTATTTATTTGACAGACAGAGCCAGAGGGAGAGAGAACACAAGCAGGGGGAGTGGGAGAGGAAGAAGCAGGCTCCTAGCAGAGAAGCCTGATGTGGGGCTCGATCCCAGAACGCTGAGCCAAAGGCAGACGCTTAACGACTGAGCCACCCAGGCGCCCCCCGGAATAATAATTTTATGTAAATTTTTAATAGTTGAGAAAGAAAAATCAGATTTGTGAATTATTATTTTTTTGAAAGTGAAATAATAAAGAGATCTTCATGATAAACAACCCTCTAGCCTGAGAATATAAGCCTTCATTTGATGACCCTGAGCTTGTGGTCTACAGAGTGGTTGGCACCATAACATACTTTGATAACAAGGTCAGGTTTGACATTGCCATCCATTCAAATAATGAGCAGTTTATTAATAAAGATATATGGTATACTGAGTCATTTCCTAAAAATGTTCATTTTACTTGTTCTGTTCATCATTTAAATTATGTGGTACCAAGGCTATAATATGACTTTGTTTCCAAGGAAGAAGTAGTTTAATTTTAAAACCCCAAGAGATGTCTCTAAGCCACCCACGGATAAATGTTACATCATAGCCCCTTTGACATTTCATGTATGAAATTTTCTTCATCCCATAGATCCTCAGATCTACCATTTCTTCACATTTTTCCCCTTTACTTCAAATTATCTCCTATTCTGTCAATCTCTCTGCTCATTTGAGCCTTCCATGTCATTAACATAGGACCACAAAGCCAAGTTACTTGTTCCCAGAGACTCACAATATAACCAAAAGGGCTAACCCCTAAATCGAGTACAAGATTACGTATTTCAAAAATACTGAAAACCCAGGGGAACAGGAGATCAGAATGTGACAAACATTAATTGACTTCTCTCAAATTTAACCTCTAGATAATGATATGATACTATCCTAGAAAAGTGAATACATCCTGATACTTACTGTATCAAATCATCTTTAATTGCCTTTAAGTTCTTTACTTAATTGACCTATTATGAAGGTACGATCCTAAATGATTAGAAGAAAATGTTTCCATTTTTCTACTTCCATTTTATGTTGTCCTAGTCACTGACAAAAGAAACTACGTTAGAATAAAATAACATAAATATTTCTTTCCATGGTCTCCCATAGTGATTTGATGATTAATTAATAAAATAACATTTATGTAAAGATAATGTTAGTTAGATGTATTTTCTTTCCTAATTTCTTTTCAGTTTATTACAGGATGGAGATACAAAAATATTTCCTGCTCAGTAGCTAAATTTGTTCTATTAAATTTATTAGATTTTCACACCAAGAAATAATCTGAGAAAGGCATTCTTTATCTGTTTATTATGTTTGGGATCTCCCATCAATACTGAATAGATCAGTCATCTCTGGGAGCTTAAACCAAATTTTTGTAGAGACTTTAATATCACATCATCACATTAAGACAAATCATTTATTACTATATTTTTAAAAACTATAATAGTAGAAAATAGTATGGAGTTTCCTTAAAAAATTAAAGATAGAACTACCATATGATTCAGTAATCACACAACTGAGTATTTATCCAAAGAATACAAAAATACTAATTCAAATGGATACATGCACCCCCATGTTTCTTGTAGCATTATTTACAATAGCCAAATTATGAAAGCAGCCCAAGTGTCCATTGATAGATGAATAGATAAAGAAGATGTGTTATATACACACAATGGACTATTAGCCATAAAAAAGAATGAAGTCTTGCCATTTGCAACAACATGGATGGAGCTAGACAGTACAATGTTAAGCAAGATAAGTCAGTGAGAGAAAGACAAATACTATATGATTTCATTCATTTGTGGAATTTAAGAAACAAAACAAATGAACAAAGGGGAAAAAAAGAGACAAACCAAAACCAGACTTTTAAATATAGAGAACAAACAGATGGTACCAGAGGAGAAGGGGCCTGGGGGATGGGTGAAATAGTGGAGGGGATTAAGAGTACACTTATCTGGATGAGAGACCCGAGTAATGTATAGGATTGTTGAATCACTATATTGTACACCTAAAACTAATATAACACTATATGTTAACTATACTGGAATTAAAATTAAATTAAATTAAAAACTATAATGGTTGGTTATATAAAAAATAATTTGAATAATTTTGTTGGTTTTATACTTCTTGTAGAATTTAAGATTTCCAGATAAATGTCCACAATAAGCTTTATTATCTTTGCTTTCTTCTTAATAAGCCCGCCCCAGCATAGGCTATAATCACTTGTGTCTGGATTATTGCAGTATACTCCAAAATTGTTCCTCCACCTCAGACTAATTTTGGTCTAATTGATACTACAATTATAAAACACCCCTTCAAGCAAATTACTAGACATGAAAAATCCACGAAAAACCCCCACAAAAACAGAAAATGAACAAAAAAAACAACTCTCAAAAAAAAAAACCCCCAAAACTAAACTTCATCGGCTCCAAATTGCTGGCAAACTAAACTACAAATGCTCAGCGGTCGAGGCCCTACACCACACATATCACACCCTTATGTCCATACTGTCAACCACAGTGTGAAACCTAACTCTATGATGCCTCAGCCTCCTTTCCAAAATAAAGGAAAATAAATTAAAAGATGAGTCAAATTTATAAAAAAATGTTTATATCATAACGAAAATATGTTTAAGGCACTCCCCTTGACCCACAGCCATGAAAGAACAAAGTACATTTGGGAAACAGTAAGTAATTCTGTGTCGTTTCCACATAAATAACATGGCCAGGAAAAATTCAAACTGTTAAGAAATTTCTATGTCACATTAGAAGACCTAGATTTTATCCAATACACCATGTGACATCATTGAGGAATTTTAGGCAGAACAGTGACAAAATTAGATTTGTGCCTTAGAAAACTGTCCTTTTCGGCGTGTGGATGATTGACTGAATGAGGAGACAGGCTAGAGAACTTAGCCTGGAAGTCCAAATGGAAGAGGATAGAGGTCCAAAATAAGAAAATGGCACTGGAAAGGAGTTCTTTGAGAACAGAGACTATTTCTTATTCTTTTCTGGTGCCCTCAATACCTAGTGTACCATCTGTCATATACCATGCTCAATTTCAAACGGTTTGGGAAAGAAAAAGTGACGAGTATCAAAATGTGACAAAAACATAAGTTATTGTCACATCTTCCAGTTTATTCATTCATTTAATGCAACATGCTTAGATGCCTGTGAGCACGTTGTTATAATCAACCTGTAAGTGGAGCCTTCACAGACCACCTCCCCATCACAGGACTCTTTATCAGGTTCCACTGTCTTTATGGCACAAACGCCTAGAGGAGGAACAGTGAACCTCTTTCACTTTTCTATTTTCTCTACTCTTCAAGCAAAAAGAACAAGATAAAATATTCCATTCAACATTTTTCCCCAACTAGTAATTCCAAACATGCTCAACTTCCCTAGCTAATATCATACGTTTTGTCATAAATAATTCTCTATTTAATCTGTTTTGCTTTCTCAACCACATTGTCAGTTTATTGGCAGTTTAAGACTTATTTTTCAACATTCATAGAAATGTGTGAGGCACAGCATGCTAGATGCTTTAAAATAATGTTGTTTGATTAGTTCCTGAAAATTAGGCACATTTTATTCACTGATACTCCCTTATATTAAAATACAATTAGAAGTAGGGAGCCATGACTTTCATATCATTATGATACGCAGGGGCCCTAGACTGCTCTGCAAAGTTGAAACTTTATTTAAATTTATTTTATCTATTTAGATTTAAATTCTGCTTGATTGAACATCTAAGATGTCATATTCTGCTTTTGTTATGTGCACAAAGAAAGGAACTATGGCTGTGACCAGCATAAGGAGAATCCCGTAAGGTGAGGCAGCCAGCTCTGAACAGTCTTCTCTGTAAAATCCTAACAGGTTTCCATGTTACCAAGATTAAAACCATGGTTACCAAGATTAAAATTTGTATTGATCCAATTTCACTGACAGGATTAACTGGGATTGATTTTATTCTGTTTACACATACAATTTATAATTTAATTTTTAGTAATATTCATTCCAATTTTTGGCCTTCCAGGTTCAAAGTAATTTGTTAAAAGTCTTGATGACCTTAATAACATCAAAGAAAAATGTGAATTCACTAACCCGTATTTGGACTCAGGAAAGTTTGTGCATAGGCGATAGCCCAGGCCTCAGAATTTTTAATTAAGGCAAAATTTAGTGTAAGAATGGGGGTAAAATGACAGGCTTACCCATCTGATACTGCTTAAGGTCTGCTTGTCTGGCTTCTCTGTCTTATCTAACACTTGATCATGGGAAGAGGGGATCCTAAGAAAGTACATTGAATAAAAATTTATTGATCATTAGTTACATGCTAGGCACTAAATCCTGAAGACAGATAGCTGAACTGCCTCCAGGTACTGAGAACCTGCAATGAACAGTGCTGGTTCCTTTCAAATTCAAAAGTCTACCCCAGACTGCTTATTTGGGCTCAAGTCCTACCTATCTAGTTCCCCACCAGATGTATCTAGTTATCCAACTCAATAATTTAATCGGCTCTTGAAACTTTCTATGTCCAATTCTGAGTTAACCATTTCTGTTCCTTAAATTTGGTATAACATTTATCTCTGCGCAAAAGCCAGAAACAAAGCAAATATCTTTCATCCTTCTTCTAATTCATCCCTTTCTCCAAAAAAAAAAAAAGGTTAATTGATTTTTATCTCCTAAGTAACTTGTCCATCCACATCTCTTCACTGACATTCCCTAGTCCACACTGTCATGTGCTCTCGCCCAGCTGACAGCAAGTGCTACATATAACTTCTGATGTTCCCCATACCACTCCTGTCCCCTTCAATCCTTTCTCCCTACTGCAACAAAAGCAATCACTTTGAAATGCAAATGAGACCATGTATACCCTACTTAAATCTTTCAATTACCTCTAATAACATATGTATATAAAACACAATGTTAACATGGCCTCTAAGACCCCATGTGATTTAATTTCATTTTGTGCTACTTTGCCTGAAACTTGTAATCAATGCAAGATAGGCTATTTTAGTTTCTCTAATACATTTTGCTATTTTGCCTCAGATATTTTGCATTTACTAAAATCTTCTCTCATTCTGCAAAATTTCTCTTCCTTAGTTTGCCTGATTAACCATAAAGCAGGGCTGGCTGACATGGTAGCCACTAGCCATATATATGGCTATTGAGCACTTGATATGTGGCCAGTCAGAATTGAAATGTGCTTTGAGATGTGCTAAAATATGCAATGGATTTCAAACACTTAATATAAAAAATATTCTAAATATCTTATTACTATTTTTATAGTGATTACAAGTAGAAATCATAATATTTCAGATATATTCAGTTAAATAAAAGATATTAAAATCAGTTTCACTTTTCAATATAGCTACTAAAAATTTAAAATTTAATATGTGGCTTGAATTATACTTCTATTGGATAGCAGTGCTTGAGGACTTAGTTCAACTGTCAATCTTGCCAAGAAGTGTTTTGTAAATTCCCAGACTACTTCAGTTCCTTCTGTCATTTTTTTCATCGTGCTCTTTACTTCACAGTTGTAGCATTTTTCCAGTTGTAGCTTAGTATTATTTATGCAATTTTTTAAAGATTTTTTTTATTTATTCATTCGACAGAGAGAGAGAGAGAGAGACAGCCAGTGAGAGAGGGAACACAAGCAGGGGGAGTGGGAGAGGAAGAAGCAGGCTCATAGCGGAGGAGCACGACGTGGGGCTCGATCCCGGAACGCCAGGATCACGCCCTGGGCCGAAGGCAGACGCTTAATGACTGAGCCACCCAGGCACCCAATTTTTTATTTTTTAAATGTCTCTACTCATTGCTAAAATGCAAGCTTCAAGAAGGCTGGTGCCAGTGTAACTCATTCAACCATTCAACTCATTTACCTATAGGAGAATTTCTTATGTATAGCAGACAGCCAATAAACAGTTAGTGAGTGAATAAATTAATAAATTAGTAAATGGAGAAAAAAGTGACACAAAAACAATCATTTAGAACACTGTAATAAGTGAAAAAATAGTGACATGAATAAAATGGCAAAAACTGATACATATGAACAACATGGCAAGAGAGAGTTTCAGAAGACGGTATTCTTATTCCAAGAGCCTTCTGACTAAACACTGATGTATTTCCTCTTACATTTCAAGATTAGTTGGAAAAAGACTGGGGGTATGAAACTTGGCAAATATCATGGCTTAGGTCCTTTTAGGCAGAGACAGACAGCTCTATATGACACTGGGCCAGTACCATTGGACCTGCTGGGAACTTCAATATGATGTACACAGGAATCACTTTCATCTGGGCTTTTTTTTTTTTTTTTTCTTTTCTAGAAGACTATGGATTGAGGTAAACTAAATTTTTGGCCTCAACACTTCCTAACCTCAGCAGTGCTGTGGCCTTATTTGTGTGTAGAGCGTTCCTCACTGCTCCTTGACGTTGGGTTTGGCCATGTTTGACCAATGACAAGTAGGTAACAGTGACCTTGAGCCAATTCTGAGCCTCAGGCTTTATGCTATTTCACTCACTCCCTTCTAAATCTGCCTTCTCCATGAGAAAAACATGGTTGCATAGCCCACTATTCCCAGGAGGAGAAGAATGACCTAGGGACCCACAAATAGGCAGTAAGAAGCAGAGCCTCTCTGACAAGGCCAGACTAAATTAGCCAAGTCCTAGCCCCTACTCAGTGTGTGTGGGGGTAATAATAAGTACTTGCTATTTAAAGCTACTGAGTTTTGAAATGATTAATTATGTAGTATTAGCTAACAGATACATGGACAAATTTCCATTGAAAAATAACATACAAAAAAACTATAAGAATGTCTCAAGCCTATTGGAACCTTAATACTAATAACAATCACCATTCCATAATGACCAAATGCTAAACACTACGGATAAGTCTTTACAATACTTATTTAATTTTTGTAGTAACACAGGGCACAGGTACTGTAATCTTCATTTGGGTCAGTGAGAAAACTGAGAGTCTGAAAATTTGTGAGGCATAGCCAGAATCTGAATTCCAGAATTTGAATTATTCTCTCGTACGTATAATCACAAAAACCTATCTATTCTCATTTTAAATTTCAATGAAATATTTGACTTTATTTGAATAAAAATATTATGATAGGAAGCAAACAGTCTCGCCAACTTTTTACTTCAATGTATCCTTTTGTAATTATGTAGTTTTTGACACTGGGTGAAAGGAGAGCTGGCATCTGTGTTTTATATACCGTGAATCAATAAACGAACCCATTAGTACAAAATACCTAGCTATCATTACCTCAATTTGTGTATGCGATATATTGTAAAGTTGTCACAGAACATTCTTTTTCCATGCTTTAATGTCATGGTATTTAGGAATGGCCATTACTGGGGAGTAATGTTGCCATATAGTGCCCCATTAAACTAGGAGCCACACTTAATAGAATTTCTATTAAAAAGACTTTTAGGGGCTTCTGGGTGGCTCAGCTGGTTGAGTGTCCAACTCTTGATTTCAGCTCACATCATGATCTCAGGGTCCTGGGATTGAGCCCCATGTCTGGCTTCATGCTCAGCGGGGGAGTCTACTTGAGGATGTTCTCTCTCCTCTCCTTCTGCCCCGCCCCCTGTTCATGTTCTCTCTCTCTCTCTCTCTCTCTCTCTCTCTCTCGAAGTAAATAAATAAGTCTTTAAAAAAAAAAAAAGATTTTAGACACTGGGGCTCTTTCCAAATCCTTTCTTTTCTTTTGGAAAAGTTTATTTATTTATTTATTTTTTTGGCAGAAGATAGTATAATCTTTTTTGTTTGATAGGATATCCCAACCTCAAACTAAATGTCTTTATCAACATAATTGAAAACTGACATGTATTTCCCAAAATTAATATAAATTAACTGTTGAGGAGTTTAGTCCATTATTTCAGATAAGCATGTCACTAAGTTGTGAAAATGGAATGCCTCTAAGTAGCAAAGATCATGACACTGGGGCTAAAATGGAGACACTAGGGCCCAAATCAGCTTCAAGAGAAGGAGCAAGTCCTTCACAAGACACAAAACCTGGGGGGAAATTTGCAGCAAAATGTCATTTTGGAAGGAGACAACTTGTTCTATATTTACGGTTGCTATATTTCATAATAATATAAAGAGAAATCTCACCCGCCCACAGCATGAATGGCAGCCCACTGTCTTCGTGCACAAATCCTCTCACCTCGCTCTCAGAAGCTCTAGTTCCCTGAAGGTCTTCTGTTCTGTCTGCTTGCAGATACCAGACATATCACAGAAGCAACACATTTCACCTCAGCAGATAGACATGGAGCTAAGCCTCCCAAGTAGCCAACTCAACTCGAGCAAGACTAAACAATTCTTATACAATGATTGTTGAAATTCTGGCCCCTCTAGAACGTCCAAGAAACAAAGAAACCCCTTTGTGACCACAAATCATGGTTTACAGAAGATAAGCATTGTGAGGGAATATGAGTGTCCCAGTCTTAGGAATTTAAGAGTTTTCCAACAAAAGGAAATCCTCTTCTGTGATGCAAACAAGGATGATGTCTTTGAATGTGAATGTGAATGACAAAGATGGATAAAAAGTCTTTGTTCTTTTTACTCCATAATTATCTGGAAGAGGACATTTATCCTCAGCGGAAGATGTCATTAAGGAATCAGCAACCTGCTCTCTTCACCTTCCAACAAGCACACAACACAGTTTCAGTTTCGGCTGTATCATTTCACTGTCACGGCTTTGCTAATACTATTCCCCTCTCTGCAGAGGTTTCCCTCATGTGTTCAGCCTATGCAGACCACCTCTGCAATTACTGTTGATGCCACAGACTTAATGGTTTACTCTAAACAGCCTTATTCACTGGTAGTCTATAGTACATAATTCAAGCATTTGAGTAGCTGAATGATCTGTAGACACTGGGCACATCCTGAAGTCTGAATGAATGTCAGATGAAGAGAGTGAAGTGAATGTAAAAAACACACAAATAGAACTTTTACATTTGGAATTTAGACTCAAATTCAAACAAGTTCTTCAGCTCCTGGGTAATCTTTAATGTGAATATGGTGGGGTTTGGAAGGAACAGTCAAGAAAGAATTCTTGAGGCAACCTCAGTGCAAAAAGGTGGTTTTATTAAAGCACGGTGACAGGACCCGTGGGCAGAAGGAGCTGCACTGGCGTCATGAGAAGTGGCTGATTATATATTTTCAAGTTGGGAGGGGGTTAGGGACAGCGTAAGTCTCAAAGGAATTTGGAAGTATGGTTTCCAGGACCCTGAGGGGCTAGCTGCTGCCAGGAAAAGGTCATTTACTACTGTCTAGTAAAACCTTAATCATGAGACCCTTCAGATGTATATCAGTGGGCCACATGCTTGGAGGAGGATTGATAACATATATCTGGGGGGGGGGGTAGAGATAATGGAAGTTTCCAAAGGAATTTTTATGTGTTAAAGGAGAGTTACAGGATCCTGGAGGTCAGACTAATGTTAAGCTAAAGTATTAACATTGAGGCAGTTGAGTTCCTAGAGGAAGGTTACTCTGCTTGTTTCAAGGACTTATCAATGGGCTATAAGTTGTAAGGAAATTTATTTATTTTTTTTTAATTTCTTTTGCCTTTGTTCTCCACATCAATCTTGTCCCAGAATATATAAATAAAAATGACTCAAATTACTATTCCCTTGGAAGGAAACATGTCACACCCACTCACACCCACATGAGTATTACTAGGGAATACTGGGAACATCATAATTTTTATAAAACTGAATCACTCATTTCCTGTTTAAATTGGATTATTGATTTCTCTGACATCTCACTTCACAGACATGCCAGTTTCTCTGCCCCATGGTGACTGAAATGGAGAACAAAGTACCTTTTCTTTCATGTCACCAGTATCTACAGCTATATCTAAACAGATAATTTTGAATATAATAACTTAAAAATAGAACACACATTTAAACTTTTCTCTTTTCTTTTCTTCTTTTTCTTTCTTTTTTTCTTTTTTTCTTTCTTTCTTTTTTCTTTCTTTCTTTCTTTCTTTCTTTCTTTCTTTCTTTCTTTCTTTCTTTCTTTCTTTCTTCTTTCTTTCTTAAAGGGCTCCACACCCAGCGTGAAGCCCAACATGGGGCTTGAACTTACAACCCTGAGATCAGGATCTGAGTGCAGATTAAGACTTGGACACTTAACTGACTGAGCCATCCACATGCCCCTAAACTAATTTTAAAATAATTACTTCTATAGAGTAAAATGTAAAAGTCTTATTTCTTACCTCCTAATTCATTCATTCATGTCTGTGTATATATGTAATATTATGCTGAATGGATTAGACATTGTAGCCATAGGAATTCTCTGCTTTTCCCCAGCTCAAGACTGATACAGACTAGAGAACTTGCCATAGGGAAATGGCTATAGTCCCTTCCCTTCCTCTTCCCTTCCCTCCCCTCCCCTCTCCTCTCCTTTCCTCTTCTCTTTTCTCTCCCCTCCCATTCCCTTCTCTCCCATTCCCTTCCCTTCTGTTTTGGACAAAAAGTCTATTTATAGACATTGCCCTCTGAAATGCTTCAGTGACTTGCACTACCTACAGCTGGGTATGGACCAAAGGTCACAAATCCTGCTATGCTACCTCTTAGGAAGCCCTGTGCTCTAACGTCTCTCTTTAGAATGTTGAGACTTTAGCAGTCCTAGTCCTCAGCATGAGCCCTTAGCCAAAACCCCAAGAGAAGACGGAGATATAAATTAAGTTTCCTGTTACATATACATATAAACTTAATTCATCTTTCATTATCTGAGTATTACACTAACCAGTTTTACTTTTAGAACTTGGGGCCAAAGTCTCTTCCCTCTGCCAGAGACAGCCCTATTATTATTATAAAATACATCTTTCTCTTTATATCTGCAGAAATGTATCACTTTGTTTAGTGTGGCTTTTACTTAATACATCATATCATACAATATGATCTATCTCAGTCTTTTAAATGGTAATGTATTATTCCAAACGAATGTGGCACAATTTATTTAACCAATTCATCAAAAACCATTAAAAACCAGTTCATTAAAAACCATTTTACCAAATGATCAATTTGTCAAATAAATATTTTGCAGTATTTCCTTTTAAAATTTTAACTTCAACAATGTAAAGAGGAAAGGTGGTTTTATCAGCTTTTGCAGGTATCTGCAACATTTAAATTGATATGTTTAGAAACTAAAAATACTCTGTATTTCAGAAACTGATGGTCATGTTTACCCTTCAACTCTTCTCTCTGCCCCACACTCACCTGGCTCTGGTGCACCATCAGCCTGGGCTGTTTGCTTCCTTTTGTCCCTGGCAGCAAGTTCTCCCTGTTCTAATTCCTGTAGCTACAGTTGCTGTTGCACAATTGGGCATTCTTTAAAATTCTGTCAAGAAAAACAAAACAAAAAAAAAACACCATTCATTAATCATCCAAAACAATTTCTTTTTTTTAAGCTGTATTTATTTATTTGAGAGAGAGCACAAGAGCATGTGAGTGCAGGGAGGAGCAGAGGGAGAGGGAGAGAGTGAATCTTAAGCAGATTCCCCGCTGAGTATGGAGCCCAACATGGGGCTCGATCTCAGGACCCCGAGATCATGACCTGAGCTGAAATCAAAAGTCAGACACTTAAAGGACTGAGCCATCCAGACACCCCTTTCCAAAACAATTTCTGGGAAACTGATTGTTCTCTGGACTGACTTTTGGCAATTTGGCCATATGGTAAATTAGCTTTTCATAATTGACTTGAGTGAATTCACTTTTGTAATTATCCACTTCTGCCATTAATGGAAACCTGGTTTCTGTTTGTATTTTCCTTTGGGTTTTGTATATAAAACATAAATACATGCTGCAACATTTTCTGCCAAAGTAGCTTTTAAAATTCCTACCCCCAAAATAATACAGAATGTATCAACTTCATCACACCTTCACATATACTGGTTGTTCTCAAACTTAGTGTTTTGTTATTGCTGTCTTTCCCTATTTGTTAGAAAGACTGATAATATCTGTACTTTTTTATTGGTCACTGGAATTTCCTCTCCAGTGAATTTCCTTTTATTTTTTTTTTAAAGATTTTATTTATTTATTTTAGAGAGAGACAACACAAGCAGGAGGGGCAGAGAGAGAGACTCTCAAGCAGACTCCACACTGAGTGCAGAGCCTGACGTGGGACTCGATCCCAAGACCCTGAGATCACAACCCTGAGATCATGACCTGAGCTGAAAACAAGAGTCAAACTGACTGTGCCACCCAGGAGCCCTGTGAATTTTGTTTTAATATCCCTTGCCATATACCATTTTATATACTATGCCTTTTTCTTAAAAAAAAAAATCAATCTATAGAAAACTTTGTATATTCTAGTCCCTGTTCCTTGGTCTGTCACAGCATTACAAATAAAATTTTCCAGTTGATAGCCTGTATTTTTGTTGCACTGTTTTGCCTTTTTTCTTTTTGTAATTTTTTTTTCTTGGTTAAATTTGGTCAGGATGTAATTTATCACACAGAAGTTCATATTTAATTGTCAATTAAAAATATTTTACTTTATGTCCCTATCTTTATTTGGGGGGTGGGAGCATACACAAAATCGTCTTCCCTAATCTTAAAGTCATAAAGATTTTCTTTTATATTCTGCCACCATTTTAAACTTTTTTCTTTTGTGTGTGCAATATATATGAAAGTCATTATTCTGAAAGATGTGAGAGAGATATATAAGTTTAGTATTTAAAATATTCAAACTTTACTTTTTAAACTTTCTGTATTTAAGACATAATTTGATACTTAATAGAACAAGTCCCTATCTTTCTTAGTTACCTTTGTCAATCTTGCAAAGCTGACATATGAATTTTACAGTAAGTTTGCCAAGTTCCATAAAAAATCTCCAGAATGATTTTAATTGAAATTATAGTAAGTCTATAGGCTATTTTGAGAAATGATCTTTTTATCATATTTATTATCAATGAACATAGACTATTTCAACTTTTTCCTTTAATATCTAAAGGCATCTTTTTTATAATTTTCTTATGTTTTGTCCATTTCTGATTTAGTTTATGCATAGAGTTTGGTGCCATTTTAAAGAAATGTATACATTCTGTTTGCATTTAGAATTAGTTATTGTTGTTTCATAGGAGAGTTTTGGGTTTTCATATATTGACCTCAAATCCTGTTATCTTGTGGTACTTTTTTAAATGCTCCCAAATTTATTGGAAATCTTTCTAATGTTTCACAACGATTTATTTTGCTTGCTGGAGATTTTAGATAGAATGACTAAATTAGGTTTTACTTCTTATTCTTGGTGAGATATTTTCATCAGAAATGTGAGGAAAATTTTATAAAATATTCTTGTAATACCGATTGAGATGACAGTGGTGCCTTTCTCTCTAATCTTTAATAAAGTTATATCAATAGATTTTTTTAAGGTGGTACCATTCATGAACTCCTTTGGTCACATATTTTCATATGTTTACTAAATATTTTTGTTTCTTTTTTGTTGACTTGATTATTCATATTCTTTGTTTTTCTAAGAGTTATTATTTCTATATTTGTAATAACACTTTATTTATAATGGAAATGAACATTATGTCACCATGTGTTGGCAAACAGTCTCAATTCTTGTCCTTTTGGTTTATTTGCTGTGGCTTTGTTTCTATATAATATATAAATATATATTTTCATGTGACAAATTACATATTTAATTATATATTTTATATAGCTTCCTTCCTTTCTACTTTCTTTCCTTTCCTTCTTTCCTCTTCCTGTTTTCAAAGCCTTCTTCCAAGAGGTTTGCTAGTTATCCCAAATCATTTACAAAGTACTCCTTTAGACCACCAATTTGAAATGTCATCTTTGCCATTTGCTAAATTCTCATACATATTGGGATACATTTCCCAATGTATTATACTTAACACCAAACTCTGAATCCTACATTCTTTCATTGATATCTATACTACTTTAGTCACTTTACCTTTGACATGCTAGACTTCCCCCAGCTATTTCAGTTCTTAACTTCTAAGTGAACAATTCACCACTTTGTAAATTCTAAATGATATTTTCATAGTTCAAATCAAAAGAATTGTTACTTTTTGACTATTACATCTATAAAAATGAGACATTTTATTTTATATATTCAATGCTTTCCTTGGTTCCTTAGTAGAGCTTTAAAGTTTAATCCATTCAGTTTCTGAAATTTCTTGTTGAGTGTATTCTTTGGAATTTAATTCTTATGCCACTAATTTTTTTCATTTTATTTTCTAACAGGTTACTTTTTCACATACAGGCAAATTATTATTTTTTAAATATTATCTTTTAAACAAATCTTGTTACCAACTACCTGTATTGTTTCCAATATATTTTTACTTGATATTTGTCTAGAATTTGTTTTTGATAGCTGGGAGAAATGGGAAAAATTTACAGTGCAGCTTATTTTAGTATAAAATATGAAATTTAAATTTAGCCGCCCTTGTTCTTACAATCTCTGAGCCATAGCTGCACTGGGAATTTCTCCTTGAAGTGTTCCTCTCTTGGATTCACAGCTTTTTGCCATCCTGTTGGGTCTATACACTTTTCCCACTCCCATTGTCTCTCATTTCTCTTTGTACCATTGGACTCTTACCAACTCTTCTGTAAATACTTTCCCCCAAATAAGAAATTCTTTATTTCCAACAAGTTATCTTCCTGTCATTTTTATACCAACCTAATCATGTCTTTGAAACTATATTTCCACAACCAGTCTCTTCAAAACAAATCAAGTTGTTTTATTCAATGAAAGATTGTGAATTTTCTCTGAGAAATTTTGCCATCTACTTTGAACTAGCAATGGAATATTGGGGGGGGGTGCATCTATTTTTCAGAATACTTTCAAAGAGCAAAGCTGTATGCAAACCACCCTAAGGCCCCAAGGGAACTAACCAGCACAATTACCCATGATACTGGTCTCACTCCCACCAGGAACCAAGACCTACACTGACATCATACCATTCTATCACTTAAATTTTGAACCAAGAGGGGCGTCCAGGTGGCTCAGTCAGTTAAGCATCTAATTCTTGATTTCAGCTCAGGTCATGATCCCAGGGTTGTGAAATCAAGGTCCAGGCTGGGCATGGAGCCTGCTTAAGATTCTCTCTCCCTTTCCCTCTGCCCTGCCCCACCCCCCGCTGGTGCTCTCTCAAAAAACAAAACAAAACAAAAAGAAAAGAAAACAAAAAGACTAGCAACAACAAAAAACAAAAAAACAACTTAATTCCTACAGAAAAACTATCAGAGAAGACTGGATGCACCCAAACAAAGAGCTGCACCCATTCTTTGAACTTCTTGTTGTGTCCAATGTGGAATCCAAGTTAGTTGTCCAAGCTTTGGGTAATGTGTCCAATATTGACTGACAGGGAGAGGGCAGGGTCATTACAACCTAAATCATATAAAAAATAGGGGCACATTAGTCAAAGCAGAGGAAGGGTGCTAGACTGACACAATCAACAAATGTGCACTATGATAGAAGTGTTAGAGACTTAAAATATGGCATATTATGGAGGGGCGCTCCAGTGTATAAAAACAATTTTGGAGAATTCAAGTAAATCACACTTTTATAAACCCATAATACCATTAATGATAAACACTGCAGATATGAGCTATCATCTATTCGTTACACAGATAGTTAAGAGGTACTTTCTGAGCACCTAATTTGTACCAGGAACTGTTTTAGCTACTGTGATTAGAGCACTGAGCTAGCCATAAATGATCTTTTCCTTCACAAAGCTTACAGTGTTTTAAAGTATGTCAATTTAGTTGTAAACGTCAGAGAACCAGCTCAAGAAAGGAAAAAAAAGAGAGAGAGATTGACCATAAACGATTTCTTCACTTTGTATGTGATAGTTCAGGCACCTCCATTCTTTCTAATCCCAGAATTCCTAAAGAGCCGCTAGGACTATTAGTGAAATGCTTACTATGGGACCAGTTCTCTATGGTCAGAGAAAGGGGCAAAAATTAGGGTCATTGTAGCTACCAATGCAAACATACAGATGGGAATAGGAAGAAGTTACCAGAAAAGGGTGCAAACACTACTATTCAACGATGTCCATTACAATTTTTTGTAATGTACTTTGTAATAAGGAAAATATAGGATCATTAGGGTTAGACAGTGTTGAAAAAGGGAAAAGATCTCTTACTTTTTAAAGGAAAAATGAAGACTTCTCAGTCGAAGTAATGTTTCCATTAAGTCTTCAAGAAATAGTAGCCTATCCAGGTGTCCTAATTTGGGGTCACCCTGCAGTTTCCACATGCAATCTCTAATTGCAAGTAAAATTTCATCGAAGCAAAATTATAAAACTTTTTTCTTCTAGAATTCATTCTTCTCTAGTGCAATGCCTATCAGACTTTAATGAGTGTATAACCATCTGGGGCAGTCTTGTTAAAACACAGATT